>NC_084854.1:18981186-20181186 GCF_951802175.1 Populus nigra
AGATTTTACAGTCTTCGGGTCGTAATCCATACCCGAATAAAATTGTCCAGCACTATTGTCATCTCTCTACATTATCTTTTACAAGTGATATATATATATATATATATATATATATATATATATATATATTTTTATCGGATTTTGCACATCACAATCACGATCCACCTGATCAGGATTGAAGAAAAATTATCTCTACACGCACCAAAGCCATTTTCACTATTATATTAATCCCACCAAAAACAACAACGATATTTAATTATCACACAACTATCATCGGCGTTAATGGCAGCCAAAAAAACACAACCAATGAAAGCAAATTTTATTTATTATTTGTTTTATTTTATTTTTATAATGAGACTTAACACAAGCACCGATATTGATGACGGAGCTAATATTGGTGATTATGTCAACATTGTAAGAATATTTCATGAAATGCATTATTAAAAAAAATATTATTTCAGGGCAAAACAAAAATTAAATCTATGATTAACAATAACAACAGCAATAATAATAATAATAATAATAATCAACATACTGGGGGCGTCGAAATTATCATTGGCAAGCCCACATCGGATTCTCACAAAAAAAAGGTGTTTTCACCATATCATACATTTCCATTTGTGAAAAAAAAAACCCCTAAATGTATTTATAGCAACAAGAGTAACAGTAAATATTTTATCATCACTCACGATGATGATTTATTATTGCGTCTATTCTTGCTCTCCGCGATCTGTGCCAGTGACTGGAGGTTGCACCGAACTATGGTATCTATAAACACACACGTGTCCTCTTTAGTATTTCCCGGCGGAATATCTACCACGTAAGACTCCACGACGACGGTGCCGTTACCTGTGGGTGACGCATGGAGAGTTGTAACCGACCTGTAGTTCGCAAGTCTATGGTCCCCACCCACAACACTAAAACTAATGACATGTCGTTCATGGTCAAGGATCTCGAGGCGTTCGGTGCTTTTAGCAGCTGGGAGACCCGAGATGACGTGGACCTCACGGAGAGTACCCACGTCACCGTCTCCGAGGATGACGTGGCAGCTCTTGACGAAATGTTTATAAGCTTGTGGGTTGTCGAAGTGGCGAACGACAGACCATACAGTGGAGACCGGGGCAGCGATTTGTTGTACCACGGCAGAGCAGCACTGGTTGGGGCCTACAGCGTGGGCGTGGTAGCGTGAAACGGTTTCTGGAACCGGGGTGGTGGCGCATGTTAGAGGGGACCACCGTTTTTGGCATGAAGTTGAGGTGGTTGTATTCGTTGTGTTTAGGGTTGTGTTAGTTATGGTGGTGTTGTTGATTCTGTGGATTAAAAGAGATGATTTTGGAGGATTAGCGGGCATTTTTTGATTTCTTGTTTGAAGTTTTTGTAGTGATGATTTGTGAGAGGTACAGTGGTTTTTAGGTTTTTGGTTTCTTGGAGGGTTTAATGACTTTTGGAGGGTTTGTGTGTGTATATATTGAGAGAGGGAGGGAGAGAGGAGATGGAGAAGGAGAAGTTATCGATCACTTTTCCAACTCTGAGAGAGGCGGGAGGGTACTGGTGATGTTATGCAAATGGTTCGGGAGAGTTGAAGGGCTGATTGCGTTGGATTTTCTTATGGAGAAGGTAGTTTAATAAAAAATGTCATGTTGTGAGAAATAAAACAGTGCCTACTTGGTGTGTTTAAATTACTAAAGTAACCATAATTTTGAATTGAATTGAATCGAATCACTAGCATGTCCTAAAATTACGATAAAACATTTTATGAAGAATTTCCAGAAAATCCAAATTAATACATGTATGTTTTTTTTCTTTTTTAACAATAATTGCTTGATGGCACATGAGTATGATGAAAATATGGGATATGTGTTGGCCGTGAATTTTAATTAGATTTTGATGTGTTTGATAATATAATACCTTCACATAGATATTTAAGTGGTAAGAATTTATGATTAAAAAATTTATTTTTTATATAGTTTCAGGTTCGAGTCACATGATTACTAATATGATAGTCACTAGAAGTTTAATAGTCGTTAACTTCAAAACTCGTGAGATTAATTGAGGTATATACAAGCTGACCCGAATATTTATATTAAAAGATAATGGAGGGATTAAAAAAAAAAGTAAAAACTTAACATGGCAATGCAATTATTTGTCTCAAATTGGCCTAGCCATTAACCGATGAAACGGTCCATTTGGCACCAATAGGGGCAACAAGAAAGCCATAGTTTTTAATCGAAACCAATGTCATGAAGAGCTTCTAAGAGTGTGTTTGACAGTGTAGTAATGGTTGTTTTTTAAATAATTTTTTGTGTTGAAATATATGTTAATAATATTTTTTTATTTTTAAAAATAATTTTTAACATCAATACATCAAAATAATCTAAAAACTATAAATCGTACTTAATTTTAGTAAAAAAAAAAATTTAAAATTTAACAAAACACAAGTTAAGACACGCATACCCAAACACTCTATAGGTGGTAAGCGGTCCATTTGAAAACTGATAGTTGATCAAAAGTTTCAAGCTGGTTCAGGATGCTGTTTCTCCGTATAGAAAAAAGAGCCCTACCAGCTAGCTAGCTCTGCTAACAATGCCCAGGCGATGGGGCAAGCAATCATCCATCTTTCCATGCACAAGGGCTCTAGTCATTTTCACTCCCTCGCTAATTTTTATTCTCGCCAAAGAATATGGCAGCTTTGTGAATCTAGCCAGTAGATATTCAAGTACAAATTGACAAACTCGCTTCAAATGGACGATCCACTTGCTGCGAGGATAGGATAGGCCCTTTTCTTTTGTACAGATACAGACAAGCTGGGGATGTTTAACTGTTTATATTATTCAAGGGTTTTTTTTTAAAGTATTTTTTAAAATTAATAATTTTTAATATTTTTAAATTATTTTAATATATTTATATAAAAAAAATTATTTTAAAAAACAACCAAATTCCAAACCCGAACCTGCTTGCTTACCAGCTACGCTTACTATTCCATGCCTCGCCAAATATGTTTTACCGTTTCTTTTATCACTTTATGATGCTTTAACGTGACCCTGTCTATCTTGTGTCTTGTTTTCAAACACTAAAAGAACCAAACTTGGACGCCTTTTCTGCTGGTAAACAAGAACAAGTTGGACCCCTTTAGCACATGATCCTCAGCTCCCATGCCATGCATGCTAGTGGTCTGGGACCCATGAATATCTGGGTCGTGGGATTAGCATAGTGGCATTAATTAATGCCTTTGTTCACTGCCTGATTATTAGAGATTAATTTGAACCTTTTTAATTATCTCCCCACTTCACTTTCTCTTCCAAATTAACTTTAGCCCCCTTGTTTTTTCTTTTCTCTTGTTTTTCTTTCCGACCAAGTATCAAGATTTGTTTCTTCTAGGGTTATTTAATCTTATTCCTCTCTAGATATTCCCTAATCTCACCGGCTTCTTTCCACTTGGTATATATAAAACACCTGCAACTATGGTGGTTGCTGGCTAGTTGTTGTTGTATATATAACGATGAGACCACTTCAATGCCTAGCTAGGTAGTTTGTTATAATCAAAATTAATTATATTCTAATCAATAAACAACCTGAGAAGTCCACTGCCTAAACATATTTATTCATTGTTTGACACGTTAATTAATTAATTATGGGGATGTAAGCTCCAATGGAAACTATTAGGTTAATTTGGGCGTGCCTTCAAACTGTTTTTCATTTCATTTTCGCGTGGAGAGGCAATATCATGAAATATTTCCTTTCAGAGAATCATACAAGAAGTTTACGTAAGTGGTGTACCTAATATCAATAAATTAAATATATAATTTATTGGTATGTATATACTTATTTATTATATGTTTGGCATTGGATGCATTGTATCCAGCACTATTGAAAGGAGAATGCGTGCATAATTCATGAGGGATTTCTTTCGGAAACAAACCAAAAAAAAGGAGATTAACCATATATACTATGACATTACATAGAGCATCATTGAAGAGAAGGTACGATGATCGATGCTCGGTATAAATGGACCACATAACCGGTGATTTTGTTAAATGTCGACGAGGAGTCGCTGCGCTAATTGTGAGCAAATTATTTTTGTTTAGTCCCTGCTTTTAAATTCGTTTATAACTCAGACCTTTATCTTTGAAAACCTATAACTTAATCTCTTCAATCTTATTGAGCTTTTTCCTGATATATGAACATTTTTTGTTGTTTTTTCTTTTTTTGTAAACCCCAAATCTTCCTGTGGAAAAATAAAAATAGCAGAGGTTATTTTAAAGATAATACAAGATGCATGTTTCAATAAAATATGGTTTTTAGAAAAATATTATAACATGGTCAACGCGGTCATGATGATGGCAGTTTGAGAAATGTATTTCCTTTATTTTTTTCTAAATAAGCAATATCCTTTCTTTTATTAATTTATTTTATGTATTTAACATTTTATGGTTTTAATTATATTAATTCATTTATATATGTAAATACCAACTTAATGTAAATTTATTTATCCGTCAAATTCAATTTCCCAGGTATTCTACAGTCTCTACGTACAGTCATGCACATGCAATACACGTCATTATTGTTTATATTTCAACATGTGATTAACAAAAAAACGAATATATATATATATATATTCTTGTATTTGATAATTATAAAAAGATTTAGTTGATGGAAATATGGTAGGATCAATGGAAAAAAAGAGTTCAAAACAATAAAATATTTCTAGAACATAAACAAAGCTAATCTGTCGAGAATTAGCAAAGAAAATGTTTAATTACATTTATTCAACTGAGTTATATCTTACAATGCTTGGAAATAATAAAGTAAATAGGAATCACAATTCCATTAACTAAAACAACACTCTAATTAATAACTAGGACTACGTACTGCAGAATGACTCCCGTAGAATAGCATGGTTGGTTCTTTCCTAGAGAATGAATAGTTTCCTTATGGAGAATAACCCACGTGCTTATTCTCTGCATTGGATGACAACAACCTCTTTTTATTCCTAACATGAAAAACAACTTGCGATTTTCAAGAGATAAAAATATATTTTACAAGACAATCTTTGTGTTTTAAATCATGGGCCCCACCCACCACCTACTTTTTATACCACTTGACGGGTCCATGTTCCAGCACCCTTAATGTTTGGGCCATCCCATGCATTCTATTGTTCAACCCAAAAGTAGGCCCAGGTTGGGGTCCATGAGCAGGCCCATGATATGATTTGTCCTTCATATGGTCTCTACACAAGCATGAGACACGAGACAAGGTCCATACAAACTATAGCCCACACCAGGATAGAGACCCTGAGTCCATAGGATGTCATGTAAAATATTTTTTCAAAAACAAGTTATTTTATATGAAACAAACAAAGCGTAAGTTTTTATTTTTGTAATTTTGCAGTACCAGTTCTTTTTATCTAATTCAGCACTACACTATAACACATGTTTTCTTAGATTTGGTTAAAGTTTTACACAAATATAATAAAATTGAGATGAGATATAGTGCTTATAATTTATTTTTTTCCAAGTTTTGATAACATTAATTTAGATATTTTTTTTATTAACATGAGTGTTCGGGTCAGTTTGTACGCACCTCGACTAATCTCACGGGCCCTGAAGTTAACAACCATGTAAACCTCTAGTAATCATTATATTAACAACTATATGGCTCGAACTTGAGATCACAGGGAGAGCAAACCCCTTGATCCTAGACTATTACCACTGCACCACTTACTAGATAATCAAGTTAGATATTTTTTAATAAGCTTACAAGTAATTGTACTATATTTGATTTTTCATAAATAAAAACACATAAATTTTCGAGTGGTTGTGAGTGCTTTTCAAATAACTTTTCGTGTTAAAATGCATGCTGATGATTTTTTTTCATTTTTTAAAAATTATTTTTGACATCAGCGCATCAAAACGATCCAAAACGTACAAACCGTATTAAATTTTAGCAAAAAAAAAATTTAAATTTTTTAAAAACACAGCTGCAATCGCATTCCCAACGTAGCCAAATTGAGACATGCTCACGTTAAACTTAGCTCAGAGGGCTTCTATTTGGGAACTGGGACAAGTCTTGTAATGTTTAATGTTAAATCTTGATACAAGGCGTGTATTAGCACACCATCGAATAATAACACAGTAAATACCAAATAGGTTCAAACATTAATTTATCATTTCAACTTTTAATCATATGTGTGAATATCCATTATTGAAAAGGTAGGGTGGGGGGGGGGGGGGAAGGCATGTGACTGATATGATATGCCGTTTGTCACAAATGAAATTTGATGTAGGACAGGCAAAAGTGAAAGGGCCCCCCGCAGCTTAATATTATAATGGATGCTCTTACTTGAGTTAGAAAAATTTCTAACCATTTTAAATTTATTTTTTATTAATTATAAGTTTTATCATAACTACTAAAAATTTATATAATTATTAATTTTAAAACTCGTAAGATTAATTAAGATATACACAAATTAACTAACATCTATATTAAAAAAAAAATCTTACATACAAACTGATCCGAATATCAACGTTAAACTTAAAAAAAAATTTATAAAATCAACATTTCTTGAATCTAACCTTCATGCATGCCTTTCAACATGGGTTAGCAAGAGGCAACCTAGCCCTAACCAGCTTGTATATGAAATTAAGAACTTCTGAATAATTTACTTGCTTTAAGAATATATAAGTTTATATTATCAAATATCATTAGTTTTATAGATACATGCCGGTTCAATTTAACTTAAAATTTACATGTTTAGTTAATTTATTTTTTTCATGCAATTTATGCCATCAAATCTTGTTCACAAACTTATTGATTTTTATAAATATTTTTATTCATAGTTATAAAATCTGATTTGGTTTAAAATTTAAGCAGCAGATTAAAAAAGTCAATTTATGTGTGTCACAAGTTTATTCAAAATTATTTTGTTTTTAATACAATAAAGTTGTTTTGAATAATTTTTCTTAAGAAATTAAAACTTTTTTATGTGAAACAAAAAAATTTTGGTCAAATCTCATCTTAATTGTGACTAGGTCAATTTTCTAGGCAACATAAAAGCAAACCCGACTCGAATGAGACCCCAAGTCGACATCACTAGGCCATTCTTTTATCCCTGGTTATAAAACCTAGCCTTGCTGGTGGATTACCGGCTTGGCTTTAATTAGTATACTTTTATCCCTCGTCATGCTCGACGGATCAACTCGGTAACCTTTGCCTAGGGCAGGTTTATTCTAGAAAAAGTCAAATGTTGGGTAAACTTGAATCAATCCTCTTAGCACTCGAGCAACCCAAACTTTGAGTCATATCAATTCCTAGATGATGTCATACAACTATGCTTTTTTATTCCTCTTTCATTGCATTTGCAAATTTTTCTTTACAAACAATCTCTTCCTTGTATGATTTAGATTTGTTTGGCTTTTTTCTCAATCTATGTTTGGTTGTTGATATTTTAAAAAGATTAAAAAACAATATTTCTTTTAAAGCATGGTACAATTATTTATTAAGTTTAATTTTGTGATTTGTTTTTTTTTATTATATTAACTCCATGATATCATAATTAAACCTACAATTTCTTTATATCTGGATTTTTTTAGATTCGAACTGAATTTATTTTAAATTGAGTTTAATTTGTTGTTATTAGTTTTTCTTTATGATCAGATATTAAGTTGAAGGAATCAATAAGTAAGGCTTAGGCAAATGGCTACTTTGTGGCGGTTTTACAATTATTATGTGGTAATCTGTAATTTACCTTGTACCGTTTTGATCCATTCAAAATTTTCTTTTTTAATAAGGCAACATTCAGAATTAGTTTTTATTTAAAAATATATTAAAATATATATTTTTAATATTTGCATATAAAAATAATTCAAAAATATATAAAAAATAATTTAAATAAAAAATATTTTTTAAAAAAGCACGGTTAAACAGTAAAATCAATCAACCTAAATCAAAAGGGCGATGTGGTAAAATACTTTGACAAAACTAGGCAGTTGGAAGAATGGCACGATGTTGACGTGGCAAACTCCTAGCGGCTAAAAGATAATAGATTACTTCGCAACAACGATAACAGCACGTCTCTCTTTAATTCCCGCTTTTCAGAGAGAGAGAGAGGGGGAGAAGCCTCGGCTTCGGTCTCTAATAGATATCGTAAAACAGAGTGAGATCCTAAGAACAGATAAAGCACAAATGGATGCGGTATTGAACAAGGTTGGCTCTTATTGGCTCGGTCAGAAAGCTAGCAGGGAGTTCAATTCTGTCGGCGACGACATCAACGTATACGTTTTCCCTCTTGTTTTCTTAAATTCATTTTGATGATTAACAAGCTCGACCAAGTTGCTTGCTTTGTTGATTAGGTTATGATTTGAAGATTAATTATAATTTCCAGGTGTGAAAATGGAATTAAGATAATAATTGTTGCAATTAATTATCAGAAATATAAAAAAAGAATTTAGGGTTTGTTTGGAAATATTTTAATAGAAGAAATAAAGAATTTTGGTTTTTTACTAGAGCAGATTAAGAATGGTAGCTTTTGATGGAAATTGAAGATGGCTGAGTTGGTCTAGTTCCTGTTTTTATAATGCTTGAGATTACTGATAATTGCTCTTAATGTTTGGATTAGCAACTAAAGGAATGATCGAGCATGTGGGATTCTCAATGATGTTGCTGGATTAAAGATCGAAGAACTAGTCTACGCAAATATGTCTAATCTTATTACATTTGTACTTAGCAACTGACAGCATGACTTGTATCATTGCGATTCTCAAAGATACTAGAGCTGGAATATTGACTAGAGTTCATGAGTAGAAGTTGGACTTTATGAAGTGTTAAATGATCTTGTATGTTTATAATATTTTGCAGAATGAAATGGAATATGGGTTTTTATCAGGTTTTAGTTAGACATACTGGAAATGATTTTTCATTTTACTCCTAGGTGGGACCGTAATCTAATTAAGTTTATCCTTCATAACAATCATTGATTCATATGAGCTTATTTCCTTTTGTGCGTTCTGCTTTCCTCTGAACTCTGCTGTCATTACCTCAGTTACTAACACATTTTGCGTGCTGATATCCTTCTCTTCTTAACCAGTCATTGTCAACGAGCATTGAAGGTGGAACCAAATGGTTGGTAAATAAACTCAAAGGTTTGTTGACTTGTTCATTTGCTTTATTTTTCCTGTTTTGCCACATGGTGTTTTGTAGCTGGGTTTTTTTTTCTTCATATTTCTTTCCCACATTCCTAATGATTCTGCAGTTCTGTAATGCATTTGTGCTCAAACAAATGCACTATAGCTCCAAGTTTCTCTCAAGATTCCCGCGTCAAAAATGTTCCCATAGATTTAAATCCAATTCCCTTTTGGGAAGTTCTGAAGTTTTCTAACTATTTGGGACGTTGAAGTTGGAGGCCAATTAATGCAATGAGAAAAACTCTGATTTAATAGCTTGACTAGAATTTAGAAGCTCATCAAAATGACACATCTATAACTTGAATGTAAGTAAATTTGCGACTGTTCTGGTTAATATGAATTATTTACTACTGAATGAAGGCTAAGTTAAAATTCTGCTGTGATGTTGCTTTAATCTGCTGGAATTCAGAATGAGTCGGTTGATAAAATTGAGTAGATGTCCAGGAAGTTTCCAATCTAGAGCCCATCATCATGCAGAGCCATTGTTATCTAAATTATGATATTCTGAAGATCCCTTTTGTTGAAACTTCTTGTTTTGCAGCAATCTCGTACTTAGAACTCTTAAATGCATCTTTATCTGCTACCTTGATCATTATGCCACTATTTATATAGGAAAAATGCAAAAGCCGTTACCAGATTTGCTTAAGGAGTATGACTTGCCAATAGGAATCTTCCCTCGTGATGCCACCAACTATGAGTTCAATGAAGAGACGAGAAAGCTTACTGTCTTTATTCCCTCAATCTGTGAAGTCGGCTACAAGGACTCATCTGTTGTGCGTTTTTCGACCACCGTAACTGGGTATTTGGAGAAAGGAAAAATAGCTGATATAGAGGGGATGAAGACTAAAGTGATGATTTGGGTTAAAGTGACCTGCATTGCATCTACTGGATCAAAGCTCAACTTCACAGCTGGGATGAAGAAAACCAGAGATAGAGGGGCTTATGAGGTTCTTCGAGATGGAGTGGGCGTAGATAAGTTCTGAATTGGTCATAATACTCCTCAGGTATTATACTTTTATGAGCTGTTACTCCTTTGTCATTGCTGCTAGACCCCCCTTGCCTTCATCTACTGTAATTACAATGACTGGTTGAATTAAATTTCATGTGCTTCCTTTGGTGATAGATGTGATACGTGAATTTTCTTTGTTCTATGATTGATTAATCGTAGCCACCCTTGCCTTTTATGTATTCCTTTCTTGATGAAGCAAAGGTTTGAGAAGGAATTGCTGTCGTCAAAACTAAAAATGTCGCTTTGGTAAATCCAATAATTGCTCGTATATTGTAATATGGAGTTGTAGCCCTTGAGCTAAGATACTAGCCATGGCGTATCATATGCTGAAATTAGGCTTGGAGCCTTGCATATGGAGATATTTTCCTAAACAGGGGGTGCGAGAGGCTATAGGGTATGTGAATTATCTGTTTGCACATTCGACATTCTATAAATTTTGAGTTGAATGTTTCTGTTTTTGAAACATGAGCTGTTATTGTCTAAGCTAAAAGCTTATCATCTGGCAGCATTGACACGATAGTGGTAATGAAAGAAGAATAAAAAATTCTTTGAACAGTCAAGACAGATGTTACAGTTCACAAACCTGCCACTCGTGCAGTACCGGAGCTAGAATTTTTTAGATAAGGAGGCAAATTACTAATAAATATTTAATATTATATATTATACATACATCTGTTATATATAGAAATTAATTTAAAATATATATACCAACTCAAGTCAAGCAAAATTAATTTAAGAATACTTTTAAAATGAAAAAACTTACATTATAATTATTTTTTTCGAGATTTTATATTTTAAAACTGCGTATAATGATTTTATTGTTAATCTTATTAAAAATATCTTTCTCAATATATACAACAAACTTTCATTTATCTATTTCTAAATCTTTTAAAGACTAGGAAAATTCTTGACAACAATTCTATGCTGATATATGGTACATAATATTACCCAAGAAAAATTTTATAGAAAGAAGAGAGCTAGGATCAATAATGAAAAAAGAATAAAGAGATTGAATCAATTAGTTGCTCACAGAAACAATTAACCTTGTAAAGCTATTATATTAATATCTTAATATAATAGACCGGTTACAAATGATTGCCTCTTGACTTGCAGTCTTTTATAAGCAGAAAGAGTTATATTTTTATCTTACTTGAGCTCATGTGATCTAGGCTGCTATTCTTGAAGTTTCATTTTATTTAATGAAAGCTTTTATTTAAACAACTCTTACTATCTTATTGATTACAGAGTTTGGAAGGTGAACATCAAATATAAAATAAAAATTATCAATGGAAAAAATATAGAATAACAGCTACGAGCAAGATGAGCTGCACATCAAACCTGTACTAAAACCTGCAAGTATGAATTTCAATATGCTATAAAAGTTGTACCAAGAGGAGCTGAGAAATCAAAGGAGAATAAGAATTATTTAAATAGAAAATATTAATTATATTTGTGCGCTGAGAGGGAGGGGGGGCAATTGCCCCCTCTTGCCCCTACGTGGCTCCGCCACTGCTCGTGCCGCTCACACTGCTAGATATTGTAAGAGGTTTGCTACAGGCTACTGCAGCTGCATGTCATGGATTCTAACCATCGGTACAAATCATGCATGATGGGCTTCGCAACTTGCATTCGTGATTCGTATGGATGGCCAGCATCCAGACCTGACCCAGGCAAAACTTATAGTTCAAATGCCTCTCCGCAGAGCATTCTGGTGGCCTGTATCTGTACAACGAGTGGCAACTGGCAAGACTCATTGAAATTGCCACTGAAAAACATTCTGGTGACCTGTTATCTGTACAAAAGGCTTTCTGCAAGGCGCTTAGAGTCTCTGAAAAAAGAGTTTCTCCTCATCCGAGAAAAGCTAGGGAAGAGGGGGGAATTGCAACTCTGCAATTTTTCTTTAATTCAACAAGAAGCTGTCCACAAAGTAAAAAGAAACACAGAGCAAACCCTGCACAACTTGCAACTGTGCTTATATAGCTTACTAATAAAATATTTAATAATAATTAAATCAAGCTTAATAAATAAATTCAAATAAATAGGGGTTGTTATATTGAACTACACTCATTGAGGAAGTGTCACCATCAACTCTCCTGAAGTTGGGGAGAACTTGATCTCACTGAGTGTAGTTCAAGGTAACTTCAATAATGCTCTTAAAAATCAAGCTATTATAATGTTTTTCTAGTAATCAAACTATAGTTTGAAGCATGTCATCCCACCCACAAAATTAGATTTGCTAAACATCATCATCTCTGATAATAACTTGTATATTCAAAATAATATTAACATTTTCTTTTCTGATATGTTTTTGCCATTTATATATAACCAAGTTCTTTATATTAGAAGTAGAGCCCATACCAAAGTTTGATAGTAGGTTAATAAGATAAATATTTGACTCAACTATTTGCAACACTTTAGATTTTTTAGAACTAGTCACATGTAATTTTTGATTGGTTTCCAAAAGATGTTGTTCAGGTCTTATCTATATTATGAAATAATTTTCAATATTAAATGCATCATGATACTTATATAAATTAGCTTGAAGTTTGTATTGTTCATTATTTGTTGGAATTCATTTTATAATCTCAACATTCAAATCATGTACTCTATATGCAAAAAACTTAGATAACTTAGACATTTGAACGTGAGGAGACACAATCTATATGCATTTTAGGTTTATGATCATAAACATTATATAACTGAGGGTGTAGAATGAAACAAACACTATTTAAAACTTGATTTGATGTAGATCGAATATAACTTAGTAAATTAAAACTATCATTACCTTCCTTATTACAAATAAGCTGTAAGGATTCATGAAGCATAATAGACTACTCAAAATCTATGATATGTTGGATGTGGAGCATAAAGGACGAGGAATCAAAAGACTTAAGAGGCTGCTCAAAATCTATGACATGTTAAATGTCAAACATGGAGGGCATAAAATTAGGGAGTTTAGAAAGACAACTATCTTGAAACTCTTCTAACATTGTAATTATCTCTTTAAGCGATTCTACTTGATAGTTTCTTAAAACTTCATCTATAATTAGATAGCTTGTAAGAACATGTGAACAATATTAGAGATGGTTCTTCCTCATATTGCCTTATATAGTTCTACTAGAAAGCAACCAAGATGGCTTACTCATTTGAGTGTAGTTGATTAACATATAGATTATAATGATGAAATAAAGTTTGTGCAAACCATGATAGAAGAAATGAGTATCTTTATTTGAATATATAAATAAAAGACCTCATTCCCAGTTATATATGCCTACTAGGACCGTGTGTTAGCTCTCCGCACCCTATATAACATCGAGAATATATAAAATTATCCCAAATAAAATAAATTTGGCCCTAGACAATAATAGATAAATCAAACAAAACAAACTTGACCCGAGTTAACTTAGGTTATGCCGCGAAACTCGCAACTCGACACAAGAGATTGAGATAACCCTATAAAATGATGGAATAAAAAAATAATTATAAAAAATTATCTAAAAAAACATTGGTTAACTCAAGCTAACATTTCAGACCTGTAACCCGGGTTATGAGGTCAGAATTATCCTATAAAAGACAAACATAAAGAAATCATGAGGCTAGATTCTTAATCAATAAAATGCTAAGTGATGAAATTGAAAAAAAAAATTTCATAAAAAATGATCTAAAACAAAAAAAGAAAAGCTTCAATAATACAAACAAATTCAATTAAAAAAAAACAATTAAAAGAATAAGTATCAAATTTGACAAATTAAAAAAATAAAAAGGGATGAAATTGAAAGAGAATTTAAATTCCATGAATTATTTAGAATAAAACACATAGTAATAAAATCAAAGGATTGTTTTCAAACTTTGTAGGGACATGCATAAAAATTAAGGAGTGAAAGAGAAAAAAAAATGTAAAAAAAAGCCACCAATACAAAACTAGAGGGAATTTGGTCACAAGTGTTGCCCAATAATAGAGGAGCTATCATGGAGATTGAAATGCCACAGTGAAAAGGTATATTTGATTATTGTAGGACTCTGCATACGTTGTTTTGAAAAAAAAATATATGTTGCTTTT
The DNA here is from genome assembly GCF_951802175.1 of Populus nigra. Taxonomy (NCBI): domain Eukaryota; kingdom Viridiplantae; phylum Streptophyta; class Magnoliopsida; order Malpighiales; family Salicaceae; genus Populus; species Populus nigra. The sequence goes on from NC_084854.1 coordinate 18,995,435, forward strand.
TAATATTAAATAATATTTTATCTCTGCTGAAATATCAAATTTATCCTAGTTTAACTGCAAAATTGTAAAAAAAAAAAGAGAAAAGATGAAAGAAACCTACATAAGCTTAAGAAAATTTGAAATCAATGATAATTAAGTTTGTAAATAAAAAGTCTGAGCAACCCTTGAATTTCTTTTTAATTTTTTTGGCTTTAATGATATTTTAATTATTTTACTGAGAGAAAAAAAGGAGTATCAAATGTTTTCAATTCGGTGAATCAACAAAATGTGACGATTAAGGGTGAAATTGATCAAATGATTTTTACAGGGGCTTTTTTGAAGCATTGATACAAACACAGGAACTAAATTGGGGGATTTCTCCCAAAAAGAGTTGCCGGCACTAAAGACAACAAAACAGGTCCAAATTCAAAGTTTCTGGGCAGCGTGCGAGAACAATAGCCTACTCTCTCATACCTCTCTTGTTAGGACACGAGACTATTCGAGTTTTCAAATCTAAAGGGAAAGTCAAAATTCATACCATTCTCGATCTCAGACCGCGAGTAGAGTCAAATAACACAGTCAAGCGAGTGCGATGAAAAGATAACTTTTTGAGGATTGTAAGTTGGCAACGTGGGACGAATTATTAGGTTAGATTCCATTCACACTGGATAGACCACGAGCCTTCCACACGCCCTAAATACGTGGCTAAATCTAAACCCTCCATATGCAACTTAATCCAACGGTATAAAAAAGCCCATCCAGCCTGGAACACCCTCCTCTCTGTATTTAAGCTATCCTCTGCAACTCCAACTTCAGCAGCCACCAATCTCCATTTCCATTCCAAAAACCTCTCTGAATTCCGAAACCCATCTCTGTTTTTCTCTTATTAAGGCTATGGCAGCAACCTTTTTGAGCCCTGTTCCAGCCTTTTCTCTTGCAGCAAAGCAAGGGGATACTGCTCGTGTCCCCATCACTAGTCCTACAAGTGATGGGCATGGCATTTCTTGTTCTTCTGTTTCAGCCTTGCCTTCGGCTTCAAGAAAGAAAAGAAACACCAGTCTTGTAGTTTCTGCCACTGGAGAAACTCTTACTGGTGTTGTTTTCCAGCCATTTGAAGAGGTGAAGAAGGAGGTCTTTGTTGTACCTAATTCTCCTCAAGTTTCTCTTGCTCGTCAGTACTTTGTGGATGAGTGTGAAGCTGCCATTAATGAGCAGATCAAGTCAGTGATAACTTTTCTCTTTCCATTTTTTCATAAAAGATAGAATCTTGTGGACTCATTGCAGATTAGTGTTATTGGTATGTGTTTTTTTTTTGTGTTAACAGTGTGGAGTACACAGCTTCCTATGTATACCATGCCATGTTTGCCTACTTTGACAGGGATAACATTGCTCTCAAAGGCCTAGCCAAGTAAACACACAAAATCCATCAGTTTATTCTTGAGTATTTTCTTTTCTTTCTTTTAATTTTAAGTTTTGAATTATATGAACTGAGTATGGTATGGTAATGTTGTGACTTGTAACCAGATTCTTCAAGGAGTCGAGTGAAGAAGAAAGAGAACATGCTGAAAAGCTCATGGAATATCAGGTACCACTTACTTTGAAATTCAAATATTCCCTGATTAAAATATCTTGGTTTATCTCTTTCATTTTCGGTATTTTTTATTATTTTGTCTAATCATTCTCCATTTATATGTAATCAGAATATACGAGGAGGGAAAGTAGTACTTCACTCTATACTGACACCCCCTTCTGAATTTGAGCATGTTGAGAAAGGAGATGCATTATATGGTGTGTGTCTAGACTCGTGTTCATTGTTAGAAATTGCTACTACTTTTTTTTTATGGATTTTGCCTACAATTCCATCCATATTTTAATGTAGTGACAAATGACATTGTAAGAGTATAATCTTGTTTGCCATTTCTTTTACTTCTGGGATCTTTGTTATGCTTTCCGTTATATAGAGGTGTCACCGTGTCAAGGCATGCTTCTGTAATGGATGATGATTACAGTTCTTTTGAGATAATTAACTTGGGCTGTCTTTGATCCCTTGATCCAGCAATGGAATTAGCATTGTCTTTGGAGAAGTTGACAAATGAGAAACTGCTGAGCTTGCACAAGGTGATGTTTCCTAGTTTTTTCTTTTGCAAATAGGAAATAGTAAGCACTTTCTTGCAATGAATAACTGGAATTGTCAATGGTTTTTACAATTGTGCTCATGAGCTATGCTATGTTCTTGATAAATATTAGGTGGCAGACGAGAACAATGATCCACAAATGGCAGATTTCGTCGAGAGCGAATTTTTAACCGAACAGGTGAGCTCGAAATTAATTTTATTTCTTTCCCCTGGATTTGACACAAGACTTTGAACTCTTGTATTATCTAATCCTGTGAGTTACAAATTAAGATTTTCAGATTACACATCTAAAAGCTTTGAGTTTTATGAAGTGCCAATAATTCTGATAAAGAACAGTTTGAATAATTATTCATTGATGTCCATAAAAAGATGTGGATGCCACATTTTACCTTTTTCCTGCTGTCTTCAACCTGTTACACATTTGTTCTGTCCAAAACTGAGACAAAATCTAAAAATTTAACAGGGAGAAGAAGTATCATATCGTAATTGGTAACATTCTATGTTAAACTTGTAGTACTTTTTGCATCATTTTGTGATTAATACAACTTTTTTTTTCATCAGGTTGAATCCATTAAGAAGATAGCAGAATATGTCGCTCAACTGCGGATGGTTGGGAAAGGCCATGGTATGCATATAACTCACATTTTCAGTATCTTGTTACTTTTCACTAAGTTAGCCAACTTACTCTTTGATTCTCCACATATTTATAATTTTGGGTTTTAAGACTAGTTTTTATTGGCTTGCAGGAGTATGGCACTTTGATCAGATGCTCCTCAATTAGGGTCATGCTGCATGATGTGGAAATACAATCTGCACCTGTTCTTGGTTTAAGTCCGTCGCTATCGCAGGTCTTGGATATCTTCTCTGGAGCGTCAATGCGTTGAGGATAATAAATTGTCAGTGTAGATGAATTAATGTAGTGAAAAGCTGGTAGCTACTTTGCTTTCAATAAAATGAGGCAACAATTTAAGAACAGATATTGACTCTTATGATTTGATGCGCAAATTTGCCTTATGATTGACTTGGAGGTGGAATGTAGTATTTCCTTTTGACCAACTTTCAGGCCAGGTGCTATTTGAGTGCAGAACCACTTCTATTGATTTATCAATAGATATGAAGATGGATGACCTAGTTAAATCATATAATATAGAGCTGATTTTATTTGTTAAATAACAATCATTCCATTGATTTCTTGTTAAGGAAAAAAAAAAGCACTGCATTGATTTATTTCTTCGATAACAAGCGTACTGGCGAAACTAGTAGCTTAATTACCACTCTCAAATTTCGTTCTTTTTTGCACCTGAAGAATGTCTACTAGAAATTTTTCGAAGTTCCGGCTAGAAGAACCACCGGGCAAGCAGCTTCTTCTGCTTTTGTCTTCCATTCCATCGCCTTCCTTTTCATTTCTTTAGCCCTTTCTCTCTCCGTTAACTCTCTAACAAGCTTCTCAACTTGATCTCTCTCTTTACATCACTATTTATCTCCATGCCAATACCCCAATTGTTGCTAGCAAAACAACAGTTGGTTTACTGCTCCACAAAAAATGGCCAACAAAGAAATGGAACTCCACAACTAACGCTTTCAAGCATCGAATTCCATCCCATGTGACTTGCAAACCTCCTGTTGAAGGGTGCTCTAAAATCTGCTCTTGTGGACACCAACTTGCTACATTGCCTCTATCCTTTGTTTCTGCAAGGAATTCAGGTGGCAAAATTTTCGACTCGCAACCACCATTAGCAGGCCTTAATATCCATAAGAAAGGTTGTTTGCTGCTAGCTAGACCCCAGGCAAATTGTAGCATCTGCTGTGGTGTTTGCACAGTGATGCTTCCAAAATTTACATACACCACAGAATTTGGTTCTTTCAAATCAAGTCAATCAGTGAAGTCTGATTGTTCTTTCCATGGATTTGAACCAATATAGTTCAGTTTATTATCTGTTATATGATTATTAGCAAGCAAGTGGATAGGAAATAGGAGGAAACATTGTTGAAAGAGCATCCAAAACTTCCAGTACGAAGGAGTAAACATTTTCAAAACGATAGCAGAAGCTCTTGATTTCCCTTGTGAGGTAGCTGACCATGATATCGTTGGGGTACGTAGTTCTAATGAAAGTTGGGAGATCCTTCAGGCAAATATTTTTCATACTTGGAATCTAATCTATTGTAGTTTCTAGGTACCCAAATGTTAGATACGCATCTGCAAATCATAGAAAATTAGTGCGGTTCTGATCTCACAAGATGAATCTTAAATTTTGAACATGAAGGAGTTTTTAAACCTTTTGAGAGGTGTTAAAGCCTTCTTTAACAAGAACCTGGAACTATGTGTAGCCTAAACAACCACAGGCACTATGAGTATGAAACAATACTTCAGGAATTCCAGATTCTTTGGCAGAAGTGTAAAGGACATACCACCATCAGAAACAACACAGCTCTCCGGTGGGACTTTGGAAGACAAAAGTACTGTCATTGAGCCAGTAAGTAAATTGCGGAATGGATTCAGAGACAGAAGGAATGTCCCGAGTGGCATCAGAATCTTCTGTCTGTAGGAGACCATCAGGTATAGCTTCAAACTGGAAGTCCAGTAACCCATCCAGAGAGTCGGAACCTCTGGATTTGAGTAGTCGTTTGTGGCTATACTCAGTGTTGACAAAGGTTACTTGGAAGCCTTTAAAATGTAGTAGTTTAGATAGCTTTAGCATCGGGGTTGTGTGACCCTGAGATGGGAAAGGTACGCAAACAGCAGGTTTATCAGCTACTTCATTGAAATCCACCCACCACCCCTCCACCCCCCCCTCTCTCAATGTGAATGTGAAACGATGCAATTATTTGGCAGGGAGAGAGATGTTGCCACCTTTATAGCTAATTTTGAGCGTATGGCTCTGAGAAGTGTCAGCAGTGCAGAACAGAAACCTATTAGTTGGTGTTGAAGTAGGAGGCCAAATGCAATGTATTCTTAATGCAACTTTTAGATTCAAGGTAATGCAATGATTCATTAACACACCATCATCTCCAACAGGACACTTAGAAAACATTAAGTAATGGATGCTTTTTGTCTTTTGAATTCGCATATATAAAAGTCGTTTTCTAGTCAATTTTTTCCCCTTATTCAGGATGTAATAGTTTGAAGAGAAACCAGCAAGTTCATCACGTCTTCTTTCAATTATTGAGGTAGCATCAATGGGAATTGAGTTGGATGTCTACACGCGATAGGCTAGACGAAAAGACTAGTACTTGTCAAATACACAGTACCAACATTAAAACTTAAAGATTACTGCTGCATCAAGTTTATAGTTTGGAGGATTGACATGATTCAAATTGGCCTGAAACAGAAATTCCTGCAAGGTCTCTTCCTTCTAGTGTTTTGAGCAATTGGATGACAAGAATGAACCATTTTCCACATCACTTGTATGTCTGTATACTCTCCACAACTTTCCATGTCCTTGTACAGATTCATGAGCCCGTGATCGTTTCCTGCCATCATAAGAATATAAGAAAACCAGATAAAACCAAAATCCTTCTTCCCATGTGATTGCTGAACACAAATGTCTTCCATTTGACAAAGGGATAGATTCTAATGAACTCAATCTTACCTCTGGTTTTGTGTCTTAAGCTTGAAGCAAGCTTCAAAAGAATACACTTGGGAGAGAAGACAAATGTTTGTTTGAACCACAGCCAGCTCCTCCACTTCTCCATCTTCACTTAGGTTCTGCTTATTCTTCACTTCCATTTTATATCTACTTTTTTGTCCCTACTCTCTCTTACTAATAATTTAAATCGAGGCAAGCAAAGAAATGAATCCGACACATCACGAAGCAACATTTGTAAAGATATGAGGGCCTCTCTGTAGTATTTATGTTTTTCTAATGGTTACTAACTTTTCTTGGTTCTTTTAAATAATACTGTGTTTTGCATTATTTTACTTTAAAGCTTAATTCAACTGCTCTCAAGTACTTAACTTGATAATGTTTATCCCATCAAGATCAACATCACATAGCTTAATATCTAGGAATTAGGCGAATGCTTTTAATCAAGCTAGAGCTAAAAGGTAGATGAAAAGGCAGCCTTTGATATGAAGCAATACTTTTCATCTACAACATTGGCATTCTTAACCCCTCTAATGCAGAACAATGATGATGATGATGTGGTAAAGATGAAAGTACTTACTGGGAAGAAATGGACAAATTTTGGAGTTTCCCGATCCACTTTTCCTCTCATCCAAGATTCTTATTTCTATTGTAATGAAGTGAGGCAGTGATGGGGCCCTGGTCAAACGGTTGGTTGGTGTTTCCTTCAGTTCCTTTGTGTTGTGTCTGCACACGTCCCTCTCTCTTTCCCACGCACAGAGAGACAGGAAAGCACTGTCCATTACTGAATCTATTAGAATATTAATGAAGTTTTGAGTATCCAAAGAATTCTGATGGAAAGAACGTACTTGGAATATTGTGCTTGGTGTTATTGGGTTCTCTTTGTATAGCTTTCAATGTTAAGCTTAATCTACCGACTACTGGGGACCTTTCTTACTCACCGCATACCAGTAAGAATACTGAAGCATGCATGTGCTTTGCAACCGTTCCTGGCAGTGTAGTTCCTAACTGCCTTCATTGACATGTTACCAACTCTATTCCTCTACCCAAACTTGTTATCTTGTGTATTGTTTCACTACAGAAGCGAATTTATTTCTTTTTCTTTCTTTCTTCACCTGTATCCTATCTCCTAAGCTCGAGGGACCAAGCATGGCCTAGCAATTGCTGCATGAAATGGTTTCGCTAGCAGCTTATAATCTTACTTTCCTTTTATTTTTTGTTTCTCTCAAGTTTGGCTAAAGCAAGGCTTTGCTCACTTATTCCTTCAAGAGTTGCCATTTTAACCAAGTTTGGTACTTTATAGATACACAAAATCCAGCCCCTGAAACAGTGAAGCAGGCAAACACTTTAGGATATGCTTTGATTAGTAATGGGTTCTCTTTGCATCGCTCTCTTGTTTTTTATTTTCTTCTTTTCAACAATTTGAATCACTTTCAATGTAGAGCGTTTTAATCTACCAGTCACAATGTACTTTGCAAATCGCAACCAATCCTTGCATTGTAGTCCCTAGAACTGTCTTCATTTACATTTTACCAACTCTATTCCTCTAACCAAACTTGTTCTCGTATATCGTACACTCCAAAAATATTTCTTCTTTATTTTCTCAGTGCAACACTTGGTAAACCAGTCCGAGACATCGCCACATCTATCAGATGGTCCGTGTTCGAACGGCATAGAGCCTGAAAACGGCTTTATTTCAGGGTTTGTTTCTCTCAAGTTTGGCTTAGGCCATGCATGCTTTCAATACCAAATATTCATCGGACTAACTAAATCAAAACCTAGAGAGGTCACCGGTTGGCAAATGCACAGGAACTACAAGGACGTGGGTCAAAAGAGTACACACCAGCAATCTGAAAGGATGAAACCTTTCAAAAGGATCAAGATGGCTACAGTTGCCGACTCGCAATCATGCTGGTAAACACCAAGGGATAATGCGAGGACAAGCAAGGCTGAAATTCATTGCACTCCACTTCTACAAGCAAAACAAGGAACAATTCATCGAGTATTGAAAGCATTTCCCAATGGGTAATAAATTCCAAACACCACCTGGCACAAAACCTATTGAAAATCCAGACCTTCAGAAAATTCCAAGGTATAGTTGATGGAGCGTAACAAAATTAATAGAATTTTTTCTTGACCAAACAGGCAAAAAAGATTCCTCGGAATGAGTTCTGAAATAGGCTACCGAAAAATCTCGTGCCTACTTTGTCAATGCATATTGCAAGAGTTAAAATTAAAATGTAAAAACCATGTTCAAAATTGTGCACTAAATTACACAAACAAACATCCATTATAGCATTAGCAAAAGTAAAAACTAAACCCAGTATTCAAGGAAAAATCATGAGCTTCATGCAGCAGTTTGGGATGCTGCCTGCCTCTTTCTAGCCTCCTCAATGATAGACAATTTAATACCCTTGCCCTTGGGAAGAGAAATCCATGGCTTGGAGCCCTTTCCAATGGTGAACACATTGCCCAGACGAGTGGCGAACTCATGGCCAGTGGCATCTTGGACGTGGATCGTCTCAAAGCTTCCCTTATGCTTCTCCCTGTTCTTAATTACTCCAACTCGGCCTCTGTTCCTTCCTCCAGTGACCATGACAACATTTCCCACATCAAACTTGATGAAGTCAACTATTTTGTTGCTCTCTAGGTCCAGCTTGATGGTGTCATTGGCCTTGATGAGGGGATCTGGGTAGCGGATGGTGTGTCCATCATAGGTGTTCAGGTAAGGGATCCCTTTCTGCCCAAACTGAATAGACCGAACTTTGCAAAGCTTAAACTGCACAAGCATTAAGCAACAAATGAAATCAATAGCTGCACTGATTCCATTCAAAGATATGAAATTACACACACACAACTCATTGACCTATCAAATCAGTGCATGGTTCAGAAAAACAAAAAATATCACAAATAGAAGCAACAAAACCACATAGCCAAATGTATCACAAACCTTGGCCTCGTCATCTCTAAGGGAGTGAAGCCGGAAGCGACCTTTGGTGTCATAGAGCAGACGGAAGCTCTCATTTGTCTTTGGGATTGACACGACATCTTTAACAGAAAGCAAAACAAAGTGAGCAGCCTGAATGAAATTATAGAATTTGAGGGAGAACAATGAAAAGGAAATGATCATATAAGCAAAAAAGTGCAGAAACTCTAATAGATTATCACACATAATAAACGCTTCCAATCAAGCATGACAGTAAGCTGGCAGGAAAAAGATCTCATTACACATAGTGACAACTTAAAACAAGCATTAACTTCTGGCAGAGAAGGGCTGTTATAACCTATATCACACATATGATCACTTGCCACCACCTATTTTGCTGTTTCTTAATCATACCATGCCCACCAACAGGTGAAAAATTAAAATAATAGCAAGTTCATCCATTACTTTCATCCAGAGATAGTAATGATAAAAACTTCTACTTACCCATCTGGAACCAATACCAAAGCATTGGAAAAAAAAATTCCCACTCCCATCTAGAAGATGCACATGAAAAAATCATAAAACTTGTAGGGGTAAAAGAAAGAATTAAACGTACCCATGAAACCAGATGGGTAAGTTTTATCTGTCCTAACCTTCCCATCAACCAGAACATGTCTCTGCATCAAAATAGCAATCACTTCACGGTACGTCAAAGCATACTTCAGCCTGTTTCGCAGAATGAGAATCAGAGGCAAGCATTCCCTTGATTTGTGGGGTCCAGATGAGGGTTTGGGTGCCTACACAACACAAGATAAAACTAATTACATTCAACGAAGAAGACCAGGAAAGAAGCTAGTACAAGGAATACATTGACATTGCAGCATAGAGTCAGAGATCGCAAACATACAAATGCACCACCAAGTTTGTCAAGCATCCAATGTTTAGGAGCATTGAGCCTCTTCAAGTGTTTCTTCAACCCTCTAGCCTGTAACGCATCATAAAAGCAGGGATCAGTTAAGCCAGAGTAAGAAGAAAAACATCTAAAAATTCTAGAAACATATCAATGCTATCGTCATATCATACACAGAATAAAACAACAACAACAACAACAACAACAAGAAAAAGAAGGAAAACAAATGAACAAAGGCATAAAGGTGTAATAAATCAGGAAATGCCATTATTTCAAAATCCAACGTAACAAAAATCAATCACAAGATCTTACACAAAACAAACAAAAACATGGGCTAAGGTTAGCAATCGTCAAAACCAACAGAATGAGAACAGTTAATCAACTTTCACTCCATTCTACAAAACAAAGAAACATTTATATCCCACATTATCAAAACCAACAAGAAAAAATGTAAGCCCATGTTTTCTTGTAAAGCATCAACTACACAACACAATTAAGCATCACTGAGACAAGCTCACATCCTATGAGCTACCTAATCAAAAACCAAAAAGGCACATAACTCAAGATACAAAAAAAAAAAACTAACCATTTTATAAACGTAAAGATCAAGAGGCAAGTAACTCTGCTGAGCTGAGCCTCTCTTGAGTCTCCTCCTCTGTTGCGAGCTTCAAAGCCTACACTGGTTGAGAGAGATGAAAAAACAGTACTATAATTTATACCTACGTACAGTATTAGGGTTCTTCTTCTTAGTATTATTATTATTGGGTCCCTAATTTAACCGGGTCGGGGTCATTCTATTGGGTTATGGACTACGGTTTGGGCCCAACTATTTATCCACTTTTTGTCCTAAAAGTTCTTTTTTAATTATTAGTAGTTAATTGGTTGGCGCGGATTGAAATAATTTTTTTAAAAACTTGTAATTTATCTCTTTATTTAAATTAAGTTTTTAATTATGCAAAATGTGAAGCGATGAGTTGGTTATACTACTCCAATCCATAACAAAAATGTCATATGCGTGTAAAAAATAATCAATTTAAAAATGTTATAAAAAAAAATGTCATAATATTTTTTTTCTACGTGTCGAAATAATGATGGAAAAAAAAAATACTTTATGTATCCATCCAGTTTGTCAACCTTTTTAAAATTGATACAAAAAAAGATGTCTCTGTTCACAACAAAAAAACTCTCCTCTAATGAATTGTATAATCATTGGAATATCTTTTTTCCATAAGATAAATCAACTATTTGTATCTTTGATTCAGTTGTATTTTAAAAATATTTTTCGAAACATCTATAAAGAAAAATTGGCTTATAGCAATTATATATATTACATATACCTATTTTGATCCCACTCTTCTAATGAAATCATTTTCTCTTGAATTTCATTTTTTGTAAACCCTTATCTTCCTTTTATTTAACCTTTTTTTATTTAATTTAGAATTTAGCATTATCTCACATGGATACAATCAATCTAAATGGATGAATTACTTAGTCTAAATCATTGCATAGAAATATAAGTCTTTGGTTGATCAAGTTCATGTAAAACCGATTGAAATTATTTATTCTTTATTAATATTTTTTTGGTCAATTTTTGAATTGAATAAACAGCCCAGGCATAACGACGTAATTATCAGGGGCGTGCTCTACCTCTGCTCTACCTCTGAGCTAATAGCCTGTTGTATTTAAAAAAAAAAATTGAAACAATGACAAATTGACTCAATCTCAGTTCTCAAAGGACTCATGTCATGGACTTCATTGAATTTCATAATAATTTTTTTTAAAAAAATTAAAATTATATTCGCAGTTTATTTCTTAACTAATTCAAAATTGAATAATAAAATCAAGAAAAAAAATAAAAAACCAAAAAGAAAAAACATATATAACCAGTGGATGAACACGTCAAATTTATGAATCGGAACAATTAAGATAAAACTAAATATCAATTATTTAATTTAATTCAAAATATAAGAGAAAACATCAAAAACAACGTATTCTCCATTCTTCATTTTTTTTTTCTTATTTATTTAAAGTTTGAAATAGTTTAGCTATATCTTATATATTGTATATATATCACACTTTAAGCCAATTGATTTTATTCTTTATTTGTTTCTATTATATCACTGCATATGAACAAATGTCTCAGAGTAATTTCTCATTAAAGAATACCACATCCCTTTTGCAAGTCGACTTTCAATTTTTCATTTAGAAGGCACACTGTTCCATTTCTGAAGAAAGAAAAAATGGGAACAACCACTGTAATTTTAAACGTTGGAATTCTAATTTAATACATGAACAAGCAGAAAACGCATTATACAATGAGAAAAGCTAAAGTAAAAAAAAAATCACTAGGAAACATATCAAGTGACAGATCCCCTCTGCAAATCCTTGATTATCATAAGCTCACTCTCCTTAATCATGGATGATGGAGTGAATGAGGATGGCTGCTTCGTCAGTTGTTGGAACAGCATCATCTGTTTATAAAAAGCACAGAATGTAAAAGGCTATTTAATTAGTATTCACAGAGCTTGAAAACGCTCGTTTCTTAATTCTCCTAAACAACACGAGTGTTACTTTTTCAATTACTATGGCTCGTATTCACATCAAATTCATTAAAAACTAAGCGGAGATTAAGAAGAAAAGGAAGAAAAAAGAAGAAAAAACGGAAGGGAAGGGAAGGACAAAGGAGCCATCAAATTCTGGGGAGGTGAAAAGAACATGTATACCTGGAAGCGATGTAGGAAAGTGGGAAACAATGTGATCGATGATACCTCCACCACCCTCCTCTTCAGCCTTCACTCGTTCATTTGCTTTATCAACTCCTGTTGTTACCTTCTGTTTCTTTTTAACTTGATCTTCACTTGTTCCTTCACCATCTCTAATTTGGAAAGCTTCATTTTGTTCTTCTTTTTTACTCACAGGAGAAACCAAGTTGGGGATGATACTGTCCAGTAGTCCACCTCCCTTCTCTTCATTCTCTTCTTCTTTACCTTCTTCTTCACGATGTTCAGCTTCTCCTCTAGAGACCAAGTTAGAGAAGATATGGTTTATGAACGACCCACTTGGCCTTTCTTCTCCACTTTCTTGATGGTTATCTTTCTCATCATCATCTTCGTCTTTAGGATGCAACAGGCTTTCAGCTTCTGGCACACCATCTTCCATAATTTTTCTTTTTTTGTTTTAAGTGGTCACTCGACTCCCTTTCAGTTCTGCTCCAATACAAGTTCCAACCGACTAATTTATGTACAGGCTTTGGGGACACCCGTCCTCGTCCAAGGAGTTGTTTAATATAGAAACTATGGTTACTTTACACGTACTTCGAAGCTGTTGTCTGATGAAGCTTGTCTCCAATTGGTAGCAAACAAGTGGCACCTCTTGTAGCCCTACGAGGTGTTTTTCTTGTTGATTTCTGTACAAGGTCGGTGGCCGGTGGGAAATATTCCCCTGTTCTCGGTTTCGCCGTTTTTGCCTTCCGTAAAATTGAAGTTTACACATACCTATGACTTCTGTACAATGCCTGCCAAAATTTCCGATCTTCCCATCGATACAGAATCAAATTCGGTTTCAATTCCATTTCATTAATTTTATCAGAAATTTGATGAGCGAGCTCTGTTCATAAACTTAACAGCCGGGCTGGCCCAAAACTTAGCCCACCATTTCTCGCTCTCCTCAATTTCTTATGGGGTTTTCTTTCTTTTTGAAAATGGAGTCTTCGTGCAGGATCTTTTCGACTTATGTGGTGTGGCGGTAACAGGGCATGTTCTCATATTCCAAAAAAAGGTCAAGCATTTGTTTGTGGTAACCAGATTTTCTTCGGTTGGATCGAGGTCGGGTATTTTGGGTTTCCTAAATGGGTTTGACACTGAGAGGGAAAAGAAATGAGGGGTTTTGTTGCTGTTGTTGAAGGAGATTAGAGAAAGAAAATTAATGGACGGGATAGCATTTGGGGGTTTCATGAACCAGATATAAAGAACTTACTTATTCTGTTTCAATTATTGTTTTTTTTTTAATATTTTAAAGTGATTTTTGTTTAAAAAATATTAAAAAAAATTATTTTTATATTAACACATTAAAACAATCTGAAAACATTAAAAAATATTAATTTAAAGTAATGATTATTTTTTAAAGTGTTTTTCGTTTGTAAAATATATCGAAATAATATATTTTTTATTTTTTAAAATTTATTTTTTATATCAGCACATTAAAACGATTTAAAAACACTAAAAAATATTAATTTAAAATAAATATAAAAATTAAAAAAAATTAAAATTAAATAAAATGTTTTCAAAAATATTTTTGAAAAATAAAAATTAAAGTACTCAATTGTTGAAGTTAATCGTAAGCCATTTTAATGAGAGAGAAAAAAAGTTTGAAAATTTTGATGTGATTTTAGAGTTGAAGATTTTGAATGTTAAGAGAAAGAAAATGGTGGTTGGAAAAGAAGGATATAAATAGTGTTTGTTGATGTAGTTAGTTGTAAGGTTATCAATTTCATTTTAGTTGGTGTATTTTTATTATTTTATTAAAATAATAAATTTTTATTTTAAAATATTTTAACATTGTGTTTCAGAATATATTGATATTATTTAATTACTTGCTGGGCAGATAAGTTATCAATGAGATGGATGTGGCATTATATATAGTTAAATCACTGAGATAAATTATTTGTCGTTACAGTACCTCATGTAGCAATTTTTTTTGTCAACTATATTTCCTATCAATGAATTTGTAGCTCAATCAATTATCTTTTTTAAAAAATTGATTTTAAGTTCAAACCCTTTGTAATTAGAGGGGAAAAAAACCGTCCAATGAGTTATAATATACACTAGTCAGATGCCCGCGCTATGTGATGGATTCACTTTTTATTTTTATAAAAACTAAAGTAAAAATTTATAATATAAAAAATAATATTTTTTTAATATTAATAATTATTGTTTTTCAAATTTATTAATTATTTTATTAATAATATTAATTGTAATAAAAAATAATAATATTTATAATATTAATAATTATATTAAGAATTTCACTGATGATTGCAACACATAATAATATTTTTTATATAAATACTTTAAGTTATAGTAAAAATAATAATATGTATAACTCAAATAATGTTATTTTTTTCTAAACACTTTGAATTATAAAAGAAAAAATAATATTTATAACACACATTTTTATATTAACACATGTGGTTTGGCACGGACACGTCCAGACCCAACTTGGAGGTGGGCGTGGACGTGTCCAAACCCAACTTGGATTAAGGTGTGATTGTGTCTAGCCTCACTTGGGGATAGGCGTGGACGCGCCCAGACTTTTAATTATAATAAAAATAAAAATAATTATAACACAAATAATACTATTTTTAATATTAATACTTTAAATCGTAATAAAAATAAAATAATAATACCATTTGTAATATTAATACACTTAATCATAATAAAAATAAATATAATTAAAACACAAATAATACTATTTCTAATATTAATACTCTTAATCATAATAAAAATAAAAATAATTATAACACAAATAATATTATTTGTAATAATAATAATAATATTTTTAATATTAATACTTTTAATCATAATAAAAATAAAAATAATTATAACATAAATAATATTTTTTAAAATATTAATAATCATTTTTTTCAAATTTATTAATTATTTTATTAATAATGTTAATTATAATAAAAAAAAATAATATTTATAACACAAATGATAATATTTTTAATATTCATACTATATATTATAATAAAAATAATAATATTTATAACATAAATAATTATGTTAAGAATTTCAAGGATGATTACAATACAAATAATAATATTTTTTATATCAATACTTCAAGTTATAATAAAAGTAATAATATTTATAATATAAATAATAATATTTTTGATATGAACACTTTGAATTATAAGAGAAAAAAATAATATTTATAACACACAATATTATATAAACACACATGTGGTTGGGCGCGGACGCATCTGAACTCGAGCGCCATGTGGCGATGGGGCTGTCATAGCCAATCGGGACTTTTGTCAAGACCTAAGCCCCAGGTGGCGCTTGGGTTGTGCCCAAGGGCCACGTGGCGCATGGGTCATGGCTAAGGGCCCAATTATCTTGGGTCTGTGGCAGGATCCGATTGTCTTGGGTCCGACATCATATACCCAGCTCAATGGGTCTGGCGTAACCCAATTCTATTGGATCCTGATGAAGGATTTTAAATGTTTTAATTTTTACTATAATTAAAAGTATTACTATCAAAAATAGTATTATTTGTGTTATAAATATTTTAATTTTTATTATAATTAAAAGTATTACTATAAAAAATAGTATTACTTGTGTTATAAATATTTTGATTTTTATTATAATTAAAAGTATTATTATCAAAAATAGTTTTATTTTAAATATTATTATTTTTATTAAAATTTAAAATATTTGTATAAAAATAGTATTATTTGTTCTGTAAATATTATTATTTTATTTATAATTAATAGTATGAATACTAAAAATATTATCAGTTGTGGTATAAATAATAGTATTTTAATTATAAGTAATAATATTATAATAACAATGGAAAATGGCACATGGCGCTTGAGCTGCCCTTGTGCCATGTGGTGGTTGGGCTGCCTTAGCCAATTAGGTTTTTTGCCAAGATCAAGCGCTAAGTGGCACTTGTGCCTGCCCCTCACATTGGAGTTGCCCAAGCGCCAGGTGGTGCTTGAGTTTTTTCTAAGCGTCACGTGGCGGTGGGGCTGCCACAACCAATTGGGCCTTTTGCCAAGACACAAGCGCCAGGTGGCGTTGGGGTCTGTCTCGGGTAGCGGAGCTGCCTAAGCACTAGGTGGCTCTCGTGTCTGCCCCGCACAAGGGCAAGGCCCCCCATGCATCATGTAGCGCTCAATTTGCCTCATGTAAGGGCCGGACAACCTAAGCGCTAGCTGTCTTTGCATGGGCAGCGCCAGGTGTCCGCTCCCCATGACCTGCAACTCCATCAAAACTTGTGCTAATCATTGTTTCCTCAACCATCATTTCAATGCCAAATGCACTCCCGCTAAAAGATAACTCCACCCCTCCCCTGCTGTCCTTGCAACTCTTTGTGACAAAGATTGAATTGCCATTGCACTGCTCCAATCCATAGTGTTTCAAGTGTAGGTAAACAGTAATAGAGGCACTGTGCCCTTTTACTATATTATTAATTAATAGTCTCATGCCCATTGCATCTTTTTTTGAGAGACTTGAGTTTAAGTCTCTTGTAAGAAAAAAAGAACGATACTATGTCATCGAATATATTAAGTTGTTGATAAAAAAAGGCATTCAATTGTTGATAGTCTTACTACAAGAAAATATAAGGATGATTACCAATGAAATAGAATATATCATGTCCATAAATCATGAAATCTCTAGATGGTTGAATACTAAATTAGTGGTTTGCGCTATATTATGAGCTAGTCTAATTTTTTTCCATCATAAAATTGAAAGCGCATGCATTCTAAAAAAAAAAAACAAAAAACAAAATTGAGAATCAAGTCATTGACTTGATCCGGTTTAATAAGCCAACATAATTTCGATAATATAAATAAAAAAATGCAAAAGAATGGAAAAGAAAAAATATAAAAAAATAACTTGAACCAATATGAGTTAGCATGCAAAATCTGCATAGGCATATGATTGGAATAAAAAAAATTAAAAACTCAAAAACCTAAAGTCGAAAAGAGAAACTAGAAAAAAAAATTAAATTAAAAAAAGCAATGGAAAATAGATCTTAGTCAAACTAGATTAACCTATTAACCCCACAATGAGCATATGATTGGAATAATCATGTAGAAAGGAAAACAGGAAAAAAGAAGAAGCAAAGACCGATTCCAAATAATAAACATTGAAGAATGAGATTGAAAAAAAAATTTAAATTTAATAAAGAATAAAAACAATATTGAAGTAAATCCATGTTAATAATCGAAACTCGTGAACTTAATCATGAGCCCGAGACTAACTACATTAAAGTCAAACCTCAAAAAATATTGAAGTAAAATTCTCAATTACAAAACATTCAATGATAAAATTAAAAAAAAACAAACAAAAAAGAAACTAAAACAAAACCAAGCGCAAAAAATAAAAGGGATAAAATCTGATATAAAAATAAATTGAAATCAAATATTAAATAGGGATAGAAATGGATACCTATAGATCAAATTTTTTTGATATTCATACTTTATTCATTTTTTATCATATAAAAAATTTAAATATTTATAAATCATTCCACTAATTTCTATAAAATATGGATTTACAACATCTTAAATGAATGAAATATATTAGTAGACATCTAAATCATAATGTTGGTAGTGACAAGAGATTGGAGATGCACATCTAAGACTTTCTACTCAGTTGTATATGGTTGTTGTTATTTTTATTTTCAGTATTTTTTTGCATTTAATAAGTGATTTTGTATTTTTTATTGCACATATATGTGTGTCATCTTTAGCTAGCTATGTAGAAAAGAACAAAAGGCTCTTTAACATTAGTTTTGTCTCTTTTTTATTATTATTTATTTTTCATTAGCTTCTTGGTTTTGCATCTTAAACAGTGAGTAATAGTTAAGCTTGTCACAAAAATGATTAGAATTAAATCTGGATATGAGTTCTGATCTTAGCTCCTGATGCCGGCTTACGAGATAATGTATGTTCTCACAAACAATATTTGATCTTCCAAATAAAATGGTGTTTATATGAAGTCATTAAAGCAATTTTAGTAGCCGAGATAACCTAAATTAACAAATCTTTTTACATGATTTCATGTTGGAGATTAAAAAGCTATCAATTTTGCTTCTAGTTTATGCATAGGAGTCAAGAAGGCATAAATAACCATTAGTGTGATGTTTAATGAAACCATTCTTATGCCGTGTTTGAAAATGTAATAATAGTCGTGGTTTAAAGTGTTTTTTGTTTAAAAATATATTAAAATAATATTTTTTTATTTTTTAAAAATTATTTTTGATATCAGTGATAGAGAATAATATAGATCATATATTGAGGTTTGACCTAACAGCTTAAACTTTTAGTTTGAGATAATTTTTTTAACATGGTATCAGAACCTTAATAACCAAGCGGTCACGAGTTCGAATCTCATCATCTCTATTTATTTAATAAAAATTAAGCACAAAGTAATATGAGCTTGTGCAAATTTCAAGATCAAAGGTTTTTACTTGAGGGGGTGTGTTAGATAATAATATAAATCATATCTTGGAGTTCATCTAATAGCTTAAGTTATCGAACTGAGATAGTTCTTGAATTGAGATGATTCTTTGATAATTAGCACATCAAAACATAAAAAAGTTGAATTTAAAAAGATAATTTTTTTTAAAAAAACACATAAATTAAAAAAAGCTTAGCTGACACATGTCGACTAATGCATATTGATTTTTTCGAAAGAACCTTGCAGTTCGGGACCTGTAGCTTGACTATAAATATGGTGGAGGTGATGACAACAATTTAATAACTATAAATATGGGGATTATTTTACCCATGCTTGGAGATTGAACAAAGGAGGACTCTTCAGCTGGAATTCTTTTGTTCATTCTTTTATTTGTAGGTTTTCTTTAGCAAAAAATAATTAAAGTGATAGTAATCGGTAAAAAAGTTAATGGGAAATGTTTAAAAATAGGTTGAGGGAAATAAATTAATAAAAAAATGAGAAATATAATGAAAAACTATTTTTTTATAGAATTTAAATAATACTTTTCTTGAACAAAATTTATCATTATATAATTGATAAAAACCTCTCCGAGAAATTATATATTTTGATTTATATTTATTTAATAATTTTTTTAATTTAGTTATCGGTTAGCGGGCTAAACAATATATATAATTTTAAGTAAATTTTTAATGCAGTAAAAGAATATATTAATATTATAAATATGTTTTATTATATTATAATTTTTTAAATAGAAAAATATAAAAATGTTGTTTACTCTTAATGCACTAAATATAAAAATATATGAATCAATAAATCAAGAAAGAGTTATTAATACTAATTAAATATTAAATGAAAAACTAATCTCTTTCCTAAAAAATATAAGTATTTAAATACTTAATCTCAAATTTTCTTTTTAGTTTATACATTTTTATTTTTATTTTATCTTGGAGGTTATTTTTTCTTATTAAGAATAAATAATTTTTATTTTATAAATATATCATAGTTTATTTATATCAAATATAAAATAAAAAAACTTAAAGATAAATTGTGATAATATTTTTGAGATATTATAAAAATAAATAAAAATTAAAAATTAACTATTATGAAAAAAAAGATGAATTAAACGAAGCAAGCTAGTTAAATTTACTAAATGGTTTATTTTTATTTTTTATTTTTTCAGATATCAATACTTTATAGAATTGCTTTTTAGAAGTAAAATTCATCGATTTGATTCAACTGTATTAAGAAGGGAAATAATCTCACTATAGCTCAAGGTATGTTTGACATTGTATTTTGAAAGTATTTAAAAAAAATTTAAAAATTATTTATTCATTTTACTTTAAATTTATATTTTTTTTATGTTTGTAGATTATTTTAATATACTAATATTAAAAATAATTTTTTAAAAATAAAAAACATTATTTTAATATATTTTAAAATAAAAAATAATTTAAAAAATAAACAGAGTATCATAAAGAACTCTAAAATTAATTAGAGATACGACAATTAACGGTGATGACAAAAAAGAGAAAAAAAGAAAAGAAAATACCAAGCCAAACTAGGCCACTCTCTTCTTGCCATTCTCGGGGTCAAGATAAAAACAAGTACAAAATTAGAAAAAAAAACCAAAACACGTGGCACTAGCAAACAACATAAAACAGACAGAGGTTTGCAGTTTGCACATTGAATAGAAAAATAAAAAATAAAAAAATAGAGAGTGACCGTTTCCCCCACCTCATCAAAATCTGGCAGGCCGCCAACACTATCATCGTATCATATAGAAGAACACAAAAAAGAAAAAGAAAATCCAATTCAATTACACAAAATTTTTTTTGGGTTCTAATTCCACTTTATTGGGAAAATTAAATCCCATTAGCCTGCATCTACCATCGTCTTTCCTTTTTTCACATTTTTTTGGGCATCCATTTTCTGTATATACGGTGGTTTTGCAGGCTAAAACGAGGTAATCTAGATACAATTTTGCTCTTAAATTCCCTCATCTTTTATTTCTTAATTTATTTTTGATATTCCTGGCAATTTTATGGTGAATTTTTTTTTAAAATGCAACACAATATATTCACAACAATGCGTAGCGTAAAACTCTCGGAAGGATGTAAAGTAACTCAAGTTTATGCTTTCAATCCAACCGGCGGAGAAGCCGGTTGCGGTGGTTATGGCGGTAAAGTTGGAGGGAAGTTCTTACAACATCTACAAGATCTAAGAGCTAATTCAATTCGGACGAAATCGAGTCGAAATTCCCATCCACCGACTAACCATAACCAAACGACAAGAACGAATGTCTCTGTCGAAAGTTTATTGCCAGCTGGTCTTCCGACCGTTGATCTCATCGAGCCAAAGATTGAGCCTTGTCTTAAATCTGTGGATTTCGTCGAATCATTAGCTGATGTCTATACAAAAGTCGAGAATTCTTCGCAACTGGAGAAATCAGACAGATTTCTTGAGCAATGTGCGGTGTTCAAGGGTTTGTCTGATTCGAAATTGTTTCGGAATAGTCTAAGGAGTGCGAGGCAGCATGCTGTGGATGTGCATTCCAAGGTTGTTTTGGCTTCGTGGTTGAAGTTTGAGAGGAGGGAGGATGAATTGATTGGTTTGTCGGCTATGGATTGCTGTGGAAGAAATTTAGAATGTCCTAGGGCCTGTTTGATGTCGGGATATGATCCCGACTCAGTGAAGGATCCCTGCGTGTGTTTGAGAGGGCAGCCGGAGGAGGATGTTTTGATGGGGGATGAAGAATACTTGACTTTTGATGCTGATGAGGGTGGTGGTGGTGGTGGTGGTGATGATTGTGATATGTCATTTTGCATTGGTGATGATGAAATTAGGTGTGTAAGATATAATGTGGCATCGCTTTCTAGACCTTTTAGAGCAATGTTGTATGGGGAGTTTAAGGAATCCAGGAGGGAGAAGATAAATTTTACGCAGAATGGGATATCGGCAGAGGGAATGAGAGGGGCGATGGTGTTTAGCCAGACGAAAAGATTGGGCACGTTTGATCCGAAGATTGTTTTGGAGCTTCTTTCTTTGGCAAACAGGTTTTGCTGTGAGGAATTGAAGTCAGCTTGCGATGCTCATTTGGCATCCTTGGTTTGTGATATGGAGAGTGCCGTGATTCTAATTGAGTATGGATTGGAGGAAGGTGCAAACCTTTTGGTGTCAGCTTGTTTACAGGTGTTTTTGAGAGAGCTTCCATTTTCAATGAACAATCCTTATGTGATGCGACTGTTGTGTGGATCTGAGGGTAGGGAGAGATTGGCTTCGGTCGGCCATGCTTCATTTTTGTTGTATTATTTTCTGAGCCAGATTGCTATGGAGGAAGATATGAAATCTAACAACACTGTGATGCTTTTGGAGAGACTGGGAGAGTGTGCAACCGAAGATTGGCAGAAACAGCTTGCCTATCACCTCTTAGGTGTTGTTATGCTCGAAAGAAAAGAGTACAAAGATGCCCAGAACTGGTTTGAAGAAGCAGTTGAAGCAGGTCATATATACTCGTCGGTGGGTGTTGCAAGGGCTAAATACCATCGTGGCCACAAGTATTCAGCATACAAGATGATGAACTCGCTGATATCTGATCATTCACCAGTTGGTTGGATGTATCAAGAGAGGTCTTTGTTTTGTACTGGGAAGGAAAAATTGATGGATTTGAACACAGCAACTGAATTGGATCCAACACTCCCATTCCCATACATGTGTCGGGCTGTTTTGTTGGTGCAGGAGAACAAACTTGAATCAGCCATCTCAGAACTCAATAAAATTATTGGTTTCAACGTCTCTCCTGATTGCCTTGAATTACGGGCCTCGATTTCTATGGCATTGGAAGATTTTGAAGGGGCTCTCAGAGATATCCGGGCACTTTTGACGTTGGATCCAAATCACATGATGTTTTATGGGAAGAAGCATGGTGACCAACTAGTAGAACTCCTCCGTCCCCTTGTTCAGCAATGCAGTCAGGCAGACTGCTGGATGCAACTGTATGATAGATGGTCCTCTGTTGATGATATAGGCTCCCTAGCTGTCGTACACCAAATGTTGGCAAATGGCCCCTGGAAGAGCCTTCTACGGTTCCGACAATCTCTCCTCCTTTTACGGTGATAATTCACAAATCTTACCAATGCTTTGCTTAACTGTATTAATCACTTCTAATTATTTCTGTTCATAATGCATTTTGTGCCCTAGTAAGACATGCTATTTGAAGTTTCCTAATTGACATCATGTACTTTCATCATTCTAGCTACAAGTTCATGTCAATGCACTGGCCTTGAACTTAAATTCCATCTTATATTTCCATAATACTTGTATTCAATCTTGCAATTACAGAAATTGTTGGTAGACTTGTATTGCATATGTGCAGAACTTATATTGACTTAAATTGTTTGATGCAACATTTTTTTTAATTAAATAATTGAAACATTGCACTGCAAACTTTACACACAAGGATCAAGGTGGTCTAGCATTCATATCCATAGAATGGACTCCAATGGTCATGCATGGAACTGAGATGATATAATTGGTAGATGTAATTCAAAACATCAACCACTGTCCCATCTCCTCCCATACCTGCTTTCCTTCCATGACTCCCCTACAGTCCAACACAACATAAAGTAGGTCTATATAAGGTGGAAAAGCAATGAAGAAAAAAATATAGATAATGTTTACAAGTAATTATGGTCATGGAGGAGGACACAACTAATGCAACAGTGGTTGCCACTGGAAGCTCTTGCTTAATATTTTATTCTATCATCTTATGATGTGCACTCAGTTGTCTGTTGATGTAGGGAAGATTGAATTTCCGTTCAAAGAAGCACTTTGTGATGAGCCAACGTTTAAAAAGTGTAGGATTCTGGAGCTCAGAGTTCATAAGAGAAAGGGGTCTAGGATGGTAATAACATTTTTGGAATTTCTGGGCAGCAACTTAACGCAGAGATCCAGGTTTTCCTTAAATGGTTTAATTAGCATGGAAATAGTTCGAAAAATATGTAGGAATATAGGTTAACACTGATTTAATGAGGGGATGAGTTTAGAGGCTAATTAAAGAGAAAAAAGAAGGGAAATTGGTGGCTATTCTGATTCCCTATGAACAAGAACAATAACTGAAGTGCTGTAGTGAAGGAAAAACAAGAAAAGACAGCTTAGAGAAAAGAGAAGTGCAAACGCTCTACTCCTGCATACCGTCCAAAATCAAATTAATATTTTCATAATTTCATTATCGAAATCCTTATCTGTGGGACTTTGTTTTTAATGCATTGGTCTTGGACCGCTGACCTCGGTTAGAAGCTAGGAAAGGATTCCAAATTTGTGCTTAAACTGCAAAAGCATAGACAGAAGATTTATGGAAAGAAGTATTTCTTTGTCATGAAAGGTTGTAATAAAATCTATCGTCAGAGTTTAGAACCTGTAACAATGTGATGGAAACTTTCCTTTTTTCTTGACATCTAAAGCATTAATCTTTACTTTTCATTAGTAAGGTTTTCATGCTAATGATATTAATGGTTTAGTTACAAGTTGATGTTTTTGTATTCAAGTGTTGAGTGCTCTTCTGGTCCTTTTGCTTTGTCACTTTTTTCCATCTCCCGGTCCCTTTGTCATGGATGCTAAGTATCTAGGAAAAAAGGAAATAGAAAAGACAATGCCTCTGTGATATATTCACAATTGCTATTATTGTGGATAACTGAGTCTAGGATACAGAAGAGTTTCTTATCCCCCAAACCTTATTCTTTTTGGACCATTCTAAATATTTTATTATATCTATATTAATGGAACCTTTTGTTTCTCAATGGTATAGGCTAAATTGTCAAAAGGCTGCAATGCGTAGTTTGCGGCTGGCTAGAAATTATTCTACTTCCGACCATGAAAGACTTGTCTATGAAGGATGGATCTTGTATGACACTGGAAATCATGAAGAAGCACTATCCAAGGCCGAGGAGTCTATTTCAATTCAGAGATCGTTTGAAGCTTTTTTCCTTAAAGCATATGCTTTAGCAGATTCAAGTCTTGATCCCGAGTCCTCAAAGTATGTTATTCAACTTTTGGAGGAAGCTCTTAGGTGCCCTTCAGATGGCCTTCGGAAAGGACAAGTGAGTAACAACTTTGATGCAATTCTATTGCTCTGAATGCACCTCAATATTATTTAAGTTGGGTAATTTTGCCATTCTCCAGGCACTGAACAATCTTGGGAGTGTATATGTTGATTGTGAGAAGTTGGATCTTGCTGCTGACTGTTACATGAGTGCACTAGAGATCAAGCATACAAGAGCACATCAGGGTCTGGCACGTGTACATCATCTAAAAAATCAAAGGAAAGCAGCATATGATGAGATGACAAAACTGATAGAAAAAGCTAGGAATAATGCTTCAGCTTATGAGAAGCGTTCAGAGTATTGTGATCGTGACATGGCAAAAAGGGATCTTAGCATGGCAACACAACTAGATCCACTAAGAACATATCCATACAGACACAGGGCAGCAGGTAAGCTCCATGACAACATCTACTTTCTTTGAGATTGTTATTCACAATCATTCATCAATGATTATGCTATAAATCTTGGAAATGTGAACTAACCACTGAAACTATGAAACTTTGGGTGTTGAAGTTGCAGAGATATTCTAATTCTGAACTGCAAATTGTTAAACATCATCGACTGGGGGACTGAATGTAGTCCTGTTGGAGATTCTTTGCCTGATAGAGTGGTCTTAATGGTATCCTTCCAGCCTTATGTTGAAGTATTCCCTCTGGTCATCTTGAAACTAGTTTTCATTAAAAAAGAGAAAGAACAGAGAAATAGGCACCACTGTTAGGCTGATTTCGTTGTAGAAAGATGTTGGCATTTGACAAAAGATCAGTTGCTTGTGTAGTTTGCTAGGGGTTTAATAGCTCTCAATTTTTGTTTGAAGAGATCTGCATCTCGAGATCCTTAGTGAAGAGCTTTTTCAACTAAAAAACTGTTTTCACCTTGTTGGAGACATTTGTGTTATCTATGATATTGTTATATAAATAGAACTTTGTGGCACCTTAATTATTTAAAATCTAGTCTCCTACTCTGAGCTTTAATAAATGGTTGGCTTCAAAGCGCCCCCAACATCCTCCTGCCTAAATTGTGCTTATTGATCTAACTGTAGGGTGCTTGACTAGAATGACTGGGGTTCAAAGTTGTCTCATTATTAAACGTCAGATTAATTGAATGATGGACTTCTTCTAGGCAAAGGAAGTACCCTATTTGTTTGTATTGATGAATGCATGCTCTTGGCTGCTGCTCTGATATGCTTCTGAAGTATGCATGACCATGTTCCTTGTTTTTTGTTTATTCCATGCTACAGTTTCAGGTTGTCTTGATTAATATTAGCATAATCAGATGAAAAGCACTTGATTTTTGCTTCTAAGTTATTAGAAGAAAGTTAGTTTGATTTTTGTTTCTTTTTCTTTCAGAATACATGTTTTCTGTAGACTTCAAAGTTTAGCTGGTCATATTTTGGCTTCAGGCTAATGATCTAACTGAAAAACGCTTCTATATTAAACTATTGGGATTATCATTGCATTTTGTGTAGTCGGAATTCAGTGTGGATTATGTGAGTGAATACACATTTAATTTTAAACTACTAAGACTAATTCTGTGCCATTTCAGTTTTAATGGATGACCACAAAGAAGTGGAAGCCATAAAAGAGCTTACAAGGGTCATAGCTTTCAAGCCAGACTTACAGCTGCTGCATCTTCGAGCAGCATTTTATGATTCAATGGGTGATAATGGCTCCACCCTTCGAGACTGTGAAGCAGCTCTCTGTCTCGACCCCAATCACAAAGGTACCATCGAGCTCTATAAGAGAATATGGCGGGGTAATGAACAAGAAAAATGAGAACCAGAAGTTCATGCTTCTTATCTTTAGTATCTGGGCAATCACATCATTGCCACCACATTTTCTTATATTTGGTACTAGAAAGGCCAGTTTTCCTAGGAATTTTTTTTTGGATTTTCTCCATAGGGACACAGACATCCTGGTGGCCTTTTTGTGAAAGGAATTTCAGCAGAGGAAGAAAGGAATAATTTGAAGTTAACAAGAAAGGGATTGTAGAAAGTGGGATAGCTTGTAAATGTATGTGATATCCTGCCACTGCCCCATATTTCACTTCAGCAAAGATTGAAATGAATGTATCATTGTTGGAAGAAACATGTATATGAATGGCAGCTTATGCTGAAGTCTGCCTTGTTAAGAGGCTGACGGATTAACTGATTTTTGCTGAAGTCATACTGTAGTGTCTATTGTTCTTTGTGCTTCACAATTTTCTCATAAAATTCATGCCCAATTTTCCACGTCTCCGTTTCAGTACTTATTTACTTCCTTTTCTTTATACTTTTCATGGCATATATCAGTTTTTAGACTCTAGAACATCTAGAAATAATTGCAAGATAAATTATTTCTCAAAACTCAGTAGCCATAAAGTTTGATATGCCAGTTAGGATCTTTAATTGTTGAAATTAACACAAATGATGCTTAACTACTACTTTAATCACTTAACTCTTGCCTGTGAGCCTTTCATAAGGTGGAGATTAGGGAGCAACGTATTGATGTTAATATCCAAGAAAGCTGAACTTAAACCTGCCACTCTTATCGACTAGGAGGTCACACTGGTAATGGAGAAATTTATTGCGCAACAAATTCACAGGCTGCCTTGCAGGATATGATTGATAGGATCCGATTTTGGTGGGAACAATCTCCTGGCAACCCCAAGGATAGGGATAGAAATGATATCCATGAAGCAGAAACTCCTCTGCGGACGCTCCCACCATGCAGTTGTCATCTACAAAAAGCAGCAGCAAAAAACGGTGATCACAATTGTATCGTCAACTTGATGATCATGACGATGGTTGTGATGCTGATGTTGACGACGACGATGATGGTGGAGAGGTTGATGTGTTTTCGAATGCTATTATCATTGACAGAAGCAATAGATATTGCACAGAAATCCGTGGAAGGGCACGGATTAGACAGGCTAAATTTAGAGAGTGTGGACTCAACTGAAAACCGGTCTCTAAATTTCACGATGGAGCGGTTTCTTCCAGATATCACTGCATCATCTGCGCTTTGCGGGTTGAATAATTCTGATAAGAAGCTTCCCTATCCATACAATTATTCAGAGGAGTACGTTTCAAGAACAGTCGGACGATCATATCCTTCACATATAAGCTGTGGCCTAGAAGTTCTACTCCCATGGTGCATGGAGCACAAGCTCTGTGGTGTAAAGAGTTTCTTGAGACAAGTCTCACCAAAAGTTCATCCTCAATATTGTTCTACAAAATAAAATAGAGAGGGTAGTAACCCAAAAAAGAAAAAAATAATAATCTCCAAATCATATAGAAACCCAAAAAAAAATGTAAAGCAGTTCATGAGGTGGTCACTTTCCATCCCCAAAGGAAAGCCCAATCAAGCCCATTGAATTTTAAACGTTGACACGCGTGCGACATGACTCACACATGAGAGAATTCAAAAAAGCTAGGGTTTTTGAAGTCGGGCAGTACTGGGGCAGCCAAAAAAACCCCTGCCCGTTGTTTTTTTCCTTTTTCCACGCTATGATTACCTCCTGGCTCCCGCTTCTTCATTCCATTCGAAAATAACAACGACAACAGCGATAACATTTCTTCCAAAACCCTGAAATCAATCAATCGAACAGTTTCTTCATTGAAGTCCGTCTCTCCCTTCCCTCTCTCCGTTTCCACTTCTCTCCAGCTTCAACAACGAAAGAGCAGGTCCTCTGATTGAAGGTATTACTTTATTTTTATTTCTGTTTTTTTATTCTAATCACTAGATCTTCTGTGAGGGATTTTTTATGGTTTTACTGTGAGGGCTCCTTTTCTGTTTTTCGTTAGTCGACTGTACATTTTTTTTTGTTTCGTGCATTTTTTTTGCAGTATTTGAGTATATAATTTTGGAAGGAAATCAATGTTGTTTCATTTTTATTGTTTTAATTGAGTGAATGAGATTAAAAAAGTAGTTGGAGGTTTTTTTGTTGAGTAATTTCATTATTTGATCAAGCATTTACTCTTTGAAGAAGATTGTCGATTTCGCATTTTTTTTTAATAAAAAACCCAGTTTATGGATTTGTATATGGTGGAAGAAGGCTGTGACTTTCTGTTATTTAAAAACCCAGTTTATTTTTCCAAATCAGTTCGTCTGGACTGTCATGATTACTTACCTAAATCTGCTAGAATCTATTTTTTTTCTGTGGTAATTGAAGTAAGATATTGTTGGGACTGCTTGATTAATCTTGTTGATATTTAGATATGTAGGATCTACATATCATATTTTATATGTAACGAATGCGTGCATATTTTGTAATGGATTTAGGATTTTGTACTGCCTTTGTTTTTATAGGCTATGGGGCATTCCTGTAATTAATGTTTTTTTTATCTGTTTCTCTAAATCTCTCCTAAACATTTCATTTGTTTATGGTTTGATTCTGGTTATGATTTTAACTGTTCATTAGCTCGATTTTCAATATAATTTATAAGTTATTGAAATTATTATGGTATCATATAGATGGAACTGAATGTGTTATCTTGTTGATGGATCCGTTGATGTTTATTGATGTAGATTCTACCATGTGCATATACTGTCATGGTATACAATAATTTGGTTTCACCCGTTTTTATGACTCTCAGGGTTTGATTGTATTTAATGTTTTTATCTTTCTTTTCTCATTCCATTCTGTTGTTTACCAAGTTCTTCAATTATTCATTTTGCTGCTGTTTGATTTATTGCTACTTCTTTCACTGATAGGACTTTGTGTTGTTTTCTCTTGCAGTGTTGAAAGCAATGGCATTGGAGATCACTCAGTTTCTATTGGCTGCCCAATCACCGGATGCAAATATCCGTACTCAGGCAGAGGCCAGTCTTAGGCAGTTCCAAGAGCAGAACTTGCCCCTTTTCCTTCTATCCTTGTCAGTGGAGCTTGCAAACAATGTAAAGCCTTTAGAATCACGTAGATTGGCTGGTATTGTTCTTAAAAACTCTTTAGATGCTAAAGATTCTGTGAGAAAGGAACATCTTGTTCAACAATGGATGACAATTGAAATTTCTATCAAATCACAAATCAAAGACTCACTCTTGAGAACTCTTGGGTCATCTGCATCGGAAGCAAGACACACTTCTGCCCAAGTAATTGCAAAAGTTGCTTCCATTGAGATTCCACGGAAGCAGTGGCCTGAGCTCATCGGATCATTGCTTAATAATATGACCCAGCAAGATAGTCCGGCAGCTTTGAAACAGGCGACCCTGGAAACTCTTGGATATGTTTGTGAGGTGATATCGCATCAGGATCTTGTGCAGGATGAAGTTAACTCTGTTCTCACTGCTGTTGTCCAAGGCATGAACCTTGCTGAACACAGTCATGAAGTACGTATTGCAGCAACAAAGGCCTTGTATAATGCCTTAGATTTTGCCCAGACCAACTTTGACAATGAAATGGAGCGCAATTACATCATGAAGGTGGTATGTGAAACAGCAATTTCCAAAGAGGCGGATATCAGGCAGGCTGCTTTCGAGTGTCTTGTTTCTATAGCATCAACATACTATGAGGTGCTTGAACCTTATATGCAGACCCTCTTCCAGCTAACATCAAATGCTGTAAAAGGGGATGAAGAGAGTGTTGCCCTCCAAGCAATTGAATTCTGGAGCTCCATCTGCGATGAAGAGATAGAGCTTCAAGAATATGGGACTGTTGAAGGTGGGGATTCTGGGTCTGCTCATTCACGCTTCATAGAAAAGGCCCTCCCATATCTTGTTCCTTTGTTGTTGGATACTATGTTGAAACAGGAGGATCAGGATCAGGATGATAGCATTTGGAATATATCCATGGCAGGGGGGACCTGTCTTGGTCTTGTTGCTAGAACTGTTGGGGATTCTATTGTGAAACTTGTAATGCCCTTTGTCGAGGGTAATATTCTTAACCCAGATTGGCATTGTCGCGAGGCAGCCACATATGCATTTGGCTCAATTCTAGAAGGCCCTAGCGTTGAAACATTGGGTCCACTTGTTACTAATGGCTTGGATTTTCTGCTTAATGCAATGAGGGATGAAAATAATAATGTCAAGGACACAACTGCCTGGACGCTTAGTCGTATATTTGAGTTTTTGCACTGTCCTGCCAGTGGATTTTCTGTGATTTCCCCGGAGAAGCTCGAAAGAATTGTAACTGTCTTGCTGGAGAGTATTAATGATGCTCCAAATGTAGCTGAAAAGGTTTGTGGGGCAATCTATTACCTTGCACAGGGATATGAAGATGCTGGAACAAGTTCCTCGCTTCTAACTCAACACATCCCTAGGATTATCTCTGAACTTCTCAAAACTGCTGAGCGGACAGATGGGAGCGACTTTAAGCTCAGGACTTCTGCTTATGAGACATTGAACGAGGTTGTTAGGTCTTCCAATGTTGTGGAAACATCACTAATTATTTTGGAGCTGCTCAAAAGCATCTTGCATAAATTGGGGCAGACTCTAGAGCTTCAAATTGTCTCATCAGATGATAGAGAGAAGCAAGGGGACTTGCAAGCTTCCCTTTGTGCTGTTATCCAGGTGATCATCCAAAAGCTTAGCAGCACTGATGAGACTAAGCCCAGTATACTTCAGGCAGCAGATCCAATTATGATTCTGCTCCTCAGGGTTTTTGCTTGCCGCAGCTCTACTGTGCATGAGGAAGCAATGCTTGCAATCGGTGCACTGGCTCATGCCTCTGGTCCAGAATTCGAGAAGTATATGCCTGAGTTATACAAATACCTGGAGATGGGACTACAGAATTTTGAGGAGTACGAGGTTTGTGCCATCACAGTTGGGGTGATTGGTGACATTTGCCGCGCACTGGAGGACAAAGTTTTACCATACTGTGATGGGATCATGAACCACCTTGTCTGCAATCTCCAAAGTGCTGAACTCAACCGGTCGGTCAAGCCTCCCATATTCTCCTGCTTTGGGGACATTGCTCTTGCTATAGGCGAGCAATTCTCTAAGTACATTGAGCCTACAGTAGCAATGATGCGGAGTGCTGCTGAGGTCTGTGCTCAGATGGATAATAGTGATGAGGAGTTGATGGATTATGGCAACCAGCTTAAGCGTAGCATATTTGAAGCTTATTCTGGTATTCTTCAGGGATTCAAAGATTCCAAGCCTGAGTTGATGCTGCCACATGCTGGTCACCTTTTCCAGTTCATAGAATTGGTTTTCAGAGAGAAATATAGGTATCTTGTCCTCTTTCATTTCTTTGCTTCCGCTGCTTCCTTCCCCTTCACTCTGATATATATATATATATATATACACTGCATTTATTTGTTCACATCTAATATTCTGTTCCTTGTTGTGCAGGGATGAGAGTGTTACAAAAGCAGCAGTTGCGGTGATGGGTGATCTGGCAGATGCCCTTGGTCCAAACACGAAAATACTGTTTAAAGACAAAGCATTCTGCGTTCAATTCCTCGGCGAGTGTCTTCAATCTGAAGATGAACATCTCAAAGAGACTGCAAATTGGACCCAAGTGATGATTGCTCGTGTTGTTTCATGAGATGGAGCTAAAGTTGTTTATGGTCATTGATTGCTTCATCTAGAGAATAGGCACCTTTTTTCCCCGCTCTCTCCTCTTCTAGTTTTGGTAGGCTGTGAGGGATCCCAGAAAGAAATGAGGTCATCTATCCATGTGCAAGCATGGTAGAACTCTGGTTCCTTTAATGTATCCACTAATCGGTGGTCTATTGAGTCATTTTAAAGTCCTTTTTCTCTAGCTACAAGCTCACGAATCATTCTCTAATTGCTTCATTCTTGTATGCAATGAACTCCGAGTTTGAATCAACGTGGTGTTGTGGGTTTCAGCAATCTCTAAAAATTACTTAAAATTGAGATTTTAGGGTATTTTCAAATTGAAATTTCATTTGGTGAACATACATATGTTCGGTTTTCAGTGGTTCTAAAACACTGAATAATTCACAACATAGACCAGTGCAGTATTTGGTAGGGCAGAATCAAACGGGATAAATTAAAATCATGGAGCTAGGGGCCTTCCTTTAGCCATGAACGTTAGTGCTGTTAATTTATGTGGTATGGCAGGTGTATCAAGTGACGTTCTACTTTGTATTTTTTTTTTGGATGCAATTCACGGACGGTTATTTTTAAAAGTTAAACCATGAAAAAAAAAACCTGTTAATTTAAAATTATTAATTTAAACTATTTATTTTTTCATTTTAAAAATATTAAAATATTTTATATTTTTTTATTTCAAATTAATATTTTTTTTAATGGTTTCATATCATTTTGATACATTAATATAATAAATAATTTTTAAAAATAAAAAATTATTATTTTAATATATTTTTAAATAAAAAATAATTTTAAAAACAACCACGGTTATAATTCGAATCACTCTCAGAAATATTCTCTCTCCTATTGATTTCTTGATTTTTTAGCATTTGACTATTACATGCGAAGATACTAGCTCATTTCTCATTTACTTTTATCAGATAAAGATAACCACATCTAGCACTTTTGGTAAAGCCTTGCAAGTTCATTTCAGAACAAAAATCATGAGATTGATGCATAACACAGTCAAGAATCAATTTCCTGTTCTGCGTGATTGGGAAAAGAAAGAAAATTAAATAACCCTTTTCGGTGTACATAATCTACTTTTGGTAGAATGGAACTAGAACTATAAGCTGCTAGTATGGAACTACAAACTATAAGCTAAAAAAGCCGATGATGAAGAAGAAATAAAAGGAAGATGGATTCCGCTATCTGCCGGCATCTATAAAACTTGAAGTCATGTGACCGATGGAAGATGAAGGATATGATCCTGTGATCGTGTTACTGGAAACCGAAACTTCCATAAATTTAGTGCTCCCACGCAGAGAATCAGGAGAGCCCAAATCATCAATTACAGGAAGCTTATCTTCCCAGTTAAGATACCGTATAACTTGTCTCATGGTTGGCCTGGCTTTAGGTTTGCGATGAGAACAAAGAAGACCCAACCCCAGTGCCAACTCCATTTCTTTGACCACGAATGCAGAGTTCAGCTTTGGATCAGCTGCATCAATAATTCTATCCATTCGATGGTATTCAATCACTGAATCTATCAGAATGAAGTTACTAGTTTCAACGGGTTTTCTGCCACAAGCCACTTCAAGAAGCAAAATACCGTATGCATACACATCGGAGCTGGTAGAAGACTGACCAGTGCGTGTCAATTCAGGTGCAAGATACCCTATCGTGCCAACAATATTTGTGGTGTGCGACATCGTGCCATGATCATACAACCTGGCTAGACCAAAGTCTCCTAGCCGCCCGTTCATTTCTGCATCTATCAAGACATTGCCTGACTTGACATCTCTGTGAATCACCACTTGCTCCCATTCCTCATGCAAATACAAAAGCCCTGCTGCAACGCCTTTAACAATATTCAATCTTTGCTCCCAGCTCAATACAAAGTTATTTCTCCGACTGAAGAGGAGACCGGCCAGGCTTCCATTTGGGATGAAGTCATAAACTAGGAGGAGGTCATTATTTTTCTTGCACCATCCTTGGAGATTCACCAAGTTCTTGTGCCGTAAACGTCCCAGGCTTTCAATCTCTGCTGTGAATTCTCTCAAACCCTGGATTGAGTTGTTATTGATCTTCTTAACAGCAACTTCATTTCCATTTGTAGGCAATCTACCTTTGTACACTGCGCCAAACCCACCAACTCCGATGATCTCACTCTTTTTAAAACCCTTTGTTGCTGTGTAAAGATCTTGATAGCGAAACCTGTGTGGACACTCCAATTCCCAGTCTTCAAGAGCCTCAGATTGCCGCCACTTTATTTTATACACCGTAAGAAAGAACAGCATTACAAACAGAAGAGTGGTCACACCGCATAAAGATGCGATAATAGCAATCACTGAGGGTTGGAAAGACGATGAATTTTTCTCATGCGGTGCGATAGGAAGCCGAGAAAGATTTAGTGGAGGGGCTGCTCCCTTGGTGGAAAAACTCCATCCCAGTATGTAATGAGAGCTCGCCTTATTTCCAGTAGAGGCGGAGAAACCAACATACATATCCTCCTTAACAAAAGTGCTTAGATCTTGTTGGAAGGAAATGAGTGGTTGAATCGGTTTGCCTTGGTCCATGGGAGCTATTGTTACGTTAGTACATTTAGTCACACCATTATATTCGACCCAAGCTTGAATAGGTTTACCACTCTCCAACACCAATTCTTCAAATGAATCAAGCCGGTCTACGTTGTCGTTATAAGAAGCTGGTTTTCCTGCTTTTGAATCCATGCTGTTGATGTTGATTCCGACATGATTGCCTACAGAGTCTGTACTCTTGTTGAATCCATTAACTGTGTCGAATTCAACAGCAAAAATATAGTTGGAGGACGAACCATCGTTCGTAGAGTTGAAAAGACCAAGGTAATGCCCCGCCTCAGCCCCAGGAAGCCGATCGGAGGGAGATAAGGTGAAAGCAAAGCCGAATCCTCCCTCACCTTTGGATGGAGAGATTATCTGAAAGACAAAAGCTGTGCTGAAAGAAGAAGCATTCGGAGACGAAGGTGAACTTCTGTTAAGCATTTGTACTTTTTCGGAATAAAATGCATGTCCTACAGCATTTTGCGTTTTGTTGGTGAGCCTTAGTAAACCACTAGGCTTGATAATGGAAACTTTATCAAGTGTGAGGTTTGCTTCACTTCCATTGAATCCATTGAAGAGGAATTCTACATCTTGAGCCTCAGCAACCATACAAAAGAATAAGAACAACAAAACTAAATAGATCGTCGAGGCCATGGAATTTTGAGAGCTAAGAACTTGCAACTCGAAAATAATTAATTTAAACAAGTATATTGCTTAAACAAAGAGATGGGACGTAAAACCCCCCAAGAAGTTTGGCTAGAAAGGCTAAAAAGTTTTCAATTCTTTCTTATCTCAAGAGCATGTGGTGTAGCAAGTGCAAGGAATAAAAACAAGTCTTATATTGCCTAAACAAGATGATGCAATGTACAAACCCCAACGAGAATTATTCCTGGAAAGACTTGAAATTGTCAAAGTCAATCTTAATTAGGACAGGCGAGGTAGTGTAGGAAATGCATGGTGATGTTGAGACCTGCGAAGATACTCTATAAAAAAAATTTCAAGGTTGGCTGACTCGCTAATATTACACCTAAGAATATATAGTTGTGGACTTAATGCTTAATTTATTGCATGGTTTCTAGATGCCCGTAATTTTGATTTTTTTTCTTTCCTTTCATACAGGAAAAATCAATCATCCTTTTCAGAGATATGAATCCAAAAAAACTAGATGTAATTGGTTGATCAAATCTGGATGATTCGATCGAATAACTTGAAACCCAGGTAATCTAATCTGGGCGATACTTGATTTTTTTTTTGACATATATATATTTTAATTATTTAATAAACTCTAAAAATATAATATTAATTTATAAATACTTAGTCTCACATTTTATTTTTTTAGACTACAACTCATGAATTATTTCTTTAACTTATATATATATATATATATATATATATATATATATAGATTGTTTTATAACTTTTCGATGTGGGATAACTATACTATAGTTCATATACGATACTTCATGCTTCACATTTATTTTTTATAGCTTATATTTACATTGATTATTTCTTAACTTTTCGATATGATATAACTATGTTACACTTCATGCTTTAAATTTCTTTTTTTATAACCTACATTCACATGAATTATTTCAAAACCTTTTTATATGGGATATTAAAACCTCAAACATAATTTCTTTTCTATTTTTCTGGGTTGATTCGAGTTGATTCAGGTCAACCTGTGTGACTCGAGACTTAGCCACTTTCCTGGGTCAACCCTAGACCGAGTTTAATAACTATGATTCTTTCTAGAGTTTTTTTTTTAGTTTAACGTGGGTGTCCGGGCCAGCTTTCGCGCACCTCGACTAATCCCACGGGTCCTGAAGTTAACGACCATGTAAGCCTCCAGTGGCCATCATATGAGTAACCACATGACTCGAACCTGAGATCACAGAGAGAGCAAACCTTTTGGTCCCAAGCTCTTACCACTAGGCCACTACCTAGCTAGATGGTTATCTTTCTAGAGTTATAACTAGATAATTGGTTCGCGCCATGCTGCGGATGTGGTTAATTCTCGCCAACATAAAACAAGATGTCATACAATATTAATGTTTGAAAAGAAGTATGAAAAATCTAAGAATTTAGTAACCGAAAGAGGTCACACTTGCTGTTAGAGCAATGACCAGGAAAGAAAAAAACACAAAATACCATGAATCGTTCATCTCATTCTTACTCTCATGCAATTAATTTAATTTCATTAAAAAATCAAATTCTTTTTAAAAAAGCTAGATTTAACATAGGTAAAAAAAATATCTAAGTTAACCCTTGTTACTTTCAAAACCTCAGTAAAATCTCATAAAAAGTGAATAAAAAATTATTAAAATGTTGGTGGATGAAATTAAAAAAAAACAAAGCAAGCTTGGGTGAACCTTATAAACTCAGGTTAATCTTTCAAACTCGTAACCCGTTAAATTATAGACTTAAGCTAAACTGAGAAGCTCAACACCTGCCTAATTAAGTGCCAATAGATGAAATCAATAAATTATTTCAACTAAAAAAATTCCTTTTAAAAAAGATAAATTTAACAAAGTCTGGAAAAAAAACTCAACGCAAGAAATAATGTTGGAGGAAGAAATCACAAAAAAAAAGCTTAGAAAAGGAAAAACAAAATACCAAGTAAGCCCGAGTGAACCTTGTAAACCCGAGTTAAACTCTAAAACCCGTAATCCATTAAATTCTTGACTCAGGCTCAATCCAAAAACTCAACACGTGAAGAATTAAATGTTGGAAGATGATTTCAATTAATTTAATTTAAAAACAAAGTTCCTTTTAAAAAGCTAAAGTTAACAACAACAAAAAACCAAGATAATCTATGTTATTTTCTAAACGACTAAAAAATCGCATATAAAATGAATAAAAAATAAAAAAAATGATGGAAAGTGAAAAAAAAAATTTTTTAAAAGAAAAAAATCAAGGAAGTCTATGTCAACTTCGTAAACTGAGATTAATCTTTTAAACCTATAATTTATTAAATTCTAGATCTGAGTTCAATTAAGAAGCTAAACACCTCACCGATTAAAAATTGTAGGATTAAATAATAAAAAAATAATTCTAAAAAAATCTCGCAAGGTAAAAAAATAACAATAATAAAAAAGGATTATATTTGTTAGGGAAAAAACTCAAGAATGATAAAATTGTAAAAAAAAATTAAAACCCCATCTTAAATAAAACAAATAGTAATTAAAATAATAGAAACTAAATCTGACATGTTAAAAAATTTATTGGGGATGAAATAAAAAAAATCCTTAATTTCATAAACTTTTCAAAATAAAAAAATTGTAATAAAGAGAATAAATATGAAATCTTAAGGATAACAAACCTCAGATGTTGATTTGATTTTTTTGAAGGCCAACAAGAAAATTGAGTAAGAAAGAGGAGAAAAAAAACAAAATGCCACATGTGTTAAATCAACAACAATTATACCATGCACGCAACTTGTACATGAAACTAAAAGGGAGGCAGAGACACTTCAACCAATGTCCTTGAAGCAAGGTTCTGGGCATTAGCGACCCAACATGTGTTGTCCAAACTCTTATTTCCGAGGGTAACAAAATAATTGAATTATAAGAAAAAAAAATGTAAAAAGACTATTTGACCTGTTTATTATTGTAATGACTAACAAGTCCTTGTAAAATACCTCTAAACCCTAACACAAAGCTAAATAAATTTGCAAACCAAAGACAAAATGGTAATTTTAATGTGGGAATCACAATAAAATGTGAACTGTTTTAGGTTTTGTTTTTATATAAGCTTTACATATTAGCCACGGCATAAAGTCTTCGTAGGAAATAAATATGTTTCTGTGAGCCTATTTGACCGCTAATGCAAAGATATTATTAGTTATCGCTTAGCAATCACATGCTTCCCTTTCATCGATTAGCATTGTCGGGCTACGTTTCCTAGCTAGCTTGTACAATCATCCTACTATCTTCGACTTTTTTTTTTAATTTTTAATTTATTTATTTGTGGTCCCAATAGAATCAATTCCTAGCAATATATTTGACGAGAATGACGTCGTACAGCGTTGAATTATGATAAATCAAATTGGATTAAGCCTAATTATCTTGATTTTTTTCTTAAAATATTGTATAGCGTTTTGAATTTGGACACAGTAGCTCTGCTAATTAAATTACATGGAGCAGCAATATGATAAGTTGAGATTCTTTATTTCGATATTTTTTAATCATTTTAATGGGTCGGTTTTAAAAAAAAAATATTATTTTAATATAATTTATAAAAAAACAATTTAAAAGCAATCATTATAAAGACACTATTCTAGCTTTTAATTAGTCCAGCTGTCACGGTCTTATAATCAAATTACTTAGTATTATTATTATTATTATAATAATGATGATGATAATTGATAAGTATGATGTCAATATCAGCATCATCATTAGACGTTGACTTTAACCAAGAAAATGCTGAGCAATTAACGACCCTGAAACGCGTAGAAACTTTGGGCTAGATCCCAAGGGCCAAGGCTAGGCTTTATATTTGTCATTTTGAAACCATAATAGTTCCCTCGGTTCGGGATATGGCAATACACAACTTAGGGTTAGGCCCATTATTGGACAAAAACCATTTCAAAAATAAATTTGGTATAAGCAATACATATTAATAATGAACCCTAATATAGTAAAAAAAAAGAGAGGTAAAATAGCACAACCCAAAAATTACTTATTATAACATACTTGTTTGAATTACATAAATTATTTGGAATTATCGTGACACACTTAACATATGTGATAAGTGAGTAAAAAATAATATTTCGACTTGATTAAAAAATATTTAATGACATGGTTTTTTCAACCATTAACTCTCTAAACAAAATAAAATAAATTCACAATTCATATAATTAATTTTTCCAACCTTAAGACATAATTCACATAACTAAAATATAACTTCAGTTATAATTAATATAATTATACAAATAATCAATATAACATAATATTTTATTAAAATTAAACTAATTACATGTACTTATATTTTCATAATTCTTATAAAATATAATGTAACTATATCTAATAATCGTTTCAAATTGTGGAAGGGATTGGAGGGCCACCCTAACTCATGTAACTTGAGACAAATCTGTAATATCCGTGTAGAGGCCAAGACCATTATCACCTCAACTCGTGGATAGGTCTGAGATATTTATGAACGGACCTACACCACCATCTTAACACATTCTAAAATACTTATGAATGGATCTCCATTACCATCCTAACACATCCAACTCAGGAACGAGTCTTTAGCATTTGAGGAGGTTTAGATAGAGATTTTCAACCAATGACTCAAGTAATCATAATGACATAGTGGTGGTTAGAGTTATAGTTAGAGTTTAAAATTTATTTAAAGATCTTAAGCACAAAGGGAGACTTGAATTGATTTTTCATGAATAATTTATTATTAGTATTAGTATTTTTCTATCAGATATATAATAACTATATTTTTTTAATTTTAACTCAAATAAAAATTTATAATAATATTTAAATATCATGGTAATATTTTTTTTGGAGTGCAAAAAACAAAAGAAAAAAAAGAAAAGAAAAGAATAAAAAAAGGGTCAGACCAAGTGATCATAGTAGTAGGCCAGTCATATGCCTAGCCTTACTGTACCCGTCGTTTTCATATACTTCCCATTGTGCTAATAGCATCTCCAATGCAGTTATTAAATAAAGAGCGAATTTTTTTTTTTTTGCTTTTCTTTGTTTATTTTTCATGTTTAAAGGGGAAAGTCAAATAAAATACTAAAATATATTTTTTTTATAAATGTTATTCATAGGTATATCTTAAAAGAGTTAAAACTAACAAAGTAAAGCTAACAAAAAATAAACCAATTAAATATAGTTATGTGAAAAAAAAATAACATCAAAATCATTAAAAAAAATAAAATATTTATTTATTTCACTCTAATAGAATTGAGTTTTTTTTCATTAGAGTATACATAATAAAAAAAAGTTATATTTATATTATTTAAAATATTATTTCATCCATTTATCTTTTTTAAAATAATATCTCCCATGGGAGATGCTCTAAGGCACTGAATTGTTATGAACCGACTTGAAAAGGTTTAAGATGTTTTACTGTTTATATAAACAGTAAATCAAATAATGACTTTAAGTTATTTTAGAGTGATGGATGATAGAATGCACTCCATCTTATAATTATTGTACGTTTTTCTCTCATTCTTTCATATTTCTGAGGGTTTTGTGCAGGACCTCACTATAACATGCAATGTCAATACAGCAACGACGACAAGAAGAAAATATTCATGGTAATTTTATTACCATTTTAAAAGGTATAATTTAACTAATTAAGTTCTGAATTTATTTTTAAAGATCATCAGTTTAAATTTTATAAATTTTAAAATTATTGAAGACTTACATGATTATTAACTTTAAAATCTATAGAATTAATCAAAATACACGTAAACTAACTTGAATACTAACGATTAATAATATATAAAAAAATATTCATGGTCTAAGCCATTTGTTCAACTGCATTTAAGTTATAACTACTTTTAGCAACAACTTAGAACTCCGTACCCATGACAAAACAAAAAATCTTTAATTAGAATGAACTGAAATACTGTAACCAACATATTATGTAATTCAGTGGTGTTTAATATTGAAAGTTTTCAATCATAAATTACCTCATTATGATTTAACAGATCAAACAATAATTATTCAGAAAGTTGTAAGGAATAAGATCAAAGATAAATATTCTACATAAAAAAAAAAATAAACTAGAATTTAAATTGTATAATTAAAACTAGACTACATCAAAGAAAAATAAAGGAAAAAAATAAAAACTCTTTTCCTTGAAATCGGTTGAAGAAACACTCCACTATATATAGTGTCTGTTTTCTTCTAGTTCTCTCCTTCTCGTTTATTTTATCCCCCCCTTTCAATGGTAAAAACTCACTTTTATCGGCTCTAGTCGTGGTCTTTTCCTTTCCTTGATCCTTTTTTTTTTTTTTTTTTTACTTTGGTTTAAAATTTCCCACTTTTAACTCAGAATTGGGATTTTAGGGTAAAATTCATTTTTATCCCTATAGATTCATTAATTTTACACCTTGACCACTATAGTTTGAAAGTTTTCTATATTTTAAATATCATCCCTAATCGTTTAAATAGCTAGAAAAGAAAGAACCAAAATGTATGCATGTTTAGTTAAACAAGAAAGAAAAAAAGAAACAGAGAATTTAAATCGTTGATGGCCGGTGATGAATATAATGAAGATGGAGGTGGACCTGGCAAATAAAGGTTTGGTTAGGCTCTGCGATTCGAGCATTTCCCCAGGAGACCATCCTGAGGTTGACTATGCTGATGAGAGACTTGTTGAGGAGCACGCGTCCTTGTTCATTTACAATGAAATCAGCAGAAGCTGGGCATAGTGTTTCCTAATAGATAGATGCATTAATCTTTTCACTGTAATGGATGCCATATGATTGTGATGAGGGTATGAACATGAAAAGCAAGAAATGAGATCATTGAAGGATGGTGATAGAAGAAAAGCCATTTCTATACCAGACCTGCTGCCTTTACTTGTGTTAGTGGCCTGACATGTTAATGCAAACCCCATGACAATACTTAGAGGAAAAGCCTTTCTGGGCTAATATTGACTCTCAAACAAAATATCCTGAAATTTATTCCACAGGAACCATATTTTTTTGAGAGGATGGCCTGCCATGTTAATGTAAGAACCATGACAAAGGAATCTAACTTCCATCCATTTTGGTAACCACTTTCTTGTACTTCGATACAGAAATTAGCTGGATGAACTTTATGAAGCTCAATGTCGGACCCATTTAAGAAGATGATAAATTTGTGATGACACCAGGAACATGTAAATTATCCTCTAATATGACTGCCAAATCCTGGAAATTGTTCCTTTCAACATCAAGTCTATCCGTAAAATCATATCTTTGGGGGAGAAAAAAAAGATGTTTAAGGTAAAGTGATTCCAAGCTGGAATGCTGTGAAGTATTTAATCATTGGTGCTGGCGTAGTGTGAATTGTGACCGCAAACTTCAGAAAATATTTACTGCCACTAATGATGAATTTTTGGAAGCAAGGTTTATACAGATCATTTTCTTGA
Source organism: Populus nigra (assembly GCF_951802175.1). Classification (NCBI taxonomy): domain Eukaryota; kingdom Viridiplantae; phylum Streptophyta; class Magnoliopsida; order Malpighiales; family Salicaceae; genus Populus; species Populus nigra. The sequence goes on from NC_084854.1 coordinate 19,038,403, forward strand.
TTATGTTACAGAAATAAGCAGTTGAGTTTGAAAACGGAATAATGTTAGAATGACATAATCACGGTATGAGATTATAAAGCTTGGAGCTGAAGCTGTATTTCAGTGGGAACTTGATTCCCTTTTCTGATTCTATAATCATCTTCAGAGTCCTACAGAGCTTTTAGGACAAGGTTGAGGGGTTAACAGGCCAAGTTTAAGGCAGCTAACACTCCTAAATGCCCCTCTAGGCCTAAATTTGCACTATCAGAATAAAAGGATTGAGTAAATTGATTGAATAATGGACACTAACACCATCAGATTTATAACATCTTATCCAAATTTCTCCCCTTTACACTGGAAATTACTGTGGTCAGGCCATCCGTGTCAATGCTGGTTTTGGAGCTCACAATCAGAATGATTGCCAATGCCAGATTAATGTGACATAAAAAGAGCCAACAGTCCAACATTGCAAAACTCAGGCATTGAAAACTGCAACATTTCAATAGCACCATTCGGTATAAGCTAGGAAAGTGTTCTAGCCTAGAGAATAGAGATGTCAAGTTCTCTTTATTGGTCCCAGAGTTGTCAAGTTCTTAGCTTCACCTCGGTAGCAAACTGGATGGATAGGATCTTCCTCCTTACTTGAGCTGACATTATTCGGTGGAAGTGATTTGCAGGCATTTGGTATGACATTGCTTTTGTATGCATTGCAGATGTAGGTGGTAAATTTTTCATAGTCCTGCATTGAAAGTACGGTTATCACTAGCACACGAGAAAAAAAGATAGAAACCAAGGATTATGGACTAACATTTCCGAGTTGTTTACTATCCACGACAACCCAAGGCACAAACGTCTGAGGCGGACTAAGATGTGCAGTTTCATAACCGTATAGAGCTTGAAGCTGCATGTGAATTTGCTTCAAATGTTAAGGTATAATCAAAGCAAAGAACAATTGATAGTGTCGAATTACGGAATACTACAGAAGAAATGTTAGAATTGGGAAATCAGAAAGTTAAAAAGTATTTTGGTGCTACCTTCGCTCCCGTTCCATTATTGTAACAGTCCAAAATAGGTTTTTCAGGCAATCCGAGTGAGCTGAAACAAGATTGCCAATTTGAATGCCTTCCCTCAATAGCGAGGAACTCAATGCAGTAAATCAGTGCATAATATTTGTCCTGCATTACAGAATATATAGATGAATATGTCTATTTTAAAAATAATTTATTATAAAAACATATAACAATAATTTTGCTTCTAGTTAATATGAATATATGCATACGGTGATTATAGCTTATGGAAGAATAAAAAGGAGGTCCTACCACATCATGCCAGACATTGATGGCGCAGGCTTGTATTTTATTCAGAACACATTCATCAAGACCATTCTGCAAATTTTGGAAAATTCATAGTTGCATAAGACAAAAAAAAAAAAAAACTAAATACTCTACGAGAAAAGAAGAGAGTTGAAAATTTGTATGGTAGTAGCACATCTTTGTCAACATCACTTTGACATTAGCTAGCCTGGAATTACCGGTTGCCGTTCTTCAATGGAACAATATGAAGGCCTAAGGCAGATAATTAAAAAACACACAATCGAAAACTTAAAAGATCATAGCTAATACAGAGTTAAGAGAGTATTCTTTGCTAATTATAGACTCGACAAGATCAGATACTTAACACTGAAAAAAGAGAAAATGGGCCCTCGTTTTTAGTGGATGATCTAGCAGCTTTTGGCTCTTTGTGTGTGTGCGCGCGCGCGCAGTGAGGGCAGATGACATTTCAAAAGCAAATGAAGATGTAGAAGATGGATGTCACCTGACAGATGATGGTGCTGTCAGTTTTGTTGACATGAGCATTACCCCATGGTACCATCCTGAGATTGATGATGTTGATAAGATCATCGTTGAAGACCCTAGCAAGACTTTGGACAATGAAGTTTGCACAGGATGGGCATAAAGCTTCATAATAAACCGAGAGGTTAACCTTTTGACGACTGATAGATGATGAATCCTTGATATCACTAGGATCCGAATGAGAAGCAGCATGAGATGGAGGTAGAAGGAAGATCAACAGGAGAGTAATGATGAAAGAGAATACTAGTTTCCCAGAAGCCATTTTTGTAAGCATAGCACGTATACAGATGCTTTTCCAGTGTGTCGACTTATAAAAGGGTGGTAATTTTGACGATGGTAAACCGACAACAATGCCCTTAATTAAACTCATATCCATGCTTTCCTAAAAGACAAATGACCATCAATTTTAATGTTTAAGATTTTTGTATTTTCCCTATCCTTTTCGAATTACAAATGAACTTGACAGGGACAAGGAATACTATTAATGCTATTAGCTTATAATCATTTTAGCTTGTATAAACTGAGCTTCTGGGGCCAACGGATTTCATGATTTAATGAATTCTGCAGGTTTATTTTCCTTCGACTTTCTGATCTAAAGCTATGGTTTCTTTTCTTTCTCATCAATCTTTGAAGTGGAAGGACTTGCAGTCCACTTCTACGTATAAAGAATGTTTCAAGGAGTAGCAAGATGACCTAAAGCAAACAAAACATTACTCATTGATCACATTATTTTCCATAATTTTTTCCCAACACAATGTTGTACAGGCACAGTAACCTCTTGCAAATTGTAGCAGATATTAGCCCACAACTTTATGACTAAAATGACAAGAGTCGAAGGACAGGACATCTCTGTGATGAGGCTCTCTGTACACTGCATTTCAAGTCGAATAATAACTGCGGCAGTTATGAACCGCGTGCTTTGATTTAACAAAGCTACTGAAGGTATATGAGAATCTTGACTTTCTTGAATATTGAGATTTCTTGAAGATTTTATAGGTTGTATGGTTTCCAAATTTAGAGACATTTCTTTTAATAATTATTTTCATAATTTTTTATATAATTAGTTCTTAACCAAGCTTAATTAGTATTGTATGTATACTATACCTTTCTCATTCTTTCAATAAGAAAATCAAGAGAGTATTTTCTTTCTATTTTGAAAACATGGTATCAATGTCAGGTTTTGAAATCCTTGAGACCCCTGATTTTCCTCTATTATTGTCTGGTTTTTTAAAAGTCTTTTGTATCATCCGTAAAGAAAAATAAAAAAATAAACAAACATCACACATCAATCTCTCTTTGATATTATAAGAAAAAGATAAAGAAATCTAAACAATTCATAGCTTTTTGAAATAGTCATTCGAATTTGATTTTGTGATTGATTTTGATATCTAAAATTAGGAGAGAGATCAACAATAGCCATAGATTCATTAAAAGATCATGAAAACTTCGTCTACTTTGCCAAGCTCATCGAGCAAGCTAAACGCTACTCAAAATGGTGGATGCAAAGAAGAAATTGAATTAACAATGAAGGAGAGAGAAGCATGGTTTATGCGGGCTACAAGAATGTGATTGTGAGGAGGACATAATGAAGCGAAGCATCTTGTCATCAATTGAGTATAAAGAGAAGTTGAAACGGAATCAAACAAATACGAAAAGGATAAAATCTGTTTTGGTTGTTTTTTAAAATATTTTTTATTTAAAAATATAATAAAATATATTTTTTTATTTTTTAAAAATTATTTTTGACATTAATACGTTAAAATTATCTAAAAATATTAAAATAATATTAATTTTAAAAAAATATTAAGAAGAGGGTGGAGGTACAGTTAACTGAAATTTATAATAATATTATATGATTATGATGCATATTTTTTTTTGATAAATTAAAAGAAAAACTAAAAGGTCTTTAATGTTTTACTATATCCTGCTAGTGAAAGAATCATGGTTTTAAAACTCGGTCCGACAAGTCAATCTAGAGCTGGAAGCGGGCCGGGTTAAAGAAAAAACAGAAGAAGAAAAAATCTGGTGTGACTTGTCAAGATCTGGTCAAAAACTTAGTTGTAACCTGTTGACTTTTGTTTTGTTTTTTTTACTAAAACGACATAGTTTTGATTTTTTTTAAAAAAAAAATTGACTCGGGCGACCTTGTCAAAACCCGAAACCCAGGCCGGTCATCAGGCCAGGTCTAAAAACTATAGAAAAAACTATGATTTCGCATAATTTTTATATTTTTTCCCTTCAATTTTGTTTTTACTCTGGTTGTTGAATCTTTGTTTTTTAATTTTATTCTTATTGCTTTCTTTGATGATTGATTAATGAATTTCATAATTTATTTTTTATAGTTTTCTTTCTACTTTTCATGGTCTAAAAAATATTTAAGTATTGAGTTGGTTCTTGATTTTTCTAAAAATAAATTTGGTTTAATTATTTACAAAAAATTAAAAATAAAAAGACCAAATTGAATGTAAGGTGAAATGGCAGCCCATTATTAAAAAAAACAATTTATTTCTTGGTCTTTACCTTGTTTTTTACTCCAGTTATTTAATTTTTTTTAATTTCATATTTTTATATTGTTTTTATTCATGATTTGACTTGATAATTTATTTATTATTGTTTTTTTAAGTTATCATGGTCTTAAAAAACTTTTTGATATTTGGTGGGCACTTAACTTTGTAAAAAAAATAAAATTAATTTTTTTGTTAGCAAAAAATTAAAAATGAATGGATCAAAATTAAAAGTTTGGTAAAATAGCAATTGTCTTTTTAATGAAAAAAATTGATGTTGACATCATTTATTTTTAAATTAGCCGTAGTATTTTGTTCAATTTCTATGTCGATCCTTTTAGTTTGAAAATTACATGATTTAGTTTAAAATTTTGTTTTATTTATATTGTACTCCCTAAACACGAGAGAGGAGAAAAGAATCGTTAGAAAACAGTAAAAAAAAGAGAAAGAGGTCAATTAGTCTAATTCTATTAATAAAAATAGCAACATTTGATGTCAAAAACTCGTGATGAGACAAGTGTTATTAAGATATTCTATGACTTCCATATCATTTGAAAAAATAAATAAGGGTTTGGAGAAACTTTTCTATGATTTGATTTTGTATTTTTTAACAAACTTGAGGGACTTTTGAGTTGGGGAATTAATTTCTTGAGGTTATAAGAGTTTTTTTAGGTGTGTTTTTTTGTGAAAATAAGTTAAAATTTAAGGTTTTAGGTAAGAAAATGCACAACTTAATTTTTAATAATTTTTCCTTCTCTACCTCTTCCTCTTTTGTTTTGTTTTGGAAATCTAGAGGTCATTTTTTCTAGATTTGTTGTAATAAAGATATCCAATTAGATCAGATCCTTTTTATATCATAGGAGGATATAGATATTTGTGTGAAGCTATTTTATCATGCATTTTTCTGATATCCCTCCTTTTTATCGAGGGTTTCCTCCCTTTTATTAACAGATGCGAATTTTCAATCAATGAGGTATATTAACGTTGCCCATTCCTCCATTGATTAATGGTGGTTTAAGCTGCTCTGTAAACATGTGATGCTACAAGCTATCGCAAAAGCAGTCCAAGTGTAGAGTTTTAGAATTTTTCATGTGTTAATTCTTGTAATTCTTTCTGGGACAACTCATTCCAATGCTCTTCATACATGGATGATAGTCAGAGCTGAGATTCCTGCGAGAGAGGGATGAAGCCGGCCCTTGTGGACAGCTTAATGCACTAGTTTACTCAATCAAATGGTTAGGGTTCATAGAACATGGAGCCTTGGGCTTACTATTTGACTAGATAAGGATAAGTAACTTGAAAGGAGAACAAGGGATCTTGCGAAATCAGGGATTGGAAAAACACAGAATGGACAATTTCTTGTATCAATTCTTGAGAACGACAAAGCAAGCTTAATTTCGAAGGAGTGGGGCATTCTTCGACTCGCATTTTATTGAAAAAAACAAAGGACATCCAAATCTTGCGTAATTCCCTTGTTGAAATGACAAATAATTAAGCTGTGCCAAACATGAAAAAGACCTGCTCATTGTCTTCTTTCCATAATGGCCAGTTAATTATGTGATTGAGAGAAGATGCTTATCTACGGTTCAAGAAAAAATTAATATCTCGTTTTTTTATTGCGGTAGTAATGGTTATTTTTAAAATATTTTTAATTTAAAAATATATCTAAATATTTTTTTAAAAAAAATTATTTTAATATCAACGTATCAAAATAATATAAAAATATAAAAATATAATTTGATAATTTTTAAATTTTTTTTAAATATTTTTGAAGGAACACATTTATATATATAAAAAATTACTGGCGGCTCAATCCTGTTGTCACCATCGAACCCATAACAAGTAACTCCTCGTTTTGGTGGCACCATCCAAGTAAATTGAAACTCTGGAACCTTTCTCTAGCCGACCTTTGCAACTTTTAGCTAGCTATCAAGAAACAAGTCACCAGTCATTTCTATGGCTAATGTTAGTGATTTACCATCAGTTACATTGGCCCCTGATGTTCATATTCAAAACGATGAGCTTCTTGTATCCGGTGACCGTAACTTTGCTGTCCACGGTGAGATTATGATGCTAGTTCTACTCTTGCTTTTCACTTCATTTTTTCTGTTTATCCTCTACCTTGCGTGTGCAAAGCGGTTAAAGGATGCCTCAAAAGTCACCCAATCGGAGCTTATTTCGCCAAGGAATTTTACAATTTCCAAAATCAAGGGTCAGATTAGATCAGAAGGGCATTTGATGCATCAATCTATGGAGTCCAAGACAACCCAGCAACCAGCATAGAAATACATACGGACACTGCATCTGCATCGTGCATAAAATATGCCTGGTCTCATTTCAAATTATGAGAGGCAAATAGGGAGACGGCTAGCACGGCGCCTAAAATGTTTTTTCCCTGATGACCGCCAGGGAGATGATGGAGCTATCAGCTTGATTCTATATTTATGTTCAGAATAACTTTCAAACTGCTGCAATACAATCCATATATATATGAATGTACGTATCTTCTCTTTACAATTTCCAGCTCTCTAGTATATTTTATGAGTAGTTCTTGATTTGGTTGCGATGGATTCTTGTAATTTGATTGATACGCATGAACCAATTTTCTATAATGATATTTTTCATCAAATCGATGTCAGCTTCGAGTGTCAACAGATGAGAGCATCTTCTGCTGTACACCTGCCTTCTTGGTTTAGATCAGAAATTTATGTTCTTCCTAAATTAATCTACAACCACTCCTTTTGTTTTCAATACCTGTGTTTTTCATGGGAAATATACATATCAAGATTTTTTCTCCTTAACCAAAAGTCTTACTATCAGGGGTGGAATTAGGAGGGCTGGCAGAGGCAGACCCTGCAAGGAAATTTTATTTTCATCCCCGTCCTTTAATAAATTAAGATTTTAGTTTTAAAAAGAAAAAATCTTAAATTTAGACCTCCTTTAAAAAGTTTTCTCTAATTTTGCCCTTTGAAACTAAAATTTGTAGCTTTGCTGCTGCTTACCATGACATATCCTTTCTCTCTTTAACCAAAAGAGGTATTAGCATGTTGTAGAAATCTACTGTACCGCTAGATCGACATAAGTAGGTGAAGTCTAATGATTGTAAGCAGCAGCTTTCACCAAATAAAGTAAGATTCCTTTATGAACTAGGCACTTACCCCACGATGTCGTGGGATAGTTTCCAAAATTTATTATTACTTAGACTTTCTTACAATTAAAATAGATAAAAAGCTATGATATAAATTTAAAAATATTTTTTATTATATAAATTATTATTTTTTATATATGAATTTTTTATCAAAATATTTTTTATTTGCTCCAATGATTCTAAATCTATGATATAAGGTGACTTATTTGCTCCAACACAATAATTTGAGAAGAAAAAAGAATTAAGATTCCAGAATATATTATGAATTCTGTCTTATTTTTATTTCTATGAATAATTAGTAGAACAGAACTAGACGATAAAAAAGCTACAAAATAGCAAACTGGAAAATGGCTAATGAACCTAATTAAACATACGAGCCCAGCAAAACATTTCAGCAAAAGAGGAATGAAGAAATGTTCATATGAACCTGATAGGTTCATGCCCCATGCATTGCAAACCCACCCCCTCTCATTATCGGGAGTCTAGACATAATGCAGCATTGCCTCTTTACCCTCCTATGATCTCTCTTTTTTCATAGGTGTCTGAAACAGGCTCTAAAATTATAGCCAGAAGTTCCAAGAACATTATCTAGATTTTATTTTTGGTAAAAAAAGGAGTAATGGAGTCCTCAATTATTATTACTTGGAAGAAGCAGAAGATGCAGCATTGCCAGGTGGAAAATTAAGATGGAAGGAGATGTAGATGACTCTACAACTGCATTTAGAGAAGTCTAATTGGAAGAGATAGGCTTGGATCCTCATCTTGTTAAAGTTGTTGCCAACTTAGAGACTTTTATTTCGCAGGTACAAATGTTTTCCCTCTTGATATAGACCTCTACTAGGTTCATGGCCCATGTCATGTCGTGGGCCGGTCTAAAATTTTTTCAATGTTAAAAAATGATGAAATAATAGTATTTTTAAAAAATAAAAAATTCAATACTCGAATTATTAACTTGATTGAATCCAATAAAATTGAGTAATTTAATAATTAGATTTAGAAGGCAGACAACGACAGCAGACGAATCGTAAAAAAATATTTGGCAATAATTAACTATAAAGAAGAAAGAAAATCTTGTTGGAAACTTATCATCATTCCAATCAAGGTTATTAAAATCACGAGTTGACTCTTAAAATCTTACGATTTTACGAGTCAACATGTATATAATGTGTCAAATCGGGTCAAACTCGGTCAAAATCGGTCAAACTCGGTTAAAATCAGTAAAATCAGACCGATTTTACGAGTTTGATCGATTTCGAGTTTTAACCCACAAAAGTTAAAAAATTTACTGTCTCCCTATTCGAGTCCCCTGACACTCCACTACACAGTCCCCACTCCCCATTCTCCCCTTTCCCCGTTGCCCAAATCTCAAATTTTCAATTTTAGTAGATTAACACCAGCATTAGAGAATCTTGGGTATAAGAAAGCCTTATACTGTATTTTAGGGCGGGAAGGCATGATCGGAGGATCAAAACCATGGGAAGACAAAGGTAGATGGTGAGGAATCAAAGGAGTAAAATAAGAGATATGAATACTTATATAGAGAGAAATAATATGTTTTAGACTAACTATTTGTTAACTACAAAGAGAGACGACAAAGACTCAGAGAGAATATTATTTCTAAGACTTGTTACTAACATAAAAAAGGTGGAAGGTGAGGTGGCATGAGATTAAATTGATGTCATTTTATACATTTTTGTTCTCGTTGTCACGGATTCACTGTATTGGTCTCTGTTAAATTTTTTTTTGAAGTTGGTGATATACCTTAGAATGTTGTATCATCTCACTAGTTGCTTGCAGTGTGTTTCAAGACTTGTCCTCTAGAAAATATTCTGAAACTCTATCAATAAAACATAGTTGTTCAATCTTATTTTTTTTCTTTTCGTATTTTTAAGTTATTTAAACCATGTATGAATTTTTATTTGAATTATGTATTTTAAGGTGTTTGGACATTTGTATTGTTTATTTCACTTTTATTTTAATTGTGTTATATTATTATTTACTACTTGACTGAAATTGTCAATATATAATTAGTTAAAACATTTTTCTTACGATTTTACGATTCGAGTTTATATTGTATATTTCGTGTCGTATCAAAAAAGCGTTTTTGACAATCTTGATTCCAATGTTGACACTGCCCACCACCAGAAGAGTTTGCCTAAATAGTTCAAACCCCACTATACAAAAGGTTGCACGACAATACCGAAAGAAATTGCACGGTCCGCTAAAGCACCAACCTCGAAAGCAAACAAAACAAAATATCATAAAGTAAGCATTTCATGCCTATTCAATCAATTAATTCTATATAATTAAAGAATAAAATTTATTTTAAAACAAATAAATTTAAAAAAGAACTACAAATAAAAAGACTTGAGATAACCCAATTAAAAAAAAAGGATAGAACAAAGGACGCAAAAAGCATATAAAAAAAACGAAGCTCAATCTCTAATTAAATAAATATTGAATGATATAATTAAAAAAATATAGCTTAAAAAGATTTAAAAAAAACTTCAAGCAAACTCAAACGAATCTCTCAAAACTAGTTTAATCTCTCAAAGCTAAAAAGAAAAATTGAACAGCTTATCTAAAACATTGGTAGGTTGGGTGCAAAAATAAAAGAGAAAAAAGAAAAGAATGGGGAAAAAAAGAAACGGTCGTTGGCTCCACACCAAAGGTGTTTTTGGATCTATGCATCGCCAAATCATAGAGGGTCATTAAGATGAATTGGACGCCATCCTGGAGCTACATTTTTGTCAACCAAAATTAGTCGCATGCAATGCACATGTTTGCTATATTTTTTAATATTTTTCATTTATCAAATTAGTAAATTAACCCTAACTAAACCTGATAATAATAGGAAAATGACAAAAATACCCTCAGACCCAAGGTATCAAAATCTAAATTTTAAGAGCAATCAGGCTTTTTTTACTATGATTTTAAAACTGAAAAGACAAAAACACTACTCATTGCAAGTTAAAGGTTTTTTTTATTCTAAGAATAAAAATGTTATTTTACTATGCACTTTTAATGAAAATATGAAAAAAAAAACTTTTCTATGACAGCCTTATAATTTTTTTTACTTTTAAGTGTATTAAAATTATTTTACTATGAAAAAAGAAAGTACAAGAAACAATTAACCTAATTATTCTATAATTTAGTTGTTTTTACACTTAACCTTCATGTTTTGAAAAATTACAATTTATATTCTTAGTGAGTATAAAATAGATTAAACTATAGAATGATTTAGGATGTAAATTGTCACTCGCGCAACAAACTATAGTATATAAATTATATTTTCTTAAAACATGGAGGATAAGAACTATAGAATGGTCGGTCAATTTTAGAATGCCTAAGTTGTCCTAATGCAAAGACAATTGTACTCTCAAGTTGTAACCTTTGAGGGTTTTTTTTTTGTTCTTTAAAGGGCAAGATAATAAAAACATTGTTTCCGGTCCACATTGCAAAGTGCCTAACACGTTCCAGATTATTTTTTTTAATTTAATTTAATTTAATTTGATGGTTGCTATGATTCTTCCTTCCTAGTCATTCCCAGATCTTCATCACCAAGAGACCGACCGACCAACTTGAATGCTTATAATTGCTCTTCAAAGTTTGCGCGCAAACACACAAGACTTGGACCAGTATATATGATCAATCGTTCAATCTGGGCAATCAAAATGTATCCTTGCGATTAATTCAATGGAATTCTTCTTAGCTTGCAATGCAACCAGAGAAAACTTTATTCAAAACCAACCACCCACCGTGTACGGATAAATTACACAGCTAATTTCGAAGAAAATTCGTCTCATTTTCTCGTTGGATTCATCTCATTTTAATTAAGCACCTTCTTTTATCCTATAAATAAATACCTTGATGAAGCCATCAGAGATGGTCAACAGACATCTGCGTTGATTGTATCATCAGAGATGGTCAACACACACAATTCTCTTTTTTAGGAAAAAAGAAACCGTATATTAGTCAATCTTTCACCTACTATTTATACCAAGTGCCCCATATCTTGACCGACCAAGCACAGCAAGTTCATGGCAACTTCAAGGTGAGGATGATTGTCTAACAAAGAGACATGTTAAATTTTACCCAATATAATAAGAATCTGAATTTATATATCAAGTTCAAATTACTATACATGTGAATGCGTGACCTAAACAAGTGAAAATTCAGCCACATGCCATTCGATTTTTACAAAAGTAGGCGCTGCTGCTGTAATAATGAAAAACGTGACTTCACATTGCTTGACCAAGCCATATACAAGTGTTAACAGAAACACAGAGAGGCTAAGAGATTTAAATCTATCCTATAGGGAATTAAGAGCTTGCTGCAGCAATGAATGCCTCAACAGCTTATGAACAGGTCTCACCAGCAGTCCCTTCTTGGCTAAACAAAGGAGACAATGCATGGCAAATGACAGCATCAACTCTGGTTGCCCTCCAGAGCATGCCAGGGCTTGTCATACTCTATGCCAGCATAGTCAAGAAGAAATGGGCTGTAAACTCTGCCTTCATGGCCCTCTATGCCTTTGCTGCTGTCCTCATTTGCTGGGTGCTATTAGGCTACCGCATGGCTTTTGGCGATGAACTCCTTCCCTTTTGGGGAAAGGGTGCACCGGCTTTAGGCCAAAAGTACCTATTAACCAGAGCGAGGGTCCCTGAAAGTACGCATACACTCGAAGATGGCACAAGGGAAACTGTTGAGCCTTGGTATCCGATGGCTTCACTTGTGTACTTTCAATTTACTTTTGCTGCTATTACCCTTATTTTGCTTGCTGGTTCTGTTCTTGGCCGGATGAATATTAAAGCTTGGATGGCTTTTGTGCCTCTATGGCTCATATTCTCCTACACTGTTGGTGCTTTTAGCCTATGGGGAGGCGGATTTCTTTATCATTGGGGTGTCATTGATTACTCTGGTGGCTATGTCATTCACCTCTCCTCAGGAATTGCTGGGTTGACAGCAGCTTATTGGGTGCGTAAATCAAGTCCTTTTAACCAAATTCTGGTTTTTATTAGATTCTGTGTTTCACTCTTGCTGCCATGATGCTCACTTGTTAAAAGTGACACAGGTTGGACCAAGGCTAAAAAGTGACAGGGAGAGATTCCCCCCTAACAATGTGTTGCTAATGCTTGCGGGTGCTGGTCTGTTGTGGATGGGCTGGTCAGGATTCAATGGAGGAGCACCCTACGCAGCAAATATCGATGCTTCGATTGCGGTGCTGAACACTAATGTCTGCGCAGCAACAAGTCTGCTTGTATGGACATCTCTGGATGTTGTATACTTCGGTAAACCATCAGTGATAGGAGCTGTTCAGGGCATGATGACTGGACTAGTTTGCATCACTCCAGGAGCAGGTTAGTGTGTTTCTGGGTCTGTGTCACAGTGATATTAGCATTATTTTAGTTGTTAAAAGTTAAAACTATGGATGGTCTTAATGCTTGCAGGACTGGTTCAATCTTGGGCGGCTATAGTGATGGGAATACTTTCCGGCAGCATTCCATGGGTATCTATGATGATACTGCATAAGAAATCTGCCCTGCTTCAAAAGGTATTTCTTTTGCTTCTCCTGGATATGCACGAGTCCTTAAAAAATTGAAGTCTTGACAAATTGCTCATCCATCTTTACAACTTCTCCCACCTCCAATCTAATGAAAGCTTCGTGGTTCTGGCCCATCTAAGACGAGACTTAAGGAAAGATAAAAAAAAAAAAAAAAAAGACTCAAAGAGATGTTAGGTAGTTCTCCAGTAGCACGCAAGAGTAGACTATCAAGTTTTGCGTCGTATATAATAGCAAGTTGTTCGGATTTATTAGCCATAAATCAAAGACCTAGTGTCGGTTTCTGAACGTGGAGTGGTCACGATTTAAATTATTTTTTATTTATAAATATATTAAAATAATATTTTTTATTTTAAAAAATATATTTTTAATATTAATACATTACAAAATCTGAAAATAAAAAAAAAAAAAAATTAATAGAATCACTTATTTGAATCGCGTTTCGTAATGAAAAGCTAGAAGAGAAAATGATTGAATGAGGGGCTAGCTGCCCATTTCAAGAAAGAACGAGGGCATTAACAAAACCAGTTGAGAACTTCATGAAAGATCAGTGGAAGATGTACTGTGCAGAGAAAATTATAGAAATACGAGATAAATTGAATTTTGGTTTTATCCATCTTGCTCATAGTAATTGGACCAATAAAAAAAATTCTTCTTTTTTCAGAAAACTACTTTTGTTTTCTCCATAGGTGTTTTTCAAGGATGATGACTACTCCATGATCATGTCCTCATCCCAGGCCTAAACAATATTGTCTTAAAACATGGAGCTTTTTTGAGACAAGGAATTTAGCAGTCTTCATCAAATACTATATTTTTCCTATCCTTATCTTCTTTGTCCAGAATATTTCACTTTATCATGCTTGTGTTCTCACCATCAAAACGGGGTGCTCAGCCACTAAAACATATCAAATCATATCTCTAAACCTTTCCATCAAGTCATGAATGACTGCCACTACCATACTTCAACAAGTCACTTGATTAATTTCCCATCACCCTTGTTTTGGATTTTATTATTCATCCTGAACTACTATCTACCCTTATGATCAGGCAAGCAAGCCCCACCATTAAAACTCCCCTAGTCTCCATTAAAATTAATTACAGTCAAAGATGAGAGCATGACATTGAACAATCTTGAGCTATAAATAAGTAGAAAAAGTAATTCATGTCTGTGTTTTTTATGTTTGATTGTTGAGGTAGCAAGGATAATATTAGTAGACTAAATACCAGGTGTGTGTTTTCCGTTTGTGTGGTAATAACAGGTGGATGATACGCTGGGTGTCTTTCACACACATGCAGTGGCTGGGCTCTTGGGTGGACTTCTGACTGGACTTTTAGCAGAGCCGGAACTGTGTGACCTTATACTGCCGGTGAATACAAGGGGTGCGTTTTATGGTGGAAGTGGTGGGGTGCAATTCCTGAAGCAAGTGGTGGCAGCCCTTTTTGTTATAGGTTGGAACGTGGTGTCCACAACCATAATCCTTCTGTTTATAAGGCTGTTTATACCATTGAGAATGCCTGAGGAGCAACTTGCTATCGGAGATGATGCAGTTCATGGAGAGGAAGCTTATGCTTTATGGGGTGATGGAGAAAAATACGACCCGACTAAGCACGGTCGGAACACCTTGTATGGAGAGGAAACAGCACAGTCTCCGTATGTTAATGGTGCAAGAGGTGTCACCATCAATTTGTAAGCATTGCAGAAACAAAAACCATCATTTTGTAAGCTAGATGACTGCGCGCACACGCACACGCACACGCACATAATTATAGCAGTTTTGATTTCTTGATATATATTAATTAGCACATAGTTTGATTTGTAAGTAGAATCTTGACGCATGTAATATTGAATTATAAATTGTTCTGCCTAATTTGAGAAGAGAATAACAAAATAACTAAAATGAAGGCATAATTATTAAAGCTACGGACACATTTTTTCTATTCAGCACTACATACAGTGCAGTGATGCTTTTATCCATGTAAAAAAAAATGAAAAGCCTTGGATTAGAGGGGGAATCTTTACATAACTCATTAATCACCAGTATAATTGTTTTTTTAATAGTAAAATGATTTAATTACTTTACAAAACAAAATTTTTAAAAATAGCACACGAGTATTTATATCTTTTTAATTTTTTAAATACAGTAAAATAATGAGTTTGCCTTTTAAGTAAAAAAAATATTTTAATGAAAATCAAAATGGCACACAAGGGTATTTATATCATATGTCATTTTTATTTTATATCTTTTTATTTATTTTAGCTCAAAGGTTAGTTATGGTTGCTAAGAACAAAGGATTTTCATTTTAATAAATAAGTTATGTAAATAAAAAATTATGTATATAAAATAAAAAAAATAAAGATATATTATAATAATCTCTTTGAAGCATTATGAAATTTTTAAAAAAATAAAAAAAAATTAGTTGCTATTTAAATAGCATGAACTAAACAGTTTTAAAAAATAAGAGAGAGGAGTTAATTAAAATTTAAAGAAAAACTTAATAGAAAGTAAAAAAAAACAAATATTAGTTGAAGTTGAAATAAAAAGAATTAATGAAAACTTTTTTTTAAAAAAATATCAGGCCTCCATGCTTGACTAGGAATTCAAAAACCCAGGCATGCTCTTTATTGGTTGAATTTTGAAGGACGAGAGGCCGCCTATTATTGCAGACCACCTTCATCCTCTACACCATTTTTTAGTCACCAGAATTGAGATTTGGGCTTTTAGAGTTAAGAAAAGTCATTTTCAACCTTTTTTTCACTTGGACACATTAAAAAAAACCTCATTTTCAATTTTAAAATAGCCTATAATCTTTCTAAAATATAAAAAATTAAAATTAAGTACCTCGGTCTATTTTTTTAACATAATTAAAGAATATCAATGTCTCAATTAAACTCTAGAAAAGATAAATCCAATAACATTAAGATCATTCTTTTTAGTGGTCGAAATAAGACTATCTAAGTTTTTTTTTATTTTTTCTTTATGTTTTTAACATCGAGGAATCAAAACGTAAAAAGAATAAAGTCTGAAACTAAAATGTAAAATTCTAAAACAATAGGACCCAATAAATAGATAAATTAAGACTTTAAGGAGCAAATTGAAGTTTTTGTGTCCCTATCCAAATGAGGTTTTTTTTTTGTTACATCTTATCCTTAATCTTTTAAATTTTTCTTTTAAACACAAATAAAACTATATTTCACAAAATCAATCTTTAATTGGGAGAGAATGAAAATTAAAAGAAAATCTCAATATATAAAACCAAGTTGATGCAACGAATGAAATTACAAATAAAAAAATTTGCTGACAGAAGTTAAAAAAAGAAGTGCACTGCTCGGAGGATATCGCACCATTCCTTTTCCTGATATGTTTTAGTATATTTGGTAAATGGTAATGGTAATAAAGCTCAAGGATTAGTAATTTAAGTTTGTTTTAGTACAATTGACTTTTTGTGATGAAACGCTTTAGGTGGTTGACTTCGAAGAATGAGTGCACCTCGGGCCTAACTCAATACTCGTATCAGTTACCAGAAACACAATGGGGCATTCGTACAAGTTAGTGATCCAGTAGGAAACAAAAACATTATTCTGACAGTTAACTTGTGTTTATATGAAATTTCAGGTAAGAGAAATTGGAGGGTATTTGATATAGTAGTAGGGTAGTTTTTATTGTATTTTTATTTGGAAATGCACTAATTAATATTTTTTTTATTTTTTAAAATTTATTTTTTATATAAACACGATACAAAAACATAAAAAACAAAAAAAAAATCAAAAAACTCTAATTATATCTCTGCTAACGGGCTCTAAATAATGGATCTTCATTCTAGGAGATATCATAGGCGAACTGATCCATAGAACACCACTTCAGCTGGGCCAGTCATGTAAACATGGTTGTCTTCCTCCCTCCACTCAATCTCCAGTGGACCTCCAGGTAGATCAACCGTGCAATTCTGTTTCACAATAACATTGGTGAGGCATAAGAAGATTAACCGATTGGACATTTAGTGGGAAAACTCTAAACTTGCAACAAATGATATTCATTTGGAAATGAAAGATGTTAAAAGGCTTGCTATACATTCCATAGGCACTGTTAAACTTCCAATCTGGAACTTACCCTCCCAGCACGACCCTCAAGAACTGCTGCAACCACTGTTGCACAAGCGCCGGTTCCGCAGGCCAGTGTTGCTCCTACAGTCACAGAACAATGGTGAGTTTTCCAGTCAAAGAATAAGGATTATTTGATACACAACCACAAGGTAGCAAGATACATGGAGATGTCCATGGCAATAGAAACTCACCTGCCCCACGCTCCCAGACACGCATTTTGAGATGTGAAGGTGAATAAACTTGCACAAACTCTGCAAGTCATGTTAAATATAAAATCAAAACATGACATAAATACTTATGTGAGATGGCATTCCACAGAGAATGTTCGAAAGACTAGTACAGTTCCAATTAGTTGTGGGTGCTGAATCTTTACTAGGCTATTTTAAATAGTACTGCATTTATAACATTTGAAGTGTCTAATACCATCCCTTCTGCCACCGCCTCTCATATAAAAATTCCAAGTTTCCTAGTAATTTATCAAGAGCTAGACAGACAGTAAAAGTAGTAGTGATGTAAAAGCACAAAATAAGGCATTAATAAGTTCACCGGAGAAGTATTATTGTTTGAGGATGGAGGCATCGATATCAGGTATGCCTGCCTTGTCAGGCAAGGCACATAGACATGGTCATGTTTGCACACAATGGCGTTGTTCAGTACATGCAGGCTAAAATGAATTTGAATTTATAGAAATCCTCGAGGACAACTTTCGTAAGGTAAAAAAAAGTGGTTTGTTTTATATGTTCAAGTATATTATTAAGTGTAATCCCTTCTATGAATATTGACATAAAAAGTTCAATATTTTGTGCATTTGCAAAAATATTTGGCATCCTTAAAAATCTTGAACTCACATTAAATGCTAGAAAGAACATGCATACATCATAATATGCATAAAAGAAGCAGCAGAAAGAAAAGATTCCTAACTTCATCACAACATTATATACAAGCACTTGCACACACACATGTGCATTAACACACATTCCGAGTCACGAGAATGCATGCACGAACCATCTGACTAATAATGCAGCAACCATTACTAGAATAGAAAGCATGCTCTTTGATAAGTCATCTTGACTCCTACTTCGTGCTGACTCAAGCAAATGGAGATATAATACTTACGAGTTGCAAAATGTAAATTTTTGAGAAATTTAAATAAATAAACTGAAAAGTTGCATGATTTAAATGCATTTAAGATGCATCAGACGGGAGATCATTGATGAATCATAAGAGGATACCAACACCATGAGAACTACTGAGAGTTAAAATTGTTTGATGCAATCCAAAGAATGTATGAGACTAAAAACTCCTATGTTCAAATCAAAATCCTATGTCATATTGGGCACTCCTTCCACATAACAACGCCAAAGCAACATGAGAATAAATTGCAACAACCATGAGCAGAAAACAAAGTCAAGTTCTGGAACTTGTAAATGTCCAAAAATCATCACAAAATACGAACTAACCAGTGTTAGTTCGTGCTGGGAACACATCATGTTGTTCAAACTTAGGACCGATTTCAGCCAGATTTAATGCATCAACCTGCAAATCCTGTTATTACAAGCAGGAGCATCAATAACCAACAAAGAAATACCAGTCTTATTAATCATTTACTAATTAGACACTACGCAAATGCCAGTGTTTTAATCCAAAATGCATACCTCCCCTCCTTTGGTGCCGAAAGTTACACAATGAGGATTTCCCATGCTAACACAGGTCACATTCCAAGTTACTCCATCCACAACCAATTCCGACTTAACAACAGCATCATTCTTATTCGAAGCCAATTTCGTAGGCACGTTAGCTGCTTTAAGCACCGGCTCCCCCATATCAACCTTAACTTGCCCATCTTCTTGAATCTCAGGAACAATCAAACCAGCACCAGTATGCACAGTAAAACTCTGTCTCTTCCCATGAAAATTCTCCAGCTCGGCAATAAACCTGGCAAAACACCGCACCCCATTGCCACACATCTCCGGCTCGCTCCCATCAGAATTAAATATCCTCATTGTATAATCAGTTCCATTAACCCCAGGCAAAGCAAAAATCACCCCATCTGCCCCAATCCCAAAATTCCTATCACATAACTTCACTGCTTGCTCTGGTCTTATCTTGGGCTCGCTAGAGTCCCTATTATCAAACTAATTCAAACAAATGAAGAAGCTTTAAAAAATGATAAATAAATAAAGATAATAAATCATATGAAAAAAGGGATAACCACAATGAAGTCATTGCCGAGGCCGTGGTATTTGACAAAGTGAAGGAATCTGCTGCCTTCTCTGTGATCAAGAAAGGAGGATGATTTTGATGAAGTTTCCTGGGGGGCTGCTGCTGAATCGATGCTCATTGAAGAGGAAACTACTAATGGCCGGAACTTCGGGTTCTTTAGAGAGTTAAATCGAAGAACAGGAAGAGAAGTGGTGATAGTGAGAAAGAGTTGGGAGTGGCGAGTTGAGGGTTTTAGAAAGAGGGAAACGGTGGCGGCTGCAATAGTGTCGGCCATGGCTGCAGTAGTTCTTGGGGACAAAAGAGAGAGGAGTTACGGACGGTGTTCTCTCTGTCTGCCATTTCAATGTCTTTTTTTTTTTTTTCCCTTTGCGGGGGGCGGCGAATTTTTCAGCTTAATGATTTTCAACCGTGGATTAACAACTGTTGAATATTTTTCATTGTAATCTTAACCCTTGATTGTTTGTTTTTTCAAAGGAGATTCAAGTAAAGTTTCCTGGGAGTGTGATCGCGATTAGGAGGTTAAAGTAGAGTATTTTGGGAGGTTAGTTTGTTTTTTAAAATATTTTTAATTAAAATAATATTTTTTTATTTTAAAAAAATTATTTTTGAAATTAGTATGTTAAAATAATCTAAAAATATCAAATAAATATTAATTTAAAAACAAAATAAAAAAATAAATTTTTTTAAAAAATACTTTTGAAATACAAAAATAAACCGGTGTAAAAAACATACAGTTAGCAAAATGTTTTAAGGTTATATTTTTATTACTTAAATATAACAAAATATCCCTCATTAGATTTTCCACACAAAAAGAAGTCTTAAATGTTGATACTGAATTTTTATATTTAAAAGTAGAAAGTCTCCTTTTTATAATTACAATGTTCAAAATTTATCTTTTTTCAATCATTATTGTTTATACATACCAAATTTGATTTCTTCAAAAACAACCATGGTCATATTATTATTTTTTTCTTGTTCAAAACTATTTTTTTTGTTTTAAAATATTATTTATCAATAAAATAATTAAAATTTTGAAACTTGAATTCTTATATATTTATAGTCTTATTTGAATTGATTTTAAATTTTAATAATCAGAAAGTAATATTGAATAAAATAAGATTATATCAAAATAAGATTCTTTATAGTTATATACTAGTGTTTTGCCCGAGAGATGCCACAAGGCCCTCGCCAAAACCTATTTTTATATAGTTTGTAATAATTAAAATAAATATTTATAATAATTTTATAATTTATCTTCTCGCGTAAAAAATATATATTTTTAGGTGTAATTTTTTTTATTCACATATTTCATTTTTTGTGACACTACTAGAAGCAGCTAAACCTTTAAAATTTCAAATGTTGTGCTCCTTGTAAAAGCGCAACCTTCCGATCTAAAACACAAACAGCTTATTTCTCTCATTTTGCTTCTCCTTCTCCATCATCAGAATAGCTCATTCCCCATCTTTGTGTCAAGGTTTTCTCTTCCATGGCCTCCTTTCCCTTCGTTTCCTTGCCTCCTTCCACTTACTTGCACCCCATTCCACCACAACATCGCCCTTTTCTCATTCACCCACCACTGCCACCACCTCCACCTCCGGAAAATCCATCACCTCCACTTCAATAATTTAAGGTCAGCACTATATTTGTCACCCAATTTTGTTAAATTTCTTGTGTTTTGATGATTACGTTAGGATTTAGTTTTTTAAGATCAATTAGTTATAAATTATGTTAATTATGTATAAATTATATCAATTGAATTTATAAATTATATCAATTAAGTATTAAATAGATATTTGACCAACCCGCGTGTTTTGTCATGGGCTGTAACTTTTTATAGAAAAAAATCCTGGTTAGATAGGTTATTTTAATATATATATATATATATATATATATATTACATTAAAAATTCAGAAGGTAAATTGAAAAATTATCTAAGTATATAATAAATAAAATAAATTGATAATCATTAATTAAATTGATAATTATTAATGTAAATAAACATAAAAAAGTTATTAACAACAACTAAAAAATAAACTGGAAAAATAAACAAATAAATAAATATTAAAATATTTAATCTCACAAATAAGATATATATCTATTTATGTCAATCAAATTTGTTTATCAAATTTTATAAAAAATAATAAAAATAAAAACACATATAAAACTAAGTAAATAAAATAAAAAAATTATAAAAGGTGTACATATCAGAAATATTATTTCAAAATAATTATTATTTTATAAAATAAAGCTTATCAGCATAAAATAAAAAAGCATTCAAAAATTAAATATAAAACATAACATTCTTTTTAAAAAAAATCTATTAAAAAAATATAAGGATAAATCGATAGATAAAAAAATTAAAAATAACCATAAAATCAATCTTTTTTGAAAAAAAATAATAATGCAGAAAGATATGATAGTAAAAGCAAATGAAAAAAAAGGAATCCCTAATTGTACCAACTATTAAAACTCGTAACTCGTGTCAACCTTTAGATCGGATGCGTTACAAATAAAAAAACAACAAAACTTAATCTCTAATAAATTAAATGTTGAAAAATAAAACCAGAAAAAAAAATCTATAATAGAAAAAATTATAATTAAAAGAAAAGGGCATCAAAAGTATGAGAATCAAAATAAAATATAAATTAAATGGTATAAAAAATCAACATTAGAGTATTAAATTAATTATTTATTCTTTACACTTGTAAAAATTACGTAAACACAATTTAAAGCTAACATTATAGGTATAATAATTTTTTATTTTTCACAGGTGGTTCGTGTAGATTTCTGTTGAAGGCCAAATAATTAAATAGCTTGTAGTTTACAACAATTCAATCTTTAAGGAATTATTCAAAGCCGAAGAAAATCAAATTTTTCAATAATAAATTTCTAAACAATTCTAGATTTATCTAACGAGATTCTTGAAATTCTTAAATAATTTTGTCTTATAATTTTTGTTGCGTGTATGATATTCAATAACCCAACAATTTTTACTTTATTAGGATCGGTATCACTAGACCAGTCATCAGTGTGATTAACTCTTCGATAGCATCCTGGCAAAGGAAAGTTGAAAAATCATCCATGGAATAGAAAATAGATTCCATGTCTGGATAATGCTGAGAGTCGATTTTAGCAGCATAAATTAAGTAATTTGAACCATCTAACTGCAGCAAAGTTACAAACTTTATGGGCTTAAGCAGTATAGTAGCAATCAGGATACGTAGAGTGGTTCAGAGATGTAAAACGAAGAGACACCTTATCATATCATATTATTCTGCCAAATCATTTGAGTTTTTAGTTAAAATATCTCACAATATCTACTATTTTAATTTTTTTTTATTGAAATAAAAACACTAGTACAATTTTATTTTAAATTTTCTACTTATTAATAGACAAGGTAAAAATAATAATCTTACCATAATTATGTATTTTCTTAACTTTATTTATTTTAATCAAATACATTTGTACTTGTAAACATCATTTTAATAATAAAACTATATTATTTTTATTTATGCATCAATTATGTGATTGCCTATTGTTAACTATATATATTGTCAACTATTTTGATTTAATTTTACTCCTTATATAAATTTAATTGTTAATTATATCAAATTTATTTATCAATATTTATTTTCTTTGTAACTTAAATTTTAGTAACCAAATCATAATTTAAAATATGAGTATTTGTATAATTTATGTTTAAAACTATAGTGACAATGAAAATATGATATAACAGAAAAGCTAAAACAAAAGACAAATTTATTATGGCCTTTAACACATTTTACTATTCACTGCTACATTGTAATTACTTTTTTTTCCTTACAAGAAAAATAAAATGCCTTGGTTTTAAGGGTATTTCGGTATTTTATTATAGCTCATTAGTCATTAAATAATTGACCGGAGATATGAGTGTCTTTTCTATTTTTTCAAGCACATTGGAAATGACTTAGCCATTTTGTAAAAATTTTAATTTTTTTTAATTTTTTTATTTAATTTTTATATAAGAACCGTGAAAATAATAAAAACAAAACACTTGAAAATTAACTAAAAGGATATTGTGGTAATTGTGGGAATTACCTACACTATATAAAAAGCCACTTGGCTTCTTAAGGAAAAACAACAAGGAATTTATAATTTCCTTGATATTAAGTCTAGCCTAAAAACCATTATAATAAAAAAAAAATTGTAAGTTTTAATTGGTTTAGTGTTATGGTGTTAAAAATATGTGTAATAAATAAATATAATGAGATGGATGTGTCAAAAATAAAAAAGAATTGTTAGAATTCTATGTAAAGGGTAGTCGAACCAGTTTGTAACGCGGGAAATGAAGAAAAAAATGTTATTTGTATATTTAACATCAAAATATGATAACTAGATGTGAATGATTGAGTAGAATATTATATGTGTCCAAGAGTCGACATAAAAGGTGGTAGTGTAATATTTGATTTATGATAGAAGATATTTCTCTGGTCAGATCCCAGGACGCGGGAGTTTCAACATCAGCACACCAAAAAAGTAGGATTTCTCCTAGACTTATTTTTCTAATAATAAGAAATAAGAAAAGAAAATAAGTTGGGGAATATTCTATGGAAGCGTGAGAATATATATATAAAAGTGTTTCCGATCATTTTAGGAAAAAAAGGAACTTTAAAGAAACATAAAATAGAATATAATCAGTCTATCTAGATTTAAAGGCTAATGATATCAATATGGAATATGTTAATATCAGTATTACATGTTGTTATGATATTCTTAGGGATTATGAAAATTAAAATATCAACAAGATTATGTTGATATTGAAATTAATAAGAATTTGATTAGCCTACCAGGAATTGGAAGTCAATGATATCAACATGAAATGTTATGATATCAACATGGAATATGTTGATATCGGCAATACATCATGTTATGATATTCTTCTGGTTATGAAAACTAAATATTTCAACAATGTTATGTTGATATTAGAATTAATCATAAATTTGAATAGCCTATTAGGGCTTGGAGGCTAATGATATCAACATGGATTCTGTTGATATTGACATTATATTATATTATGATTTCTTGCAGATTATAGAAGCTAAATATATCAACAATGTTACGTTGATATTAGTATCGATTGCTTGATTTATTTACCAGAATTGAAAGATTAATGATATCGACAAGTATGATATTGATATCAGTATCACGGAGTGTTATATTTATTTCTAGATTTTTAGAAGTTATGTTGATATTAGTAGTTTTCTACTTTACTTTTTTGGGGAAAAATAAATATGTGCTAGGGAGATTTCAACTAAAATAGATAAATTAATGTAGTGAAAAAGTAAGGCTTTATATTTTAATTATTAAGTTTAAGATTTATTTTTCTAGGATGTAATTTAAACTATATGTTTTAATTTACAGGTAATCTTTTTCACAACAAGAATATAAATTTATAGTTGGAGATATGTTTATTTTTGTTATAGATATTTAGATGTTAGCTAATGTTATTGTTGATGTAACTATTGACTAAATTCATATGTTAAACATTTGAAATGTTATGTAATGGATTGAGCTCTTAAACTCCTTCTGGTAACTATCCTATAACTTGTGGTTAAGGATATTAATTCATGTTTTCTTATTGTGAACTTTACTTTCTTTTTATTTTAGATGATATTAGATAATGCATCTTTCTTTCCTATAGAATATAAATTACTTAGAAAACTCATTAATGTTTTAGATCTTGAATGGTTATTTCATTTACCTTGAAGTTTTTATTTTATTTTATGAATATTGTTGTGGTTTGTTTTTAACATAATAAATGTAAAAAAGGGAATGAAGTTGAGAAAACACATGACTTGTATTAATATTATGATGATAATGATCCGGGGTGATTGGATTGAGTTGAGAAATAATTTTCTTGAAACACAAAGGATTAGTCAATAACTTGGAATGTTATAATTATAGAAGAAATTCTACTGAAATTTCAGTAGAATAAAAAAAACATTAGGGCTATTACATCTAATTTGTCATGTATATTTTTTTCTAATTTAGTCTTTATTTTTTTTATTTCTAATTTTTTTGGGTCTTTTTTATAAAAGTTTTATTAGTTTTTTATTTCATCATTTAATCCAAATTTATGATATATTATTTTTTCTAATTTGATCATTATTCTTTTAATTTTTTTGTCCTTTTGTTGAAGTTATTTTTTCTTTTCAATTTTACCCTCCAATTAAAAATTTATAGTTGTCCTCTAGTTTATTTTAATTTTAATTTTTATCAGCATTTTTTAATTGTTTTTTTATTTTAGATCCTTTTATGTGATTGCTTTTTTTTTTCCGACTTCATCCTTTGGTGATTGATTTGTTGGAGGTTGGGCTTTGTGGATTTTTCTTATATGATGCTTCTAGTATAATGACTCATATCACGAGTTTGAAAAATTTACAGGGGTTGATATCTTTTTTTTGTTTAATTTTTTTATATGATTTCATCCTTTAATGTTAGTTTTTTATATAAAAAAATTAGCTTTGTGGTTTTCTTTGATTTCTTTTCTATTAGGTTATCTCGATCTTATGAATTAGTAAGCGGATTTGACAGGATAAACTAGTTGGCCTGCTTCTTATTGTCCAGGTTACATGTTTATCATATTAACTCAGGTACTCGTGTAGGTTTTTTATCTATTTTTTACCCCAAAAATCAAACATCATCATTTTTTTGCTCTTAGAAAAAGATTTTTTTCCCCAAGTTTTAGGTTAATTTTTTTTTTAAAAAAACCAGTTTACTATTGCTATGTTTTTTTCTTATCTAATTAAAATAAAATTAGCTTATTTAAATAATTGAGGTTATAACTCGAGTTATGAAATTCTTCTTTCTTACAAACATGCTTGTTATACTTAAATATCATCTTAAAAAAAATTAATATAGACCCGCGACAAAAATCTAGCTTATTACTTATTCATTTATCCCATTTAGAAACATCCGTCTAGTTTACACTTATTCACTGATCCCATTTAAAAAAATTTCTGAATACGCTATTAATATTAATTATAGACAAGAAGTTACTACAAATGTAGTTAGTTTAAGTTCCAATAAAAAAAACCAGATACAGTCTAAACATTGGATCCGATGGAACGAACTAGATAAATGTTCGCTCAAAAGGCACAATAAGCGCAAATTCTTCCCCTATTTTTTTTTTTAATTTATTTTATTTACAAGAGGGAGAGGAATGTGGTCTTTAACCTCTTGGTATACATAAACTGGGGCACGAACCGCTGAAACAAAAACAATCACATGCATGTTTCGTAACGTTTCTGTTATTCAGAAACTGCGACAACAGCTACCCCTGTGTGCACAGTAAAGAATTAGATAGTTTTTTTTTTATTTATATTTAATATTCAAATAAATTTTTTGAACGCAAAAACATACTATTTGTGTTTTGAAAATATATTAAATATTACTTTATAAAATACTTTTTATTTTTTATTGATATTTAATATTAGTATGTTAAAACAATTTAAAAGTATAAAATTAAGTTAAAACTAAACAAAATTCAAGTTGTTTTAAAAACACAATCGAGCCGCAATCTCAATCACTCCTTACCACCAGGCCAGCCTGTGCTGCTTTATAGAACATGCATGCATTAACTTGACTGAAACATTGCCTTTCAACAACAACAAAAAGGACTGAAACATTTGTTCATTTCCTCGTTACAGGCCATGTTTTTTCCACCATCCGTGGCCGTGGGGCCTGGCCTTGAATCTTTACGTCAAGTCAAATTATGTAGTTTCTTTCAAAAGTTACCTAATCCTATCCCAACACCCTGTACTGGGACTTGTTATAGTTTTATCTTCTTTTGATATGATTCTACTGTCAATCAGTCAGTCTCTGTATTTGTTTTTCATTTCTGTACATCGTCTGCTCGTACATTTTACGGTGACCATTGTTATTATTGCATCTTTTATATCGACGCTTGTCCAAAGGGTTCTATCTCAGTACATTTATATCAGACTTTAAGCTCAGTATACTTCTTCTAAAAGTAAAGTTAGGCGAACAAAGATACGCCAACTCTTCAAAAGAATTAATGGCAGAACTCGAACGTGAAACCTCGAATGATTTTTTCTCTCTGAGCTAACTGCTGAGGGCAATCAGTCTAGTCAAAAGCTGTCGTAAACTCCTTTATTTGTGCTAATTTATGGCTATGATCAATCACAATGCAGTGTTATATCAGTGTTAAGACTGATGTGGGGGTTGTCAAAAGCAAAGTTAAGATTTTGAGTGGACAGGAAAGGCTAGCTGCCAGCAGAGGTTATTTCAGTGGACAAGTAAGAATCATAATAACAAGTATAGGAAGTATAGGGTTTTCTATCTACCTACCTACCTACTTACCCTCAAACGTGCTTCTGCTGCTTCTTCTTGTCTTCTTTCGCTATCACCATCTCTTTGGATTAGCTAATTTTCAGCTTTTTTTTGCCCTTTCCATGGAATTTCATTAGGACAGTTCAGTTTCATCTTTGTAACAAACTGAACTATGTGTCGAGTAAAAAAGGTCTCTGTGGTTCACTCTTGTTTGCCAACAAAATAGGTCACACTGATTGCTTCTTCATTAAATTTCAGCTTATAATCTGTACTTAACCATCGCAGGGGAGACTACCTAGCTTCACTCTTGAAAATGGATTGTGAAGATGCATGAAAAAAATAAATAGATATTTTATATAAGTAAATTTCTTTATAAATATTCTAGATATTTATAAGATATTTATATTAAATATTAAATATTTTAGATATTTCTTAAGATATTTATATTAAAAAAATTTATATAAATGAAATTTCATCTATCTAAATACAGGTCTATCAGATCTCATTTCTCTAGACTCTATCTCTCATGACATGTCTAGAAAAATCTAAGTCCAATATACGATCTAAACAAGGCTTAAGAAACATTTAAGCCTACAAAATATTTGTTATCCCCGTCACTTGAATAAATATTGTATTGGTTTAAGCTTCAGAGTGTTTTTCTAGAAGGTGTAGTTAGATTTACTAAGTTCTCGTGATCTAGTTTTATCAACCCATAGAAAACGCCCCCAATCTTTCTATTGAGGAATTTTCCAGCTTCATCAGATTGGAGATTATTTTTATGACCAACAATTTAATTATTTCAACCAATAAACGATTTCATCTTTTTTTTATGTAATAAAAAGTTTGTGTTCACCTACATATTGTAGAAGTTTTGGATACATTGGAAAATTAGTACACAAAATTAAAATAAATAAAGAAATGACATAAAAAATAAAAAGTTTTGGTGAAAAAGCATATTTTCAGATGTCGCGCTTGGAAACTGTAACATTTAATTGGTGTCGTAAACCACAACATAATTTTAATTGATGTTGCGGCTCCAAATCGCGGTAGCTGTTAATTTTCCATGAAAGACTTCATTTTTTTTCTATTTAATTTTCTTAATGATTAAAAAGAAGCAGAAATAATTGACTTTATACAATGTATGTTTTCATGTTAGATTATATGCTTATTTTCTCAATGATTAAAGAGGAGCAGAAATAATTGACTTTGCACAATGTATGTTTTCATGTTAGATTATATGCTTCTCTTTAGCACACAGACACAAAAAAAAAAAAGCTTTTTGCTGCAAAACTAGAATAAAGAAATCACTGGGGCTAGAAATTGAGTAATTATTTGTCATCTCATGATATAATTCTATGTATTTCATGAAAAATTAATTGATGTTGCTGTTTGGAATTGCGACATCCAAAAGTTTATTTTTTCGCTAAGACTTTTTGCTTTTGTGTTGTTTTGTCATTTATTTTAATTTAGTGTGCTAATTTCCTATTTTATCCAAAAATTTTAACATTATCATGTAGAAAGCATACAAAATGGTGTCGTCAAGAAATTTTTTGAGACAAGTTATAAATGATAACTTTTTTTGAGAATTATATTAATTATTCTTAATAAATTAAATTTCAATCCATAAGTTTTTTTTAAAAAAAATTGTTGAGCATGATTATAACATTTTTATTATTAGAAAATGAATTGTATAGTGGGTTTGGTTTTCTTGATAATTTTTTCCATAAATTAATTGATATAAAATCACAATTCACTTCATATTTATTTAATAAAAAGTAAATAACTTGAATGCTAAATCAATAGCAACAATAAAATAGTTACTTGTTATACAAAGAAAATAACAATGAAAACTTGTATAATTACAACTTAAACATGACATTAAGAAACAATCAATAACAATTATATATATATATATATATATATATATAGAGAGAGAGAGAGAGAGAGAGAGAGAGAGAGAGAGAACTTGAAACCAAATTAAAAAAAAAACTAAAATAGATGATGAATTCATTGTTCACCTAAACACAATTTACCATGGATGATAATAGTGAATTTACCACTTTACCCTTAAAAAAACCTTTTAGCTAGATGTTGAGGGCATGGATGTCTTTCCAATAAGGATATTTTGGTATTTTTAAATTTATTGGGAGCGAGATGGGTATTTACTTTAAAATTGCACGGTAAATTATCATAAATACCTTTAAGATTAATGCATCGTTTGGTTACATTAAGGGCAGATTTATATTTTTACTTATAAAGTGCACAATAAAATAACCAATTTAACCTTATATACAAAAATAGTTTGGTTGGCTAGGATAGTTTGGTTGGCAAGGAGGGGTGTTTTCGTCTTATCATTTTTTATTTCCACTGTAAAAATACATTTGTACCCTTGAGTTTTAATTTTTTTATGCCTATGATATGAGGGTATTTTGGTTATTGTACTATTAGTTTTTTGTTGTTATTGGATGAAGTGAGGGTTAGTTTTGTCTTTTAATAAATTAAAAGGAATTAAAAAAAACATTGGCTCTTGTTGGGCAAGTGTCAACCACCCTACTGTCTGTGGACGATGCGTATGGTTAATTTTGGCAACCAAAAATGTCATTTCATGACATCATTAAATTCATCTTGGTGTCTTCTCCATGTAGAAATGGTGTGTGTAAAAAATAGAGCTCCAGTTTGACTTCGGCGGCCATTTCATTTTTTTTTCTTTTTTCCTTCTCCCCCCCTCGATTCTTGCACCCTGCCCTGCAATTTCTTAAATCCCTTAGCTTCTTTTTGTTTTCGATTTCATCCTTAATGTTTTGGTTGATATTTGTTTTATTTCAAATAACTTATGAAAATAAAAATTTGTTTCAATTTTATCCTCATTTGATTTTTTTTTTACTTATCTTTCTTTTTTATTTAGTCCATGATCTTTTGGCTGATATTTTTTTTGTTTGAAATAACTCATGAAAATTAAATTTTTTTTCAATTTCATTCTCATTTGACTTTTTAAATTTGTCTTATTTAGTCCATTTTCTTTTAATTTCTATTTATGTCATTTGATGATTTCACCTTCGATCATTTTTTTTTCCTATCAAATTGTTTTCTTATTATTTTGATTTTTTTTGCTTTGCTAAATTTTTTAGTTTTTATTTTATTTTTACATTCAATTTCATTCTTTAACATTAAGTTGATTTGAATTTAAGCTTCTTGGTTAACTCCATTTTGGAATTTCATGGATTCTAGTTTGGAAAATTAACCCAACTTAAGGATGTTCACTGGGGGTTGCCTTTTCTTTTTATCATTCTTTTAAGTAATTTTTTTTCAAATTTTAACCTTCAATATTTAGTTTATCAAAGATTAAGCTCTGTGTTTTTTTATATACTTTCTACATCCTTTGTTTTTTTTTTGGGTTATCTAGGATCTTTTTATGTTTTGCTCTTTGTTAGATATATTTTCTCAAAATATTTTTTTCTTTAATTAAATAGAATATATTGATTGAATATAGATGGATATATACTCACTTCACTGTGTTTTGTTCACTTTATTTTTACAGGGCATTGCTCTAGTAAACCATGCAGCTTCTTTTGATGTCTTATTGCATCCTTTTGCAGTAAAGTTTGAACCAACTCAGAAAGCTCTTTTGTTTGTGGGCTATGTCCACAGTCGAGTTGCGGTAGGCCTCTAGCAATCTTTTATTTTTTCTTCTTATAGGTATGACATTGATGACTTATTTTTTTGTTTAATATTGTCAGGTGTTTTTACTGCGTGTTTTCTATTGTTGCTTTTAATTTAAATTAGATTATTAAATTAACCAATCTTATTGTATATAGATTGGTCAAGATAATGAACCGAGTATCGAGTTTTCCTTACTTTTGTGTTTGTTCTACTTAGATTACTCACTATTTTCTTTATTTTCGCTCTAATTGATAGAAAAGGAAGTGATAGCCAGCATTTTTATACAAAAATTTAGATACACGTACAGTTTATCAACATTTTGTTGGTGGGGTGCCTCCCAATAGCGCACCCCCTCAACAAATTGAACCTTTTCCTTTTCTATTAGACTTCCTATTCCCAGAGGGTGGGATCTCAACGATGCTTTTAAGATGGATCTACTTGAATCTTAGTACCCGTTTGAAACAACTTTGTTCCAAAATTCTCTAGAAAAGAAGAGCCCAAGCTGATCTTTTCTTTTCTTATAAAAAAGTACCGATTCAAGAGAGCATGAATAGTTGTTCTCTGTGAATGAACAGTGTGTAACCTTAGGAAAAAATGGCATCGTTCGTACATTATTAAGACCCACCATGCTACCATGATACGTCCACTTCGATTTCAGATGCAGGACCCCCACCTCCTTCCTTTCTTTTTAGCCCCACTCTTAACACCTGACCCAGTCCCATAGACAATTCTCCCTCTTTCTCTCTCGATTGCCCACTCAATTTGTGATTGTCTTATGGGGGGTCCCTGGGCCACAGATCTCGTAGAGAAGAAACTCGTACTGATGATCATGCATTTTCTATATGAATCTCTTAAAAAATATATAGTTTCTGTCCATAGATACTTGAAATGCAATACGTTATAAGACATACACGGATACGGATACAATATAATACGAGATACAATACGTTTCCAGTCGCTTAGCCAGTGAACAACAGCATCTAAGGAAAGCAATTTCAGATCATCAATGGGTTTTACGAGTAACCAGTGAAACTATAACTAGATCTGATTATATACCGATTAAAATGTAAATATGCAAATACAAAGGTACCATAGCTTAAGCAGACAAGGTACCAAGAAAAAGGTGAAGCAAATATTACCTTTTGCGTGGACTAGGGTCCTGGTTGCAGTGTGGACACCCGTATCCTGCGCCAAAGATTAGCTGATTCACATGACGACACCTTCTTTATTTTAATTATTTGAAATGGTACGGACCACATGCTGCTCCCTCCATAAATATGTTCCATGTTCAAAGCCTCCCTACCATGTCCAAAACAAGACTTTATTGTTACCATAAGTAATAAGTTAGATCTAGCTAGCTCTACTATGGACTACCATTCCACTACAAACCCTAGCTCATCTGGGTCATCTTCTGCACCCAAGAATGGCGGAGAGAAAAGGACGGGTGGCAAGAAAAGCAATGGAGGGGTGAAGTTATCAACTGACCCTCAAAGTGTGGCTGCGAGGGAAAGGAGGCATCGTATTAGTGACAGGTTCAAGATTTTGCAAAGCTTGGTTCCTGGTGGGACAAAGATGGACACGGTTTCCATGTTAGAGGAGGCCATTAATTATGTTAAGTTCTTAAAGAATCAAATATTGCTTCACCAAACTATAATGAACTCTGTGGATGATGAACGATCTCTTGATTATCATCTTCCTGCTGGTTCTGCTTCTCTTCCTACTGAGCAACCTTCATACTTGGACAGCAACCTCGCATCCGTAGTGCATCCTTCGTCTTCACTACCATGCCCAGATTCTTACTTCCAAGCTGATGAAAATTACACGCATTATGATGCATTTGATAGTAAGAATTATTACTTTTAGTCCTTCTCTGTGTCTATATGGTTAAAAGCACGCTTGATCAGTCGTGGCGTAGGTGGGCTGGCGTGCTGGTGGTATCATTGACCTTCAAGTATTAGTGGCAGCAATTAGTCCAGGGTTACTCGCTGTACTGTTCTTCGTGAATTTAATTTATGTGTAGTTTCGATTTTATCTAAAATCTTTTATTCGTTTCAATTAGATCCCCTAACTTCAATATTTGTTCGACTTTTCGTTTTCGTACGTTTTTATTAGAGTAGAAATGAAAAATATGTGAATACAATTTAATCCCTAACATTAATGAAATATATCAATATAATCTAAAAAGTAAAAATGAATAAATTGAAATTAAAGATGGTAGGATTAGGATGTTTCATGAGAAACCAATCTTCTCAAGTTTCACAGTATTTATTTTACTAAAAAAATGCTTTTCCAATTAATTTTCTGTTTTTATTTTTGTCAATCTCAACTCTCTCTTTTTTTCTTTACTTTTTAGCTGATACTGA
Source organism: Populus nigra (assembly GCF_951802175.1). Taxonomy (NCBI): domain Eukaryota; kingdom Viridiplantae; phylum Streptophyta; class Magnoliopsida; order Malpighiales; family Salicaceae; genus Populus; species Populus nigra. The sequence goes on from NC_084854.1 coordinate 19,072,129, forward strand.
GATATTTCATAAGCTTCAGGGATGGAATTGAAACTTGAACATGTTTTCTGTTGCTATTGGAAATGGATGGAGAGAAAAAACTGGAGTAAAAATAAAATATTTAATATCTGATTGAAATAAAAAAATGAGGGCTGGTTGAGAAAAATCAAAAGTTTTAGATAAAATTGAGAAAACATGTAAACTTGAAATTAACTTGAGAGGGACAGATTTAAAATTTACCCATTAATTAATAACTAATAAGGTTAATTTGCGATGCCCACTTTAATTAACTGATCAAAGAAGATCAATTAGTCTTAATATTTACTAGTAACTTTTATACAATATTGATTAGAACCAACAAACAATATAAAATAATATTCTACTAGCTTCAATAAGTTAACCTGATAGCTAAGAATATTTACTCTCTTTCTTGGCTCAGAATAATTTATTAAATACAGAGGTTTAAATTAATTTTAGGGTTAGCACATAGAAAAATATTTAAATTTCTCGGAGTTTATATTTAAGATTGTCCAGAGAGAGATTTAATCTTAGTGGACATGCAAGCTAATTCAAAGTAAATACCTCTATTGTCGGACCAAAATAATAAATAAATATAATTACCTTGTATTGACAATTTATATGGTATTAGCATATTGATCCGCGTTCCGTAACGGGTCTATAATAATTCCTTTTTAAATGTAAAAAATATATGAAGAATATAAATAATATATTAAATATTTTGAGTCTGGCAACAATGTTAAATTCAATACTATTGGATTTGGTGACCAAATCAGACCCAAAATAATCTTGGGTTTAGTTGCAAAGACGAGCTCAATAGTATTGGGTTTGGCAGCCAAGTTAGACTCAAAAGCCTTGAGTCTGGTAGAAAAGTCAGACTCATTAGCATTGGGTCTGACAGCCAAAAAGTTCAAAACATGCTGGGTCTGGCTGGGCAGCCGGACCTAGCGCTAGTACGTCCTACTAAAGGTAGGGTCCAACGCTATTGGGTCATGTCGGGTAGTAGAGCTTAATTCTATATAGTCTTGCTTAGCAAAAGGGCCCAACACTATTGGGTCTTGCTGGCTTGAGGACCCAACCAACGCTATTGAATCCTGCTTATTCAACTCAACCTAGCTTCAAATGAAAAAATATTATCATCACCCAATTTTTGTACAATATAAAAAGAGTCTCATCAATTTATTTTCTTTTTACTATATGAAAAAAAATTACATAAGAAAAAAGAAAAAAAAATCTAAAGAGGCAAAAAATAAAATTGAAAATATCTGAGTTTGGCTGAAAGCTGACCCAATAGCCTTAGGTCCGCCTGCCAAGCTAGACCTAGCACCTGTTAGAAGCGATGTGTATCTGGTTGCTAAGCTAGACCCAACATTTTTTACATAGAAAAAAAAAACACCTCGGCAACATTTTTTTATTAAAAACAATATTCTCATTGCGCTACAGTGTCGTTCACAGTACAAACACTTTATATTTATAGTAGGTCCACTAAATGAATTTATGTTCATAATAAATGCATAGTGTCTTTCTCATGTATTTTAAAGCATAGTAAAGTATACTATAATGTGTTTGGTTAATTTGGTTAGAGATTTGGAACCAAAAAAAGACTTGCATTCCATGTTATGTGTAGTTGTGTATCCATATTATGTGTAGTTGAGTACGCAATGCCATTCGATTTATCATTAAATACAATTTCCAGAAAAAATAAATTGAATTATTGTATTTTAAACAGAATAAATCACGTCATGTTTAAGATATATAATGTAAGGATTTTATTGCAAAAAAAAAATTAAGAATAATCTAATTAAAATAAATATTTGAATTCCTCGTGTTTTCACAATGAAAAAACATATCAGTAATAGCATAATCTAAAAAGTGAGTTCTAAACAAAAATTAAAAAACAATATCTTCATAATTTTTATGTGATCATATGAAATTAAAGAATAATTAATTTATGAAAAAAATACTTTATTTGTATTGAATATTCATGTATAATTCTTTTTTTATATAGTTTATCGCATATTAGGCACATAAATGGCTGTTAAAAAAATAATTTAAAAAATAACCATAAAAGCTTTAATTTTATTTAAAAAAAGATATAATCAAATGATTTTTAAAATAAAATTGCAATTATTAATTTAAATATAAATTTATTTTAAATTCTAAAAATAAGGTTTTTTATGCCTAGAAGGTCAAGCCCGCTTACCCGATACTTTTATTTTTGTTATATTGGTCATCTGCTCAATAATTAAAAGATTAAAACAGATATTATCTGCTGCAATAATTTTTCAACCAAAGCTGAATTTTAATTTATTTTGACCAAGAAACACCTTTAAAATATCTTAAAACCTAAATTACTTCATTTCTAACCCTAAAAATACCCTAAAATCATCCTAAAAACTAGAAATCATATCAAATTTAAAAAATCTTTATGAGTGTGGGTTTTTTTTTTGACATGGTTGGTGGGCAAAATTAGTATCATTAAACTCTCTACTCTAAATTGAACTAATTAATATTAAGATTAATTTTTTCTTGCTTGATGAATTATCTCTTTAATTCCTACTGTTTTCAAGCGTCTTCCTCTCTCATCTTTCATAACACAAATATTGAAATACGATTAAAATGACATTTGTAGATTGAAAAGTAAAAGTGTAAAACTTCAGATACCAAAGTGATTTTTTAAGTTATATTTATGATCCAATGAAAAATTTAGATTAGTTCATAGTAACGTAACTTGAAATTTAACCAATAATATCCACGGAGCGTACCGGAATGAGATTGTACTGATGTCACTTTCTTCGGCCCGCTAACGTGGATCAGATATTCATCCTGACAGGCCAAATTGTTTGGGGGGGTCCTCGGACGGGAGACACTCCTCGCCTCAGAATTGGGTGTTTGAATTTTAGTATTTTCACAAAAATGTTGATTTTATCACACATAGTGTTGGTCCAGTGATAAAATCACTCGTTCACTCCGTCAAAGAATTTCGAGGGAATTTAAGATGTTCTGAATTTAAATAGAAATGAGGCTTTAGATGCTGTAATAGACAGTCAAATTGAAAGAGAATAAACACGGAAATCAACAGAGTAGATAAAGATCACAAACTCTAGTACTCAAGGAAACAGTAAACAACATGCCATAGCAACACATATTTGCCATTGGGAATGCAGCCAACCACGCGGTTGGCTGCATTCCAAACGTGGTTGGCTGCATTCCCAAACAGGTTAAAGTCTACTGAGGGTTTGGTTGACGGCTATTGGCAGCAGAGACCCTAGAGCCCCATTCCAACAGTTCTTTACTGGTATCATCCTTGTGAACAATAACCTCAATGAAGCACAAGCTATCCTTCTCCGGTCCTGTTGCTGTCTCAATCGCTTCAACCAGCTCATCCTCGCAGAACACCTGAAATGTCAAGTTCAGAAAATGATGTCAGATACTTGATTTTACTACATTGATATTCATGCATTGAAGCAAATGAACTACTTAGTTACAAGCTCACCTTGGCTGTCCAGCACTTGCCTTCACCATTGTGGATGGCATCAACCAAGCTAGTGTAGTTCCAGTTCTTAATCGCATTATAAGGACCGTCGTGGATCTCGACTTCAATTGTGTATCCACCATTGTTGATGAGGAAGATGATGGTGTTCTGTCTACATCGTAGCATAGTAGACACATCTTGAGCAGTTACCTGTAAGAAATTCAAATAGCATAAGTAATGGATTAAATATCAAATTTCAGAAGAAAAAAGCATATGTAATTCATAACCAAAATTTTTTTTTTTTTCACAAACTACAAATAATGATTTCATGGATAGATGAGGACTTGAATATGTCAAAATCTGAAATGTTAGCCATGGAGTAGAACACAAAGTTCAGTGTAGTGTAACTGCTTGTCTACCTGAAAGCTACCATCACCTATGCAAGCAATCACACGCTTCTCTGGCACAGCCTGAGCATACCCAAGAGTAGCACCAACTGACCAACCAATTGATCCATACTGCATTTGGAACTCATACCTACAAATCCAATTTCACGTACATTATTATATCTTTCAACTCAAATTAAACAGTCATGACATCGTATATGAAACTCTCAATTGCTTACCCGCATCCCCTTGGCAATCTCAGCTTCTGGCAGTTAAACCATGAGTCTCCAGTCTCAGCAATCACAGCAGTTTCACTAGACAGCATCTTCTGTACATGTTGGAACAGAACATTAACCCTCAAAGGTTCTTCGGGTGCATTTCTCAATGGTTCCCCCTCAGGAACAAATATTCTTTGGTAATTATCATAAGCAGTAGTGTTGGGCTTGATCTTCTTCGCAAGAGCCACGAAGAAATCTTTCATCAGAACACAGCCAAATGCAGGTCCATTTGCAATCATCACACGATCAGGCTGCACGATAATCGCCTTCTCCTTCTTGAGAAGAAGAGAATACCCAACGGAGCTATAATCATTGAAAATAGGTCCAGCAAACAAGTAAGCATCCGCGGACTCCACAATCTCAGCACAGAATGCAGAGCTCACTGCACCCCAATAAGTCCCAACGAAATGTGGATGATGCTCTGGCACAAGCCCCTTAGCCGATGGCATAACAGCGAGCGCATAACCACATGCATCAGCTAACTCCACAAATGCCTCACTTGCATGTGCAGGTCTTAGTTTAGGGCCACCCACCAAAACAGGTTTCACTGCCTTGTTCAAGAATTCGGCAGCCGCTTCCACTGCAGCCTCTAAGCCCAATTCATTACTCATTCTGTACAAGAAAAATTAATAGAACAAGTATCTAATCACCATGATCTTGGCTAATGACCAAAGAAATTTAAAAGCAAGGATCAATCAAGAATCCAAAAAAAAAAAACAAGAAGAAAAAATGTACTTCGGGGAGAGCGAAAATGGAACTGGCTCGCGACTAAAAGCAGGATGAGGGATTGCTGACAAGTTACAGCTAACATTGATGTAAACAGGCTTGTTTTCTTTCAAAGCAGTTGAAATAGCAGTATCTATCTGCTCATGTGCGTCCTCCAAGTTATTCACCACAGCCTATCAACAAACCCCCACATACCATTAATCGATATAATTAACTTGTTAATAAAAAAAAAAAACCAATAGCAATTTCCAATCACCTGATAGCAAGTAACGGTCTGGAAACATCTTAGTTCCTGGCTAAAATCAGGCAAGCCAATGGTATGGTGTAAAATCCTGTTAGTCCCATAATCGTTCGAGTTGGGCCCACCAACAATGCATATGACAGGCAAATTCTCACTATTAGCACCAGCGATAGCATTTAGCACACTGAGTCCACCAACAGTGAACGTGACAACACACGCGCCAACACCACGCGACCGTGCGTATCCATCAGCAGCATAGCCCGCGTTGAGCTCGTTACAGCAACCGATAAGGTTGAGCCCAGGCTCGGCGATCAAGTGATCAAGGAGAATGAGATTGAAGTCACCAGCGACAGAGAAAACGTCAGTGACACCAATTTGGACGAGTCGGCGAGCGAGGTGGCGACCCAGTGTTGACTGGGATGGGTTGAAAATGGTGGATGAGACTGAGTTTTGGACGGTTGATACGGTGGCGTTAGTTGGGTTGATCATGTCGTTGCTTGTTGGTTTGCAGGTGTCAAGAGATCCTATCTTGGTGTCCATTCGTTTCTGTTTTTAATAGAATAGTGGGAGAGAAATAAATAGACTAGTGTCTGCAGGAAGAAGAAACAAAATGAAGTTTTTTTTTGTTTGAAGACTTTGAAGTCAATTTGTTTTGAATGAAGTTCGGTGTTTCTATTGAAAGAATACCCAATTAATGGGCCTGGGCTTTTTTCTATTGAGGCCTAAACGTTGGGTCTTCGCTGGGAGGCCCAAGCACCTTACCTTTTCGTCTTTCTGGTTTTCAATGAATTTTCCCCTGGACTTAAAAAAACAATTCTCCTTTATTTTTTTTTAATTTAAATGACAACAAATTTAACCATGCTTTTACTATTTCAGTCCCATATACCTCACTTGTTTTTTTATGAATTTTTAGTCCTTTAAACTTAAATAATAATAATAATAATTCATCATTATTTAAATGACTCTTTATTATTCAATTTAAAAAATTAAGCTTGCTTCTTTTATTTTAATCTCAAGTGCCTATCCTTTTTTGTTATTTGATGCAAAAAAACAAACCACGCACACATAATTGTCATGAAATAGGATCTCTTTGATATAAACCTATTTAATCCATCCTACAAAAACATTACTAGGTAAGATTTTACAGTTAATCTAAGTTTTTTAAAAATTTTATCTTATTTTTAAATAAATATTTATTATCAATTTTATTCTTTAACATGACTTAATTAAAAATACAATTTATTTCAATTTACTTTTTATAAGATTATTAGTATCACAACCCGGACCACGAGTTTAATTAATTAACAAAAATTAATTCAAGTCAATCTATTAGGTTATCATTTTAATATTTTAAAAAAAATCCAATATTTCAAAAAGAAATCCATCCAAAAAAATATTAATCCAATATTTCAAAAAAGAAAATCCATCCAGATTATTATCATTGTTTTAATATTTCAAAAAACCAGCATCCAATATTAGTCAAGTTAGCAATGCCTATATATTCCTTTTGCAAAATAGCAAGGTAAAATACAAGCATCACTTTATATAGGTAGGACCTCTAAATTAAACATCAGAAAGCATATAGATGAAAACTCAAATTAGAGAAGTGAAGCAAGAAAGGCCAGAGATGAAGCACTCACCCAGTCTTTCAGACTATGTACCAGGGTTTTTTCCAAGAAAAAGGGTCCTAAGACTAAAAATCTATTAATTATGACCCCTAATTGAACAACAGGCAAACCAATGCCATCCACAGGTTCCAACACAGCCAATGAACTGTTACGTAAACCAACAATCGTCTAAACCTGTGGGCAAAAACTTCGACCAATACATGTGAACTTTATCAGGACAGACCAAACAACTGAGCTCAGCGCTATGTAGATGAAGCAGGCTCGTCCTCCCTTTCTCCATCTTCCTTCGCTTTATCAGCTACAGTTTGGCTAACCTCTTTGGCTTGCTTTTCTTTTTCTTCGGTTCTACCATCCCCAACACTCAACTTCTCAAGGAGTCCTGCAGCATCTGCAGCATCTTTACTCTCTTCTTTCTTTCCCTGACTTTCTGCCACCACTTCAACAGTCTCCTTGAAAGTTTTGCAATCTAATAAAAATCAAAGCATCACGCCAGATATTACAAACCCACACTCTAGAATTCACTTGCTTCATGCATGGCAGATCACGACAGAACATGTGACAATTGCATAATTAATCATGTTTCATATGCAACGTAAACAGAGAACAGCTTCACCACATTTGACTAGTATATATAGACACAAAAATGGAAGTCAGGCCAAAGATAATAATGTTCAGACTTCTAGCATTTCTCATGTAGGATTTAAATACTCGGCATCACATTTTCTTACTACAAGTCACCAAGAACTTAAAAAATACAATATTACTGCTGAAATCAGCCTATTTTAAATGAACAATTTTGCAACGTTTCCATGATTTTACTTTTAACAAGATACACTAGCCTACTTATCACCATATCAAAGTCATAAACATAGGGAGTACACAATTTATTTTTACATACTCGTTTTAAGAAGAAAACATATCTTCAAGCTTAAAAAAAAATATGGAAAACAATGCAGTTTCAAAAGTTAAGAAAACAAAAACACACAAATTAAGCATTTTTGCAAGAACTTGTGCAATATCAAGGTCAAGCTTATATAATTTATGTACATCTTATACATTCTAAGACGAAATGAGTTCAATCACTATTTTATTGCAAGGTTAATTGCTCACAGTGCATTTTGAGTGATATTTAATTGAATTACGCTTTTTAAGATATCCGTTTTGTGCTTAGAATCCAAAAGGGCCAAATCCATGAGTCATACTAGATCCACTAGGTGGGCACTGGGCAAACTTGCTAATCAACCACCAATAGCTGTGTCCATGTCTCACCTAAAATGCTCTCAACTACTGAAGTGAATTCACACATGCAAACAGCAAATGCATCATCATGCAAAAAAAATCAACATAGAATTCTGTGCAGCCAGCCCAAAAGGCAAAATACACATCCAAAATAATATCAGGTCTGCTCATCATTCCAGTTACACCATGATACGTGGCTGTTAGGAAACTCCAATGATACTTCCATTCAAATTTTGAAAGGAAGGTAACCGAAGAAATAACAGCAAAGCATGAAAGAAGACAATCTCAATCAAGAAGCACCAGAAGATCATGAAAATAATAACAGATCAAGGAGAAAAATGAATACTTTCAACCGAAGGAAATCTGATACAGAAAAGCTCATCCTTCAATTCCCCATCAGCAAAATCAGCAGCATGCCACAAACATGATTTGTTATTCCCATGATGCTCTTGCACATTAATTGTAGGCAGAACTGATACACATCATACAGCACAACAAGACAATTATTTGCCAGAAATAAGTTCACATTATAAAAGAGGGAAGGAAAAAAAAAAGACAACCCATGTCCCGTCTCTACTACGAATTCAAACCACAAGCATTGCTTTATCCCAGGATTATATATTCATAGTAATATTAACAGACAGAATAAGAGAAGCCCATCAAGAAATTGAGGAGAAGAGTAAATTAGAGTCCCTTCGACAAAATAATAGAGTCAAAAAGACATGCAGACCTAGATGGTTAGCGCAGATCTTGAGAGTCTTAGATTGGCGAAAAACAAGACGAACTTTGGCAGATTCTTTATGTTTTAAAAGCTTCACAGTTCCAACTCCTCTCTCTTTCCACTGACTCCCTTCTTTATCAAATCTATACAACTTGGCCTTCCTGAAAAAACACTAACAAACATTCACATTTTATTCAAAAATAAATAATGAAAGAAAAACCATTTTTTTGTAAAAAAAAAGTACAGATCAAGGATGGCATCTTCATCTTCCTCTCCGGTAGTAACAGGGACTTCTTCCAGCTTAACGATTGGTGCAACCTGAGCTCCGGTATCCTCATCGTCGGCAGCTCCTGTTTTAGTTGCGTTCTCTTCTTCTAATTCTCTTGATTTGGTGTTGTGCTCTGGCTCGCTTGCAACTGAAGAAATACTAGTAGTTGCCATTTTTATTTTACTTTTTTGTCGATTAAAGAGTAGAACAAAAGAGCTAATTTTTATATATTTTAGAGCTATGGGGTTAAGGGGGCTGGAAGCAGATGGGTCGGTGTGTGTCTCTGTCCGTACATTTTTTTAGATTGCACTATATAGGTCGGCTTCATTTCCCTATGGTCGAGCCGAATTTTTTGTAATGTAAAATATGATGCTTAAGTGATGTTAATGTATTTAATATATATATATATATATATTATAAAAAAAATTGAAAAAAATTGTGATCATAAATTTTTAAAATCCAAATATATATATAGATGAAATAAAAAGTAAATAAAAAAACAAAAAACCAACAAATCCAAATGAGATTGTTAAAACTAATGAGCGGGATCATGTGAATGGGATAATCCAATAAAAAAAAATGGTGGGTTGAGTACCAAAAAAAAATATAAGGAGAATTAATTTAATATGAAATAATCAAAAATATTGGTTAACCCGTAACCTGGTCAACCCATATAAAATCTAGTCGAAACTGGTTGACTATTTTTCTTTAATTTTTAAAATGATTTTATTTTTATTTTTTATAAAATAAGAAAAATTAACTTAGGTTCACTTAGCTCAACCCACCTAACATGTGACTCTATACCTGTCCATGATTGAGTCTGACCTAACATGTGACTCTATACCTGTCCATGATTGACTCTCAGACTGACTCTCGAAAAATAAAAGGACAACTTAAAATTTTAAATTGAATGGAAAAATTAAAAAGAAAAACAAATTTAACAAAAAAATTCAAAAAAATAAAAATCAAGAGAATGCTAACCAAATTTGAAAAAAATAAAAAACCATGATTATGGATCCAGTGATAAAATTAAAAACAAATTAAAATTTGATAAAAAGGTTAAGAATCAAAATTTAAAATCAAAACATTAAGGGTGTAACCTTAAATATCATCAAACTTTGAATTGAAAAGTAAAATTGAAAAGAATTATCAAATTAACAAAAGAATCCAAAACAAAAAATAAAAATCAAGAGAATGAGAATCAAATTTAAAAAAAATAAAAAAAACCAAAATTATGGATCCAAAGATGAAATGGAAAACAAATTAAAATTTAACAAAAGGGCTAAGAATTAAAACTTGAAATAAAAACATTGAGGATCTAACCTTAAATATTATCAAACTTTAAAATGAAGGGTAAAATTAAAAACAAAACAAAACAAAACAAATTAACAAAAGAATCAAAAATAAAAAGAGAAAAATCAAGAGAATGAAGACCAAATTTAAAAAAATAAAAAAACCAAGATTATGGATCCAATAATGAAATTAAAATTTGATAAAAGGGATAAGAATCAAAATCTTAAAAAAAACTAAAATCCTAACCTTAAATATAATCAAACTTTAAATTGAAGGGTAAAAATTAAGATTATGGATCCAATATTGACATTGAAAACAAATTAAAATCTTATAAAAGGATAAATAATCCAACTTTGAAATCAAAACATTTAGGATCAAATATGAAATATTATAAAATAATAGGACAAAATAGATTTTTTTAATGACCAACATAAAATTCAATTGAGAAGAAAAGTGAGAAGGGGAAAAGCAAAGGAAATGGTGGTTGGCAACAAACCATCATTGCAAACACCACATGCACCACCCCACGTGGAAAAGGGTTGTAGAACTTCAAATGTTGTAGCGAAAGCTAGTGTTCTTCCATTAGATGGCAGCCCACACGCTCCTTAAATAGCACAGAGCTGTCTTACACGCCGACATGTGAGCTAACAGCTTTTTTTAAGTAGTTTTTAAAAATGGAGACAAACTAAAGCATCCTTAACCCAACTTAATAGTAATAGAAAACCTATAGGAAATGATAAAAACACCTCTGGACGCAAAGCTTAGGAAATTTCATTTTAGGGGCAATTTAGTCATCCTGATTTAAAAAAAACATAAAAAAACCCAAAATCCCCCTTAAAGTAATTAAATGAAAATAACTCTTAAGGGAAGTCTATGTTTTATTGTGCTATAAAAATATGAGATGATTATAATGAGCATTTTCAATTTGACAACGATATTTGAATCCTTATGAAAAGACTGAATTACCCTCTTAGTATGGCAAGTTGTTTTTGTAAGGCATGGGCAAAAATGATAAATTTATTGTGCAAAGCACAAAAAAAGTAAGTGTATGCATAATGAAAGATTGAGCTCTTTTAGCTTTTGATATAATGTCATTTTATTGCCTTTTTTTTTCCTTTACGCATGACAATTATAAAGATTATTTTGGTGAAGGTGATATCTTATTGCAAGATTTTTCTTCTAAAAAAAAGAGAGAGAGAAGATGTTGTTACTTGTTACTTTCTTTAAGGGTGCAAACCATCTCAAACCATTGTTATTAAACAAAAAAGATGTTTGTATCATTTAGGTAAGTTTATTTTCACATATTAGCATATAAAGTTATTTTTTATATATAAAATAGCGTAGCTATTAAAATTATTAATAAAATAACACAATTTTATACTTATTATGGTTCCCAAACACGATATATAACGAAATCGTGATTGATAAATATGACATTTAGTAGCTATCGCATTTAGAAAACATAACATTTATCAAACAACAAATGAACCATAAATTTACTCCTTAATTAAAACCTTAAACAATACTAGAAATATTGGTCAAATCATATATAATCCCTAGCTCTAACTAAGGTATCAACCTTACTAACCATTAACCATAAATGTAAAACGATAAAAAAAAAAAAAACAAACCCCAATCCAAACCATAAACATTAACTCTAATTCAAACCTCAAACCCCAAACTTTAACCTTAAATAATCCTCTCTAACCATAAACCTTGAACCAAAAAACTAATACTAATCCAAACCCATGTAATCTCTAATCTCAACCTTTAACCATAAAAACTAACCAACATAAAAATTCATAACCCCAAACCCCTTAATCAAAAAGGCTAACCCTCCTTAAATACAGATTCCAAACTTCTAATCCTGAAAAATAAACTAGTCATAAATTCAATCTTCAAACCCCTAACCCTAAAATATAGACTCCAAACCCCTAACTCCGTTGCGGAAGGAAATTCAAGCACCTTATTATAAAAAATTCTTATGGATTTAAGGTAAGATACCTAATAACTATAATTTTTACCTATTTTATTTTTCATCCTAATTTAGAGTGAATTGCATAAAAACTATATTTTATGCAATGTATCATTATATATATATATATACACACACACACACACACGCACACTTACGTGGTTTTCAAAAAGTTTATAATTAAAATTCTTTTTTGATTTTTAGTGAATTTCATAGTAAGTACAATTTTTGTCATGTTTTCATCTCTTGTAATTAAATTTTTATGAAGCATATTGTAATCAAAATCTCTTTTGAATTTAGGATTAATTGCATAAAAAATATTAATCAAGAATATTTCTTTGATATATTGTAATAAAAAAAATATTGCAAATGTATTAAAACACATATAAAGTAAATTGCAAACTTATAATTAACAAAATAACACAACATAAAACTCATAATTAACAAAAATAACATAACATAATTATCAATAGCATATAAGCAAGTCTATTTACGCCTATGTCGTCTATTACTGATGAGCTGAGTTGATCAATAACATGGTTGCCTCTTGTCTAAGTGGCCTTATCCTTAACTATGATATCATTAAGACTCAACATCTCTCTTTGAAAATGCAGTGCAACGAATAATAAACTAATGAGACACGTGGTAATATCATTGGTGTGCTTCATCAAGATTACGAAGCATGGAGGCAACCTTTCGATCATGTCATAACAACAAGTCAACATAATATTAATTAAGTACATATATTAAATCCTCCATATATAAAATGAGATATCTCAACATATATTAATTTTAAAAAGTTATGATTACTTACAATGTTTTGAATCTGTTGCGTATATTGCTCGTATTGCAAGTCTGCTTGTTAGGGAATTTGATTGAGGTCTAATATGATGACATAATGCATTATACTCATTTATCAAATCATGTGTTCTTCCTTTGTAATTACAAGATGCAACTTCATAAATATCTTGTTTATTCATGCATTCCACTATGACACATTAGTGTCATTGTGGCTTAACCATTTGTAATCATTATTTTTACCTCGATGATAGTAAGTGAACCTCTACAATTCAAATGTCCATCCCGTTAGCACAAATTACAGGAGCAATTGTCAATTTATCATATTTGTATGGAGTCCACATAATCTTAATATAAATGTCAAAATTATAAATTTTAAAAATAGTTAAATGTTAAGTTGAATTACGAAACAAATTGTTTAACACGTATAAAAAAGTTGTTATTTATCTAGCTTGTCTAATAAAACAGCAACACATGTGTGCGATTATTTTCAATCATCCTAATCTCACACCACCTAACATTACAAATAACAAATTTTATCAATTTCATGTATAGGATGTAGGTATTAGTTGAAGTATTAATAGATTTGATCCTAAATTTGATCTGACTCCAATATAATTAAATGGATTTGGTAGGCAATTTTTGTAATTCAAAATTGATTCTAATATGAATACAATAACTCATTTATTAAATACATCAATGATAATAGAAAGATATAAATTAGACCTCTATATCAATTATTATAGATATAACTAAAAAAGGTGGGCATTTTACTATAACCCGCCTCCCCAAATACTATGAATTGCATTGTTTATTTTGACTTTGCGATTCTTTTTTGCCATCTAACTTAGCATTTTCAAATTCATCATCCCAAGTTATATTACCATGGTTTTTCTGTTTAAATTTCTTTTAATTTGTATTATCTCACATTTCCTAAAATTCAAAAGTAATCAAAGATTAATTAGGATTTGATTTTGCAAATCAAGATTTTATTGGGCTTGAAAATTAAAATTAAAAAATCAAAGACCACTTTTGACAAAGAAAGTATTTGGTTGTCATGATTCTAACAACCAAAATGTTAAGTTTGGTGTCAAAATATTTCATTCGACAATAAAAGTTTGATGGTGGTTATTTTTTATCCTTCTATTGCCAAAAAATAAATAAATTATGGCTTGAAAAAAATTGTCTCGGTTTGATTTTTTAGTTTTAAACCAATTTTTAGCTACTTTAAAGCACAAGTAAGTTTATTGAGATTGTTTGGTGTTTCTCGCGTGTTTTCAGATGAAAAACTGGTTGAAAATGGGTTATTTGAAAATAAAAAAACTCATTTTTCTATTCAATTTCATTTATTTTGACTTCAAATAAAAAAAACAAGTATACAGCATTCCATCTTTTACAATAAACAATGCGTAATCTATTTTTATTTATTAAAAAAAATAAGAGAATAAAAAAATTAAATGCAGGTCACACCTAGCTTTTTTTTTTTAATTTTTCTTTTCTTTGATTTATTTGAAACCCAAAAAAAAAATGCAATTCACACCCTTTTAGTTTAAACATGTTCTTAAATAATATTATAAATTTTATTTAAATTTTTTTTAAAAAAATAATTACAATTATGAGAAGGTAATAATACTAATAATAATTTTTTAAAAAAAATTAGATTGAAATAGTTTTTTCGTTTTTATAACTTTTAAATAATTTTGAAAACAATAGTCACATTTATAATTTTGTAAACGTTATGTTATCTATGTTGATTCAGATAAGACTATCATTTATTGACACAATTCTCCCAATTTATTATATTAAATACTCTCTTTTTTTTAAATGAAAATTTATCTTGACAGAATTTTTAAGACAATCATATTTCTAAATGAAAATCTTTTTTTTTAAAATGAAAATTTATCTTGACAGAATTTTTAAGACATAGTTTAATGAAGAAAACCTTTTGCCATCTGAACTTCTAAAATGGGGGATGGTACAGGATATGGATCGTCATGAGAACGCGTATGCAAGGAAAATTCAATTAGGATCAATGTCTAGACACTATATTAAAAAATTTCTCAACCAACCAGATACAAGAAGGTGAATAGAGTTCCAAAACTGGACAAATGGGCAAAATCTATATAAAGATCATTCTTGCGCAGCAGCCCCATTTGTTGTTGCATCCATGGGTTCAGCTTCTGTTGACTCAGCTCTTTCACCAGACTTCTTAGCTGCAACATTCGAGAATGCAGAGATTACATATCAATAATAACCATGCGCTGCAGATTAAATGATACGTTTTATGTCCCCAAAGGCATTTTTTTTGTATGTTAATTCACCCAGTTTACCTTTCTTCTTCTTCCCACCACCCTTCTTCTTTGTCTTTGTACCCAAAGCCAACCAGGCCTTGATTTCAGGATCATCTATCGTCTTGCTAGGCTGCAATTCTTGCAGTGAATGTGAAGTGATCCGATCTG
The DNA here is from genome assembly GCF_951802175.1 of Populus nigra. Lineage (NCBI taxonomy): Eukaryota > Viridiplantae > Streptophyta > Magnoliopsida > Malpighiales > Salicaceae > Populus > Populus nigra. The sequence continues at coordinate 19,087,613 of NC_084854.1, forward strand.
ATCCATTTGGCATTAGCAGTACTGTAAACTTGATATGAGCAACATAATCACCTGCAACGTTACCAACCAATGCCTCAAATAAATATTATAGCAATAAGAAATCACTAGAAAAAAAAACACGATGCAATGAAACAAATGAGATACAAGGCACCTCTTACCAGGCTTCTCATGAAGAACAGGATAGGGCTGCAGAAGATCGTGATTCACGCATTCTAATAATCCCAGCCGGGCCCTTTTCTCTTCGAGAGCTCTATCACAATGAAAATTTAAACAAGAATCTAAATTAAAGGCAAAGAGAAAAAGGACTCTGAAACAGTTGAGTAACAACACAAGATATAAACCTTGCAGTGAATGGCATGATTGGAAATTTCTGATTAATTTCACTGAAAATAAATCTCGAAGACTTCATTTTCAAGTGATAATTCTTGTCTACAGCTCTCTTGTATATAGTAGTACTCTTCTCATCCAACAGTTTTGGCTGCAAAATCAAAGCAACAGAAATGATCATATAAGAGCACAAAATTAATAACAATGGAATATAAATTGATTCACATGTCACTCAATTATTACCTTGCCTTCCCCTGTACTTGTGACAATATCCACGGCATACACTTCGTTTTCCTCAAATTCTGCATCATCAACTCTTGTGTCGGGATTGGAGACACTCAGAATTACCTTGTTTCCATCTATCACAAACTGCTTCAATTGGTGGCTGAGAACACCTTCAACAATTTTGCAGTCATAAGCAGCAGCAACCTTCTGGATAGCTTCTGTTACATCTTTATTCTGCAGAAAAAGGAAGTTCAATGAACAAAAATATTGAATAAAAGTGGCTGAAAAAATTAAGAACACAGTAACAGTGACAACAGCAGCAAAATCAATAATAAGAAGCAGATGCACCAAATCAGATATTGACCCCACACAACTCACCCATCCAATTTTATTATCTGTCTTTTTATATTTACATCAAAATTATATTAAAATTTTGAAAAAAAAAGAAAGTCCAGACAGATCACATTGAATATGTAACACTGTTTTCCAAACACATGTGAGGAGACAACGAAGCAAGAGCCTCAAAGTTGCAGTGGAGAAGAAGAAAAGAGAAAAAAGATCTAATACAATTTATGAAGGAAAAATTAGGAAACAACATATTCCCCGGTCAAAAGAAAAGTAGACTAAAAAAATCAGCTGTACAAGTTGAACCTTGTGCATTTCCACAGTTGTAGATATCTTACACACGCGAAGATATAGGCTAAAGATGATAAATGTAAACTGACAATAAATAAACAGGTCCCACGCAATCAATAGGAACCATATTCAATATGGGCAACAGGAAAGGCAGTATATTGATATTTTGCATCAATTAACTCGGCGAAGTTGCCTTTCTCTAAGCATGTGCATGTGCAAAGCTCATATTGATTTCGATCAACATAGCCACCAAGGCACAATTTCCCTTAATCATGAATCTAGATGACAGATAAATAAAGCAAAGTCCATGTATGTTTTTATCTACCCAAATGAAATCTGTAGATGGCCCCAATCCCAGCCCTACCGCTCCACTATTTCACCATTTGAAGTAAAGCCTAAATGTAAAACAACTACAAATAACAAAAGGAAAATAAGGTTGCCCTCTAAGAGCAACTATGACAAAAAAAGCCTCACTTGGATGTTGGTCTATGGCTTTTGAAAAATATTCATCATTTAGGGACAATTGACATTTTTCAAGAAAACAGTAATAAAAGGGTAAAGAAAATTGAAAAAAAAAGCAATGAAAGAACATGTAATTCCTAATCAGACTGTTATGCAGGATACACCACAATTGTTCACTAGCAGTCGTGCATACGCACTCTTTTTTTCAAGTAAGAAAGAACAAAATGATGCTCTATCAGTGTAACTATGACTATAAGATGCTTCATTGGACCTTAATCCTTTGCTGATTGTAGTTTTCATCATGTAGAGATCATCAACAGAAGGATAGTACCAAGTGTTTACTTACCAAAAACTCGCATCAAAACAGAACTGCGGAACCAAGAAAAAATTGAGCAGAAAATGCTACTGAATGCAGTAGTTTCAAGAGGTTTAGATACTTGACAAAAAAATCAGAAGGAACTACCACCATATTATTATTAAAAATGCTACTTATATAGTGCCGACCAAAAGAAAGATGCAGTCCATTACAAGTTATGGGTATAATCTACATAGATCATTCAAAAATCATCGAGTTGGACCATGAATCATATCAGCAACAGGGAAAAGAGGAAATCAACAGGTGATTGATCACCTCGGCAAAGTTGCCAGCTTTTTATAATTTTCATGAGCAAGTTGCTAATTAATAATTTTCTACAAATACCATGTTCTATTTTATCTTAAGCTAAACTAACAGGGAAAAGAAGAAATCAACAGGCAATTGATCACCTCTGCAAAGTTGCCAGCTTTTATTATTTTCACAAGTAAATGGCTAACTAATAATCTTATACAAATACCAAGTTCCATTTTAGCTTAAGCTAAACTAAGAACACTACTCAAACGTGTTTGAGAGTGCACAGATGTTGGTCCATACAAGAATCAGGTATAATCTAATTATATCAACCTTAAGTAATCAAGTACAGCCGTGATACTATAGGCAACAGGGAAAAGAGGAAATCAACAAGCAAACGATCACCTCGGCAAAGTTGCCAGTTTTTATTTCATTTTTCATGGATAAACTACCTGTATACAAGTTGTTTCATTTTAGCTTAAGCTAAACTAACAACACTACTCAAACAACGTGTTTGAGAGTGCACAGATGTTGGTCCATACAAGAATCAGGTATAATCTAATTATATCAACCTTACATAATCAAGTACAGCCGTGATACTATAGGCAACAGGGAAAAGAGGAAATCAACAAGTACACGATCACCTCGGCAAAGTTGCCAGTTTTTGTTACATTTTTCATGGATAAACTACTTATATACAAGTTCCATTGTTGTTCATGCAAAGGCTAACAACACTACTAAAATAATGTTTATACAAATACCAAGTTCCATTTTACCTCAAGCTAAACTAACAACACTACTCAAATAACGTGTTTGAGAGTGTACAGATGTTGGTCCATACAAGAATCAGGTATAATCTAATTATATCAACCTTAAGTAGTCAAGTACAGCCATGATACTATAGGCAACAGGGAAAAGAGGAAATCAACAAGCAAACGATCACCTCGGCAAAGTTGCCAGTTTTTGTTACATTTTTCATGGATAAACTACTTATATACAAGTTCCATTGTTGTTCATGCAAAGGCTAACAACGCTACTAAAATAATGTTTATACAAATACCAAGTTCCATTTTAGCTTAAGCTAAACTAACACTACTACTCAAATAACGTTTTTGAGAGTGTACAGATGTTGGTCCATACAAGAATCAGGTATAATCTAATTATATCAACCTTAAGTAGTCAAGTACAGCCATGATACTATAGGCAACAGGGAAAAGAGGAAATCAACAAGTAAACGATCACCTCGGCAAAGTTGCCAGTTTTTATTTCATTTTTCATGGATAAACTACTTATATACAAGTTCCATTTTTGCTCAAGCAAAGGCTAACAACACTACTAAAATAATGTTTATACAAATACCAAGTTCCGTTTTAGCTTAAGCTAAACTAACAACACTACTCAAATAACGTGTTTGAGAGTGTACAGATGTTGGTCCATACAAGAATCAGGTATGATCTAATTATATCAACCTTAAGTAGTCAAGTACAGCCAAGATACTATGGGCAACAGGGAAAAGAGGAAATCAACATGCAAACGATCACCTCGGCAAAGTTGCCAGTTTTTATTTCCTTTTTCATGGATAAACTACTTATAATTTACAAGTTCCATTTTTGCTCAAGCAAAGGGTAACAACGCTATTAAAATAATGTGTTAAGATAGAGTAAAGATTTAATCTGTACAAGAGGTAAAATGCAAAAGCATCAAACTAAAGCAGTCTAATTACAGTCATGATAATATCGCTAAAAGGGAAAAGAGGAAATCAACTTGCAAGAGAGTAAAATTTAGTCAGTGCAAGAATGAGGTAGTATCAAAAAACATGAAACTAAAACAGTCTACATATAATAAAGATAATATCAGCAACATGGAAAAGAGGAAATCATCTTGCAAATGATCACCTCGGCAAAGTTGCCTATATTTCCGGTTCTTAATTTTACAGATGCTCTAGCCATTCTATTTTGAATTTGTCAACTCCCTTACTGAGGAATAATGAGTAGCAACTGCAGAAGCAGCCAAACCATTTGCAACACTGTCTAGCACAACATACAAATAACCAATAAAAGATGATCACAGCAGTATAAAATCGCCTTCCCTAATACTTTCTAGGATGAAATGTCAATGCAACAAAAATGACACATCCTGGGTTCACAAAAAGACATCCCTGTCAGAGTAACTATGACAAAAGCTTCATCTGGACGTGAGTCCATAGCTTATCAAAACAGTTCATCATTAGGGAATAGTCTCCAAGAAAAGAAGGGCTATTAGACAGTGGCATGAAAGAAAAAAAATGTTCAAGTGAACAATACAAGTCACCTCAATATGTGAGGAAGATATGATTGCAAAACAAAAAAAGTCATCACATCAAGAACTGATGAGATTAAAAGTTGCTTCATGATTTAGAAAAAGCTAGTGCATATTAAAAATTTGCAATTCAATTTCACTATATAAACAAACAACCATCTCAAGTAAACATCACAGAACAATCAGCATATGAATGGAATGCAAGAAATACATAAAAAAAGCTAACACGATGCAAACAAACAAATTACCTTCTTGCCAGGCCTTACAAGCCTCAAGGCAACTTCAGCAGCAGTATTTGCAGCTGCAATAACATCAGCTGCCCTACCTGTAACTGGCCCTGATTGAAGAGCATGGGTATGTCCAACAACAGCAATAAATCCATCTATATGACAGCCCAAATCACTACACACCAATAAAAGCCAAAACCCATTAACATAAAACATACAAAAATCAAACCACATGATAACCCCACGTAGATTGAAAGCTTACATCTTGACAATATCTCCTTCTTCCAAGACCGATTCATCACTAGCAAGTGGAGAAAAATGGCAAATAGTGTTGTTGACAGAAACACAAGTTGGAAAAGCAACTCCCCTTTCAATCTTCTTCTTCACATTTTTATACATGTTACCAGTTTGCCTACACATTCAAACATAAAAATCAAAACCTATTATTTTTTATCAATTTAATTCTAACAAAAGCTATGAATTTAAAGAAATAAAGATTAGCGAGTGCTTACTCTCTTATAAAAGAATCGCCTTTTTCACAAATATCAACAATCTTAGCCTTTGGCTTGCATTCTGATATCACTAACTGCAATGCCTCTGCAATAATTACCAAAACAAAACAAAAATAATTAATATTAAAGAATTAGCAGATTATCAAGGAGGGAGTGGTTGATTACTTACTGTTGACAATTTCTGCGGCGCTTTTGTATTTGGTGATGACTTCAGGGGATGTGAGATCCAACTCTCTCTCCTCTCTCTCGTCGTCTGACGACATCGTATTGGAGCTTTTTATGTCAATCACCGACTTCTGCAGCATAAAAAGAATACAAGTATTATTTATTTATTTATTTATTATTGCTACAAGAGTAATTGATTGGATAAGATAAGAGAAGAGAGAACATACGGTGGTGAAAATAAATTGACGGCGGAGAGGAGGGGATAAGGAAGCTAACTAGGGTTTTTGGTTTGGAAGCAGGGGCGGGGAGAGAAAGAGAGAGAAGAGCAGGGATGTATAAATGGATGAGGATAGCGTGAGGTGGTTCGTGAAGAGCTAGGGTTTTGGGTCTTTACCGCAGCGTTTGCATTATATAGGAATTTTCTACACACCCTCTTGCTTCTCGGTTGGGTTTTTTCTTTCTTCCTATCTTTCTTTTATAATTATGCCTTGTATTAAGTGACCAATGTGCCCTTAGATACTGTGCATCTTAACAGTTTTTATTTTTTAATAAAACGAGATTCATGCCTTGATTATTATAATTTTCTTTTGGTTATAAAGAAAAAAAAATAAAGCTCAAGGGAAGGAAATTTCACTGAACACGTTTTTTATTTACTACAATGAAATGATTATTTTATTATTTTAAAAAATATTCGTGTGCCTTTATTATAGGGTATTTAAACATTTCTATATAGTGCATTAGTCATTAAAAAATTATTCAAGAGTATAATTGTATTTTCCATCTTTTTCACACAATAAAAATGATATAATTATCCTCAAAATCAAAAAAATTATAAACCTACCGAGGAGGGATGAATAGGTCTTTTCATTTGTTATTGTGCAACTAACTGACAAGTATACCTGTGATATCAAAAGAATTAAACCATAATATCAGAGGCTTTAGGTCTTTTTACGTTGATTTTCTTGTAATTGATTTTCTTGTAATTATTAGAGTAATCAAGGGAACATATATCTTTTTGTATTAATTAAATATTAATTAACTTTAAAAAGTTACTTGTATGTGTTATGCATGTATCAGCACTTAGAAGGCACCAATGCACTTTGAGCGTCTCGTGCTTCTCCTCCCAGTGATATAAAATGCCCTTCCTATCGTGTCGTTGGATGTGTCACTGCGTCATCTTTCTTCCAGTGTAACACATGGTGATAGTTATTGGATGGTTTCTCATCTATCGATTTTATTTTATTTTTTTCACTCTCATGTCTTAAAAATATTTTTTGATTTTTTTTCTTGACCCTTTTATTATAATTTTATTTATTTTCAAATTAATTATCAATTCTGATCTTTCATATATAATGTTTTTCAATATAATCCTTCTTCTTTTAATAACTAGTTTTTTTCTTAAGCCCTTTTGTTAAGGTTTTGTGGTTTTTAATTTTATCTTTTAATCCATTTTTACAGTGTTTTGTTTTTTTTAATTTGATCCTTATTTTTTTATTTTTTTTCTTTAGATAATTTTTTTTTTCAATTTAACCCTCTTATAAAAAAAATATTTTTGCCTTGTAGTTTATTTATTTTTTTATTTTCATCATCATTCTTTTAATTGCTATTTTTTATTTTATATTCTTTCGTGTAATTTCTTTTCTCGTTTTTATCCTTCAACATTTGATTTGTTGAGGATTGAACTTCTCGATTTTTTTTTCATATATGGTACTTTTGATCTACTCACATGTGTCATGGTTTTAAAAAGTTATTTATCATATAGTTTTTAAACATGACTCGAGGGTCGATTTGGGGTAAATCCCGGGTCACAAGTCAGTATCACAGGCCAGGTGGGTTTTCCCAGATTAACCCAAATCAACTCATTTTTTCTTATTTTATAAAAATATAAAGATGACATCATTTTGAAAAAAAATAAAAAATAAAAAGGTCAACAAGTTTGACTGGGTTTTCCCTAAACTAATTGGGTTGCGAGTCAACCCGAGTTTTTTATCGAATCATACTAAGTCTATTCTTTTTATTTCTGTTGACACACGATCAACTCTAGACCTCGGATCACCCATGTCACGAGTCAAACCGCAGAGTTGGGTTTTAAAATAATGATCTGATGAGTTATTATGATTTTATTATCTTGGCCACGAGTTTCATAAATTAACACGGGTTGGTTCGCCCTTTGTTACTTAGATTTCATGTTTATTATGCAACCTCAGGTTTACTCAAACCAGTTTTTTATCTCTTTCTATCCAATTACATATTTTCAGAGGTTTTTCTCTCAAGTTATCGTGGTATTTTTAAAAAAAAAAAATGTTTGTTTATCATTATTGCTAATTCTTTTTATTATTTTATTAAAATAAAACTGATTTATTTAACCCGAACAAAGCTATAAATCAAGTCGTTTCAATTTTTTATTTTTTGACATGTGTTGGCGGTACTAAGATGTCACTTTTATACTAAAATAATATGGACTCGTGGTGAGCGAAGCACATGCCCATAGCTAGTAACTTTATAAATGAGGATGATTGATTTTTATTGTTTAGCTTAAGACTAGTTTGTATGCTCACAATACGTTGCGGGGAGACCCAAATGTTGCTAAACATACAAAATATATAAGTTCTTAGAAATTTTTTAACATGGTCATTAAACTAAAATATATAATTATTTTTAAAAAATTTATTCATCGGATGTTTTTTTTATCAACACATCTTTTATTTATTTTAGTCAGCACGATATTTTTAGTTGGAATCATTGTTTTTATTTGGAAAAAAAAAATTATAATTGGTAAATTAATTTAACAAACAATCTTAAAATAGTATTTTTATATATTTCATGTGATGAGAAGCTAAAAAAAATCATAAATTAGATAAAATTATGTTCAACATCAATTTTACCATAAAAAACTAAGTTTGACCGGATTTTCATAAACAATTTGTTACCAGTATTAATACTTTTAGATAAGATACATAATAATTGAGAAAACATAACGACTTCTAACGCATCAAATACTTTGAGATGGATATTTATGTTGAGCATCCGGTAATTAAGAATATCATTATTTAGTTAATGTACAATAAAAGGGAAGAGTTGCTCCCATTTTAAATATGTCAGAAGGTGTTGTATATATATATATACACACACACACTATTAATATATTGGCCCGCCCGCGCTTCAGAACAGGTTAATAATAATTTTTTTAAGAGATTTTTTTTAGAAAAATAGATAGGTTTGACTGTCAATCCAGACCCAGGTTTTTCAAGTCTGGAGGCCAAGCCAAACCTAATAATCTTTACGTATCATATAAAAATATTTAAACTACTCTTAAACTATCCTAAATATAAATGCCAATTAATTTTTTTATTTTTTTATAAAAAAATATTTAAACTACCATTGAAGTATTCTATATAAATTTTTTTTATATTGTTCTTCTATTTTTTTATATAAAAAAACTTAAATTATCTTTAAAGTATTCTAAATAGAAATTCTAATCAATTTTTTTATAAATTATTTTTATTTTTATATAAAAAAATAAACTATCCTTCAAATAAAATTCTAATTAATTTTTTATTTATTTTTTATAGGCTTTTGGGTCTGGCGGCTATACCAAACCCAGGAGTTTTAGGTCTAGTAGCCATTACATACCCAAGAGCATTTGGATTTGCGTTCATGACAGATCTGAGACCATTGAGTCTGACATCTATGTCTAATTAATTTTTTATAAGTTTTTTTTATTTGTTATAAAAAAACATTTAAAATACCTCTGAAGTATCTTAAACTGAAATGCTAATAAATTTTTTATTTCATTTTTTATAAAAAAAATTTAAATTATCCTTACAGTATCATAAAAAGAAATCCTTATTATTGTTATTTTTTATTTTTTTATAAAATAATATTTAAACTACTTCTGAAGTGTCCTAAATATAAATGCTAATTAATTTTTTTATAAATGTTTTTTATTTATTCTAAAAATATTTAAAAAATCTAGATAATTTTAAAGAAGGATAAAAGGCATTCCTTCAATTAAAAAATGTTTCAATAATTTTAATACATGCATATTAAAAAAAAAAAAAACAATATACCACTCATGCATTGCTGCAAAGAACTTTTTGTAATTGTTTTTCAAAGATACGTGGAGGAAAGTCCGGGAACAAAATTAAAGAAAACAAATCATGAAAGACTAGTAAAAAGTTAACAATAAGTAATAAAATAATATTCTAAATATATTCCAAATCATTTAATTTTAATTTTAATTTTAATTTTAATGAATTGAATTCTTTTTAAAAAAAAGATTAAATTCCCTTACAAATAGAACCTAGATGCCCAAGCTTAACCTGTAAAAAACAAATTAGGCAAGCACGGGTTTGGCATAGTTTTTTTTTTTATTTCTTTTTCCTCTTTAAAAGGGATGAATAACACATTATCAGTTCTTTGAAAAAAAAAAGATAACTATCACTTGCTATAATGACCACCAACCACATCAGGCGACAAATTCTTTTGATTTCAAAAGATAATTATTTTTAACTTTTTTTTTACTTGAAAACACCTTCAAAATACTCTAGAGACCTCAAGAAACCTATTTAATAACCTTAAATCAACCATTAATCTCTCTAAAAATTAAAATAAAATAAATCAATATAGAAAACATTCTTGAGCCCTAATATATTTTTTTTTCCAAGATAAAGGATTAAAAATATCATAATGGAACTCCTTTTTTTTTAAATAGAATCCACTAATACCTAGAAAGTCTCTTTTAGTTGCCATATCATAGCTAAAATGTAAACAAAATAAAATTTTAGACTAAAATATAAAACCTTAAGAAACAAGGATCAAAATGAAAAAAAAAACTTTTGGGAATAAAATAATTAAAAATGTGTCTTAGTGAAAAGAAAGAGGCTGGATATTTATTTTAGTTTCAAACTTGGTCCCTAAATTTTTAATTATTTTGAACCAATAAAATTAAATTTTATCTTGCCAAATCATACATTAACTCAACGTCATAACTTTTTTTTTATTTCATGAAAACCCATATTAAGCCAACTAAAATAAATCATCAAGTCCAATCCTAAATTAATTTAATATAAAATTTTAAAAAAAATCCACTAAAAATAATAATAATAAAACAAAGCATTGTGCGTGTCACCATTACAATGGATTGTGTTTTGCTTATAAATCTTATTTTCATTGGATATCAATCAGCTTTGGAGGATTTTATGGTCAACTTGTATTCTATGTTTTGTGTATGATGAAATTGGAAAAAATCTCGTTTCTTGAAATTTATGGAGATAAATCATGAGATTTCTTGAAGCAGATCAAGGAATTGAATAACTTCTTCTGTAATAATATATTTGATTTATTTTCTTTTCTTTATATATCACCTGTTATAAATACAAGTCATAATTCATTTTGTAATCTCTTTCATTATTTCGATCCAGATTTTTCTCCTAGCTAATTAAGGGTCGTTATGAGGTTTGGAGCTCTGATGAAATTCCCTAAACGTTCGGAGAGTGAAAAGAGAGATTTCAAGAATGAACGACCTCAAAATTAAACATTAAAATTTACGACAAAAGCCTTGTGTTCAAATTCTAACTCTCAAAAGAAACCAAGTTGAGAAGAGACAAAAGGGTGAGGAAACAACAGATGAACAGTCCTATTCTTGTGCGAAGGAGCCATGCCTTGGATAATGACATGCTGGCTTTTTTTACAGGGCTAAGCAAAGGCCATCGATTATTTTACATACAGCAGATCACAAGGAAATCTATCGTGCTGGCTTGACATCATTTTGCAGCAAGAGCGAGCCTATTTGCTAGTTCACCTTTGCAGCTTTATCTTCACCCCCAGAGTCACCGCGAAGATTGTCTCATGAGAATTAGTGACTTGTTGCCAAAGCAGTCACCAACAGACCAAGCACAAGAAAAGGTTGCGCGCTGGCCTGAGATACAAATGCCAGAGCATGAGAACTACGAAGCATTATAATTGCTAAATTTACCATGCTATGGAAGCTAAACCCCTCAAGGATTTGTTTGATGCCATAAATACTGAACAGTTGTTTAAAAATACCGAGTGTTATGTTCTGGTGTTCTACTTGTTGAAAAAGACAACGAGTAATAATACTCTTGTTATTTGCCACATAGATTTTCCTGTAAATTGTGATTTAATGCGACCACTATATGATTCGAGGCCTGACATTATTTCTCAGTAAATTACAAGTAATACTAGTCCATCTTGTCCTATTTATGTTGTGCAAGACATTTACATTTAGGCAGTTCTCGAGTTAATTTCCACTTCACACCTGATGAAAATCTCAAAGAACAGAAGTTTCAAAGAAGATAAATTTGTGGTACCTGATATTTAACATCGTACTTCACAGGGTCCTTCAGGAAGTATTGAAACTGCAATGCATGAATTTTTGCAAGAGAATTAGCAGTGTTCATTCTCAGTACAAACTATCATTTCTTATTTCTTTTTGAGAAATGCTAGATATCATTCGGAGAAGGAAAAGGATATATTATTACTCATTGAAACGTAATGATGAATATGTTTAGGAGGATATTATCATATATGGTCACCTAAATAAAATGCATGCGGAAAGATGAAACTTTTCAAGCAGTACTTCTAATGGGGTTTCACAACCTCTGTTGAAGGTATAAACCCCACCACACCAAAAAAAATCCTTGAACAAAGCTAAGATTGGCTCCAGAGAAGAACATAAACAACTAATTTAACTGCATTGGAAACAGGCTGGGGAAGGTCAGTGGGATGAGCAGATAACAGCCCACATCAAATAAAAGGCTAGTGTGCTATTTGAGAAGAAAGAAAAGCAATGACGTCGTAGAAAATGAGATGGATATAGCAAGAATTATTCAAAATAAAGTAAAATGCAGCTTAAGGGAGCAGAAATTCAACCGGGAAGAATAAAGGTAAATGTATGACAATTAGATGCCATTTGGGGTGTCGCTGAAACCACACCCTTAATCATGAGAAAGAAAGGTGTTAACCCAAAACAGTTTGTGTAAACTATAAGCTCATTATATTTCAAGAAGCATTCTTCACCTGGAAAACAATTTGTGGGATTATCAAACCGACTAGGGCTAAAGCATAATAGGGTTTACCATCTCCTAGCAAATAACCTGCATTTAAGAAAGTGGACTGAAATCAGATATGCCTTCACAAAGATAAATTTGAAATGCATAAAAACCAACTCTGTTTCCATCAAAACCACAGAATACAGAGATTCCTACGGTTTTGTAGATTCGTGATTCTGTTCTTTGAACAAAAACAACTCTTTAATAATCATTTTTTATCTCATGAGGATAAAAGAAGCGTGGAGACTTCACAGCTTTTATCCTGTTTAATCCATAGTAGTCAATCTCTTAAGTTTGATGCAAAAATAGTTCCATTAATCATCAACAATTTTAAGTTTTAAAGTTAGATATTGCCAGTATCAATAGGTAAATGGTATCTGAAAGTATAAGCAACAGCATACCAGCTACAGATAACTGAGTTATGTCAATAGCACCAACACAAATCCATTTTGCAGTTTCAGCACCAAAAGCTACCGGTAGTGACTGCTCAAATTGCATTACCACATGAAAGGTTGCAAAATAGACAGCCAATGGTGAGTAACAATTCATTTGATGAAGCAAGAGCTTCACATCACAAGCATGTATGAGAGGCTGTATTAACCTGAAGCCCAAGTGCCCGATCTCCTTCAATGCTTTTAAAGTCGTTTACAATAGCAATACCTAGCTGAAGATATTGAACAAGGACTGTGAATTAGAAATAGTTAGATACGAAATACCACTTCACATATCCTGGCACTTTAGTCAAACATACCCCAGCTATGCTGTACAAGAGTGTCAGGACAATTATGTCAGGTGTAAGGGTCCCAAACAAAGCTTGACCAGCCCACCTATCAACAAGAGATTAAAGTCAAAGCTTCTTACTGTGTAGTTCATAAAACAGCCTTTTAGTTTCAATAACATAGAAAAAATTAAGTCAGGATTTTTCACGGGTGTCATTCACGATCAACTTCAAATTGGTGAGATGTATAGAGAGCCACAAAACCACAAGCACATATGTCCTCTTTAACACATTAACAAGCAACATGATAACATCCAATTTATCACTCTCCACAGGTGCTTTATGACGAATAAAATTGGTAAAATCTCAAGAGAAGGGGCTGGTTATAAATCATTTTCTATTGATTCAATTTGTAATAGCACAAACTAATCTTCTGGTCATAACTCATAGCCCACTGAATGTTTCCTGGCCTCATGTGCATCGTCTGGACAATTTGGACAACCACAGAATACTTTACACCTTTTTCTTCATGGGTTTCAGATGCAAACTGAATGAATGTGTAAATTGAAAGGTGATTTTCAACAACACAAGGCAGTATTTGAATATTTCCCCTTCAATTTTACAAGGAACAGTATAAGGAAGATTACACACCATGGCAAACTGATATAACTTGCTCCAAGGGCGAAATTCCCAATCCATCCATTTTGTTTTAGCTACAATGATATTTGGAACCAAGTCAGGGCTTAATCACATCTTGCATAACATAAATGTTTGATGGTTTGAGTTGATGACTGATATGGATAGCAGAATCTTCAATCATGGTTCACGTGAATCATGATTGAATATTCTGCTTTCCTTATCAATGATAGAACAAAATAAAAGTGTACCTTCAAAGGAGGAGCAGAGTATATGTAAGACAGCAAGGATCCACCCAAAGCAAGGTAAAAAACTACCGGAAAGTCATGCCCTGCCTGTTAAATAATAAGGATTCAAAAATCAGTATAATACTATGCACAGAAAAGCAGTATCAAGCATTTATATTGCGTACCCACACATCCAATAAACCAGCCAAGCCAAGGCCTCCCAGAAGCAGCACCCAGATTTGCGTAATAACCTACAGAGAGTTGCAAGACAAGAATACAGAAATGATTGTCCATTGCTTTTTCATAAAAGTATATTTTTTTATATTGCAGACCTCATTCTCAGAAATAGCCCCTGATGGAATTGGACGATAAGGCTCATTAATTGCATCGATCTCTCGGTCATAGTAATCATTAATCGTCTGTGAAAGTCAAACGTGAGAAAACCTAGCAAAATTTAGTTTGGATATTTAAATTCAGTGAAACTCCAGAAGCCTATTCCACGTGCATGAAAGGGTACCTGCGTGTAGCCAGTAAGAAATGGGCCAGACATAAGCATGCAAACAATTGATTTTGCAACATCCTCCAAAGTCCAGTTAAAGTTTCCTGTTGAGTAAGAAAATTATATCAGATGCGAGTGGATGCATAATTTGGTATTGTCTCAAATATAAAATGAAAGGTGTAAATAAGCATTTAACATTTAGAATCTACAGCTCGCCATCCACATTCCCCATAGAGGCATGATACAAAGGGTGATACCCTTAGCACGTAATTTTAGAGATACCAATAAATCTAGAATGTGTGCTACATTGAAAGGGAGTACCTGATGCAGCAGCTCCACAAACTACTCCCCAAACCAATGGAGGCCAAGTAACAGGTTTTGTAAGTTGAAGACGAATCTTCCATTTATTCTGCAGGATAAAATTACACAATCAACTCATTCCATAATACCTTTTTCACTCTTCCCTCATGCAACATCATTCGAAGCTACAGATGCAATTAGTCAATGGAAGAGAGCAAGAAATCCCAAAAGCTAGGCTTAAGCCCCAAAATCTTCCGAACAGAACTTATATTACAATCTTCCAATTGCAACAACTATACTTGGATGTTTATTGATCAACTATAAATTCTCAAAGGGAACATTTATTCAAATAACTATACATGTCCTCTACGCCAAATCTCAATTTAGATCCTCTCAGGGTCAAAATCCAGGAGATTTTGACTAAAGCCTTTTAGTTAGCACATGATAATACATCATATAATCTGTTTACATATGTACATCCGATTAAAATACCAAAATAAGCACTAAAAAAATGAATATCAAAAGTTAATTTGAAGATTAGAGCCTATTTGGCAATGTGATGGTGGTTATTTTTCAAAGTAATTTTCACTTGCAACAATATTTTTTTTATTTTTTAAAATTTGTTTTTAACAACAACACACTAAAACAATTTAAAAACACATACAAAATTAATTTGAAGAAAAAAATTCTCAACTACTTACAAAAACACTATACAACCGCAAAAACAAGTCCTTAGTATCCAATCTTGCAATAAATAAATTTTTTTTTAAAAAAGAGCATCGAGTACTGACAGTTTCTTGAGCAGCTCCTTTAATTCCAAGAAGCTGGTTAAAGCTGGAACCACCAGCACCACCACTAACCGGCGCCTGAGGTTTCACTGCAATTTTTACATGCAAACCTAATAACAATTATTCAAATTCCTCTTTTAAAAGAGAAACACTATTCACTCGCTTAAATTAAATCACAAAATCTATAAAAAAAAACACCAAAGAAAGAAAGAAAACCTTCATTTGTATCCGTATCTGCTGCTCTTATCGTAACTCTCCGCCCTGAAAAACACAATAAATTAGTTGAAAAATAAAAGGCCAGGCGGAAGTTGAATGGTCATTTTTAAAAATCTTTTGCTAAGTGACCAACTAGTAAAATTCCCTCACTTGTTAGAGGAAGAGAAAGCGGAGAGACGAGTGAGTGAGTTCGAACTCGTTTACTTTTAAAATTGGATAAATTCAAGGACAAGGCAGAGTTAAGTACGGAGGCCATTTTCCAGAAGATGACAAAAAGAGAAGTGAAGGGGGTGCGATTAGTTTTTTGCTGATAAAGAGAATACTCTGATTCAAGGAAAGAAGAACGGGGAGGGAGTTTGGTTACAGTGTTGTTGGTTGTAGTTCAAGAGTCTGTCTGTGATGTGGTGCTTTTTAATTCCTTGACTTCTGAGCTTGATCGGGACCCTATCTTGTTTCGACCAAAGAATCTCGGACAGTGTTGTGTGTGATGGTCGGCTTCTGATTTCGGAGTTTGTTTGAGAGTTTTGTATGATTTTTTTAAAAAATATTTTTAAAATACAATAACAAGTTTTGTCATTAGTATAAAAAAGTTGTTGTAATTGGTTTAAATTATTTAATTTTTTATAAAAAAATAATGAAATAATTGTTTTTTAATTTTTAAAAATTGAATTGATCCATGTTGAATACTGATTGGTTTTATCTTTTTAAAGATTAAATAAGTTAAATTTATTTTATGAACTTTTTAATTTACTATTTTTTATGAAGTTTATTTAATGGATCTTTAGTGTACAGTAAGCTTATAATTTATAATGATTTTTTTTTTGTTTTGGTTTGCTTGTTTTACCAAACATAAATCAAACCAAATGAAAATAAAAATAAAAATAAAAACATAACTAGAATTTAAAAAAAAAATGTTAGATTTAGTTAATTTAAATTAGTTTTTGTAGTTATTTCAAATAATTCAGCTAGTTTGCTCGCAGGGTTGCTGCAAAGTAGTAATTAATTTTTTATTTATGTGAAGTTTATAAATTTGTGAATATTAACATGATAAAATAGTTATATAATTATTTCTTAATTTCAATACGTGAATAATATAAAAAGAATGGCACCAGAATCAATCCCAAACTTCTTGATCAGAAAGAAATGAAGTATTGAAGCACATGAGAATGGAAAAGAGGAGCACTCTCGTAACGTTGAATCAACATGATATTTTTATTTTTTAAAATTTTATTTAGATATTTTTAAATTTTTTAAAAAATAAAACTAGTCTTTTTCAAGATTTATAACTATTCCTCTCAATAAATACATACGGTTAATCAAATTTGTGTTCTCAAATTGCAAGCAAACTTGTTTTCCATTGGCTATGAATTTACAGAAGATAATTAATAGACTTGGGTTTCAAGTAAAGCATTCCAGTTTTAAATGAGTGAAATAGTTGCAAAACGGATTTTGTAATGATTCTTCCAAAGCTTATGTTTTATAAGCTTTTTAACTGTTATAATATTCCTGGATCATCATGCATCAATATTAATATTAAGCATTCCTTTTGTATGACTTTTGAATTAAATTTTTTACTTTGAAGCAAAATTTGAAAGTTATTTTTTATAAATAACTTTATGAAAAAAAATGAGTTAAGTTATAAATATATTTAACTAAAATGATTCAAATATATTTAAAAAAAAACAATGTCGTATAAGTTTAAATCTATAAATTAAAGAAAAGTTTTCTTGATCATTCTATAGTTCGGTCTTTATTTTACTTTAAAAACTACTTTTAAAAAAGTTATAATTTACATAGTGAATTTTAACAAAATAAACATAAGGATCTTATATATATTAAATAAAAAATACTATTCATTATTAAACCGCTCATTCTCTTTCTTTCTTTTTACCTCTTCTTCTCTCCTCTCTCGCATTTTTTTTTATCATCTTATAAGTCAAACAAAAATTCAAAAGCAAAAACCAAACACAAATCCATGAAATCAAACAAAAAATTTCCTTTACACACCTTCTTTTCTTGTATGTTGGTGTTGGGATTAATTTCTCGTATAAAACTCAACTATGAAAGATATGTTTCAATTCTTTTCTTGAATTGATAATTCAAAATATGTTGAGAGTAAGTTTAGTAATAGAATATAGGTTTTGTTTTCTCGATTTAACAAAAGATTAACAAATATATATATATATATATATATATATATATATATATATATATATATATACAATTGCTAAAAAGAAGGCTTTAAACAAAGAAATATGGAAAAAGATATGATATATGGTTAAAAAAAAAAAAGATGATGCTTTAGTCTTTAGGATTAGACAAGGCAGTCGTAGTTGATACACTCAATTTAAGTCAACGCAACTTTCTACCTTGACCAAATCATCATACAACTATTGAACAAGTTTTTTCCAGTAATTGATTAATTTGATTCAAATAACATGTTAAGATAGCTAGCGACCTTTGTATTTGAATACTAGTTAAACCATATCAATAATTTAAGTTTATTAAAACCCTAAAAACAAAGATTTGTAGGTTGTTGTAAACTTTTCAAATTCAAATAAGATTTGTAGGTAAATTTCAATTAAAACCTGAATTTTTTTTTCTAGATTCTTGCATTTGTTTTTCTATGTATTCTCTAACTGTTATTAAGTAACTTTGCAAAGTCTACGAGAAGCTATTACTTAAGTTTTTTCAAAAGCAACACATAAGTGTTGTTGATTCTTTCTCTTAACGATCTACCCAAACAAGTTACGTGGTTGAAGACCAATAACTGTTAAATATTACATTATTGTTATGAATATGGATTGGTGTTATATCGTGAATTATTGTGTTTTTTTTATGAAATTATATTTATTATATGAGTGTTTAAGTATTTGTGCTTTGTTATGTTAGGTAATATGACATGTTTAAGTATTTATGGATGCTTATTGTGTTCAAGATTGTTATTTGCATACTTTTCATATGATTGATATTTATTTGTATGCATTTTGACTATATTATAAAATACGTTGACTATATTTTATTTCTTTAATATAAACAATATATCTCATACAAACATTAATATTGTACACACCAATTTAGCTATTAACAATGACTTTATATTTGCTAAGCTATCTTATATATTATGATTTTTTATATAGACTTTATGTAATTTATTTTTTATTTTCTTAATTTTATCTATTATTCACTCAACATTATTAGTATCTTATTCTCCTCACATAGTGAATTTAATTCCATTTATATGTTTGCACCAATTAATAAAGATCTTGTCGCATGATTTTTCATCACATCTATAAAATAACTTATTTTTACTTGTTTCCATTTATGATATTCTAACTGTAACTCTTTTTTCACATTTCATGTATTTTTTTATTCTTGATTTTTAGTTTATCTAAGTTGTAGCAACTTTATATGTTATTAACACTTGACACTTGATGTAGATGATGCAATGTTCATAATAAATGTATATTATAGAATTTTGGTTATGTGTTTTGTGGAATTTTGACAAGTTTATTTGATGGAATTATAATAATAATAATAAAAATAATAAAAATATGTTGTTGACGAGTTATGATGAAAGTTGGTTGTGTGGAGGTTTATTTGATAGAATTATGGTGAAAAGAGGAAAGGATATGTCTGATGGTGGGAAGATTGCTAGATTTTTTACTTGGTAAAGAATGGTTTATTGTAGCCGTAACTGGTTGTTAAAAACTAAAATTCATGGCATTTCTGTAAATATTGAAACGTTGAGCAACAACTCTTATTTACAAAAATAAAGCAATGGCTTTTAGTGTTATTTTTGTTATTTCTAGGCTTGAAGAGCTCTTTGCTCATTATTTAAAATATAATAGCAGTCTTGTAAATAAATAATATTTTTTATTTGTTGTTTTATGACAACTCCTGATGATGAGGGTTGCATGCCTTCAAAGGTCGGGATGTAATGTATAATTTTTAATAAATTAATTACAAAGTAAAATGACCAAACTAGAGTAATTTTTTCATAAATTAAAAGTTAAAACTTTTGATTAAATCAAAATTTAAATTCGTAATATTTTTTAAAATAAAAAATTATTTCTAACATAATGTATCTACGATTTTTTGCCAGTCAAAAATTAAAAACAACTAAAATTAATCTGTAAAAATACATAATTTAAATTTATTTTATTGGATGTTAAACATGAATTTTACATTCAAACATTTGCAATAAGAAGAAATTGTTTATACAAATCAATTCACAACCTAATCCAAAACCTAAAAAATCCAACCTAAACCAAATATGTAAAATCTCAATTACGTACATGTTCCTAGCATCAAGAACAAATGAACACAGGTTGGAGCATGGGGTGTAAGGGGAAGCCATGACCTTTCAAAGTAAAAAATAATCCTTAAAATTCATTAGTTATTTCGTATAAGTTTTAATGTTCATTCTTAAAAAAAAAAGAGTTACATTTTAATCTATAATCTACAATTTTTGCATATGTTTTTTATGCATAGAAATGATTTTGACACCTCAACATGTTTTTAGCTCCTTCAACTTCAAATTCCTAGCTCCCCTGAATGAACAAGCAAGCCTCCACAGGGTGCAATTTACATGGATTCTGGATAGTACTGTAGCAGGCTAAGTTTGAGGTTCTGAGCCCAATTTGTATAACTCGGCCCTGACACAGCCCAGTGGACGAGCATCTATAATCCTCCATTAACAACCATCTTACTCCAGGACGCTGGCAAGTCTGCCTTCCAAAACCTGACATGTTAAATTTTGCTACTGTTATACTATGCTCGGCTCGTGTTATCCTTGACTCACCTTGGAGCACGAGTCCTCACCCATATTTTTATTTTTGAGAAAGTTCGATTACAATCGTTTGGAGAATAGTATGATTATTTTTTAAAATATATTAAAATAATATTTTTAAAAAAAATAAATTATTTTTAATATCATTATATCAAAATAATAACTTAAAACATTAACTAAACTTATAGGACAAATACGAAGAATGAAAAGTTGTAAACTGTAAAGTCATTTTAATCCTCGTATTCTATCCTGAGGCATTTTAAAAAAGCCAAGTTGATATAACGTTAGTGGATATGATATGCTTTCCACATGTTTTATAAATGAAAAACTTGTTAAACATTCTCAGCATCAACCAAATTGGACGATAACCCCATTGATTAAGGGTCTAGAGCTTGAGCATATTCTAACTTTAGGCCTTTTAAAAAGCTTTGTGGATATTAGCCAATACCGCACGTTGATGAGAGTTTTGTTGAATTCGAAATCAACTAAAGTTTAATTTATTTTTTCAATAATAAACAAAACTAAATTTATTTAAATTGAAGCTAACTAATAATTAAATCTAAATATTAGAGTAAATACCAAATTACATATTACTTAAAATAAAATCGGCACATATACAAAGTAACATAAAATACTAAACTAGCATGTCAACTAAATATGTTAATAAATTAAAAAATATATAAAGATATTAAATCACACTTACTTGTTAATTTTGCGAGTATATATATATATATTTGTTTTTTTTAAAGTCATTAAACTTAATGAATCTTTAATCAAAATCATGAATTTGATGAATTATTAATTTTTTTAAAAGCAAAACCAAACATTTTACTTATTATTTGGGTTACCTTTAAACCTAATAGGTTAACTGGATGCTATTAAAACAACTCTTATATAGTTTAATTTTAAATCTATATAAATATCAAACCCAATAAAATTTATAAATTGAATTGTAAGCTTGAAGTTTTAAATCATAAAATTTAGATTAAATCAATATATTATCTTTTTAGTATTAAAAATAATAATTATATATTACTTTTAGACTATACTAGGTAAATTGAGTCACGTTTTAATCATATTTTTTTACTCCCTCTTAATTCTAGTATGCCCATGCATGCTAGCCTCTCTTTGTTAGGCTAGGCACAGGATCACAATCTTTTTGGTCCACCGCCTAGCATATTTATGTAGGTTTTGGTTTTTATTGAAATATATTGTAAATAAATAACATGGCATGATATTTAAATTAATGTTATAAGTTTTTATATAAATGTTAACAATTTTTCTTAATTATTATATTTCTAATATGCAAACATTAAAAATTAAAAAGATTTTTCATAAATACTCAGCAAAGATGAAAATTTTGTTTCTATTATTTATAAATATATTTTGACAAGTTTTTATTACATTAATTTTTATTTCCCCCCTCAAATCAAGTATAAAATGTTAAGATATTATTTAAATATTTTTTATTGAATTTTTTTTTATATAACAAGAAGTTTTTATTTAAAAAACACGCCTTCACTTAAACAAAAAAGAGATGCATTGATTATTATGAAATGAATTTTAGATTAAAAAGATTTTTTTTTCTATTTATTTCAAATAATAGAAGTTTTCAACAAACTTTTATTTTAATTGTTGCTACTTTTTATTAAAAAAAATGCTATTAATATCATTATTTTTAAGAAGGTAATAGTTTTTATGCTATGATGTTATTGACTACTTCGTGGATAATAATATATCAGCCTTATGTGCAAGATTTTAAAAATAATTTGCTTATTAATATTAAATAAAAATAAAAAATTCATTTTCGTATTTTTTTATTAATTTTTCATCGAATTTAATTTGAAACCTCCCTCCCGCAGGCCGAGTTTTATAATACCATCAAAAAGATTCTCCACGGCAGCGCGCAAGAAACCAGCTAGTTTCAAATGAAAAGAATTGAGGAGTTGCAATGATAGTTTTATGGACGAACCATAACATTAATTCGTGTTTTTAAGCATTTTTTTTTTCAATAAAGTATCTGATAAGATGTTGGGCATATAAACCAAGTACCTAGCTAGTAACCTGGCCAGGTAGCCATTGTAGCTCGAAGCAGGATGCTCCATGAAGCACCCACTTTCTCGATATTCTCAATGCCCGTCTCCCTTTTTCCTGAACTTCAAGCTGCCAATATTATGCATATCCTCTTGCTCCCAAGGGAATTTGATTCCCAGCTCCACCGAGCAGAAGTGCCTCGCCCCCCATTCATTCTACAGTTGAAATTCAAGAATAAACCTAAAAGAGGAATCTGAACTCTGAAGGAAACTGGGGATTTTCCATTTCTAAAAAAGAACTTGGCAAGGCAGATGTTGCAGCTATTTGGCAACAAATAATTCCGTTTTGGTGGCGATGAAAAAATGATACGGGCATAAGATCCATGATCTTATCCAACGTCAGCGTTCATTTCCACAATCAAATAATTTTAGAATTACGATACAGAGAGATTTGTCATGCAAATATATGCGATAATATTTTTTATTTTTTATTTAAAAATATATTAAAATAATATTTTTTTAATTTTTAAAAAATTATTTTTAATATCATCATGTTAAAATAATTTAAAAGATTGATTTAAAAGATTAAAAAACACATTTAAAACATAAAAATAAACTGGCATATAACATGATGGACTTTTTCTGACCAATGACACACTAGCCTTATATAAGAGCATCAAAGAATACTAATTGTGAAAGCTGGTAAGGAATCCTCGAATCAGGGATCAATTAAGTCAGTGGTGAATATGTTATGTCTTTGTGTCCACAAGAAGCACTTTGGTTTTATTGAGCAATTGCCACCGCTAAGCTATCTAATATTTGAATTCAAACCTTGCGCATAACATCAGAAGCAAATTCAGTCATCGAAGTTGTAATATCACAATTAATAGCATCTAACCGACTACTATTCCTAAGCTAGCGGGCTAATATTAGTTTGGTAGTAGGCAACCCACTTTAATTCTCTGATTATTGTGTTAGTTTTTGTTTTTTATCCTATCATTAGGAAATAACTAACCTATTTTGTCAAATATTTTTTGTTTTTTACACAAAAATTCATATATAATTGTGTGTCAAATTTTAATTTTATAAAAACAAAAATTATATTTATTATGCAAGTAAAAATCCATCACAGAACAATCTTAATTAATTAAATACATGTTTTTTTAAACCTACTATTTTAAAAATCCGCAATTAAAAGTGTTTTCTTAATTTTTTTTAAAAAACTCGCAAAGGTTAAAGTTATTATAATGCCAATCACACACTTCTCTTGCTTGCCAGACCAAGGTGGATCTCTAACTAGATCAAGGCTTCAATTTCCGAGTTAGGAGGAGTAAATTATATTTTTTTTATTTTGAGTTTTGAGAAATGAATTGGTTAATTAGTTATTCTTGTTTCAAAAACTAATAATTTAGTCCTTTCAATTTATTTTATGTTCCTTTTCAATTTATTTTGTTTTTTATTTTAGAGTAAGGCTCCATTTGGAATTGCATTCTAAATTGTGTTTCATAAAATAATTTTAAAATAAATAAATAAAATATTATTTTGATACATTTTCGAATAAGAAACACTTTAAAAAGCAATCGTTTCCACACTCTAAAACACATTTTAAATTACTTTGAGTATCCTATGATTTTTTAAATCTTCTATGACCAAGACCAAGGTTGCAAAGTGTGATATTTAAGAATGACTAAAGTAATTTACTCTTTATCTTATTTAAAAAATAAAAAATAAATAGATATTACGGAAAGATAGGCAAGAAAAAGAAAGAAACTCTTTAAAATAAAAATAAAAATAATAAATTAAACATGATCAACACTGGCTAAAAGACTAAATAATTAACATTTGAAACAAGGACTAATTAACTCATTTCAAAAAACTAGAGGGACTAATTTTATAATTTACTCCTAGGAGAAGAGTGAGAGGCACCACCCTCGCCATTCGACCTGCATGCGCGTAGCGAGAGCGCTAGACAACTAATAGTTCAGCTGCATACAAGCATTTGGTACAGGCAAAGGATAATGGCTAGTTCAAACTTGAGAAGTGTATAACTAACAAGCATCTACCCATTCAAGTGCCAAATTATCCAGTCTTCTTCACACTCAATAATTTATCCATTTTAGTTCCTTGTAGTTAGAGTTGCAATGGGAAACTTTATTTGGCATCATTACAAAGTTTAGAAGACTCAAAAACTGACTTGTAAAGTGGAAAAACATGTCACTATTGTTGTAGAATTATGACAAGATTCTAAGAGAGAATGCAGATCTCCTGTCTTCTTGCTCCATATTGATCAAATATACTAATTAATAATACCCGGTTTTTTTTTTTTCGATTAATGTAGATATCTAGATCAATTAGCACGTTCCTCAACTAATCTAACGGTTTCTGAAATTTCCAAAGATAAAATAGGTCATTAGAGTGAGCAAGCAAAAGTAGACAGTTCATGAAATCATGATAAACACAGACTTCACTTGTATATTTATTTCTTACAGTAACTTTTCTTGTTTTTTTTTGTTACATAGAAGAGGTGGTCGATCGCTCATGTAGTACAAACGAAACATGAAGAGTAATATTTCTTTTAGAATAGTTGGAGTCCAAGTTTTTCACCTGTGCTTTTGATTCAATTAGAGATGATCATTTTTTGTTCGGTTTGATTTTTATTAAAAAAAGTAATTAAATTGAAAATTTTTTAAAAAAACCGAAACTGAGTCAAACCGACCGGTTTAGGTTCAATTTAGTTTTTTAGGACCAAAACGGGTTCAAACCGGTTTGGCTCGGTTTTTCAGTTTGGCTCGGTTTTTTCCGGTTTGGCTTGATTTTTTTGGTTTGACTTGGTTTTTTCGATTTGGCTCGGTTTTTTGTCGGTTTGGCTTGTTTTTTTTCCAATTTAGGTCCAGTTCGTTTCGGTTTTTTCAGTTTTAGGCTTATAAAACCGAACCGAATTGGCCGGTTTTTTAAAATTTTAATCGGTTTAATTGGGTTTTTTTTCATGGTTTGGTTTTTTCATGTTTTTTTCTGGTTTTCTCGGTTTTTCAATTTTTTTCTCACCCCAAAATTCAATTAATATCCTCTCTCATTCATGAAACATAAAATATTTTACCCTTTATGACAATCTCCGTGAGCCAATCCATCGAAAACTACATGTAATATTTATATTTAAAAAATAAGATGCAAAATTAAAATTTATTCTTTTTTAGTTTGCTTTAGAATAAAACAAAGAAAAACATATTGCAACTTGGAAATTATTAAAATCTGAATTGTTGAAATAAATAGATAAAAAAGTAAATGAAGAAAAGCACAAGAAATTAGAACCTTAAAACTACAATCCCTAGAAACCCATCCCTTTCTATCTCTCATATGATGTTTCAAAGAAAAACTATTTTCTTTTTAATGGCTGCCGGTTGCTACAGTAACAGGAAAGAGATTATTTTTTTTGGACTTATTTACACCAATACCACCATTGATTTTCTTAGTGTTTTTTTCTGTATTTTTATCCTATTATAGATGCTCTAGCCAAACCTTCCCTTTAAATCAAAATAGAAAAATATGTTATGATACATTTCGTAAAATTTTATTCCGATTCAATATTCGGATTAGAGTTATGTTAAATATCATAAAACTAAATAATAAATAATTTTACATAAAAAATCTAAATTTATATATAATTTTATTTACTTAGATCATCAAGATATTCATAATACAATTTTTCAATCAGCTTTCCTCCTCTTTTGGTTAAAAGCTATGCAATTATCAATTATACACAGGGTTAATACCGACAGTTAGCGTTATTTATATTTACATGTAAAATTATATATTAATTTATTTTGATTTTTTTCTATTTTTCTAAATACTTTCACCCTAAATTTACATAAATTCTTCCTTTAAAATAATTATTCTATCCTATCAAGAAGTTTATGTGATTTATCACTAATTAATATTTTTTATACTGATTTTATTATTTTCTCTCATCTAAAATTTAAGTTAATTTATTAAAGATGTTCATCTTAAATCACAATAATTTTTCTCATAGTTTATCATTTTCTAATTAAAATTTTTTGTATTTAAAACTGATTTACTAGTTTTTAGGTTACAGGTTTATAGAAACAAACTATTAATGCCAATTTCTAACAACACTGTATTGAATAACAAAATTAAAAAAAAAACATTAATTACTGGGAAAAAAAAACATACTATTCCAATTCAAAGTGATTTGTGTGGGAAACAACAGCATGTTATCCCTACCTTTTAGGTTTTTATTAATTTAAAGAAAGAGAGCATTGCAAGTATAATTACACATGTGGCAACCAGATACAATTTTTTTTTCCGCCATGGATACAGCTAGTTTATAGGTTCGGATTATACTGCAAATAGGATTATTTTTTTAAAATGTAATAAAAAAAATTAATCCATAGAAAATTATTTAGTGTTGTTATTAAATTTAGTATAATAAATTAAATAAATTGTACAGCAATATTAAATAAACTCTAACAAGGCAATGCACTGATGTTTCTTTTTAAAACGTTTTTTTATATTTAAAGTCAGTACGTATTATTGATTTTATTTATTGTAATTATTATTGAAAAGACTTTCCGTCTTGATATAGGTGCATTGAAAGCCATTAAAAAAAGCATTGGAAGATGAGGTAATATTCTTTGTAAGATACGAGATGCCTTACCTGTCCATGCATTTTAGTATATTTTATGTGAACGTGGTTTGCACTGTATCTTTAAATGTATTCTTGTTCCATCAAGTTATTATTTTTATATTTAAAAAATATTTAAAAAAATTAATTTTTTTTTATTTTTTTACTTTAAATTATTTTTTTAGTGTTTTTATATTTTTTAATATGTTAATATTAAAAATAATTTTTAAAAAATAAAAAATATTATTTTAATATATTTCCGAATAAAAATTACTTTGAGAAGTAAACTCTACTATATTAAAAAAAATTTATAGTTTGTTTGGTATTGTAATAGTGGTTATTTTTTAAATATTTTTTATTTTAAAATACAAAACAATCTAAAAATAATTTTAAAAATTAATTTGAATTTTTTTTTTCAAAAATAATTCCCAACCGTTAAAAAACACAGGATCTTGACAATCAACATGTGTGTTATGTGTGTTGCCTCTCCTTGGCGTATTTGATGTGGTGTGGATAACGAAAAGGACTCCCAATCCACACCTTTAATTACACGAAGCCCCTCTCTTGGCCCACTCTCCCTCTAGCCCGGCTATGGGTTCCAGCCCTGCATCACGCCCCTTTTATCCTGATCAAAATTAATTAACCCACTTTAAATTTATAACAAAACCCACATTAAGTATAAAGGGGAAAACACTTTACTTTACACCTATTATCGGATTATAAGTAATATTTTTCTTTCATTTTGACTCTTTTTTTTCCTTTTGTTATTGATTGTTTTAATTTATTATTTATATAATGTGTTTACAAGGATTTAAAGTTAATGATTTATTTTAATTTGTTTTTTATATAATTATTACAGTATTAAAAAAAAATTATTGGCATTAAGATAATATCCGGAAAGCATCAAAGTATCATGATATGATCTATTTAAAAAAATAGTTAAATATAATTTTTTTTTTAAATTAGGTTATTAAACTTTATGGAGTCAATAACTTAATTTGTGAGTTTGACGAATTAATCATGGTTATCCCGGTTTGCGGGTTTAGCAGAGTAATTTTTTTCTAATTGAACTTGATTATGATTATATGATTGTTTATGTTTATTTTTATTTTTATTGTATGATTAAAAAAATAGTTAAAAAAAAACATGTTATTAAATTTTAAAAAGTTCATAGGTTTGTTGATAGGTATGACAAGTTTAACTTTTTTTTTAATAAATTTATTTTTTTCAATCTCATCTTTTGATGTTCATCTGATTGAAAATTAAGTTTCATAATTTATTTCAATTTACTTTCTATGAGGTCATAGTTTTTTAAAAAAATTAAATATTAGTTTAATACTCAATTTTATGATCATTGATTTTTTTTTTATTATGTAGTTAAATAAAAATAGTTCAGAAAAAACAAGTTATTAATTCTAATAGAGTCCATTACTCGGTTTGCAGGTTTGACGTGTTGAACTGGGTTACCCGATTCACGGATTTACCCATCAAACTTGATATGTTTGTTTTTTAGTTTTTGATTCCTTAATTTTTTCTAATAGTTTTTTCACTTTTCTTTAATATTGAATTGGTTGAGAAATGAAATTCGTAGTTTATATTTTTCTATTTTGTATAGGTTTATCACGATCTCAAATAAATATTTTTTTAGGATTGATGCTCAATTTTAAAGGCATATAATGTTATCTTAAAATTTAATAAAAATAATTTATAAAAACAATAAAGTTATTAAAATTATTGAAACCTATAACTTAGATCACAGAGTGACTAAAGTTGATTTAATTTGACTTCATCTTAATATTAAAAAACAAAAGTCGTTTTAATTTTTTTTTGAAAGCTATATCATGTTCGATAATCATTTAAATTGTTTGTAAACTTATTAAATTAAATAATTTATTTTGAATCAACTTTTATATAGTTTAATTTAAAATTTAAATTAAATAAAAAATTAAATTAATAGATTTTAAGATTTAACGCTTAATTGGATTTAATGATCTTGAAAAAAAAAACTTTGTACTCTCAACTCTTTTTAATTTTTTTTTTAAATAATATGATTCACAGCGTCCTACTAAAAAGCGGCGAATCATTAAATGCACAAAAGCTGCGATTTTACAAAGCAACTCCCCTCTGCATTTTTTTTAGCTACCTTTGAAAAGTAAATCAACCAGAAAGTGGCCCTGATCTTCCGGGCATAAATAAATAAAAACCGGTCCTCTAATTATACGTGATTTCAGTTGATTTCTTAAACTTCAGAATTAATAATGTCACCTCGGAACAATTGGATTTGACTCTGTTTTATCCTCCACCAAAACTTCTAAAAGCTCTCTCTCTATTTTTGTTATTTTGTTTACGCAAGCTAGTATTAGCATTACTTTTTTAGCATAAAAACCGTACTTATTAGCAATAGCAGGGGGTGAAAATCTATATTTTTAACACTTTTTTTTTAATGTTATACTTGATAGAGATTGTTCAATTTTCATATTTAAAAAAGCTTTTTTTGAGCTTTCTCATCACAATCATTTTATTTATTGTGACATAAACCAATTATGAAATTTAATAAATCTTAAAATCCAAGATATTTTTAAATAAAATTGGTGTGTTGGATAATTGGTTAATCTCTTAGTTCAAGTAATCTGATTCATTCTTTCTTATCAATGCGTTTGATGGCTTGATACGAAAAGTTCATGTAGTTGAAAGGTGGCAGCAGGTAGTGTCTAGTAGTTAGTATTTGTAAAAAGTTCCATTTGATGAATGTAGGGACTTTCCAGTGCTTAAATCAGTAACTTGTAGAGAGAGAAAGTGTAATGATAATTTAGAGATATATGCTTAAAGTGTTAAGAATGAGGGATTATAAACCTTAAGTTTGAAGGATTCATGGTGTATTTATGATCCATGAATTTTATCATTTTGTGGAGAAGAGAGGCTAAAGTGTAATTTCACTTTTGTGATATTTTGAGTCGTATTTCACTCAAAATAACACAACTGGATTTATATAAAATATTGAGGGACTCGCATGATGTCTTGAAAAAAATTATCATTAGAGTGTTGGGTTTGGATGAGGTTTCAGAGCCCATTAAATATGAAAAATAAATCCAAGTGCGCTGCCTTGACCCAGGTATGTTAGGTTCAGACATGGTAACCCGAGCCCACCAGGATGTTGGGGTGCATGCCTAGCACTAGAGGTGTTGGCTCTGCTGGGCAGCATGTCCACCACTAGCTGAGCAGCACCTCGACAAAGCTGGATGTGTCACTCTCAGCACTAAGGGTGTTGTGCAACATGTTGAGCTTGAACGTGACAATTCAAACTCACACGAGTACTGGGCGCATGCTCATCACCAAGGGTGTTAGGCAGCACACCCAACAAGGCTGGCCATCCATCCATTAATGGGCTTGCGCCCTGATAGGCTCGAGCACCATGCCTGAGCCCATGCACCCTGATAGAAGTTGGGTTCGGACGTGGTAGCTTGAGCCCATAAAAATATTTTTAAGCTTTTTAAAAGTATTTTTTTGTACCCATTAAATTTAAATCCATCAAAATCCATACAACACTAAGAAGGATTTTTTTTTAAAGCCTATTTAATAACTCCTTTTAGCTTTTTGTTTATTAAAACACAAGGTATATACATGTTATTAAAATAATATTTTTTTACATGAGCCATGTAATGACACATATATATGTTTCTTCTTGTATAAAATGCACTCTCAATTGCAATCTTAACCAAACTTTTATTTTTCCCTTTAAACATTATAATAATATCTCTGTAAATGAAATATTTTCTTAAATGTTGCTCTCTCCCTTCTATAGGCACAAAACAACCTTTAAACCGACTATATTATTATATGAAAAACAAGTCTATATTATTATATGAAGATGCCCTTTCATATAGTAATAGGGTAATTTTGGCTGATGTTAATTTTTAATGAGCAAATTTATATAGCTAGATGACTGATTTAAACTTTTTTTTTTTTAAATATCTGATAGAGAGAGAGAGAGAGAGGGAGTATGTCCTCTTCTCAATTTCGCCTATAAATATCCAAACCAGCCGCGCTTGGCTCAAAATAAAAACGAACGCCTCCTCTTCTCGCCAGCCCCTCTCTCTAGTCTCTACTATTCAGCCAGACCATCCACAACTCTCACTATTTCCCTGCAGAACTCCTCCTTTCCTGAGAGAGAAAGAACGAGATATTTTTTAGAGAGAGAAAGTAATGGATGCGTACGCGCTGCATCTAGCGATGGCGGCTCTAGTAGGAGCATCATTTGTGGCAGTATCCGCTTATTATATGCACCGCAAAACCCTAACTCAACTCCTCGAGTTCGCCAAGACGGTAGAGAGAGAACGAGAAAGAGACGACAACTCCGACGGCGGAGGATCGTCGCCGCAGAATTTGAAAAAGCGTAGGAGTCACGGACGGAGGAAAGGGAGTAACGGTCACTACGACACCCGTGGCTCAGCTTCGTTACCGGATGTGACGGCAATTTCTGGTGGTGGAATTGATGGAGAGGAGAAACGTAACGGTCAGGTGCTTTATGTCGAAGGGATTCCGGCTGGATTGCCTAGGCTTCATACTTTGCTTGAAGGTATGACCATGCCGGACTTCTCGCCGGAGTGAATATTTTAAGCTCGGCTTGAATTCGACGGCTCTGATAATTTAATTTATAATAATCTATAACAGCGCAATTAAATGATACTTCACGAGTATTTTAGATTAAATTAATAACTCTGTTGTGTGTATTCAATATAATATATTTATGTGAATGGTTGATTCCTGGTTTGTATTTAATATGATTGCTGCTTGTGGAGATTATTAGAATTGTTGAAATGCCTGCGAGAGTAAGGAGTTGGGGTTTTAAGGTAAATTTAAAACCCCGAGCATTTAAAAGTACAAGTCCCTGGTTTCTGGTCAAAGTTCTTACCTATCAATTTTTTGAAAGAAATTTGCATTATAAATAATCACCAGTTTGCAATTATTAAGGGTGATGCTAAAAGAGGGATGAACAAATAAAAAATAGATTATGCATGGATTTTAAACCAAGCAATACCAGAATCATCTTTATTATTATCTAGCTTGAAGAAGAGGTAAAGTGTAAGAAATTATTATCTGCTATGAATTCTCGGGGTAGAAAGCTCATCATTCATGAGGAAATCTATATGTGGCAAAGGCAAATAAGAAAACTAAACTTTGGGATTAAACTAAACCGTCTTGATAAACACATTGGAAATGCTCCAGAGTCCTATTGGCTTCTTTATCTAGCCAATTACAGTTGTCCTCCAACAATTGAACTTTGCTGCTCTTCTCTGTGCCTTCTAATAAAAACCTACTCCCTCTTTGCCCTTTTTAGCTATAGCTTCAAATGGTAGTAACTCGAAATGACTTGGAATTCTATTGCAATTTTCTTTTCTTTATTTTTTATTTTTCACCTTTTCATTAGAGGTGGAGAGTTGTAATCCTGTTTGCTGAATAAATCCAGTATTGTTCTGTCCCAGGGAAATCTGCTGGACATGTCAAGAGACTTGGAAGTTTTATCAGACCAACTTCTCCAAAGTCTCCTGGTGCCAGTGCGAGTGCCTTTGACAGCGTGGAAGGATCAGATGATGGAGATAATATGACTGGCAATTCTAAACTAGACACTACATATCTGCATATCAATGGAAATGCTGTGAGTTTTTGATCTTGCAAATGCATATCACTCTCTCTAACATGTGCATGTGTGCACAATTAATGCTCATTTTGACCTGAGTTTCCTTCCGTTCTTAATTTTGTGGCATGCATGTTTAGGATATAAAGGATGTTTTACCACAACACATTAATGCAAATGGAGACCAAATGCCTATACCTGCTTCAAGCATGATTCGATCCCATAGCGTGTCTGGTGACCTGCATGGTGTTCAGCCAGATCCTTTTGCAGCTGATATTCTAAGGAAAGAGCCAGAACAAGAAACTTTTGCTCGACTTAAAATTTCTCCTATGGGTATTGACTACTACTCATCTGTACTTGCTGTTAATTATCCTTGGTTTGGCTTGCTTTTTTCTTTTTTCATAGAATGGTGAATATCTAATGGGCTTGTCTTATCCTACTCAATGAATTTTTGAGCATAGTGTCTGAATTTGCTGCTAGACTCCATAACAGTGCATGTTGAATGGCTGCAAAAGGCAACCAGTTGCTTAAGTTTTATCATGAAACATACATATGTTTGTATGCAAGTTCTTTAAAAGGAATGATGCAGAATACACGTGTATTCTGCAATGTATACATGTATAAAATTTCTCTGCTCATCTCTACTTGTCTGTTTATTTTCTTAATTAATTTGTATGCGAGTCTATTTATTTGAATTATTCAAATTTTATTTTGTTTCAGCAGAGGTGCCATCACCAGATGAAGTGGATTCCTATATAGTTCTTCAAGAATGCCTTGAAATGCGAAAAAGATATGTATTCAAGGAAGCTATTGCTCCATGGGAGAAAGAAATTATTTCTGACCCTAGTACACCAAAGCCTAATCCTGACCCGTTCTCCTATACCCCAGAGGGAAAATCTGATGTGAGTATGTGTTTGATTTTGGCATTTTGTGGAACAACTAGTCAGGATTATGCTGCACTTACTTTTTTTTGATAATTTATACCTTCCATTTTTTTTTGCACAGCATTATTTTGAGATGCAAGATGGGGTCATCCATGTCTATCCAAATAAAGATTGTAAGCTATGAGCTTTGGTTTCTTGTTTGTTATGATTCAATCCTTGTTTCATTATGGGGATGTTATATGCTTACTTTTGTCATCTTTTCTCAGCTAAGGAAGAACTTTTTCCTGTTGCTGATGCAACAATGTTTTTCACTGATTTGCATCACATACTTCGAGTTATTGCGATTGGAAATATCAGGACTCTATGTCATCATCGGCTGAATCTCCTAGAACAAGTAGAAATTTTTTTCATTGACTGTCACAATTCATTAAGAGGTACTTTTCCTTAATAATTAGATCTCTGGCTCTATGGTTATCTTAATGTTTTTCAGAAATTCAACCTTCATCTGATGCTTAATGCGGATAGAGAGTTTCTCGCTCAGAAAAGTGCTCCACATCGTGACTTCTATAATGTCAGGAAAGTTGATACACATGTTCATCATTCTGCGTGCATGAACCAGAAACATCTTTTAAGGTTTATAAAGTCAAAATTGAGGAAAGAGCCTGACGAGGTAAAGATTTGGATTTCTCTGCTGATGCATTGTAGTCCCTTTTTTTCTTTCCTGAACTAAAACAATGTACACCTTTCTCTTCTTTTCTTTCACCATTGGCAATGGACCATTAATCATTGCCATATTCTTGTGCAATTAACCAGTACTTGAATATCATGTTCACATAAACATTATAATACAATCTGATTGTTAGGTGGATATTTATTACATATTTGTTGATTTCTTGTACTTTTTTTTACTGTTTCAGGTTGTGATTTTTCGAGATGGAACATACTTGACATTGAAAGAAGTGTTTGAGAGTTTGGATTTGACTGGGCAAGGAACTTTTATTGCTGTTCTCATTTTTATATTGTTGTATAGAGAATGGTGGTATCTTATCGACATTTGTTTGCACAGGTATGATCTCAATGTTGACCTTTTAGATGTTCACGCGGACAAGAGCACGTTTCATCGCTTTGATAAGTTCAACCTGAAGTACAATCCTTGTGGTCAGAGTAGGCTCAGGGAGATTTTCCTTAAACAAGATAACCTTATCCAAGGTACATCTTAATTTTTTCTCGAGTACAAAAGTACTGATTTCCTCTCTGATTGTGATTTCTTTTTTCTAGGTGGGTGGATAGAAGGTTCACTCCTTTGTGCTCTAGAAGCACAGTTGTGAAAAAAGAACATGGGCAATGAAAAAACATGCATTACTTCTTGTATAGGAAACTTTCTTCTAATCTATTCCCAAGGGAACAACCTAGTGGTTAAAAACTCAAAACTTCTTGCTTAGAGGTTCAGGTTACAGTTCTGTGATGATTGAGTGATGTTTTGTTGAAAGGGGAGGATTACCTCTTTTGTTTGTTGCTTAAGGCTGGTAGGCCTCCCAATGAACCACAAAAAAAGTTTCAATCCTAGTACTAAAATGTCACATATGTGACTCAAGTTTAATTTTACATGCTCAAATCTTACAGTGGTTACATGGTTCATTTTACATGCTTGCATCTTGTAGTGTTTACATGGTTCTTATGTCACGATGTTCTATATTGTTTTCCACTAGTTTGTAATTTCCCTGCTAATTATACTTTCTGCTTTGTCTTATCTATGCTTATTTCTGTATGTTGATGAGCAGGCCGTTTCCTTGGTGAACTGACAAAACAAGTCTTTTCTGATCTTGTTGCTAGTAAATATCAGGTACTTCTTTTTCCTATTTGTAGATGATTTTTATACATAGATGTAGATTCTGTTTTTTTTATTCTATTGTACATTTTTCAATGATATTTAAACTTGTGATATTGCATATTCTTTGTTAAATGCTTGAAAGCAGTAGTACATTCGAGATCGTTTGGTAAAAATTTGTTGCCTACAGCGATCAAGAAATGTCAGTGACACCAAATTCATGATTTAAGACCATGTTTCTTTGTTGTGTTTCTGTTTTTGTTTTTTCTTTTCTCGTTCTCTAGAATTGATCTGATTAGAAAGATATGCTTAGAAGGTATATTTTAGTTTTTGGATACGAAATTCTTGAATTTTATAGTCATGAATTTAGAGTGAGTCAGGATTTGAGGTGTTGGTTTATTACTACACACACCATGCTAATCATGACAGGAGTGATGAACTTGTACCATAACATTAATGTAAGAGAGTTTTGAAGCTTTTCTGATCATTGTATCTTGATAGTTTGCTTTACCAATCCTATCCTGATTGAGGCTCACATGCTGACATTATCTGCTCTTACTTTCATTAGAGGTTAACCAGATTAAATAGGAGAGAGGTGTTTCCTAAGAAGCATCTACAATATGCTTTTGCAATCACTTGCACTTTTCCATGTACTTGTTTTCAATGTTACTACTTATGCATGTAACATG
This sequence comes from Populus nigra, assembly GCF_951802175.1. Taxonomy (NCBI): domain Eukaryota; kingdom Viridiplantae; phylum Streptophyta; class Magnoliopsida; order Malpighiales; family Salicaceae; genus Populus; species Populus nigra. The sequence goes on from NC_084854.1 coordinate 19,124,029, forward strand.
TTTTTGTTATTGCAGATGGCTGAATATAGAATATCAATATATGGTAGAAAGCAAAGTGAATGGGACCAATTGGCTAGTTGGATAGTGAATAATGAATTGTACAGCGAAAATGTTGTTTGGTTAATCCAGGTATTGACTCAATATATCTAAATCCCTATTAATGAAGGTTATTTTTTAAGATATATTCGGGGAGGCTTTTACCTTGTTCCATTTTATATCGATGTGTGTCATGTGCTCATGTGATGTTAATTCACATAACTTGCACATTATTATTGATATCCCTGTTTCACACTGTGAAATTAATTCCAATTCTTTATTAGCATGTCTCCCCTCCTTTTGGCACTGTGAACTTAAGCTCAAGGAAGCATCTAAAAGCTTACACTTTTATCATTTTTTTTTGTTTCTTAATAGCAGAACCTTTGCAAAGGTGTTTAGCTAGCTGAATGACTCTGGGGTTTTTGACTGGTGGTTGAGCATTTGGTTTACTATGAGATGCCAAGACCTGTATAAAAAATTGAGGCAGTATTTAATTTCATGTTGTGTAATATCTTGTGCATTTTCAGCTTCCAAGACTGTATAATATCTACAAGGAAATGGGGATTGTGACATCATTTCAGAATATTCTTGATAATATCTTTATGCCGCTTTTCGAGGTTACAGTTGATCCAGATTCGCATCCTCAGCTGCATGTTTTCTTAAAACAGGTTTGCCATTTTCTAAACAGACTATTATTTTTCAGATAGCATCACAGGGTGTACAAGATATTTTCTTCGAATTGAAATACTGAAAGTATTTGTGGTGCTCACCACCTCCATTTTATCACCAAACTAGTAGCAACTCCCGTGGCCTTTCTTGTTGTGATGTTCAGAGGATCTAGTAGTTATGTATGAAGACAATTAAAATCATCAACTGGCATGACTATGATATGAGTTATTGATAACAGATTTAGTCCCGCTCAGTTAGTAGTTCTTTTCTGTTTTCAGATGACATTGGTGTTTTTATTTGTCTTCATTTTTGTTGTGTATATGCACATTGTATGTGCTTCCCTTTACTACATTACTAAAATAAAGGGGGCTTAACTACAATGTTCCTTGCTGCAATGTGCTATTTTTTCTCATCTGTTTGTTTTATTGGGAAGCGTTGTTGAATGAAGATCACAAGTCAATGAGATGTCTGCCAGAATAATTTTTCAACAAGTGTAACTGGGAAAATCTGGCACGGTTGTCAATGAAAACGTGTGACTTGGAACTTTATGATGGATCAAGTACAATAAGCAAGTAATACAATTACCTGGGGTGGTTGCGGGATGTTAAAATTTCATCATCTTTTGTTTCCTCCTTTGAAAACATAACCTGAACCTACTATCCTTGCAGAGATCATTATGAGGCTCTAAGGGTGTTTGACATCCAACTTTATTTACCCCTTTTATTAATTAATGGCGAGCTTATCATTTGTTTTAATTCTCAGGTTGTTGGGTTGGACTTGGTTGATGATGAAAGCAAACCTGAAAGACGCCCGACGAAGCACATGCCTACACCAGCGCAATGGACCAATGTGTTCAATCCTGCGTTTTCATATTATGTTTATTACTGTTATGCCAACCTCTACACATTAAACAAGGTCCCTGTTATGCTTCAAAAACAGAAACAATACTTTATCGTAAATAGTTGTCTTGCATGTTTTGCCATGATTTTTCCTTTTCTTGTCGTGATATCTTCAGTCTCAAACAAGAAAAGTAATTCTAGTTTTTTACATTTGGATGTCATGATCTAGATTGAACTTCTGCCACATAAGATAGAAAATGTAACCATCAAAATGGTTTCATGTTTTCTGAACATGGATTAGTAGCTTTTCTTGCAGCTCGATCTGACATTCCTTCCCAATGTTTCTACTAGCAGCTGTTCTCTTCCTGACTTTCTGATTAATAATTGCTAAATGCTAGTGCTTTCCTCTTGATGTAACATTTCCTAACCTATTTCAACGTTGTTTTTCAGCTTCGTGAGTCAAAGGGCATGACAACTATCAAATTCCGTCCCCATTCTGGAGAGGTATTCATTTCAGCTTCCTTTTACTTGCACAAATGTTGAGATTTTCTGCTGCCTCACATAAATAACCTTTTTCAGGCTGGTGATATTGATCATCTTGCTGCCACATTTCTTACATGTCATAATATCGCCCATGGGATCAATTTGAGGAAATCTCCAGTACTTCAATATTTGTATTATCTGGCACAGGTATGGAAGATATATTCTTTTTATTATGATTATTATATTACATTGATTTTATGTACTTTGTTTTTTGTGACATTAATGGGCAACGGTACCTTTTTTATTTTATTTTATTTAATACAGATTGGCTTGGCTATGTCTCCTCTGAGCAACAATTCCTTATTTTTAGACTACCATAGGAACCCTTTCCCTATGTTTTTCTTAAGGGGTCTCAATGTTTCCCTTTCAACCGATGATCCGCTCCAAATCCATTTAACAAAAGAGCCCTTGGTGGAAGAATATAGCATAGCTGCTTCTGTAAGTTCTCCTTTTCTCACCTGAAGTGAAAGATTTGTGAGGTCAAATACATTATCACAAGCTTTCTTGACAGGTGTGGAAGTTGAGTTCATGCGATCTGTGTGAGATTGCCCGAAATTCAGTCTACCAATCAGGTTTCTCGCATGCTTTGAAGGTAAGTTCTTAGCTTGATTTAAGATTCTGAAATTTATAAAAGAAAGGATCTGGTGCTGGTGCCACAAGTTTTGTTATGGAAAAGAATCATATAAAACGGTCAACATCTTTGATGTTTTCCATTTATAGTCACTAAGTTCCCTGGTTTCCTTCATCGTAATCATTGAGTTGCTTGATTGATTACTCTTTTTTTATTTCATCGACTAACTTTGTACCAAGAGTGTTTATTCTCTTAATTTATAAGCTTAACAAGTTAAATAGCCTGAGATGGGGATGAGAATATTCAAATTGGCCATGAAAAGATTTTTCCTTTCAGGTATTGCTTTCAAAATATCATTTGTTGCCCATGCCTAAGAAGAATAATAAAGATGTATTTGCAAATATTGTGTGTAAGCAAAATAAATATCTTTTCTTGGATTCATTTCCATGGGGAACCTAGTCTGACTTGGGTTTTGGGTTGTCTTTGAAGGGGAACCATCATAAATGAACTGAATGTATTGAAATGGGTACATCTTATGACCAGACCAATTCATGTGCTCTAAATATATCAATGTCTGTTGTGCTACTTTGATTTCAATCGAACAAAATATGAGGGTTTATGATTTATATAGTAAATGCTTTTAAATCTAATCTCTGGGCATTTGCCTTTGAAATTTCTGCTTCAGTCGCACTGGATTGGTAAAGAGTACTACAAGAGAGGACCAGATGGAAATGATATTCACAAGACAAATGTGCCTCATATCCGGGTGGAATTTCGAGACACGGTATGGACCTGATTCCTAACCTTGTCATATTGACTTGTTCAAACAAGAAGCGATGAACTTTTGCCTGGGTTGTTCAAAGGTTGTCTCTTTTTTAACTATACACAATGAGTGGGCAATGCCCTCTTGAAGCACTAGGATGTCAAATTCCTTGACGCAGTATGGAGAGGAAACAGCAAGAATGAAGTTGGAACAAAGATAGTATAAATAAGAACCTCAAGTTTCGGTGCATATTTTAGAACTTCACCATTTGCTCATGTTCACAACCTATTTATACCAGGGAGATTCTTTGTTATTACGGCAACTTAGCTATCAAGTAATGATGACTGCTTTATCATTGAGCAAAAAAATAATAATAAAATAACGCTAAGCTCCTCCATCATCTCCTTAGTTAGTAAGCAAGATATATATAAGAAAATATAGTAAGCTCCTGCATCAATCCTGCACCCCCAACCCCTCTCCCATAACTAATCCCTCACTTTTTTTTTTGTGCTACTCCTTTTGGCTTCATTTACTTTTTATCCGAAGGAGAAGCAAATAGGTAGACCATTGTGTAATCAGAGTGATGCACATGTGGAAGGTCAGGTCGCAAGCAGCTTTCATATTCATATGCTTCTCCTGATTTTTGTTTTCTGCCGAAACATTTTTGTCCTGATGGGTTAGATTTAACCAATGAGATACTTTCCTTGCAGATATGGAGAGATGAGATGCGGCAGGTTTATCTTGGCAAGGCCATTATCCCCAAAGAAGTGGACAAGTAAATAGTGGAGAGCTGCCTTAGCCCATTCTTACGTGCTTGCTTACTTAAATTACAAAGGTGCTATCAGATTCCATACCCTTTTACATTATCATCTTTTTGGCTGAACCGAGTTTGATAAACTGGGCTTCTATTATTGTCGCAGTGGGTCAACAGAATTCTGCTTGCTCATTAAACATGAGATAAGCTGTATACTATGATCGTTGCATTTGAGATGATCATTCACAGCCTCCATAAAAAAAAGGGAATGGCTTTGTGCAGAGCAACGAAGCTAACAGATGCTTACAAGGTTTGAGAACGAGGGCTATGCAAATGATGCAGTTGTTGACTTGGTGGTCTGCTGTTATCAATAAGATGCCAATCTTGAGCCAAAACAAATATATTAGGTAGAGGTTTAAGAATAAAATTATGAGGCATAGTAAGAGTTTTGTATGGTTCACTCGTTGCAATGTCAGATGATAGTGTAGCCAATAGCAAGAAGGAAAAGGATAGTCTCTTGCTTTAATTTTGTTTCTAGATGAATGCCCCCTCAAATTTTGGTTGAGTTTCATGCCATGCAGATGCTTATCATGAATTTGCCCAGCGGCGTGTAACCCAAAATTCTCTGGTAAGTTAAGTTCTCTTTTTTCACCGGGTATAATTCTTTTCTTATTTGCATCTTGTTTTGTTGGGGCCCGCCATTTTTTGCTATGCTAGTGTAGTAGTGACTGGTGAGATAGGGTCGGGACATGCTAAACCGTTGAAAGTTCTTGATAGGATTTAAATCTACGGCTCCCATCTTATTTTAAGTCTCAGTGACCTGGATCCATAGTGTGCTAAAGAAATGAATGCATACCATCCTTCTTGAATTCTGAAAGTTCCTAATGCTGTGTAAAACCATGAGGAAATTTCTTTTGAGAAATGATTTGCGCGTTCTGACATTTCCAAATTGGATCCTTGGATATTATAATTAGGAGTTGCTAGGTTATTTCATTAAAGTGAATGTAAAATCACAATATTTAGATCTCGATAACTCTTTAGTTGTCATTTGATCTGGGTCAAACTTGAATTGTGGAGTTGTTTTCTTGAAGTGAGAGAAATCAAAGGGCTAAAAAAATAAGAGGCCATGCGCGTAACTTCAAAGGCCACCTAAATAACAGACAATGCGCTTAACTTCAAAGGCCACGGTAAATAAAAATGTGGTTCGAAATTTTTTTAAAATAAATTAAGAAATAGTTTAAACATTAAAATGATGATGTACTGTATTGGTTTAGTTAGACTGAAATCTGTTATCTAGGATATGAACTTTACTAAATTAAATAATATTTTTTTATTTAATTATATGTTAAAAAATACTGAAGAATAATGCACAATCAACTAGATATTAAGGGTGTAATTATAAAAAAATTTAACAAAAACTTAATGAACTTGAAAAATAAAAAAATTAATGAACAAAAAAAGTCTGTAGAAGAATCTCTTTTATTACCAAATTGTATGGGAACATAATATTTATAAACACTTCTAAATAAAAAAACAATTTTAAAAATGGGTCTAGGTATCATTTAATTAGTTTGAAATTATATGGAAACCTTTCAGAATTCTTGACTTAATATTGAAAAAATGAAAAAGAGATAGGGGTGGTGTGTAAAAATATACTCCACCATAATTGTTATTGCTACTCATGGAGATTAACTCTTTACCAAGCTTGGACTTCAAATAAATAATTTGCGAGTTATTTTTATATAATTCAGTCGACTTGATAAATTTAAAAGTAACCTGGATGACTGATAAAAATATAATTTGAATTATTAAAAAAATCCAAGAGGATATCTTGTTTAAAAATACTTTGCAACATAATAAATCAATTTAAGTTTCGTGGATTAATCTGCTAAGCTCACGATCTTGATTACTTAACATGTTAAATTTGTGACTTGAATCATAAAATTTATTGAGTTTGAATTTGTTTTTCTTAACTACTTTTTACTTAATTGCACGACAACAAAAATAAATGCTTTTAAAATTGAGTACAAACCAAATACCAAGATGTTTATTTGAAACTGTATTAATCCTCTATAAAATAATCGAAATAAATTATGAAAACCAATTTAAAAACAACAAAATATTATAAAATGAAATTTTAAAAAATAAAAAATCAATATTAAAAATTGAAATTAAAAAACAAATCCAAGACTAAAAAACACAGTTTAGATGCATAGACCCAGATAATCTAGTAAGCATTGACCATTAAAACAAAACCTATCAGAACAGGCTTGCCAACCCAGAGCCGCGCGCTTGGGGTTGATGTGGAATATTGAAGACATTGTATATTTGTATGTGTCAAAATAAAGTTTACCGAAAAAGAAGAAAAGAAAAGAATTATGAATCATGGAGAAAGCGAGATTTGAACCTTGGCCGGCAAACTTCAACAGGTTTTAAATCTTTCTCCTTAAATACTCAAAACACATGGATCTTTTACACCCAATTTATTGTTAAGTGAAACCATTGTTTTTTTTTTTATATATAAAAAAAAGTAGCCGACACGTTGCCTACTTTCTACGAAATCCCAGATATCTCAATGGTGGCCAAAAATCAAATGAAGGGTTTTTCAACTGAAAAATCCATTTTGAAACCATTTTCATTTTAAACACCATAAAAATCTCAATATATAATATAAAAGCTTTAAAACATCTCGGAATCACTCAAAAAAAATAAAATTAACTAAATAGAAAGATCTAAATTGAATCCGATATTTTTTCTCAGTTTCTCAAGTTAAAAATTGAAAAAAAAAGTTTTGAACCAAATCAAATTTCTAAAAACTAAAATATATCATTGGCAAAACCTCTAGGTAAAATTTTGCAAAAAAAGCACAGGGATCATTTTTGTTTTCCTTTTCTTTTTTCTTTTTAAAAAATTTGCCAACGTTTTTGCCTTTTCTTCAAGCTTGGTCCCCTTTTAATCTCGCACAAACAATAGATTTGAGGATTGTATAAGTACTAGATAAAAAAAATAAAAGACCAAATAAATAAATAAAAGAAAAGAATTAAAAAAAAAAGAGCATTGTTCGAATAAAAAAATGCTTTATGAGGAGGTGAAAGGTGCTTTCTCACCTTCTCATTTGGTTTTGTTACAGTGAACAATATTCTATGAGGATGTGAACAGTAGTCTTAACACAGATTGTAACTACCAATTACATGCGCTTACCACTACATTATGGTTTGGACATCAAAATTAAAACGAGGTACTAAAAAATAGAAATGAAAACCTCCTCTCCTTACCCTTCCTCTGTCTCGGTATTTTATTCTAAAGCATTTCAACAATTACAACAAATTTTATCAAGACCACGCAATACATCATAAGACCGCGATAATATTTTAGAGTTATGCAGTGGTTATTTTAAAAAATATTTTTTTAAAAGAATATATTAAAAGATTATTTTTTTAATTTTAAAAATTAATTTTAATATCTACACATAAAAAATCTGAAAATAAAAAAAAATTAATCTAAAGTAAATATTTAAATTTTTTTAAATTTTTTTCAAAAATACTTTTAATATACAAAAACTAGTTAAGAATAAATTTAACAATACCATGCTACCAGTGACAAGCTACTCAATTCTAATACGATTTAACATCTTGCCGTCTCTTTTCTTCTAATTAAAGTTTTTTTTAAAAAACTTTGACGTAATCAATTTTTTTTTTCAACCGACATTTATTATAATGTAATGAAAGCTTTATAATAGGTTTATTTTGATCCCTGACCTTTTTAGAAAATTATTTTAGTGCTCATATTTTATTCTTATTTATAAATTAATCCTCATTTGAATTTACATTTTGCAACTAAACCTCTCATGATTACTCTCAATCTTGTAATAGTAATAAGTTCATTGCATAGTTTTTTTTTTTTTTAATGGGAAGCTTATAAGCTATTACAGTTATAGCGATCCACTCCAACAATTACATTATATGATCCATTGTATCCAACTAAACATACTGCATAATCCAACACATCCTCAATTTTTTTTCCTTTCAATTAAAACTAATATTAAAATGAAAGTCTGATTCTATCTGCAAACTTCGACAACATCCTCTCTTTTTTCTTTTAATTCTATCCCAGTAGGCAAGGCATTATTGGGACATTGATACTTCATTTTACACAGCGAGAGCATATTTGGTTTCTCAACACACAAAACAGCAGAATGAATCCTTTACGTACACCATTGCAATAGATGGCTTTATACAAAGTTGGAAGGATAAACCAAGAGTTCATTTCATAAGCAGCACCATCCGCTAATAACAAAACTGGTTCATATCGCCATTTCCATGGACACTTGAGAGCAATGGGAACAGAAACAGCAACATACAGTCAAGCATCCGCTGCCATCTGAAAATCCACTTCCACCCTACTGCTGGTTCTTAAAAGACTGTACAAAACATAACATACACACACAATCAGCAGCAAGCCACCGAAGATACCAGCTTATCTTATATTATATTAAAAATATTAGATAACATCTCACGTCAATATTCTTGGAGAGGTCTTTCATCTGCTCAGCAAGTTCTTGCTTCTTCTTTGCCGCTGCATAACAAAACATTAGTCACCGTCAGGGTAATAGCAAATAGAGCCTGCAATTGCTAGTCCAAACCACCAAATGTAATAGAAACATACCGATGTTTGAAATATCATCAATCCTCCTCGATGTCCTCACTGCAAACCTCTGGAATGCAGGACTGCAACCACGGAAGAAAAATCAAAATTAAAGGGTCGATAATGAAAAGGTTAAAACCTCTACAATAATCAGAATCAAAGGTCAAAAAAGAGAAGGTTGAGATCTTCAAGCAATAACTGAGTCTTTCAAGCCAGAAAGTACTATCAGGGATGATAAAAGGAGCAAAAACGACATGAACTGTTAATCAAGCACCTATCACCTAGGTGTACGGACATCATCCTATCATTGACATTCATAAAGAACTCATATTCATAAACCGCAGATCCACAACCCAAGCTCTTTTTTGTTCAATTGACTCACCCAAATCAGATGAGTAAATAATACCGCAGAATAACACCGCCCCATAGCTTCATTTCTACAAATGAATCAAGTTTTTTATTCCTTTATGGAAGAAAAAGAGTATTGAATGAAATATAAACAAACAAATAAATAAATGCTCAGTCGCGGAGTTTTCTCAAACTTCAGAAGTTGCACTGCACTGCAGACACAATAATTTAGAAGATTTGACACTGTTTCGCTTCAGGGAGTAAACTGTCAAGGAATAAGATCAATCCCGACAGCCTATCAGAGAAGCTTTAACAGACGAATTCCACAAGTCATTAAAGCTTGCCTTACAATCTTTGACTAATGGCATGTTACCAGCAGCTCACTAAACAAGATGATGGATTAAAAAAAAAAAAAAAAAAAAAACAGAACACAAGACCAAAGAATGAAGAGCACATATCAACATAGAGTGAACTCAAATATAGAAGAAGTGCCACAAATATACAAGAAAAATACAAAATTTCCCTTTGTGATAAAATATTTTCACAATTTCTAAGCTGCATGTTGTAAAATAACATCCACATAGGCATTTTAGTCGTAACCAATTGGTAAAGGGTTGAGCCTAGCCCAATAAGATCAAGTTTGAAAGAGGCGACTTGATCTAGGACATTTACATGATATATAGAGTTTAACATGCATCTAATACACCATGTTATTTATTCTGGACTTGGGATTTTTCCCTGTACACTTTCTCCAAGTTGGTCAACACTCTCAAAAATATTTGTGCTTCTCTACAGCACCAGCAAAGCCCTATGGAACTGGATTTGAATTTAGGAAGGTGTTTTTAGAGAGAACAAGAACATATATGTTTGTGTGAGAGTGTTTTCTGAATTCAATGAAGTGTACTCTCCAAAATAAATAACATAGTATGCGTCTTAAACTCTATCATATAAGTCCTCCATCGAATTCGCTATTTCAAACTCCATCTCACTGGGTTAAGTTAAAGCACTTAACAGTTAATTAACTAAAATGCTCATGTGGAAATTATTTACAACACTAACATTTAACCGTATATTACACGAAACATGTCCATTGCTTCAAAAATCAAACCAGAGAGGATTGCATTAACTGCAACAACCTTAAAAGGAAGTTCTAATCAAAACATCAATCCAGTCAAATGAACCAATAATCTCTTCATGATTCAAAGCAAGGAAAAAGGCATTAATATTATACGCAAACAAAAATAGACCAGAAATAAAATTTTGTCCAACTTCAATAGCCACAGCACATAACAAGTTGCACTGCAGAAAAAAATATCAACGCTCGTTTGCTTCAGCTGAATGAAGCATTAAGGTACCTACTCAACTCCAATGGTCAGATAAAAAAGCTTAATTAAACAAAAGCACAAAAAGATTGTTCAACAATTAAAATATTCTGTTACATATCAGTTGAGCAATAAAATCAAAGGCGGATAGAAATCAATAGAATCAAGAATACCTGTTAGCAAGACCATTGACGACAAGCTCATTCACAACATAAGATAAGACCCTGTGCATGAAATTCCCACCCGCCATGGCTTGTTACCTTTCTTAAAAGAAAGAGATCAAACAGACAAATCAGCAACAAGTTTAATCTTAAGAAATGAAATTGATTGATCAACAAATACCTTTAGGATTTCTGTTTATTTCTAATCCAAGATTACAAAACCAACAGAGCCCTATAAAACAGCAATTCAATTTTCTTAAAAAAAAAATGAATAAACCCTAAAATTATGAAATTCAGGTATCCATAATTATGATACACAAAAAGATTGGGCACGTAAAAATGACCACAACAGATTTGAATGATTATCAAGCAAGTGCAGCTAAGGAATTGACTGCGTAACCTGAGAGAAAAAGAATGGCGATCGGGAAGCAATTTGAGTGTGGAGAAAGATTCATCGATGATAGGAAGGCGTGTTTAGGGTTGGTAAGAGCGGCCCATGGGCTTCGTTTCTTGTTTAGGGTTTGAGCAGCCTAGGGTCCGTTAGCAAGATGACTGTTTTCTTTGGTTTACAAAATAACAAAGTCCCTCCCATCCCTATGATCTAATCAATCAATCAATCGCTTTAGTGAACAGAATATCAGAGTGAAGGGTTGCTTATGTAATATACACAATATACACACTAGCTATCTAACATGTACTCTGCTTGCTGCAGTTGTAAATTATTATTATTATTTTTTTAAAACGGATGTGTAGACACTTTGATGTATTTTTTTACATTAAAAAATTTAAAGTATAAATTGTAAAAAAATTAGAAAAATATATTAAGGCTTTATTGTGAGCATGTTTTTTTTAAAGATTAACGTTGGTGTCCGGGTCAGTTTGCGTGTTCCTTGACTAATTCTACGAACCTTGAAGTTAACGACCATACAAACCTCCAGTAACTCTGAAGTTTGTGAGACTTAAACTAGTGATTTTTGATGAACACGTTTATTGTTAGCATGTTTTTTGTCTAGTTTGTTCTTGTGCCTATATTATCATGTGTGGTTTTTTCATGCTTGATGCTTGTTATTTGTTTGATATAATCTTGAACAACTCATCATATATATTTGATAAATGTTCAACTTTTTTTAGAATAAATCTTTTAAAAAGTTCATTTGTTTAAAAGGTTTCTACCAAGTTTAATTTTTTAATTGTTATGGTTTTTTTCTTTTAATCTAGTTATATATATCCATGCAATTTATTTGATGTATTTGCATGATATATATTTTTATGAACTAGGATTGGTTTATACATGTTCTTGCAAACTTGTTTTTCCTGTGTGTGAAGTGTCCATATCAGTGATGTTATCACTTGCCACCTGTGATCGTCTTATTCATACTATAGTCAACGGCATTAGTAGGAACCACAAAACCATATCTTTATATACCATGAAGGCATGCCAGCCTTTATGCTAGTCATTCCATGTAGTGAGAATTGGTTGGGGGAATACATTCGCCACCTAAACAAATATTTACTGAAAGCTTCACTTAAACCTACTACCTTGAGATTGAGCCTGCTGAAATCTTCAGTTTGAAAGGAGTTAATGGCTTAACACTTTTGCTTCAAAAGCTCTGGGCCAGAAAAATACTCGTGTTCTTCACCAAATAATACGCAGATTCAGTTGGCCAGCAAGCACCCAATGAATTTTGCAGTATCTTCCAGTAGCATCTGCTTTACTTAATGGAGGTTTAACAAAGACATCTGTCACAATTCAGCAAGGTTAACTTGAAACCTGAGAAGTAACAACCTACGTTTAAGCCTAGAGCAGGGGCTGGTTTCCATGTAGATGCAGGCCCATAAATGGGTAAGAATAATTACAATATAAGATAAAGAAGATATGTAAATAAGGAAGATGAAAAACCCACCCAAATTGGGATCCAATTCCAAGTTTTCTCCATCATTTGATTGGGATTTAGCAAATCATGTAAATGATGCCTAAGAAAGGATGAGCAGGAAGAAAAGACTGCTGAGGACGTGCAACTTTTTATTTCAAAGCTCCCAAACCAGTGTCTGTACATGAGCTAAATATATTTTACAATTTTCCCTTATGAGGTTATCAAGCAGCTTCCCCGACACAGCAGAAAAAGTAGTAAATCACATTCAGATGGCACGTGAAAGTTTACACTGCTACATGCGACTTCGCTTGCTCAACATTGCTGGCTTAAAACTGGCAAGACCAGTGATTTCCCTGCCTGTTATCAAGCTGTTGATGTCATAGGTGCCTTCATATGTGTAAATGGGTTCTAAATCACATAGTGCCTGCAATGTGATCCCAAATACAGAAGAGTGAATGATATGTACAACAGCGAAGCATGTTGGAAAATTAAAGAAAACAGATTCTTCACATCTAAGAATAGTGATCAATGAAGAAGCCATTCACCAGTTGGTGCAATGAGTGGTAAATGAAAACAAAGCTGAATCAAGTTTTTAGTCTTTGCATGTTAAAAGACCTCAGGCATGGCTTTTGGTATTGAAAAATTCCATTTTCATCTGATCTAAATGTGTCAGTCATGTGTCCAAGAGTAAACTTCTCAGTAAAGAGTTTAGCATGAAAACCTTGGCAACTAGAAAATCAGCCAAAATTCCATTGCCACCAAGTAACTCCCTCCCAATACTAGCAGTTTCCCTTGCCTTCAAACTGATCCATGCCTGAAGATGTAAAACAACATCAATGCATCATGGCTGGAAAGCACAATCCTTTATCACTAAATATATCACAGAAATGAATCGGTCAATCATACCTTTGCCAAGCTAGCTTGACCTGGGGTCATTTTTTCCTTTTCATACAACTTGCAAAGACGCCAACCAACTAGTACCATTGCTTGGACATTACCAAGCATGTGAACAAGTTTCTGTTGATTGATTTGGAAAGCTGCCAATGGTGCTCCAAATTGTTTCCTTTCCTTTAGATACCTTTGAATCATTTAAGAGTCAATATAAGTAATGTGGGAAGTTAAAATAAAGATACTCAGGAGAATCAGGATATAAAGTGATTACCTGTGACACATGTCATAGACCCCCATTGATATGCCAATAGGTTGCCAGGCAACCATTACACGCGAAACAGCTAGAACCTAATTTTACTTAGCAGTACTCAGCAAGGAGCTTGGAAATCTCAAACTCATAAAGATAAGATCATATAGAACAAAATGGAATAAGAACAGAAAAATTCAGCTGTGTAAAAAGTTCACAACAAGCAAGATTTACCAGGCCCTTCTGCGAATCAATACTATAGGTGAACTGATGAGTAATTGTGTATTGATTTTCACGCTCATTAAAACTCTCAACAAGGGAAAAAGGACCTGACTAATTAAAAGGCAACCCCCAAGGGGTAAAAGGAAAAGATGTAGCTTTCTTATGTTGGCAATGTTACAAAACACTCAGTAAAGGGAACAGAGTAAAAGTCCAAACACTGCCAAATTATAACAATCTCAGAAGCGCATTTAAACTTAAAAGGTCCTAAAAGCCATGAACCAACTAAAATGTAGAAAAACATGGTCCAAATAAAATTATAAAGATTTTTTTTCCTTTGTTTATTTAATTGAGTTTTAAAGAGCTTGAAAATCAACTGCCAAAGAGTAAAAGGAAGAGATGTATTTTCCTTGGTAATGTTATGAAAAGCTCAGTAGAATGGGTGTGGAGCAAACACACCAAAAACCGCTGCAAATTATAACGAGTTTTGAAGCATATTCAACTAAAAACATCCTACCAAATTACAGAAGCCAAGTAAAATGCAGAAAAACATTGTCTGGATAAACTTAGAAAGTATATTTTACTCTTGCTTCATTTGCTTAAGAAGATAGGGTAGAATACAAAGATCATAATATAATTCTCATAAATTTTGAATAGTTTGATCTGTTTCTCTTATCCACTAGACATTTCATTAATTTTGTGTTCTCCAATTGACTTACTAAATCTCAACAGAATCACGTAGGCGACAGCAACTTTGCAAACAATTATGTGAACTTCTAAAGTTTGATATGATGGGAATTGATCCCAAGGCTAAGGCAGCCCCAGTGGAAATGTTCTACGGCATTAATAACTCTTGGTTGGCATACTGTTGCACTCCAGATAAATACTGAAGTTTCAGATTTGCAACATAACACTGGAGTTCCATTTCACTATCTTTTGGTAACACAAATAGATTACTTGGTATTTCCTAAAACTAAAGATTTGCGGGCTACCACTGCATAGTTGATTATCCAGAAAATCATAGCAAGACTGACACTAATGATCATGGGCAGGTTTCTCAGAAAGAACTTGTTACTGCTGTACCTTATTTGTATCTTGAAAAGAGTTGACACCAGGCAACCTGTCCTCATCAGGAACAAAAACTCTTTTCATGACAATATCTCCATTTTGTACAATGCGCAGACCAATTTTATTTTCAATTTTTGTAACTGTTAATCCAGGAGCGTCCTTCTTTACTATAAATCTGAAACAGGAAAAAAGAGAGAGGGCAATACATGTAAAAAGACAATGCACAATGAAAAACTGTCGAATGTAGTGTTATGAACAAAACTAGAGAAAAAAGACACCTATAAAATGCACAATAATGGGCATGAAAGTCAGAAATTGAGAATGAAAGAGTGAGACCTTTCTAGGAGAGTCACTTACTGAACCTTATTTTAGCTAGTAAATAAAATTAGCCTTCTCTTCTCATTTCCAGCTCCCCCATGTGTTGGAAATCTCATGCAAGAAGCATGCCAGGATGCCCAAAAAGTACTCATAAAGTAGCTTGTTTCAAATGTACTCATCTCTAAACACTCAAGCATTTGGCATGCAATACTACATACAAGTACAGTTGTACTATAGATTTGAGCCTTGATAGTTTCCTCAATCTTTGTTAAGAATTACTTAGAGATGTTGGTGAGCATTTAGAGCCAACAATCATTTATATGGCTTCAGATGGGATCAAGCACACACCCTTATCAGATGTCCAGTTTGCTTGATTCACTTAGGGCCCATGAGAAAGGAAGTCTTGTGCGAGGTTTGGTTATGCACAAACAGTCTCAGTGCATTTGATTGATGGGAGTCACTGGTTTTGGGCTCAGAGAATGATGGAACCAGTAATCATTAGGATACCATTTCACATATCTTATAGATGCACAACAGGCTACTTTCTTTGTGTTCCTGTGTAACTATCCACCAAAATACAGAACAAACTTGATAGACAATGACTACAGTGTACCGTTTTATCACAGACATCTAGTGCCCTACACAGTAAAACTCTCAAATTTACATGTGCAAAAGGGAATGTACATTCGCTTGCATGCATATTAATCCAGAAAAATCTCTATGAAGAATTCGTTGGTCTTTGTGCAAGCCTTTCCAAAAATTTAGGCTGCATCTAGTTTCTATAATTACAAATCTCAGAGATCAGCATAATGTCGACAAGACTCACCACACTAGTTATAGATAGAGAGAATCATACCCGTTAATCTGATTAGTAGTGGTATTGCGAGCGAATACAACAAGCAAATCTGCAAAGGTACTGTTTCCTATCCAGCGTTTTTTGCCCTCGAGTATCCAACCTCCTTCCACCTGAATATCCCAGAATGAGAGCAAAAGCAAGACATAGCAAGAAATTCAGCAGAACGGCATGAAGAATAGCAACGTAAAAATAACATAGAAGAGGTCAGGATGTCAGACCTTTATTGCTGTTGTTTTCAGACCACTTGCATCACTTCCATAGTCAGGCTCGGTCAAAGCCTAATGATCAGGACAACATAAAATAACTTGAATCTAGCATAAATACATATCAGACACATGTAGTGCCCGAGTGCCAAAAGAAGCCACTTACCCAACAAGCTACGGTGCTGAACTGTGCCAAAGAAGGTAAATATTTCAGCTTCTGTTCCTCCGAACCACAAAATGCTGTTCTTCACAATCCAGGCAAAAGGTCAGAACTCATTAGTTAGCAGCATCTTGTTTTGTAACTAAATCCAGGAACTAGCATGTCTTAAAAGGAAAGACAGTTAAACCAAGATCTCACCTATGGTGAGCATTGCCAGAGATGAATGCACCAAAATAAAAGTCGAACAGCTCGCGTCAACTCTAGCAACTTCTGCCATTGCGATGGCACTTGCAGTGATGGAAAGACCAGGGCACCCATAACCCTGAGATTTCAAGTCAGTTAATCATCCAATTTCCCAATTCAACTTGAACAAAATACGAAAGTTACCTTGATCGTTCCCCCAGCTATACCCAAGGCACCGAGCTTCGGAATCGCATGAAACGGGAACTTCGCCTTCTCCCAATACTGTAAAGCAATAAAATAAATAAATTATACATAATTTTTTTTTCCTGCCAAAATCTAAACATAATACCTCTGTCATCATCGGAGCTATTTCCTTCTCCATACACTCCCTCACTCTCATCCTGAGTGCCTGATCCTCCACGGTTAATAAATCACTGAATTGATAGTAATCTGAAACTGTTTTATTTTAAAATAACAACAGCATATTCATTGATTAGCGAGTGTCGAAAATGGCCTAAATTTCTCTCAATAGATCATAATTTTTTTTTTTAAAATCTATTGATGCTCTTACCGCTAGGAGGAAATGTGGAAACTGGAGTTGCTTGAGGGAAGGCGACGGAAACATCCAACGGCGGTAAATTAAAATACGAGCTCCTTGGATTTTGCTCAAGCTCATCTGCTAAAACAGTTTTTTAAAAAAAGTAAGTAATTAATTTAGGAACAACATGAAGATTAATGGAATCAAGCCATTAACAACAGTATATCAAACTTGTTTGACATGCACACCTCTGTTTTTAGGGATTGACATGGTTGGAAAATATAAAACAGGAGAGACACCTAAGATGTGTTTATTTTTTTATTTGGAACTAAAATCAGTTACGTTGTTGCTCTTATGATCTTTTCAGTAAGAGACAATATGAGAGAGAAACGACGAAACTCCGTTTTAAAATATGAGAAAATGACTACTAAGTTAAATTATATAAAAATTTAATAGTCATCTTTTTTTTCCATTTAGTTTTTATATTTAAATTTATTCCTACTTATTTTAAAACTATATGGGCCCAACTTTATAACTAGCCCATATACTTCTTTTTTAATGAAAATGTGATGGCTTTAAGAAAAAACAAAGGAAACCCATCTTCTTCGGCCGACTAGTATAAATACATCTAGTGGGCTTCAAAGCAGGGCCCAAACCAAGCAAAATATGTGATGGCTCAGCTTTTCTTATTATTAATCACAAAATTAAAATGATTGAATAATTATTTCAAGAGCTACTGAATTAATGCAAAGAACTTTAATGGGTTACGTTTGGAAATGCTATTTAAATTGTAATTTTTTAAAATTGTAATTTTTTTTATTTTAATATACTAATACCAAAAATAATTTTTTAAAAAATAAAAAATATTATTTTAATATATTTAAAATTAAAATTATATTAAATAATAACCAATAAAGCATTACCGAGCAAGGTAGCTAAAATGCAACTTATTAACTGGTGTACATTAGATTATCACCTTGTCATTTGACCTTTTAAAGCCAGGGTTGTGTTGTCACTTCAATGTATTACAGTCTAATCATTATGCACTCTTCACAAGTCTTTTTTTTTTTTTTTCTATTTACATGGGTGTTCGGGCAGCTTGCGCGCACTACGACTATTCCCCACGGTTCACTGGACATCCTGCAAGCCCAAGAGCAGGTTAGGCACTGCGGTGGTGACATGCGTGCACATAGAGAGTCGAACCCGGAACGGGAACGGAACAAGTCACACGGTTGACCACAACAGCTAGACCCTCAAGTGTCTTCACAAGTCATTTTTGGTTATATTTAATGCTGAGGATTTTGGAGGCACAATGGGTGTGAATTGGCCTTGATCATCTCACTATTTTCGGGTGAAAATTGTTTCAGGTACCTTCATTCTATATAAATGCATGTTTTGAAAATTTAGTTTTGAAAATTCAGCTGTGCGTGTTACTATGAAATCGAACATCTGACAGACCTGCAATGCTCTTTGTAGGATTCCATAGTCGTTTCCATGTCTTCATGATAAGGTACTTGCCGCCGCCGCCGCCGCCGATACTGCCTTTTATTTCACCTCAAATAAGATGAAGCAGATTCAAATAATCAACATTAGTATGAGATTTATATATGCTAATGAATATGCTACGTAGTTTATAAGTTTGTTTCGTGTAATATGTAATACTGTTTTTATTTATATAAAATATATTTAATATTAATAGATATTTTTATTTTTAATATTTAATTATATTTGATGAATGAATTTAAAGCAAAATAAAGTCTGTACAATAAAAATATTTTGCTTAAAAATTATAAAATTGTTATAATTATGATACTTCTATTGCATCAAAATATTATTTTTAAATATTCTTTATCAATGTTTTATTAAGATTTGAGATTATTAAATTATTTTATATAAAGAGTGTTATGCTTTCATGCTGACTATGCGTTGTTCTTATCAATGGAAACAAACTAATAGATATTGAGTATAAAATAAACCATATGAAGGTATTTAAGTAATTAAGAGAGGATTTATCACCCTATGTGAATTAGAAAAAATATCTCATATATTCTCAAATAGTATTGATCGTGAAATTCTTGACTAATGTGGAATAAAATTTGAAAATAGTTTCAAAATCTTATTCAAAGAATCAATAATTATAATGTTAAGAACTAACATGATTTAACAAAGCATACATACTTTATGCTATAATGTTTAAATCGGAATATTCATAGTGAAAGGATAATAATTATATTGAAAAACTGGTCATTGAAAGATTAAATCAAACCATTTATAACTTTCTTAATATTTGGGGTATCGTGATAAGTTGCTAGATATTGTACTTGATATTCAAATATAAGTCAATCAATTGTTGAATTGATAATAAATTAAATTGTTTAATTTGTTTGATCTTATTTTATTTAGGATTGTAATTTATATTTGGGCTCAATTATTAAGGAATCTAATGAGTTATACAAATAATAAGAACTATTGATCAGAAATTAAAATGAGATGATTAATCAAATGTGACTTGATTGTAAATAAATTTTAAAAATTGAAAACTAAAATGTTATTAATATATATGATTATAATTCTAGATCTAGAAACAATCAAGTAAATAAGGACTTAATTGGATAAATTTAAGGGGTAAATTGACATTTTACTATTTATAAGGTTTTTAAGTTTTCATATAAATAGAAATTTATATTTTTTTTTATTTCAGAAGATGAGTAGAATACACTACAGAAACACCTAAAACATAAAAAAAGCTAATACTTTAAGTGCCTTTTCTAAAAGGATTTAAGGGATTTTTCAATCAGTTTCATATAAGTTATTGTTAGAAATCGAACACTTGAACGATTTATAATTTATAACAACTTAACTTTGAAGCAATTATTCAAAGTTAAAAAAAATATTTGATCTTCAGTTAATTTTCACATAAAAATTAAACAACTTCTAGAATTACCTAATGATATTTTTAATACTCTTAAAAAATTTTAAATTTATTATTTTTACTGCTGCATGTGTTTCCAGCACTATAAGTAACTTATCTATGTTGTTGCAGGGTACTAAATCTGGGAGTCTTGGTGACATTGTCAGAGGTTTTAAAGGGGGGAAGGTAGACCGACCGCAGTGTGGATATTACTCCAATTCCCAAACCAGCAAGAATGCTACACGTAAGACTTTTGCTATTTGTGCTGTTTCTACAATTCTGGCCTCTTTGTATATTGTTTTTCGTGACAAGGTTCTTGCAGTAGGACAAGCAGGTTCAAATGGATGGCATCAGTTTCCTCTGGATTTACTTCACGAAATCATGCTTTTGGCCGTGTTACTAAAAGGCTATTGCACATGCAGGATTCCTGGTGCTGATAATAAAAGTTCAGAGCTAAAAATGGCTCAAATTGGCCATTTTCATTCTATTAGAGGTTCAGGAAGCTGGGGAGCTTAATATAGGCCTGTGGAGCATAAAACGTTGCTAATTAGGGTGGAGCTTAATATAGGTTTGTGGAGCTCATTACAATTTAAAATACACAAAAAATGTCATCTTCATCATTCTCTCTCAGTTCAAGTGTTTCCTTTATCGTAACTGATACGGAAACACATGAACTTGCTCATGGCAACCAAATCAGAAGTTCAAAATAAAGCGAGAGGTAAATCTGAGTTTCTTGTGCGTTTGCTTGCATGGATTATCGAATAATTCACCTCTAATTTTGCATTCCAGAGAAGAGAACGGACAGGGAGATTTTACTAGGTTCTGGTGGAGAAACAAAGCCCAGAAGTAGTAGGAACCTTAAGGAAATCGTAGCCAAGTACAGAAAATCCAAGGTAACGTTGCATGTTGGTTTATTTTGACGAACTCTTCTTTCATTGGTAAGGCCAACATCAATAGTTTGAATAGATTGTGTTTTTTTGGTTTGGTAAATGATTTTAGGACGCCTCTTCTCCGGCTGCTAGTGCACGAAACAAGCGGGTCCAAAGGCAGGAGAAGCTGGAGGTAAGATTTTAGCAAAAAAAAAGAAGAGAAAATACCTTTAATTTTCACAATTGAATTTCCTCACGTTTCATTTTTATCGTATTTTCTTTGATCAAACTTTCTCCAGATGCCCCGAGTCAAATTGGCTATTTTTGGATTTCTTCAGCCTTCATATGTTCCTAGACAATTTACCATGCATTGCTTTCTAAATTGTTATATACACGAAAGGCCTATCTTGACCAACTGCTAAATGTTTTATATTTATATAAGAAAATCAGCAATGACACTGAAGAGCTGGAAGGTAGATCAGAAGACTATGCATCATTGGCAAATGAATTTCTCAAGAAAATGGAGAAACGAAAGTGGTGGAAACTGTGAGAAAGATAAGCCTGATATGCTAGCTATCGGACAGGTTTTAAAAGTTTTTCCTTCTATTTGTTTATCCCCTTTGTGCATAGTGAGATTTCTCCAAGACCCCAACTGGAGATTATCGCACATACCCCAACTGGAGATTATCATCACATATTATGTGCGATTTGAAGACAATTATGAATCTGTACTTCGATAATGTCTATGAGTAAGTTTCAACTGTGCTCACTTATCTACAGATGATTTTGGGCCGCACGTTATAAAAGCAGTTGTCCTCCAACTAAACCTGAACCTTTTAATTACATTGGCAGAGCCACACAACCTCCCAATTACCAATTCCATGAAGAGAACGTGTTTTTCATTGGTTTCTTCATTCTTGGATTCACACTGTATGTTTTATTTTTTTCCCCTGAAACCACTTTTCCCAGGAAAAAATATTAAACGCGTACGGGACCAGAAAGAATCTTACAAATGAGCACTGAAAATTGCCTGAGCACAAGGCAATGTACCATAAGTTGTCGAAGAGCATATGAAGAACAAAGGCAATTTTATAGCGAGGCTTACGCCAATATATTGAACTTGTACAAATATAGCATCACATAGCAACCACTGAATTAAGGCCATCTAAAATATTAAAAAGGATGGGATACAAAAGGTTCAAGAGAAGAAAAAAGGAAAGATTCTAGCTAGCCTTGTGGCGTAAGAAATTTCATCTTCTGTTATTGAAGGCACGCACGCGTCTTTATACTTGGCCTTGGCATTTGGCACATTATTTGGGCCGAATCTCTGCTGTCTGAGGCCTAGTGTTGATGAACCAGCCTGGGAATCAACCTTTGAAAGCCATGCAGCAGAGACTCGCAACTTCCAGGATTCCCTCCTCGTCTAGCCATTCACTCAAGAGAACTGGCCGTTGCCACTCCCCAAAAACAAAGACCATAAATTAAAGAAGGATCCCAGAGAGAAGACGAGAAAGAACAACAACGTTGACCGAGTGCATGGATCCTATTCCTATTATTTATGGGAAGATGTATTTTATATATAGATCATGCCATAGTCAAGCAAATCAAATATGCAAATACCATATGCTTATTCCAGCAGTCCTGGCAATTTTCCTTGAAAAAGGACCAATTAGTTATACAAACAAAGGAGAAGAAATTAATTTCAACTTGAGAGTGATTGTGATGGATGTTTCATATTTCAGTTCACAATGATAAAACAAAGGGATTGCTTACAAATTGAATTAGATTAATAACCTTTTATAATTAAGCTTATTGGTTACAAGATTTAAAGATTTGGCATGTGGGTGACTTGCCATCTTTACCAATTAATTTAGTTGTTTTTTTATTAATATGGGTGTTCGAGTTAGTTTGCGTGTACCTTGATTAATTTCACGGGTTCTCAATTTAACGATCATGTAAGCTTTTAATAACTCTAAAGTTTATAAAACTCGAACTGATAATTTTTAAAGAATAAATCTAAAACATGATTAGTTAAGCTACACCCATCTACTTAATTTATACTTTCAAATCACTACTAGTGACCTTTAATTTGTCCAATATATAATCTACAGGTGGCTGCAATGCACGAGCATGTTAGACACATGGTTAATTTGAAGCTCCGGTATGGCAAATAGAAGATAAGGATGGATGGCTTAATCCTTGTCTAGTTTTATGCGACGCATCCATGGCCTTTTTATGAGATACATGGCAGGAAAGAGATTCTGAGCAGTTGTGTCTTGTGTGCTTACACAAAATTATTTTTGTCATTTACTATTATTTATAAAGGACTTAATTTACCATATATAATAATTATGAATGTGCCATTGGCATCTCTAACAAATATTTGTTTTTTAGTAACACCGTTTTCGTTGTTTAATTTATTTTTATGCTTTAATAGGAAATGATAAAAAAAACTTGATCAACAATTTATGCGCCTGCATAATCTCAATAGCTTTACAAGTTTTATACAGTGGTTTGTTTCATGGAAAATATTTTCTTGAAAATTATTTTTCAAAGCTTTTCCAAATTTATTTTTAAGTTTAGAAAAGTTAGTCATTCAAAAAATGTTTTTCAATTAAAGAAAAAACTTAATTCTTTCTTTTCAAATCTTTAATAAAATAAAAAATTAAAATAATTAAATTACTTGTAAAATTAGATTTTGTTAAATTAGGATTCAATGGCTTTTTTGTATTTTTGTTTTGGTTTTTTTAGTAATAGTCAATCATCTACATAATCACAATAGCTTTACAAGTTTTCTACAATGCTTTGTTTCATGTATATGTTTTCTTGAAAATTATTTTCCAAACTTTTTCATAGTTATTTAAATTTTAAAAAATTAATCAATAAAAAATAATTTTTCAGTAAAAATAAACACTTTAGTCTTTTCAAAGAAAACTATTTTCCTTCTGTTAACTTCGGAGAACACTTTTCAAATCTTTAACTAAAAAAACAAATTGAAATGACTAAATTATCTTTAAAATCAAGATTTGTTAAACTGTGATTTAAGAGGTTTTTTCATATTTTTGTATTGATTTTATAGTAATAATCAAGTTGACTAAAGATAAATATAAAATATAATTAAAAAAATAAAAAGTGATTGGCACGTGAATTAGATGCGTCAGCGTGTCAGACATGCCAAATTAAAAAAAGGTTGAAAACAAATAAGAAATCAAAATAACACGAACCAAATCGGAAAAAAAAAATATATGACAAATTGGGATTAAATGATGAAATTGAAAACAAATAAAAATTTTCTAAAAAGATCAAGAATAAAAATTAAAAATCAAAAGAATAAAGACTGAAATTAAAATATTAGAAACAAAAAAAAACCAACTTGGAATTTTCAAGGGAGGAGAGGAAACAAAACAATATAGGCCCACTAGCGATAAACTGCCCCACCGCTTCCAACACACGCCGCATCATCAAGAAGAGGACACACGACGCTTCCAACAATACAGTGGAAGGACATATTCTGCTATTGGGAGATGCTGCACGCCTTACCCGAAATGCATAGACGCCTCACATGTGAATGACATACACTAGCAACTCTTTCCATTTAACTAATAATTAACACGTATAAAAAGATAAAATTATCCTCCATAAAACCAGTAGTAACAAAAAACCCATAGTGAAAAGACCAAAAGACCTCTAGACACATGGTTTATTTTTTTTAATTCTAAAGGTAAATATGGTATTTTACTATATTTTAAAAAATAAAAAGAAAAAAGTACTCCTATTAGTCAATTTTAAAATTTTTAACTTGAGGGTAATTAGATTATTTCTATGTGCCAAACCAAATTGAAAAGACATTTACATCTCTGTTCAATTCCTTAATGATTAATGGGCAATGTATAAATAACAAAATAATTTGTTTTTTTTTAAATGACAAAAACATAATTATACTATTGCAGGGAAGAATAAATTGTATATGCACAGTGAAAATATGGTCAATTGTAGTTTTTTTTTTTGTTATGTTATATCTACACCATGATTCAAATGATAACATGAACCCCCAACCTGGCTCTCCATTTTATTTATTTTATTTTTTATTAAGACCACAAATAAATATTTGTATATATAATAAATTGAAGCACGATGATGGCGCCGGGGGGGCTAAATTTGAGTTTGTGCCTTTGTCACCACCCAATTGAGTGTACAAGTAGGAAAGTTGAAATTCCTTCACGTTTTACACAGATGGTGAGTAAAAGTGTAAGACCTTCGCACTCCTCCATTCAAATTCCATCGATGAATGTGGTCTCGTGATAAGTGGAAAGCCATGGTCCTGTTATATCTAAGAGAAATTGTTTGGTTAGATTAGGCTAATACATGGATAATGCATGGACAGATTCATGTGTAGAAGGTGTTTGATGGTGAGGTTGCATCAGTGTTTTTAATAAAACACAGATGCAACTCGTTTAATAAAAAAAAAAACAATTTATTATTCATGGGATCCACGACATTTTAGCGTCCAAAAACGCAGGAGGAAAAAAAATAGATGAATGCTGCTTGCTGTGCCCTTCATGCTAATTAATTAGCATGAATAGTGAAGCATGCTTCACTGTTCATGCTAATTAATTAGCACAAACAACATAGCATGGCTACACTATTCACTGAACAGTGTAGCCATGCTATACTTTTCCGGTCGGACCGGTTCCGGTTTAAAGCTTAAAAATGTATTGAACCAGGTCCGACCCAGTAAAATAAAAAAAAATTATATTTTTTATTTTTTAATTGTGTTTTATTCAAAAAAAACTAGTGTTTAACATTATTCAATGACACTGCATAAATTAGACAGAGATCACTTGATGATGTAGCATTTATAGAATTTGATCGCAATTCCAATTTTATTCCTGATTATATTTTACCTGATGTTGTTGCGTGCTTAAGAAACAAAAAAAATTGTAGTTCTTGTCGTATGTATTTCTTACGTGATAGAATTGTAGATAGTTTAATGGAACAATAAAAAATATTTTATATAAAGTATTATTTATTTCATGATGTAATAACAATAGTTAAATTTACAATATTTAAATTAAAAACCATCAATAGTAATATATATTTTTAAAATTATTTTATAACCTCAATTTCAAAAGCATTATTAACCAAACACATTAAACTACTTTTTTTTCAACCTTAATTTCAACCACAGTTTTAACCAAACATATATTTTTTCAAACCAACCTCAACTAAAAGTACTTTTTATAAAATAATTTTTTTCAAACCACAACCACAACAACAACTGCAATACCAAACACACCCGTAATCATGTGAGCACAAGCACCATATCATTGTTTAATTAATATCTTGATAAATTAATAGATTAAGTTTATCCAACGATTTAATTTGCATTAAGTATCCTTGTTTTTACTATTTTTCTTAGTGATAATTTCTAAGTTCATTTTGCTTATGGATAATGTTGGAGTGTGAAGGAAGTGTCCTTTGTCTTTACAGTCTCCCTTTAAACTGTCATATATGTTTACATTCTGAGGAGGACCTCTAATGTCATGGAGGTACACTAATTCTTTATGTTCATTACAAAAATATAATCTTATTTTGTTGAAATAAAAATACTCGAAAGCTTTTTTGTCATGAAATATATTTATCTTAATATAAAGATTGAATGAATTGAAAGTTATTGAACTTGTCTCATCCCTTTCGAGTATAAAAATTTGAATAAATATGTTATTTATTTATTTATTAGTTTTAATAATTGATAGACAAAGTGTTTTTTCGGAACTTAGCATAGTAATTTTTTTTTAGGTAAAATAGCATGGGTGAAAAAATATTTAGGGATCTAACATGCTTGAACGAGTCATAGATAACATCTATGACTTGATAATCACATTTTTATTTGTGACTTGAGAGTCATAAATGCCAATTGTGACTTAACTAAGAGACTTATCCTGGAATAATTTCTTCTGCCATTAACTCTCTACCTAAAAAAATCATAATTCATAAAATTCAAATAATTAGTTTTTCAACAACAAAACACAATTCACATAAGCAGCACATAACATCTTCAATCATAATTAATAAAATTAAACCGGTCATTAATATAACATAACATTTTATTAAAATTAAACTAATTATGCATCTATTCATAATTCTCATAACATACAATAACATGTAACTATATCTAATAATAGCCTCCGCTCGTGGAAGGATCTGGAGCACTTGTAGATGGGTTTAGAGCATCACCCTAACTCATCTAACTCGAGGACAAATTTGTAAAATCCATATAGGTGT
This sequence comes from Populus nigra, assembly GCF_951802175.1. Classification (NCBI taxonomy): domain Eukaryota; kingdom Viridiplantae; phylum Streptophyta; class Magnoliopsida; order Malpighiales; family Salicaceae; genus Populus; species Populus nigra. The sequence continues at coordinate 19,151,301 of NC_084854.1, forward strand.
GAGAAGGACCAATATCATTCTAGCTCGTGGATAGACATGAGATGGTCGTGGACAGACTAGAATCCTTGACATTACCATGATAAGCAATCTCATCTTCTGTTAATACCACTTTAAGATATTCAACCTCCACAACCTCTTGAAGTCCACCATGACATAAATCGAGTGTAATGTTGGCCACAATACATCCTATTTCATTAACACCCTTACTGATAGTCGTTATTGCTTTTCGAGCCTTCTGTACCAAGTAATGAATCTATATACATACATTAAAAAACTAATTAGTTGTCATCATTCATAATAACATTAACAATATTTAATAAATGTTGTTTATAAAAAAATATTGCATACCAATCGATTCTATCTCGGATATCAGGGCGTATAATGCATCAAATTGCGTGGATACCTCACGAAACACGACCAGGTAGGTGTAATGAAATGATGTGTAATAGATAAATATTATCTCATGTAAGTATCTATAACAATCATCGAATACTGTTTCTTAAAAACATGATCTCTCATAGCATCCCAAAGATCTCAGCAAGATGCATGAATCACCAACTAATTCTCCTAACGCTTACCCTGATGATTAATACAATGCAACTCGTCAACCGTATCAATATAATTCGGTATATGCTGAGATAGTCCAAACTATCACATTATCTGATCTAGGCAATGCATTTTAACAATGTCGAAGCAGTGCAACGAGACTTGTGCTAACCAAATGTTAGATCCCTCACGGCATATAGGAGAAGCTGAAAGTATCGAATTCTCTGTATATGACATCTATATAACCTATAAGAACATATAATATAATTATATCAGACAAGAAATCAAAACCATATAATTTATCTTCAAATAACAAAAAATAGAAAACATTTGTAACACATACTTGATGTGGTTATTATGCGTCCAACTCATCCCGGTAGAGCTCGTAGACGTGAGTGAAATTTACCGTGAAAAGTCTAACCCCACACCATCTAATATGATAAACCACAGAGTCAATATATTTTTTACATTCAATTTATATAAATAACATGTTGACTAGAATCAATTTTATTATATTATTACCAAGAACCAATGGATAGTGTCAAACATATTATTATCTCACCTCTCTGGACATCTGATATAAATATGCTCCCATGACCAGAGTTGTTTTAATCAACATTGATAATTTTAAGTTAATATTTAAAATGCCATTAATTCTAACAATCAAAGAATTTAAAATAATCATACTTGAAGAAATAATAGACACTCGTCAATTTGTTTTCTCTTTTTTAAACATGTTTTACATAGTTGTCGGTATAGATATGCAAGCATGCCCCCCGGCTATAATTAAGAATGACCAAAAAATCCTCAAGTAGTGTCAGAAAGAACAATGGTACTGCAATGCCAGCAGTACTCGTGAAAATAAAACCTCCAAATATATGGAATATGTATGCTCGAGCATACATAATCAATTAGTCCTTTGTCGCATGTGTTAGGGGGTCTTAAAATTTATATCCAATCATGTCAATTTGATGCAATCGCCCATATAAGCATCGGCTAGAGACATTCATCCTAATAGATGATAACATAAAACATCTCTGTCAATCAACCTTTCACGTCTTGTCACAGGAGCTCTATTTATGAAAAGACTGATCAATAAGTCGATATCTTACAATACAGGTGTCATCTCACCAATACGTAAATGAAATGTGTGTGTCTCGTGCTTCATTGCTCAACCAAAGCTACAATTAATACGTGATCAAAATGTATGTCATGCAACTAACTGATCTAAAATAAAATAGCTTCAATAACATATAGGCAGAAACCTTCATGTAATTCCATCTGTATATGTTGTCAAGAAGTTACAGAATCACCGCCTTGAAAATAAAAAAATTTAGTTATTTAAACAATTAAAGTCATTAAAATTTAATAATTTACAATACTTAATTAAAATTGTTATTAAAAAATGCTTTAAATCTAAAGATCTAACCTTTCCACTCTAAATATCATCGGAATGATGTTGATCTTGCATGTATAAATTGACCTATTATCAGGACCTGCCTCAACAATCAGGTGGTCTTGTCTATCAACACTCCTAAAAGTAGTAGATTTGTAATACAATTTAACATCTATATAATTAAATTAAAAAAAATAATTAAAGTTGGAGTGATTTAGAACAAATACAAACAATTAACATATGTTGTCTAGTTTCACAAGTTTTTCTATAAAGACCTTTTTAACTATATATGCCACATCTATTCAATGAGTGCTCCTTTCTAGCATTCATCTCATTATGTAGATAAGTGAATTTTCTTTTATCCTTATTTATTCACCATCTAGTTGGACATCCATATACATCCATACTAGTATATACGGGCCACAACAACGTATCAAACAAAGGGTTGAAAATAAGAACTATATGCATTCTTAAACGACAAATTGGAGTAGAAATCATCAACAAATTGCACATAGTTCATATTTTGTAAAGTGCGATATGAAATTAGATGTGAACATGATTGATGATACAGTTTCCATTTGCTACAAGTACAAGTTGCTTAATTGATGTTAATCATTTCCCACATTTCTCTTGTAACACCAACTGTTGGAGGTGTCTCAAATTGAAATAACTCGGCTTTAAGATCAAATAGAAATACAAAGTGTGATCTAGAAGTTGTCACGTCAATATAAGTAATTCAGTGAGGACCTTTAGAGGCCACAATACATCACAACTCAAAACGTCTTTAACTTTTTCTCTATGCTCCATAAAATATTTATTACACCTAAAAACATTATTTGCACCATAGCCGTTACAAGCAAGCCATGAGAAATTTTAAAACATTATTAAAAACCTCTTATTTGTACACGTCCTATACAATATATTTTCTAAGGAAACAGTTAACTTGGTGTTGAAGTTACTCACAAAGTATCATGAACAATATCGATGATATCCAATATGCTCGGGAAAAATATGTGTTATGAAATTTTTTATTGCTGCATATCTAATATAATACATAACCCGATATGACTACCAATCACATATCAATAAAGAAAATCTAAAAACCAACTCCAATCACTATTTGTCTTTTCTTTGACCATAGTAAAACACAATGAATAAACTTTATTATTTGCATTATAAACAACTGCAGCCAACAACTTTGCCTTGGAGGTGTCTCAAATTGAAATAACTCGGCTTTAAGATCAAATAGAAATACAAAGTGTGATCTAGAAGTTGTCACGTCAATAAGTAATTCAGCGAGGACCTTTAGAGGCCACAATACATCACAACTCAAAACGTCTTTAACTTTTTCTCTATGCTCCATAAAATATTTATTACACCTAAAAACATTATTTGCACCATAGCCGTTACAGGCAAGCCATGAGAAATTTTAAAACATTATTAAAAACTTCTTATTTGTACACGTCCTATACAATATATTTTCTAAGGAAACAGTTAACTTGGTGTTGAAGTTACTCACAAAGTATCATGAACAATATCGATGATATCCAATATGCTAGGGAAAAATATGTGTTATGAAATTTTCAATTGCTGCATATCTAATATAATACATAACCCATTATGACTACCAATCACATATCAATAAAGAAAATCTAAAAACCAACTCCAATCACTATTTGTCTTTTCTTCGACCATAGTAAAACACAATGAATAAACTTTATTATTTGCATTATAAACAACTGCAGCCAACAACTTTGCCTTATACTTACCATAAATGTGAGTGTCGTTAATACTAATTATAGGACAACAATATTGAAACCCATTAATTGAGGCACTAAATGCCCAAAATGCTCTCCCAAATCTTGTTTTATTGCCATTAACTATTTTATGATCCTAAGTGATATTTTTTCCCTAGATTTAAATATCTAATGGCCAGTAGCATTCTAGGTAGGTTTTCAAATGACTCTTCATGTGTACCAAAAAACTACTATAATATTTTCTGTTTAGCCATCTACGCCTTTTAATATGAGACTTCATGCTCATAATTTCTTTTTACAATACTTTGAATCGTTGCAACACTCATACTTAAATCTCTCTTCACAATTATCAACATTACCTCAATAATGATATTTAAGTCAATTTGACAATGACGTTACAAAACAAGAGGATTTTGACATGTATATGGCCTTTTTAATTTTGAAATTTACTATGAATTTAACCTTTGATTATATCTCCCATGTAAATATCATCTACAAAATGGCTCTTGAACACATTGCAACTAAACATAAGTTTTATTTGAACAATAAACCTAATACTGTAATGAATTCTTTATATGGCACTACTTCAGTATAATAATACATTCATATTTGTCTTTAAACTTTTTCTAACCTCCAACTCATCAACTGATAAGCCCAAATTCTTACAACTATTAGCTTAGTTATTGCATCTATATTGATCATCCACACTTACAACCTCAAATTCAAAAGCAAAAGGAGCCATGTATTAATTAACAAGCTTAACTAACTCTGCTCCCCATCTTTCTTCTCAACCTCGACTTTATAATTATAACGATCATTTTCATTGTCACTTGGTTCGGATTCCCCATAGCAATGTGGAGCAAGTGTCATACTTAACTGAGGTTTCATATTAATAATTTCCTATACCAAAATCTATTTACTTGCATTACCACCTAGCCTAGATGGACCAATTGTTTGTGATGTCCGTGTGGTTCTCTTAGAGTTACTTGGAACCCAAGTTAAATTCATACTCAAAGAGTTTCGTTGTCTAGGTCTACTATTCAAATAGAGCTCTAACATATTAATCCCATTAATCCTCGTAATTCCAAACATTGAAGCACACTTCCATCACTACAGATTGGTACACCGATATAACAAGCTTGACTGATTCTGGTTTGTAACATCTTCCAAGTAATTTCAACTTTTATTTTAAACATATTCCAACCAAGTCGATCACATAACATTCTAGATAACCTGTAAATGAACATATTTAATATAATAGTTAGGAACTCATGATTACTTCCATTATAAGTGATACCATTATTGGTATTGACAATGATATTACCATGGAAGTATAATATTCCTAAATTACCAGATATTTTGTCAAACAACACAACAAAACACAATTCTAATTTATTAATATCTTGGGGTTAATTAAAGTGTATAATTTATCAATAAACCATAACGGTAACATAATCAGTTAAAACCTATTCATCAAATTAATCGGCAAACACCTGCATTCATCAAATTTTACTGCTATAACAAAATTATCCATCAAATTCATATATTTCATAGCCAATTATAACATTTTATATGTAATTTAGTATAATCCTAACTTAAATCAACACTAACTTTAATAAAATAATTTCATTAATTCACTATCAATAATAATCTAAAATCATTGATTATTTTAAAAAATAACCTAATTATTAACTCAACTTATATCTAATTAACATAATTATAAATAACCCTAATTTTTTTTAAAAAAAATCTCTAATTCAAAACCGTAACATTGTATGATCAAATTAACACACATCAACATAAAATATATTAAATTAATAAAGAAAAAGTATTTAATATATCTCTAAATATAGAATATGGATAATAATGATAACATGTGATTGGTGGTTTGGTCGGAAATTAATTAACCTGCGATGAAGAGAGAGAGAGAGAGATGACCTCTCGGGCTAGAAAGGATGATGTTATGGTGTTTTTTTATTAACATGGGTGTTCGGGTCAGTTTGCGCGCACCTCGACTAATCCCACGAGTTCTGAAGTTAATGACCATGTAAGCCTCTAGTGACCATCATATTGACAACCACATAACTCGAACATGAAATCATAAAGGGGGTAAACCTGTTGGTCGGTCTATGTTATGGTGTTTTGAATGCATTTAAAGTATGTTTGGCAATGTGGTAACGGTTTCTTTTCAAATAATTTTTCGTGTCGAAATGCATGCTAAATATATTTTTTTATTTTTTAAAAATTATTTTTGATATTAACACATCAAAACGATTCAAAACATACAAATCATATTAAATTTTAGCAAAAAAATTAAATTTTTTTAGAAACATGGTGTATTTTTAATGTGGGAAGAGAGAGGAAAGGTAGCTGACAACGAGGAGAGATAAGGGACGGTTGGCTGATGGGAAAGAGAGAAAAAGAAAAAGAAAAAGAAAAGGAGAAAGGGGAAGAAATTAAAACACATCCTTTGAAAAGGTCAAACCACAACACCATGGCCGGCAGGCAATTTTCACGCGAACCAAACATACAGACACAACGTTCCTAAGTTACCGAACTCGTCTCCGGCCTTTATAAAGCCACCTTACACAACCAGAATCTTTTTTAAAACATAAGTACATAAGTCAGTCGTATCTTTTATTTCTCCCTATTTTGTTTTTCGTAACTATAATATTTTATTATATTATTTAGGTATTTCTTTAATCCTAGATATTTTGCTTCGCTTGTCGCTCTCTTTATTTTTTGGTAGATTATAAATTTAACTAGTTTTTGTTTTAGCTTTGCTTATCCTCTCTTTGTTTCTCTGAAGCCAGGGAGAGAGAGAGAGAGAGAGAGAGAGAGAGAGAGAGAGAGAGAGAGAGGGACACTCAGTTTGGCTTTCTCCAGTTCGGGATCTAATGGCTAGCTGGGTGTTATCAGAATGTGGCTTAAAGCCTCTCCCTCAAGTTTGGCCTAGACCCAGAACTGGAATCATCAACCCTTCAAAGCCAAGATTTTTGTACACAAACAGGACTCTCACAGATCTAAAAAGGCTCCCTTTTGATAAGTTTTCAAGAGGGTGTTTTAGGGAGAGAAATTGGGGGCTTAAAGTGAGTGCTCCATATAGAGTTGCATCATTAGATGGGGAGGAAGATAATAAAGTTATTGGCTTTAATGGGGTTGGGGAAGATGAGGAAGCAGAATTTGATCCTGGCTCACCCCCTCCATTTAAATTGTCTGATATTAGAACTGCTATACCAAAGCATTGTTGGGTTAAAGATCCATGGAAGTCATTGAGTTATGTTGTTAGGGATGTTGCTGTGGTTTTTGGTTTAGCTGCAGCAGCTGCTTATTTTAACAATTGGGTTGTTTGGCCTTTGTATTGGGCTGCTCAAGGGACAATGTTTTGGGCACTTTTTGTTCTTGGACATGATTGGTAATCACCTTTTTTTGGTTTATAGATCTGGGTTTATGTATTTGCTTGTTCCTTTCGTTTGATGATGCTAATTGTGTTTTGATTGTTGAATTTGATTCTTGTAGTGGCCATGGGAGTTTTTCCAATAACAACAAGCTAAATAGTGTGGTAGGGCATATTCTGCATTCTTCAATTCTTGTACCTTACCATGGATGGTAAAATCTTGCACTTTGATTTATACAAGTTGATCTCTTTTTTTTTTCCATCTGTTTGAATCATACTCCGCAGCAATTGTAAGCTATTGTTTTGAGTTACTAATAAGAAAATGCCTTGCGATGGTACTGATTTGCAGGAGAATTAGCCATAGAACTCATCATCAAAACCATGGACATGTTGAGAATGATGAATCATGGCATCCGGTTAGTGATATAATCTGTTTATGGATTCTCTGTTACTATGTCGGTTTGCATTATAGCATCTTTGCTTTTGCACTTCTATGATTCCTCAAGCTTATTTTTTTGTACTATTTTTGATGTAGCTCCCTGAGAAAATATATAAAAGTTTGGATGGCATTACAAAAATGCTACGATTCACTGTGCCGTTTCCCATGCTTGCATACCCCATTTATCTTGTAAGTATGTGTTCTTTTTTTGAGCAATTTTATTCAGAGTTGAAGAAATAGATTGCTGAATATCCTATTCAATTCAGTGGAGCAGAAGTCCTGGAAAATCTGGTTCACACTTTGACCCAAACAGTGATTTGTTCGTCCCAAGTGAGAGAAAAGATGTAATCACTTCCACCTTATGTTGGACTGCAATGGCTGCTTTGCTTGTTGGCTTCTCTTTTGTAATGGGTCCTGTTCAACTGCTTAAACTCTATGGAGTGCCATATGTGGTAAATGTCAATTTTCCTTGTGTTGTAGGTTCCTATGCTATGGAAATTGAATTTCCATAAAGGTTCTGTTTTTCCATTCAAAGAATGTTTTTAACTCGACTCTGATTCAATTTTAGGGTTTTGTTATGTGGCTGGATTTAGTGACTTACCTGCATCACCATGGTCATGAAGACAAGCTTCCTTGGTATCGTGGAAAGGTATGTGCATCCTAACTATTGTGTTTTTGTATTTTCTGTCTAGATCCTTGACCTTGAGCGTTATATTTAAATTCCAATATGTAACAATTTAATATATTATATTGACATCTATAGTCATATGTTTAAGTTGACATCTATAGTCATATAGTTAAGTCGATTTTCATTGCCATGTCTTATGTAAATATACTCCATCATGAAGAAAATAAATGTCTATGACGACTTTATCTAGATTGGTCTGAAGTTCAATTAGTAATTTTTTCCTTTTAATTTTTCATTGTAATTGAACAGGAATGGAGTTACTTGAGGGGAGGGCTTACGACAATCGATCGTGACTATGGATGGATTAATAACATTCATCATGACATAGGAACCCATGTCATTCATCATCTCTTTCCTCAAATCCCACACTACCACTTAATTGAAGCAGTGAGTATTTCTTTATTTTGATAAATAAAAACTTGTTTCCATATGCAATTGTGACGAGCACTCCTCTGGGGCCCAAGGAAAGACTTGATTGTTTTGACTGGCTGTTTTCTGTCATCTTATTATTATACTTCATTGTGTATGTAGACTGAGGCTGCAAGACCAGTGTTTGGGAAATATTACCGAGAACCAAAGAAGTCAGGCCCTCTGCCTTTTCATCTAATTGGAATTTTGATAAGAAGCATGAGAAAAGATCACTATGTTAGCGACACAGGGGATGTTGTTTACTACCAGACTGACCCTCAACATGGTGGCTCATCATCAGAGTAAAATTCCCTGGCCATCATCAGCAGAATCACCAGTACTCATTCGCCTGACCTAGACAATTTGTTTGAGCTAGAAGCCAGACTCGATCAGCATCAATATTTTCCTTTGAGCAAAATTGATACCTACCAGAAATGATTGTAGGAGCCCCTTTTTTTTTTCAGGGAGAGTGAACAAATAGGGAATTTTCCTCATTAATGATATGTAATAGTGAAGGGAAGAATGCATATTTACTCTTCCTTGAAGAGGAAAGGGAATCATCTCGTCATTGTAGATCTCATGTGGTATTTTTCAATTGATTTACAATTGAAAAAGAAAATGATAGAAAATAATGAAAAATATAGCAGTGGCTCCTTTCTACCATTTCCCTTTTCTTTTATCTTGATGTAATTGTAGACAGATTCAAGACACAAGATTCTCTTAGGACAAAATGGAATACTGGTTCATATTGCTCTGTGTCTTTCTCCATGTTTTGTGTGAGAAAAAAGAAGGCCACGGCATCCCTTCACTTTTAGAGGTGGCCAAGCCGAAAGGACCAATGGTTTGCAAAAAGCAGCTCATAAATATCTTTTGATGTAAGATTCTCGCTAGCTTCCTTTTTCCTATGAATGGTCTCGTCATCAATCGTCATGATCACGACGGGCCATGCCTAGACCATTTGCCGACCCTGTCATTCTCTATTGTTTTGCGAGGGAGAAATTATGTGGTGCTGAATTGCCAACTTCCATGTGCCTAGATCCTGAATCTGTAAGGGAGTTGTCAGCAGTACCGAGGTCCATAATTGAAACTACAATTCGAGCATGTGATGGGGAGTTTTGAACCATCCATTTAGATATTATCTTGTTTTTTTTTCTTGCGTGGTTGTTGATGGCCGTAGCCTCTTGTTTGGATGCATCACTAGGCCTGCTTTCTTTATGATATTTGGCTTGTTGCCCGTGCCTGTGGGAAAACAGTTTGTGTACTCGATAGAATTTTGTTTTGGTTTTGGTTAATCATAATTAAACATTTGATTTTTAGGCATCGGTTATCCAGGATTGGTTTATGATTGGTAGGTCATATAAGTGTGTAGGCTTGCCTGTACTGAAGCATATCCTATTATTTTTATTTTTTTTTAGTATGACCAGGTGGTGTTTTGTTTTTGTTCCGTATTGATTTTGGTTTGATATTTAACCAATTTTTAGTGCAACAGAAGTTGCGTGTGGGGCTGTACGGCTGCTAATTTGAAAAAGGTTTGATTGAGGTCTTGTGCAAAATAATTAAAGATGATGACGATAACTTTATAATCTTGAAATTTGTTATTATAAAATATATTTAAGTTATAGAATTTATTGATACAGTGTAATATTATAATATAAAATCTTGATAAAATTTATTTTTATATACTTTTCATATCCTCTAACTAATTTATGACTAGTCCATAGTAATTAAAATATTAAAATTAAAAAATAATTTACAGAATCCAAAACCATAACATTTATCATTTTACTTCTACTAATCAATTCAAATAAATAAACTTTCATTAGATTTTATATTTATGCAATATATCTTTTAATTAAGATATTAATATTTTTTTTGTACTCAATATAATAAATACATAGTTATATGATTTTTTTAGAAGAAAACAAAATTTATTCTAATATTTTTTTAAGGTTAACTTTTTAAGTTGGTTTGTGTGTGTGTATATATATATACTAGTTACATGACCTGCGCGATGTCGCGGGTTAATTTTTTTGTATAAAAAATATCAAAAAAATTTAAGATCTAAAAGTATTATGTCTTTCTGCAAAATTATACCTAAGAGTCTTGGGTTTTGCTACAACACTTGACCTAAGAGTAATATTTATAATATTAATAATAACATTAAACTTGCATGACTCAAGTTTAAAGTGGGTCTGACTGCAATACCAGATCCAATAGCCTTGGATGTGGGTTTGGATACAAGGTTGTGTCATAAAAGTGTGATAATCAAATAGATTAATTAAAAAGAAAAAAACCAACAGGAAGAAAAAAAACCTAATGAAGAAAAAGAATTTTTTTTTGAATTAACTGGGTTAACCCTTCAAACCAAGTTAACCTGTCAAACCTTAGATTCGTGTCGTAAAAGTTTGATAACTAAATAGAAAAAAAAAATTGACAGGTTAACCCAGAATTAATTGGGTTAACCCGTGAAACCGGGTTAACCCATGAAACCAGATTAACCCATCAAATCCGGGATCCGTGGCATGAAAGTTTGATAACTAAATAGAAAAAAATTAACATTAACAAACTAAATCAAACGAAAAAAATTAACTAAAAAGAAAAAAAAACAAACAAAAAGCATCAATTTTTTCATTGTGAACTGCACTGTGCAGTCCACAGTCAAAGGTATAAAAAGGGCAAAAAAGAAAAAAAAAAGAAAAACTAAAAGCATCAGCCGATAACTAAATAGAAAAAAATTTAATATTTATGAACAAAATAAAATAAAAAAATATTAATTAAAAATAAAAAATAAAGAAAAAAAACTATAAGAAGAAAAAAACTAATGAAGAAAGAGAAAAAAATCTAAATTATTCTAAATCATCTGGGATAACCCGTCAAATCTGGGATTCGTATCATAAAAATCTGATAATTAAATAAAAAAATTTAATATTAAAAAAGTAAATTAAAAAAATAATTAAAAAACAAAGAAAAAAGCTAAAAAAAAAGAAACTAAAAGCATCAGTTTTTTCACTGTGGACTGTGCTGTGCAGTCCACAGTAAAAGGCTTAAAAAGAAAAAGAAAAGGAAAAAAAAACAAAAGCATACGCCATAGGTTAATTTTTTTTGCTTGCATAAAAAATATCAAAAAAGCTAAGATCTAAGAGTGTTAGGTTTTTCTGCAAAGATATATTCAAAAGCCTTGGGTCTAACTGCAACGTTTGACCCAAGAGTAATATTAATAATAATATTAAACTTACATGACTCAAGTTTAAGTGAGTTTGACAGCAACACCAGACCCAATAGCCTTGGATGTGGGTCTGGCAACAAGGTCATGTCATAAAAGTGTGATAATTAAATAAATTAACTAAAAAGAAAAAAACAAAGAAAAAAACCAACAGGAAGAAAAAAACTAACGAAGAAAAAGAAAAAAAATCTGAATTAACTGGGTTAAGCCGTCAAACTTGGGATTCGCGTCATGAAAGTTTGATAACTACATAGAAAAAAAAATTGACGGGTTAACCCAGAATTAATTGGGCTAACCCATGAAACTAGGTGAACTCGTCAAACCTGAGATATATGTCATGAAAGTCTAATAACTAAATAGAAAGAAATTTAAAATTAACAAACTAAACTAAACAAAAAAAATTATTTAAAAAGAAAAAAAATCTGGGTTAACTCGTCAAACCGGGTTAACCCGTCAAACCTAGGATCCGTCATGAAAGTCTGATAATTAAAAAAAAAATTAACATCAACAAACTAAATTAAATAAAAAAATTATTAAAAGGAAAAAAACAAAAAAAAATTGACCGGTTAACCCATGAAACCAGGTTAACCTGTGAAACATGAGATATGTGTCATGAAAGTCTAATAATTAAATAGAAAGAAATCTAACATTAACAAACTAAAATAAACAAAAAAAATTAATTAAAAAGAAAAAAAAATAAAAAAAAATTTCGGGTTAACTCGTCATACCATGTTAACTTGTTAAACCCAGGATCTGTGTTATGAAAATCTAATAACTAAATAAAAAAATTTAACATTAACAAATAAAAAATTATTAAAAGAAAAAAACAAAGAAGATGCAAAAAAACCCTAAAAGCATAAAAATGAAAAAAAGAGAAAAAATAGCTAAAAAAACAGTTCAAAAAAATGAAAAAAAAAAGACAGCTAATCTTTTGCTGTGGAGTGCATTGTGCAGTCCACGGTAAAAGACTAAGGCTAGATGAATAAATCAAGTATCAAAGAGTAGTTAATAATGGGAGGTGTTCTCGTGTCAATGATTTGTAAGATATTTTTGAGCCACAAGTTATTGTTTTAACTGGTATAAAGTATGAAGACAAATAATATCGATGTTTATGAGGAAAAAAGTACATAGAGATATTATTCTCGAGTCTTTTATTTCAAAATTCATTTTTATAAATATTATAATAAAAGCTAGAAGAGTGCAGGATACTAGGCCGAGAAACCCGGGCAACCACCCCCTATATGCCGATCGCTAGCACATTCAGGGCCCTGGCGCCTAACTCCGCTGGAGAGGCCTAGCTTGCTCTGATAAATATTAATTCGGTTCGGATAGACTTCATTCAAAAACGCCGCCGCCCGAAAATGAATAAACCGAAATGAAAGAAGAGCTTAGGCCATGTTTGTTTTCTAAAAAGTTGTTTCCGGAAAATCACTTTCCAAACTTTCCTATGTTTGTTTGCCATTAAAAAAAACTGGTCAATGGAAAACACTTTCCAGTCAAAGGAAAATTTGGCTTGGTTTTTAGGAAAGTGTTTTCCAGAAAAATTTGGGCGGAAAACACTTTCTGAAAGTTGTGAAAAATTTAGAAATGTCATATTATTTGCTGATCATATCAAATTTGGTCCTCAAACTTTTGATTGCTATATATATTTTGTTTTGAATATTTATTTTTCAATCTCATCTTTTAAAATTAATTTTTATATTAACTTTGATCCTCATTTTTATAATTGTTATTTGCTTTTCCCTTATCATTTTTTTATTGAAATTTTTTATCTATCAAATTTGATCCTTATTCTTTTTATTGTTACTTATTTTATTTGAAATAATTTATGAAATGTTAATTATTATTATTTTAATTTCTTTATCTTTTATGTTTTTTATTTTTTAGATTTGATCTCTATTATTTTGATTATTATTTATTTTAGTTGAGATAATTTATGAATTTTTTTTGGCAATTTCATTCTCATTCAACTTTTTAATTTGTAAGATTTGTTCCTCGTTATTTTAATAAACTTGAGAAAAAAAAAATTAATAAGTTATTTTCCAACTCATTTTCCATGACATAACCAAACACTGGAAAGTGTTTTCCAACTTATTTTCCATTACACTACCAAACATCAGAAAATAATTCACTTTCTCGGAATTCACTTAAAAAAAAAAACTACTTTCCAACAAACAAATGGAGCCTTAGTGTTTCACGATGTATTTTACATAGTAAAATTATAATTTTGCCCTTAACTATTTAAGTTTTATAGCATGGATTCAATGGTAATATAGTATTTTTCATAGGACATATTTGCTATTATAATTTCAAATAGGTAAATGAGTCTTTTACTACTTTATTTGCATAGTATAATATCTAAAATACCATTGAAGATTTAATTTCCTTCACTATAGGGGTAAGGGCATATTCATTTTTTTAATCTTCTTGATACAATGTAATTACTAAAGTGCCGTTTGAGTCAAATAATTTATAGCTTATATTGAGGTTTTTTTTTGGGTTTTTTGTTATGTTTCTTTTTGTTAATATTGTGTGGGATCTAGGGTATTTTGGTATTTGTATAAATTAAATTAAAAAGAAATAGAGAAAAGTTGTTGGCACATGCATCGCATGCTTCAGCGTGTCGGAGACATCCATACTCTTTAGGCAGCGCGTGTAGCACCTCCTAGTGGCCGAACACCACATTTCAGGACAACTTTCGATGCGTCTCACCACCCCCTCCATGGTGGTGCGACGTATGTAGCCTCCCCATGCACGGTGGAGCTCCGACAATATTTTTTCTTTTCCTCTTTTTTCTTTTTTCAACCTTGAAAAAAATGTTTCTCTTGTAAAAAATCAAAAGAGTGTTATTTGTTAATTCTATCACATCCGGTCCTCATTGTTTTTAATTGTATCAAATTTCATTTATTTATTTAATTTCATCATTTGTCATTTGATTTTTATATCAAATTTATCCTTTTATTTTATGATGTTTTAGATTTGATCCTTAATGTTTTGATTTCTAATATTGATTCTTGGCACTTTTATCAAAATTTATTTTCTTTTCAATTTCATCCTTGGATCCATGATCATATTTTAATTTTTTCATATTTGATCCTCATTCTCTTGAATTTTATTTTTGTTTTGTATTCTTTTGTGAATTTGATTTTTCTTTTCAATTTTTCCCTTCAATTCAAAATTTGATGATATATAAGATTTGACCCTCAATGGGTTTTTTTTTCAATCTCATCCTTAAATCCATAATTTTGATTTTTTTTTACTTTTTTTGAATTTGGTTCTCATTCTCTTGATTTTTGTTTCATTTTGGATTCATTTGTTGATTTGATCTCTCTCCTTTTCTTTCTCAATTTTGTCCTTCAATTTAAAATTTTAGGCTGTCCTTTTTTCTTTCTTTCTTTAAATGAGGTCCTTATTCTTTTAATTTTTATTTTCTTATCATTGGAATTTTTTTTATTTTATCATTCAACATTTGATTTTTTAGGATTTGGTCCACTTGATTTCTCCCATTGTTTTTAGGCCTTACTCGAGAGTCAATTCGAGACATGTAATAGGTTACGGGTTAAATGGGTTAACCCGATTTAACTCAAGTCAACCAAATCCTTTTGTTTTATAAAAAAATAAAAATGATACCATTTTTTTTAAAAAAATATTCAACAGGTTTTGACTGGATTTACCCTGGGTTAACTAGGGACATGGTTTGACCGTCTTACACTAGATCAGTTCTCCCTCAATTTCTTTTGAAATCCGGCCTAGTCTAAACCACATATCACCTGGGTCACAAGTCAACCCTTTGGGTCAAGCCAAGTTTTAAAATAGTGCCTTTTTAGATGCGGTGCTTCTAGATTAGTCACTAGTTAAGGTTATGGGTTTGAAAAATTAATACGATTTGACATCATTTTCTTTCCTGATTACATCCTTCGAAGTTGTTTGTTTTGAAAAATAAATTTCGTTGTTTTCTTTGGTTTTCTTTTTCATCAATTTATCCATATCTCATGATCTAGGCATGTAGGAGGTTTGTTCGGGTGATTCAAGGTTTTTTTAGGTTGCTTTTTTTTTTATCATTTTCAATTTTATCTTTCAAAATTTGATTCTTTTTAGAATTAAGCTTCGTCTTTTTTCTTGTTTTGTCTTTTATTGAATTATCTTGTTTGCATGATTCTACTCACTAGTTTTGGTGACCTCACCTAGTTTTGCTGGTGTTTTTTTTAAGATTATTTTTTCATTATTGTTTTTTTCGCTTTCACTTCTCTAAATTTTGATTCTCAAGAATTGAGAATCTTTATTTTTTTCAATTCTTTTTCTATGATGTTGAGCCATTATTTTTTTTTTCGTTCTTTAAAATATACTTACAATATTTGAACATTGGTTTTTTTACATTGCAAAAAAAATCAATCTAGCTCGTGGCGAAGCGCAGGATAACAATCTGGTCACCTTTTGAAAAAGCACACTATCAGATGACACTCTTGGAAATATACTGATAAGTTGGTTTGGGGTTTACATCTTTTTGAGGGCTCTCAATCATTCATTGCAGAAGGACTTTCACGGGCTCCAGCATAAATTGGTGGAAGGAGTTGCCAGCAGTGCCTTGTATAAAGCTACATTTGACTCTGGTTCTGTAATGGGGATAAAGTGGTTAAAAAAGGGAATAGAAAAAGGGGAAGAAGGATTTTGCTGGGGAAGTAAAGAAATTAGAAGCATCAACTTGGTTGAATTCTAATGTTTTTTTTCTTTGATAAATTTTCTTCTGCAATTTTGAAAAAAAAAATATTCACTTGGGTAGTCGTGACGAGAAAAGAATGAGGGTGATGGCTGTGGCTTTTGTTTTTAGTTTGATGAAAAAATTATAATATTTATCATCTAAGAGAGTTTTTTAGTCATTAATTCAATTATAATTATAATTTTTTAATTATATCAAACTATTTTTTTTTAACGTTGTTATATAAATTAAAAACTAGTTTGAAAATGTAATGCGATAAATCTTAGGAGGCCAGCAATGTTTTCTCGAAATTTAGTATGATTGAATGACTTAGTGTTTTTTTTTTTTAAACCTTTATTAAAAAAAAAATTCATTTCATTAATCAACATAAAACAGATTAGGGCCCTCCAAGTCTAAGAAGAGCCCAGATAGATACGTATCCAGCCCACCGATAAAGCCCAACTCAAGTAGGCTAAAAATATATATATCCATGGCCACACATAAACCTAAGTGGCTTGTCTAGTGCAGCCGTGGAGGAGCTCGCAAGAACCATCTCGAGTTATGACTTACAACTACAGCACAAACTCTACTAAACGAACTCCACAAAACACCTAAATTCCACGGATCCGAGCCGGAGATAAAAATTAAAATTAAAAAATTATTATATCTTTTATTCTCTTATTACTATTTAAAATAATTTATTGTATTTATTTTCATCGTACAGCACCGGATTTTATATTTGAAAATAAAATGCTTAAATGAAATGTTTTTTTTTTAAACCCAAGTCCACGTCCGTTGCATTAAAAATGAAACTTTATATATATATATATATATATAGATTTAAATAATTAATTAATACATGTACAAAATAGGAACAAGAAAATTTATAGAGGGAGGGGGGCAACGTGAAACACTCACAACGTGACTTGTCTTATTTGTCAAGTACAAAATAGCAGCCACGAAACAAAGACTGCCGAGCAAATTAAAATTTTGATATAAGAATTGAAAAATACCATCTGCAAAACGAACTTCCCAAATTCAAATTAAAAAGGATACACTGAAGACTAGATCTTGCAATTTGTAAAATTTTAAATAATTTACATCTTTGACCAATTGAACAAGTACAAGTACGACGAAATTAATTTGAGCTCAGTCGACCGTACTTTTAGAGAGAATGCATTTATTAAAATGACGATAACTTTTTGAGTATTAAAATGGAAGACGAAGGTACATAGACTAGGTGAGGAGTGGAAAAAAAATAAATAAAAATAAAATAAAAGGAAACTAGAGAAGAAAGTCTATGTGAGTCTGCTTTCTTGACGAATTAACAACAAACTTGATGGGTTCTCGAGTCTCTGGCCGTGTTTTATAATTAAATTCCGGTCAAATTAATTAACTTATAAAACAAGAAAACATGCAATGTGAAGATGTCAAATTGTGATTATTTTTTCAACAAATAAGCTATTAAGTGAGTTATAAAATATGAAAGAGTTTATTGGTTGATTATTTATTTACTAAATATTTTATATTTTGAATTATTTTCAATTTTAAATTTAGATTAATTAACCGAAATCCAAGTAAAAACTAAATAGAATGATTGTTATTGTAATCACACTAAGAAATCTTATAATATTTAAATAATAACTAGTAATATTTTAGTAGTTACTTGATGTAATTACTTAAAAAATAAATATAAAAAAATTCTAGATCGAGATATTATGATCAGTTTTGGTAGGTCGTGTTTTATTTTTTTAACGTGCAGCATTCCAATTTCCATTTTTTAAAAAAAAGAAAAGAAAAAAAGAAAAAACTTTGTTACTATTTTTTTCCCGCAGGACAGGGTAAAATACTCACTAATAAAATGAATGGTGCTGGTATTAATTTTTGACCAACGCCATGTTGAATACAAGTGGAGCTAAAAAAGAAAGTCAGCGGATCAGTTATTGTTTGCCGTGACTATAATTACAGACAAGGACAGTCCTCTCCTTCGGACCCACCATGATCCTGCTTTGCTGTCATCACTTGTAATGGTACCTTCCGATTTGTAGGCCCACCGCCCAACGTACCACAGACTAATTACCATGCCAGTCCTTATTTATAAAATAAAGTAGAAGAACAAGAAGAAGCTATGAAATATCTTATACTATAAAACGAGGCGAGGGGAGATAAAAGATCGATTGATTGATTATTCTATTTGTGATGCTCATTCGGACAAGAAGATTAATTCAGACCACTCAGTGTCGCAACTGCTACACTCATAAATGAGAGCAATTATTACTTTGGTGTCCCAGCGACAGTACTCCTGGGAATATGATGTGTCGAATTTTTGCTATGCCTTCAATAATATTCTCTAAAATAAAGTATTTTATAATTAATTAATTAATTAGTTAATAAGTGGGGCAAACCATAGAAAATCATGTTGCTAGTTGGAATCGAGGAACCTATTTTTGAGCTTAAAGCATAGCTGGCTGATTAATTAGTCACTGATCTTAATTATCATGGATAATTAACTTGGAACAACTATATCATTTTCAGGCAAAACATTGCCAATAACTCAAAGGATCAGCTACTCTTTCAATTATTATTTTTTGTTTTAAATCATATTAATTTGGTCAGTCAGACTATCAAGATATTGTAAACTAGATAAATTCCCCGGGAATTATTTGGCTTTATCCTCGTTTTTATAAAAACAATTTGCAAAAAAAAAAAATTCAATTTTAAAAACATGTCAGTAACCTACTTCTTATATAATTACGTTTGTATTTTTTTTCATTTTCTATTTATCCAGTGTTAACTTTTAATAAATAAGCTTTATTTGTTTGACCAAGGTTTTTTTTTCACTTATTTTTTGTTTTGATTTTTACATTTTCTTCCTCATTTTACTTTCTTTTCAACGTGATTTGCTTCTTCTTTTTCTTCTTCAAGTAAAAAGGAATTATATTTGTGAACTTAATCAGGTTTTACTTCTTTTATTTCTGAATTTGTAAGGATTTTCTTTTATCATTCTGGAATGAATTATAGTGTCAAAATCTTAATCAGTTCTAATCATTTTTACTCTTTGAATTAAGAACAAATTCATTATAATAGAAAATGAAGATTAAGTCAAAATGAGATCAATTAAAAATTTAGAATTCAATAAATGGAGGGTTTTAATTATAAACGGGATAAACATTAGGGGGACGTCATACATAAAATTAATAATGAAGGGGCTTAATTAATCAAACTAACACCCTACAAGGACCACACTTGTAATTAACCCCTAGATTGTTAACGGTAAAAGAACCATAGCCATAATATGAACAAACATCAAAGATGCCACTAGAAAAGTGTCATATTCAAATGGAAATAAAACTAGTCGATAAATAACAATGATTTTTTACTAACAAAATATTACCTTACTATTTTCTTGATATTCACCAATAAAAAAATTTCATTAATGAATATCGAGGGAATTATAGTTGAGAGTCAAGGGATGAAAAAAATAATGTGCCATTATTACAAACAGAATTACCAAAGAAATATGCCCATTGCAAATACTCGTTAGTAAATTCATCAGTAATATTTAAGTTATAACTTGACAAATAATCCCCTCTCCCCCATTTCTTTTTCTTTTTCTTTTTATTTAGTAGAAAACAACACTTAACACCCCCCATATTTTTTCATAAATCAAGTTCTCATCATCACAAATCTGGCCACCACAACACTCAGTCTGTCAATATCCCTATTCTGGTTAATTTTTTTTGAAGATTCGCCACATCAAGTAAGCAAAACTGTGATGTGGACCGTCAATGATTTTCCTGCATATGAGATGTTTTTGGTTAGAGTATGTATGAAAAATTAGCATGTCCATACTATATGAAAAATATTAAGGCCTTCACCTTAATAAATGGTAGTAAAATGCCTTTTTTTTTTATTGCCACTGAAGGCTCTTTTCAATTGATCACAAGTACAGAAAGACTATAAATGAATTCTTCGTAGGTAGATTTAAAATGGATGTTGCACTGCCGGTACCATCGAATAAAGAATTGTGTGATGTGGTATCGTAGTATGAGGGTATTGTGTTTGATTTTTTAATCTAGTAAATAGAAGTTTCTTGGTTTTGGTGTGATCTACAATTGGATTAAAAGAAGTATTTTTTAAAAGCTTTCTTATTGGAAGACTAATCTCCTACACCATAATCTAGATGTCATGAATATATAAAAGAATTTGTTTGAAAATATTTTTAACATGGTAATGGATGTGAAAGGGAAGATAAAGGATAATTTGAAGGCTAAGATAGATATACCTTTGTTTTTTCACTGTAAGAATATGAAGTTAGTTTATGATGGGTCATGGGTTGCAAAGCTCAAAGCTGGCTTCGTTTTAGACAAAAATGCATAACTATTTTTCTACTAATATCTTAAGAGTCTGTGTTTTCCTGATAAATAAGCTTTGAACATATCTAGATTGGTGATTCTGAAGGATGAGAGATTTTATAGAATGAAGAGTCATGACTGTTACATGCTTATGGAAAAACTCATTCCATTTGCTTACTAGGATTTATTTCCAAAAAAGAAATTGGATGCACTCACTAAGATCATTATATATATATATATATACTCTAACAAGTTGTATATCCAACACATGAAGAAGCTTGAAACAAATATCTTCAAGACAATCTATATTGAGATGATATTTCCTCCATCTTTTTTCGACTCAATTGAGCATTTATCCACATATCTACTGTTTGAGGCAAAAGTTTGATTACCTTTCCAATATAGATATATGTATCCATTCGAGAGGTTAAGGGTTACACATTCATCTTATTTAAATTTTTATTGTTTTTTTAATTTAAAATGCTCATTTAATTCTATACAGATACTTGTTCAACCTAAAGAAAAAAATTAAACCAAAGTGTATGTTGAGGCTTCGATATACGAGGTTTATATTGTTGAAGAGATCTTAAAATTTATCTCGTATTATTTTGAGCCTCACTTGAGAATGAGAATCAACTGCTTTCCAAGACACGATGACAATGAGAAAGTGCCTTCAAGTAAAAACTTGTCAATATTTTCTTATCTTAGACGACCTTTACCAAAAAAATACAGTGAGTAGAAGATATTTGACAAAATTGAATTCAGAAATGCACATAATTATGTGTTATTTAACTGCGACGAATTAAGACCTTTTATCTAGTAAGTACAATATTAACATGTTAATATTTTGAAATAACTTGTTTCATAAACTCATATAAACTAATAAATATTGAATTGTTTTGGTTAATTTCATCGATAAAAAGCCCCAATTAAAATACCATAATCTCTAATTTTATTTCATTATAGCATTGTTTTCTTCTTTTGCATTTTGTCTTCTCTCTACTCCATCTTAACCTCTCTCTTCATCTTCTTCCTTTCTTCTCTCTCTATCAACTTCTTTTCTCTATATTTCCTTTTATTATCTTCCTCTCTTCCTCCATCCTCAACACCTGACACAATATTTTTCCTCTTTGACTTCATGTCAAGTAAGCCTCTTTTTCTTTCTTATTTTTTTGTCTCATTGTTTGTTGAAGGAACATTTTTCTTTTTTAATGTTATGGAACTTATAGTTTTTTTAGAAGATTAAATTTAGATAACATTAATCTGATATTAAGTAGTTGAGTTTAGTTGATAGGCACTGGTTGATAGGCAGTAACATTAGTTATATCTATATTCCACCATACAATATAATAATTAGCTCCTATAACAATATATTCTGAATTTTGTTTATGTTATGAATTATTGATAAGAATTGGAAATCTTAAATTTTATGCAAGTTAGAGTTTAAGTTGAAATAGTGTTGGAAGAGATTGTTTTAATTATGTTAGTGAGAAATATTTGTTTTAGTTATAGTGTTGTGCAAATTTTTGGAGTTGTTAATGAGAATTTGCTGCATTGAGTTGAATTGGTGTTAAGGTTTTGGTTGTTTTGTATGAGAGAATTGAGTGAAGTTTTTTATTGTACGAGAACAAGTTGAAGCTTGAACGACCCGGTTTAGTGCTGAGATGACCAAACTTAGGTGATTATATGTAGAGCTATTGTTAAATCTTGGTGGTTCATTTGGTTAACCTTATTACCCACCTGGTCCCGATGAAAATTTGTCTCCGCCTCCTTCTCCCCCTTCAATTTTTATGCTCTAGATAAATTATATTGAAACAGATAATCTTTAAATTAGTTATAAATATTTAGTTTTTTATTTTAGTTTTATTTATTTTAATTCCTTCATGTTTTATTTATTTTAATTTTTAAAAAAAAAATTACACAAATTACGGATGAAATTATTGATGAACTAAGTTCTTCGAAGAGTTCCAAAGGGTTGGACAAAAAATGCAGGACTTTGTTACTAACAATTGCAGACATAATCACCGACGAACTAAGTTCCTTAGAAAGTTCCAAAGAGTTCAAAAAAATTACAGGAAATGCCACTGACAATATGTATATCACTAACTTGTTTGGTCTTTACTAATATTAAATCATCGATGGAATTACAAACGATCTTTTCTATTAGTGATATGCTATACTCGCTATTGGAATTATTGATAGAATGATTTGGTTAAATATTTTTTTAGTGTGTTTTTTTCATTTATAAATCCATCGATGATTATATTGCCGACACAATAAAATCATCGATGATAAGTTTTGTAATGATTAGTTACCATTCATGATTTCGTCAATAAATATTTTTCTAAGAGAATCATTGTCTAAATATCAAAATAAATAAAATAATAATTCATAGCATACAAAATTCTGGCCGTGGCCCAACTGAATCATTACAAATCTAAAACTGATTGAAATAGCAGCTATGAGTTTCAAGTTCTAGGACTAAATAATTTGCATAAAATACCACATGTCGGTTGAGAAAATTAGAAGCAATTTAACTTCAGTTAGAAACACGGTTTGCCAGAAAGAAGCAGAAGCAAAAACAAAAACGAAGAACACGGTTATGTTTATGCTTAGCTGTCTCAGTCACAGGTATGAACACAATTGATCTGCCTTCAAATGTAAGAAATGAGCTGGTAATAATAATTCAGATATAACCATTTAAAGATACGACAACTATAATGAAGTACATATTGAAAGAAAATGTAGCCTTTTCAACTATCGAAATTCCTCTTAGTTAGATAAAATTAAAAAAAAAACAAAAATGATTTACGAATTTGAATCTCAAATTAATTATTGATCAAGATTAAATACCCGGCGGACCCTTTATATGAATTTGAATTGCAAGTTAATTAATACGTGTAAGTCTGAGGGAACCAAGTGTTTGATGGAACTCCTTTACACCATTCTATAGTTTGAAATGAGTTCAAATAATTACTTGAGGTGGAATTAAATTTAATTAAAAAAATGTCCTTGTGTTAATTTTAATCTACGTTTCACTTTACTTAAAAGTTAGAATATGTTTTTTAATTCAAATAAAAACAAATAACAATATGATAATAAATCAAAATAAGATTCCACATGGATGTCATGCATGTCCTGCAATAACAACATCTGTTTACTCCTAAATAATTATACTTTGAGAAATCTTTTGATTATTCTTGGAATTCAATAGGCTAGCTGGGTGGTAATTAGATAATTCATAACTCAATCATATACTCACATGCAAATTCTGCACATGTTAAGAGAAGAAAAGGATAATGTCAAAATTACAAACTAAGTAAAAACACAAAGTAAAGAATTAAGATAAAGAAATTTGTAAAAGATGTAAAGAAAACTAAAATGCAAGAAAGCGATAAATGAAAGAAAACATGGAAATAAATGAAGTATGGTAGTTGTATGTGTTCATGTCATTCTATAAATCATGTTCTTCATAAAAGTTGATCATTGATTGCTAATATGATTCCTAATCTCCTAGTTGATAGTTGATTTTAGTCTTTTATATTGTCTTGCTTGAAAACTAATAGTGAATACCTACTATTTATAATGAAATGACAAGTGAATGGATTATTTATTATTTATTATATAAACAATGATCCTCATATTTTTTAAAAAAATTAAATAAATAAAGGAATATCAACTTGAAATTTATGTTTAAATCAATTTTAAAAATGACTATAAATGACATAGAAAATTGAGCATTGCTCTTCTAAAATTTCGATCATGAATTACTTTCTAACATGTCAACATGTCAGCCAACTATTTTTTTTTGTTTTATTTTGATGCCTAGGAATACAAAAATTATAATGTTAATTAATAATCAACTTATCAATTTATCAAGTGATACTCACCTCTCTATCTTGTTCCAAAAAATTAAAAATTCCTAAAAAACCCCAAACTTTTTTTTATATATAATAAAAATGGCATCTTTCTTTAGATTATTTTATCAGCAATGCTCTAGAAAACATGACTAGGGAGTTTTTGGTCCATATCAAAAGAAAATTATGACAAAAAAAAACAATCTTTTCCTTTAGATATTTAGAAAGAAAGACTTTCACTTCAGGATTCCCATGTCAATGTAAACATATGGAAGAAATCAATTTCAATATGGCTTAATGTTACCACTACAAACTACATGAATTAGTTTAATAAAATGCAACAATATTTTGGCAAATAATCAAAACTCTTGAGAATTCTTCATGCAATTCAATTGTTTAGAATTTCCATCAAACCAAACAAGGCAATGTTGGGAACTATATCCCTTTTCTAGTTAAAACCAAGCAACATCTTCATCTTCTAGTATAGGATGCAAATTGTTACTTTGTTCAACTATCACAATGCTTGTAATAAACTTGATGTTTTTCATTAATTAGGATAACTTTCTCTATTATCTTAATAGGAATGTTCCTTTTATGTTCTCTTTGATTGATAGAGGGTTTTTTATCCTATTTCTTAGGTGGCATGGTTTATTTTATTATTACATTGCTTACTTTTTTTTACTCTAGTTCTTTAGTTGTTAGCCTTATGCGTTAGACCCTTTTATCATATTTTCATGTGTGATCGATATTTGACTTTATCATATGGTTCATCATTACATTTTCTTTCTCGGGTTATGATTGATCACGTCATTCAAATCTCTTTACCATATTTATTATAGCCTCGTTCACTTTTCTAAAAGTTTCTTTAGAGATCTATCTCTTCACTTGTTTAGGATTTAAAATGATCTTCTAAGTGGATGAAGATGGTGTTTAGATTGAAATCAAACATTACATAATATGGTTAGCCTATTATTATGTTATATTAGGCTCAATCTTGTCTTACAATAATTATATGAATGGTCAATCATCAATACCGCGGGTTAGTAATCTGATAAATGTTTGTTATTGTTGATTATCGAACAAAGAACTAGTATTTCATGATCTTAAAATCTATTTTTTTTTTAGTGTATAGTTTAACATCATCCTTTCTCTCATGCGTGTTTAGATGTTGTATTTTTTTTTTAATTAAGTCTTGATTAGATGACTTCATTTTCATTTTGTTTCTAAGTATAAATGATATTAATGATCACTAGTCAATTCATCATCATCATCATCATTAAGTTCGGATGGCTTTTGTTATGGATAATGTTTTTGCCATCCTTTATAAACAAGCCTTTTAGGCTTATAGGTTTTAGTCTTTCATTATGTGCCAAGTTGTTTAGCTTTGTCCCTCAATTCTTCCTTCTTATGTAAATTTATATGATAAATAAGGTATCTATATACTTTAAATTGAGAATTTTCATGATCTTAAGATAATAGTTCTTTATTCATACCATGATCGATATACCTTTTACCTATAACAACATCACTAACCAACTTTATCCTTTATCGTAGTTAATCAAGCCTGATTTGCTATAATTCTCCTTTTTAGTAAGTCCTTCTAGTTTAGGGATCAATAATGATGTTGTCACTTTATGAAATGATTCTTTATCCACCTTTATCTTCATTTCCAAAAAGCAAATACAACAAGCTTTCAATGGTTTTTGGATCTAATTTTTAAATATAATATAACTATTAATATCATATCTTTATAAGTCATGCCGTTTAGAATATTTTTTCCTCTTTATTTGCTTAACATTAGGATTGTGTGATTGCCTATAATTTTGATTTATCCTTCATGTTATTTATATAATATCTCTATATGTCTTTTAATATCGAATAAGTATTATTTAATGTCATTAGTCATTTTGGTCACTTTTATTTCCTCACAAATAGTTTTGTTAGCCTATTTTGGCCTTTTTAATGAAGCGATCTTAAATGGTTTTTCCTTTTTGAGTTGTGATAGATATAAGTTGTTAAACTTCTTCACACTCCTCATCAAAGTTTGATCATTGAATGGGCCAACATCTTTTAAATATCCAATTAGGCATGTTTCTCCAAGTAACTTTTTTTTATATACTTATTCAGCCAACATCTTTTATATTGAGCAACATCATTTATAATAGTATAATTATTTTAATATTTGATCACTATATTTTATTTTTTTAATATTCCATTACATCATTTCCAAAGTTTATTAATACACACTTGCTCTATTATGATGCATTTCACATGGTTTTCAAAGTCTTGAAATATAGGGTATATCTTTTTTTAGACTCCTTTATAACTTGAATTATCCTAACTAGCCAAGTTAGCCAGTGTTATCTTTAGTTTAGTTTATAAAACTACCTGTGAAAATGAACCTCCATCTCTTTTTAATTATTGATAAAGTTAGGTGAAAATGTAAAGAAATATTGAAAAACAATTTTGATCAATAATGAATCAAATAACTTTAGTTTCCTTAAATGATTAGAAACATCATCACCATGCTAACTAATGAACTTGGAAATGTGCTCTTTTATTTGCTACTTATCCTTTTAAAATGATTATTTGAAATCATATATCTTAATTATTAAAGAGAAGATAGAAAGAATGGAGATAAAAAAGAGTGCTAATTTTATCAAATTTTTGGGATATATATACACAACATATTAGAAAACTATAGATCATAATTTAGCCTAAAACCTGTAAAGAGAAATAAGATTCATGTTGAGTGCTATTCAATTGCGTGTACGTGTGTACGTGCACATTATGATTTATTTCCTAGACCATTCAAAAAATGCCTGTTTTTCATGATCTTCAATCCATGAAATTTTATGTCAAAGTCACGTTTTGTTGTTATTTGTTCTTTGTTTTCCACGGACAATTTTGGATTTTATAGTTTTTTCTATGCTAATAGTTATATTACGTCTATTTACTTTTAAAATTTTTATAAAAATGTCTATAACAATAATGAAAGTGTAATAGTCCTTTAACTATGAAATAGTATTCTACTTAAATCAAATGGCTTAATTATTGGTGTGATATATAACATCATATATCAAATATCCAATTTAATTTAAAAGATTTGCATAAATTCATCAATTAGTCAAAGAAATTTTTTTCAAATTTTTAAATGAGATTTCAAAAATAGTTTTATATTAATCTTCTAACATCATATAACATCCTTAATTAATTGCAGCAAAATCACATATAATCTTAAAACAAGTTTAATGTTGTCTCAAGTTCAAAAAATAAAAATAAAAAGTTAATGAATTTGTATCTAAATGTGTCCCCTTCTTTGTGCCCCTTTATATATCACGAGTTCAAACATCAAAAACAAAATGAAATCAATTTTAAGAAATAATGAAGAGTAATAATACATGTAATTAATGTCATCCATATTGTAATTAAGCCCTATCACATCAACATTAAGGAACAAAAGGAAGGTAAACAAAAATACATATTAATTAGACAAGGAAACAGCATAGTTGTGAAGTTGTAGCTCTAATTAGATAACAAACTTGATATATATTAGAGGGCAAACATATCAAATTATAATGAACTCTGAGGCTGGGTCTCGAACTTGCACTTTTTCTCATGGTCCTGATTGACCGTTGATGGAGAAAACGAATGAAGCTTAACCAGTCGGTTTCCCTGCCAAAAATCTTCTCTACAAGCCATGAACATGTATCTTGTCCGTTCACCAATCCTACCAGCTTTTCCACATGAAAACAACTGATTGGGATGATGTACAGATGTTACAAATTGATATTCAATATTTTCATTTCTTGCTCATGAGAATTCTAAAGCTAGATCTGGCAGCGTCACTATTCTACCAGTGAAAATAAGTCGTACACATTTCTTTGACTTTCGGAAAAAAAAAGTCCTCGTTCAATCTTTGGAAACAAGAAATATAATACATTGATCAGCGTGCCTTTGCAACATACAATTCTGGCCACTTCTTAGCAGCCAACAATTAGAAATATAGGTACAAATGAAATGGACAAAAGGCCAATTTTTCTGCTTCATCAAAACGCTGTTGACAACTTTTTCAAGTGGTTTTACTTCTAGGAAAGTGGCATACAGTTAATGACTTGGATTGAGCTGCACCTTTCAGCATTAAAAATCAGAGATGTTTTGTGCATAGATGATCAATATTGCATGTAAGTGAACGTTGCGACACCTTCTTGAGGTTGAGAGCCTTTGCAACATATTGCATGTTTTGTGCATAGCAAGAATATTGGACCATTAAGAACAACCTGCACGATGAGCTTATTGCGTTGCACAGGATATATACTACCTACTTTCACAAGCATTATCTCTATAACTTTTAGAGTTTGTGGGATGGTTGAATGTAGATTTTGCTCCTTTTCCCCACCATGTTACCTAAAGCTTGAACCTTTGTTCATGATGATTTTGAGATTATGTGCTTAAACTTAGTCACTGGTCAATGATAACACAACGTCATCATTAAGATCACAAGAGCAAAATATTAAGCAATATAATGAAAAGGAGAGCCAGATTGAAGCTTTTCTAGCCACGGTTGGCAAAAAGGAGATGATCATAACATAAAAGGTTTAATCAAAGAACATAATTAACATTCCCAAAATGAGAGTTTCAGGACAAACCTCTCTGTAAGCACCTTCTTCTCTAAAACAGCAAAAACATTAAAAGAAAGGAGATCACTACATGTCTTCTCTTCTAAGCTTGTTTAGAAGTGCTGTGATAAGGGCATCCCTCTTCTCAGCCCTAGCTTCTTCTCTCACCCTTCTTTGCTCTTCTATCTCTCTCCATCTTCTATCCATCGTTGTCCTCTCATTCTCTATTCCTTCCATAATTTGTCTCCACTCCATCTCCTTCATCCTTCTCTCATTTTCCCTTGCTTCAAATGTTTCTCTCCATTGCATTTCCATTTGCATCTGTTGCTTCATGAAATCTTCCAAAGTCTCTCTCAAGCTATTACTATTTCCAGTACTACAACTTGCTCCACCAACTGCCTTGCCCTTTTTTATCCTCTTTCTACTGCTACCCTTCTCTCCTTCGCTAATTTCTTCATTATCCTCCTCCTCGTCAGAAGATAGCTGCGCTGCTTTCTTCTTCGACCCACTTGCCGCTCCTTCAGCGTCAGCCCATAACATTCTTTGCATCCTCGATGTGAAAATCGCTTGCAACTCATTATAGAAAGGAAACTGGTGCCTCATAGACTCAGGTTCTATCGTCTCATAACCCTACGCAACAAGATGAGAAACATCTATCAAACACCATATATATATAGCTAATAGGGTTTTTGTTTTTTCCATGCACTGTTCATCACTCAATAAAACAGATCAACAGACATATATTTTGTAATCTCGCTAGATTTTTCCATTTCTCAACTTCTTTAAGAAAAATAGGCTTACCTTGTATCGTGTAACAAGATTCTTCCACTTGCACTTGCACTGCTCTGCGCTACGATTATAACCCTTTTCCTTCATATTCTTAGAGATAACTTCCCACAAAACTTTGTTTCTCTTTTTCTCCATGAAAGTTGGATCCAGTTCTGCACGGATCATCAAGAACTCTTTCGTTTCTTGAATACTCCATTGAGGAAACCTATCACTTGTATCAACGTTTACACTGGTGTGATGCTGCTGCTGTATTTGCTGCTGATGGTGATGAAGGTGGTGGTGAAGACCCTCCATAACAACCACACAAACACACGCAAACACAAAATAATCTAAATCAGTTTACACCCACAAGAAAGGATTGATTTGATCAAAGAAGAGAAAGAAAGAAAGAAAGAAAAAGATAGAGAGAGAAAGGGAAGGAAAGATATATATGAGAAGGTGGTGTGAACGCTGAAGGGAAGTGTGAAAATAACGATTTTTTCCTTTTTTTTTTTCTTTTTCGTTTCTTTTGTAAGTGCTTAGGTGTCAAAGAAAACGAAACACAGCAGAACTGATGATCTCGCTTTTTTTCCTTTCTTACGCGGAAACTGATTTATCAAAAATTCCTTTATTATTTATTATTTTTTATTATTATTTTCTTTTTGAGGTTTGTGGGGCTGGGCTGGGCTGGGCTGCGTTCCATAAATATTAAGTTCACATTGCGTTTACGTGTCGTCAGGCTTACGATAGAAGTCTATGTGATGGTGGGGGCTGTAGTCTCCATTGCCATTTATATCAAACTTGCACCTTAAGCAACAGCTATTTTACTTTTTGTTTTTTCTTTTATTTTCATTTTGAATTAAAACCATATACATAGTTTATAGTTTTGAGTAAGTTCTATAAATATATATAATTAATTAATTATCATGTTCACATGTATAAGATAAAACTTAGCCTTGAAAGCAACAATATTATCTATAGCAATAAAGGAAATGTTGTTTAATTTAGGAGGAAGGAAATTCTAGTTAGATATTGAAGGTCAGCGGGGCCATTAATTTATATATACATAGACTTCCATTAATTTACTTACGAGGAATTCTATTGAAGGTTCTTAATTAGGGGGACTATTTCATAAAAATGGGAATTATATTAAACATATAAATTCATCAAAAAAAATATTAAAACCCGATCTGAGATAAAGCCGGGGTTACAGTTTGACCCTCCAAAAAATATTTTAAAAAAAAATCAAAACAATATTGTCTTGATAAAAAAAAATCTCAAAAAAAAAGTTAATGGGTAGATGACCTGGTTTTGATGATCGGGTTAGGTTTAGGTCAACTTGGTTCTTAGATTAACCCAAATTCTTGATTGGATTCAATGAGTTTTTTTTTTATATTTTGACCTAGAGTATTCCAAGCATCTGGTTGATATATATGTGGGTTAATTTAAGTTTTAAAATAATGATTTTTCATAAATAGGAATGTTGTCCTTCTTCGATCCCATTGGAAACCACCAATTCTAGGAGCATATCCGGACTTTGAAGCATAGTTGATTAACCAGGTCCGACTCAATGAATTGATTTGATTTGAAGAATTAAGGATGAAAAGTCTGATTTAAGCTGGATTGTTAAACTAGTTTGACTTAACCAAACTTATGTGATCCGGTCAGGTTTATGATCTTATCAAATTTGATTTAAATTCTATAAGATTAATTATAAGTTTTTTTTTTCAGGCACTCAAGATCTCAATATATATATATATTCCTTCCGCCAAATTTTATTATTCAAAAACGAAGAAACTTGTACTTTTAAAAGAAATTATGAATTGTGGTTGTGGTTGTGGTATTTTGAATATTTGAGATTTTAAATGCGATTTGTATTTTAAATATTTGAATTATATTTTTTAATTTCAGCTTCTAAGTTTTAAAATTATTATTTGGTTTTTGGATTGATTAAAATATATTAAAATTAATATAGAAGTTATGTTGAAACTGAAATATGTTTAAATTTAATATGTTAAATTAATTTTTAATATAATATATGATAGACTCACCGGATTAACTACGTAACCTAGATTGTTTTTCAAGTTAGTCCTCAAGTCGGTCTAACAAATATGCTTTGAAGACATTCAGAAGTACTTCTTTGTCTTAATTATAACCAACTATTTTAACACATGGTCATGGATCTACGCAGGTTTATTATACTTGTGCATGTTACAGACTCCTATATCGCTAAAATTCGATGATGTATTGATATTTTAATATTAATCTAGGAGTGCTAGCTGTTATCTTTGAGTAAACTTGCTCTAAAAGCAAAGGATATCCACGCTTGGTCATCTCCCCATAAAGATAATTACTTTTTTTTTTTTTTTTACCTCAATCTTAGATTTCTTCTTGGCTTTGTTTTTGTTTTTGTTTTTGTTTTTGTCTTTGTTGTTTTAAATTAGGATATTGTCAACATTCTGGTCCTTTCTTGATGAAACGTGTGCAGGAGACAGAAAGAAAAGGCTTCCGAGATACTGTACGTGGTGGCTGCTTTCCTTAAAAACAAGCAACCAAAACCTTTTGCTGCTTTCCTTTGCATTGCATGGATTTCGAAATCTGAAGTGGTAGTCGTAAGAAGATGTGTAAATTCTTCTTTAGTCCCTTATTTATGAATAAACTGTAACTTGGTCTTTTATTTTTGAAAACCTGTAATCTAATCATTTGTTTAATTATATAGAGACCATTGCATCAGATTAGAAGTGCTTTTTGGCAGTGTTTTTATATGTTTTATTAATGATTTTGAGAACGCATATTAAGATCATTAAAAAGTACAAAAAAAAGAAGCATTATTATGATTTAAATATACTTTAAAAAGCACTTAAACTGAAAAATAAAAGTATTAATCATAAATCTACCATTTGATGAACTAAACTGATTGAGGAAAACCATTGAATCTCTAGGGGATAATGGTCAACAAGAGTTAATTAAGAGACTATATTTATAGGTATTCAAGGATTAAGGACTAGATTATAACTGAACTAAAACTCCAGAGACTGAATATTAATTTACTCTAAGAAACCAGAGAGAATTGAAATCATCTAACTTGTCTGGGGTCCGGGCACCTGTGTGCCGTTGTTTTTTTAAATTTTCTACGCGTCTTCTGTCATGTCCCACGTGTGGACGCCAACCATCTTTTTCCACGTGGCATACATGCAAAGATCACGAGGAAGGGTTACTAGAAAAAATGGGCGGACCCACTTTTCTTTGTTCACACGTGTGACGGGCCTGATCTAGCTGTGGCCCCAATATTTGACCCGGCAATTTGACACGTCGTATGGAGATAGATAAAAATAAGAGAACCACCGCCATAGATTTAATTGAACTTACGATCAGATGCCGACATCCTGCGTTCCCTAGTTTAATTAACGATTGAACAGCAACACACAAGAATATTTTAATAAAGTTTTCGTTTATTGAGTGATTAAAAAGTTGATTCTTCAAATATTAGTTTAGAGACGATAAATAATTTTGTGTGTGTGTGTGTGTTATATTGCGCGTGTGTGTGTGTGTGTGTTATATTGCTTTAGATTGAACGCAAGATAACATTATTATAAGAAAAATGAACGACTTTTTATTTGAAAAAAAGAGAGAATAAAAGACCCGTGTATTCTTTTATTGTAGCTTCTATTGGTGCATTTTTCCATGTCCACTGTGAATTAGATTATTTTTTTTTAAATTTAAAAATATTAAATATGAAATTTTTTTGCAAATATTATTAAATCCAATTAAGCAGTTTGATTTTAAAAATTACCAACTTGGCTCCTTGCCTAGCTCGAGTTTTGAATTAAACCGCGTATGAGTTGATTCAAATAAAATTATTCAATTTAATGGGTCCAAAAATAATTTGGATTACCAGTAAACACATAACATAACTTTTAAAAAAATTTAAAATAATAATTTTTTTATATTAAGATGATGTCAGATTAAATTAACGTCAGTCACTTTACGACCTGGATCATGAACTTTAATAGGTTTAATACCTTTGTTATTTTTGTAATTTTTTTATATCATTAGATGTTTTTAAAATCGAGCAATAACCCTAAAAAAATATTTATTTGAAATTGTAATAACCCTATAGAAAATAGAAAAAAATAAACCATAAATTTCATTTCTCAACCAATCCAATATTAAATAAGAGTGAAATGAAAAAAAAACAATTAGAGAAATTAAAGGACCATAAACTAAAAAAAAACATATCAGATTTGATGAGTAAACCCACTAAACCCTTGAATTGGGTAACTTGGGTCAACACGTCAAACTAGCAAACCGGGTAATGGACTCCATTGGGATTAATAATTTTTTTTCTAAACTATGTTTATTTAAATATATGATAACAAAAATAGATAATTGCAAAATCGAGTATCAAACCAATATTGCAACCTTTTTTTAAGATTATGATAACCTCATAAAAAACAAAACGAACAAATTATAAAACTTAATTCTCAATTAGTCTAAAATCAAATGATGAAATTAAAAAAAAAATTTATATAAAAAAAAGAAAAGAAAAGCTAAACTTGTCATATACATCAACGGGCCCATGAACTTTCTAAAATTTAATAACATGTTTTTTTTCGAAACTATTTTTTTTATCTATATGATAAAAAGAAAAATAGATGATCATATAATCGAGTTCAATTGAAAAAAAAAAAAGAAAAGGTACCCTGCTAAACTCACAAACCGGGTTATTGACTCTACAAAGTTTAATAACCTCATTTTTTAAAAAATTATTTTTTATTTAACTAAATGTTTTTAAAAAATAGACCATACTGTTATGCCGGGATATTTTTCTAATATCAACCTGATACTGGGATATTTTTTGATATTGCAATAACCATATAAAGACAAATTAAAATAAATTAACTACTCTAAATCTCTATAAACACATCATATAAAAACTAAATTAAAAAAAAAACAATAACCAAAGATAGAAAAAATAAGAGTTAAAATGTAAAAAAAAAAAAAAGAAGCCAGCACTGTGAATTACTATTGTAATCCACAGTGCGAATAAGTGTGAGGAAACAGTGTTTTCCCTCACACCTTTTAGCTTTATTTATAATATAGTATAGTGATATACTATATCATTAACTTGTATTACACTGCGGGTCAGGTTAATTTTTTATTAAATGTGAAAAAAATATTTAGATATTACGAATGTTTTTTTTCTAGCAAAAAAAAATTAATTCGTGTGAGGGTTGACCCGATGTAACTCGGTTGACTTTGCGAGTCCAAAAACAACCCATAACCTAGATTTTCAACTTAACAATAAAATTTCATCATAGAAATTAAAATTCCTCCACATTTACCTAAATTTTCAACTTAACAATAAAATTAATAAAATATAAAACATACCCATTAAACAACTCATTATTTATTTCATTATTACAAAATCAAACTCATTTTCATCAAATGAAAAAAAAAATTTTAAATTTCAAACAAACCCTAACATGTACAAATCATATATTTATACAATAAATTTCTATATAAAAAAGCTATAAAATAGGTAAACACACAAACAAATTACATGTACTACATAAAAATACCAAAAAACTAACATAAAAAAATAATTTATAAAAAAAAAGGTAGATTTACTTACTTAATATGGTGAATCTTCATTAAAAAAAAAAAAGAACTAGAATAGATATACTGACATATTGAGATAGTTATATTTATAATGATGAGAGCTTGATTTGTGCAAAATGAGGGGGGAAGGGTGTTGTTTTGTGCAAGGAAAAAAAAAAGAAAGAAGAAGAAGAAGAAGAAATGGAGGTTGTCTGACAAGTTATAAATCAAATATTACTGACGGATTCATCTACGCCAATTAGCAACAATTAGTTTTGATCAGTAATTCAATTTATAATATTGACATGTCATATTTTTCGAGGAAAATAACAAAGGAATACCTATTTTTTATTTTTTTATTTCCATTTGTAATTCCTTTAGTATTCATTGACATAAATATTTGTATCGGTGAATATTGATGAAAACAACAACATAATGCTCTGTTGGTAAATATCATTGTAATTTATTAATGATATTTTTTTCATCTATATTTTTTTTGTTTTCTTTGACGATTTGATGGGCATTGAAAAGTAAATTTTTTTTAAATGAAGTTTGAATAGTAGGTAATGACTTCCTTAGTTTTGATAGGGTTTAACAACTTTCACGGTAAGAGTCAAATGAATTAGTTCCTTAATTGGTCAGCCTTTTCTTCTTATCTTCCAAACACCAACGCGATTTCAATCTAGAAACATTGATTGGAGAAGTAAATTTGCTTTCATCTTTTTTGAAGTTGTTTATTCCATGGGGATTCTAACAGGTTGGACAAACCCCTTCTTCAAACACATGTAATGTGTCAGTCGTAGTTCGTTCCGGGCGGGCACAGAAAAGTAAAAAAAAAAAAAAAAAAGGACCTTCGTTTAGACCCCCTTTTGCTGACCCGTCAAAGAATTGATGAATCATTGGCTCCACGAGCGCGTGGAGGTGTTCCAATTCCAAAGTTATAATTGTTTCCAATTACTGATCCTATAAATTATATTTATACGAAACCTTTGTCCTACTTTGACGCTTTAGAATCGCCAATGTTTTCCACTTTTATTTTTTGCTGTTCTTTATTCTGTGCATGTTTTCATGTTGGGATCATATATTTCATTTTATAATTAATATCACTTTTGCGTTTGTGGCTTTTAACCCTTCTTTATTAATAAATATGTGTGTGCCAATGTATATATATCAAGCAAATATGGAAGCCATTCTCCCTTGAAATTGAACAAATAAATTAGAACTCTTGATGATGAGAATTTTATTAAGCGCGAATCACATGAGTTTTAAAATTTTATTACTACACTATCAAAAATTAAAAACAAGCATATTCTTCCTTCGAATATGCTTGCTAATAGAATCATGAGTCTCCTTGTTTCTGTTCAAGAACTCACAACATGATCACTTTCTAAATACCTCCCTCGACATCAAGAATTCCAATTACTCTCATTGATGTAGAGAGATTTAAAATTCTCCTACACCTTAAAGTCATATAACTCGACTTTTCTCTTAGCATAGGTGTATGCATCAAACTAGAAATCACACAAACTAGTTCCAAAGATCTCTAAACTAAAAGAAATATAACGATAAAAAAGATTACATTACAATTTTACAAAAAATATAAAGTCCAAACTTGTCTAGGTTGCATTTTGATTTTTCCAAACTTGTCTAGCAATCCTAGAGATTATAGCATCCCACCAAATCTTTCTCTATAATCATTTAAATAAAATAATTAGTTTTTAAATTTTTTGAAAAATTATATCATCTAAAAATAATGATAATTGATGACATTTCACAATTCTAGACCAAATTCTTGACTAGAAAATCAGGGTTTTTTCATCATAACAAACTCATCATAGCAGGCTGATAGAAATAGAAATATCATCAAACCATATCAAACAAAGAAAAAAACAATATAACTTATATCAAGAAAGGTGCACTAGGAATATTAATATCTTCTTTTTATACAATCAGTCACTTGCTTAGAATATCTAAAAGGCGAGTTTGGGTTCCTAGTAAATATAATACTAGATGACAATTTTCTTATCTAATCAAAGACAATCTAGAACATGTATGTGAAAGTTCGTCGCAACGTCACGTCCTAACGAGAAAAATACAACATTTGTCATTGAAAGTTTTAGTGTTCAATTGATCTTTTAATTCTGCCATATTTTATATGGCCTAAGAATTTTAGGAAAAACCTTGCATCAATAATATTTATAATATTTAAATATTAACTTTACATCAATAATGTGGATTTATTAATAGAAAAAAAACAATTAACAATTTTTTAAAAAATCTAATAACCTGTTAATTAGTTTTTTAAAATGAAATCTTAACCTTAATATACAAACCAAACTGCATTTTATCAACATAGCTCAGGAAGAAAAAAATTACTAATCTCGTAAAAAATATACCACATAATTTTAACAAATTAACTATGCTAATATTAACAAATTAACCACTTACACACAAACACACACACACATAATATATAAAATAAAGGGCATTGCCAAAATACGGTAGAAATCACTGTGCACACAAACACACAAGACTATTTATTATGACAATTAAATTACACTTTTGTCCTTTAAAGAAAAAACAAGATGCCTTAGTTTGGAGGTAATTCAATCTTATCCAATGACCCATTGGTCATAAAAGATTGCTAGGGGTATTTTCATCTTCTTCAATTTTTTTAAAACAGTAAAATGTCTAACTTCTCTCAAAATAAAAAAAATAGATTTGTTAACAAGGGGTATTTTAATAGCTGATACAATTAGGAATCCATTTTTTTCTCATTTTTTTATGATTTTATGATTTTGCATTATTAAAAAAAAAACTGAATGATTTTGTGGTTATCTTCTATTTATTTTCTTTTGATATATCCCAATCTTATAGTTTAGGCCATGAATTTTGCATGTCTTTTTAAAATAAAAAGATTTGTTTTATATTTAATTTTTGATTTTTTTTATTTTATATAGATAAACTTTGTTTTATAAAAAATATACAGATGATTGATTTGATCAAACAAAACGGGTTCAAGTGCTCACAACTGCGGGCTGGGCTGATTTCCATACATCACGTGATGGAGGCCACCAATTCCTCTCCATTAAAATCAGAACAATTTTCCTCAAGATCCAAGAACACAAAGGGTGTTTCCAGAAGTGCAAGCAAGATCCTTCCCTTTCGACCTTTGTCTTGCTCGAAATTCCCTTTCAACGTGTTTTTCGAAACTAGGAAGCTTTCTGGTTCATCGTGGATGTATGTTTATGGTACTTCAAAGACAGGAACACAAAGGATGTTAATCCATAATATTGATGGTAAGGAAAATATAATTCCATTGGAAAGGAAATTACGAAAAACAACAAATTTCAGAGGACATCTTCTTAATAAGGTTACACGTTTCAGAAAACGAACGCCATTGATATCAGATGTATGATTACATAAAACAGAAGTCTAATTCATTATATCTATCTTTGCAGCTCTTAATTTAGCATCTTTATTTTTACCAGCATATTACTTTCATTTATTTTTATGTTTCAAAAATATCTTAAAATAATTAAAATTTTTTTTCCTTCAAGTTAATTTTTGATGTTTTTAAATCGTATTAATATCAAAATTAATTTTTAAAAAATAATAAAAAATATCTTTTTAAATCAACCCCTATTATATTTATAAACATCTTTTAATCTCTCTCAAGATTTCTTTTTGCTTCTTATTCCCACTTCTAATCTATTAAGTAATGATTAAATGACAAAGTTGTATAGCTGCTATACGACATCTTTGTATGGATTACTAGAATTGAAGTCCAAAATATGCCGACGGGCAAATGTCGAAGTTATTTTTTATTTAATTTCGCAGTAATTAAAATAAATCTTCAAAATTCTAAAAAGAAAATGTATTTTTTAAATCAAAGTTCCATTCTTTATTTCTACATTTTTGTTTATGTTGATGAAAAATATTTTTTTATTAACAGGGTCGGTTTTTAACCCAAGGTTATTAAAATAATTATTCACAAAAATCTTAGTAATTTAAATTAAAGAGGGAAAAAATATTTTTTTTGAAAAAAATCTCATTTTATAATTATTATTTTTTACAACATTTCCTTTTTATTAGTAGCATATTTTTTTAAAAGAAAAACTTATTATAATCTCAGAAGCAAAAGCAAAGTTTCAAATAAAAATAAAAAAATTAGTTCTTCATAATTTTTATATAGCTATATGAAAAAATAAAAATAAAAATTTGTGAAATAGTAAAACCATTACCATTAAATTCCTTTCTTTAAGACAAATTCATGGACACATCAAGATTGATATATTTTTTATGAATAGAATATGATCCATCGGATTATTTTTCTATTTTCTCTCTTTGTCAATGATTTTTTCTCTTTTTTTTAGAACTTAAAAACTAAAACACAATGAAAATAAAGTTTAATGACCGAAAAGCAAAAATATAAAACTAACTGACCAAATATAAAATTTTTTATAAAAAAAATAAGGGACCAAAACAATTGTTTTCCAAAAGAAAGTGTTTTATTGTTCAATGAATAGTAAAATACCATGTTGTTGTTGTTGTTGTTGTACAAAGCAATAATGAAGTATTTGAATTGGATAAATAGAAAGTTTAGGGACTATCTGTACTGTATAGGGCTTAATTTTGGACTTATTGTGATACAACGAGAATGTCGCACATTTAAAGAGATAAGATTGTGATGCTATATGTATCCCACATCGGTGGATTATGAGTAATTTAAAGAGATAATTTTCTTTTGAGCAGCGACAATAAAAGCAATCCAACTTAACATAGCATATGGAGGCTCGTAGACAATTTAATAGCGCACCAGACCCCTCTCTCTAGGCTTGGGGCATGACATGACAACTCCATTACAAACTCTCTCAATTATTTATTAATTATCCAATTTACCTTTTATTATAAAAAAAACCAGAAGAAGCAAACATAGATCTCATTTAGACAAAGAAACTTAGATTAAGGTTTAGAAAAAGAAAATTATTTTTTGACTTAAATAAAAATACAAAAAAAAATTATAAAAAAAATTAAAAATTAAAAATTAAATTGGTACAATACTTCATTATATATATATATATATATATTATATAATAATAATTATAATAATATTTAAAAAATTATCTGATTATGTCATAGTTTTAAAATAATATTAGAGTTTTTAAAAATAATATTAATAATTTCTGTCTTAATAATTACATATGTTTATTTAAAAAAAATCATGAACATTTAATGCAAAACAAAATATCTTTTTGTTATTTTTTATTGTAATTTCGTATATGATTTTTCTCAAATTTACTATTCATATATATTTTTATACACTTGAGTAGAAATTATTGATTTATGATTTTTATATTGATATTTTTTAAAAACCGACTATTGTATTGAGCGTGCTACAGTTTAGTGTAAAACTAGCAAGTTCAAGATTTTTTTCTCAAAACTCCGAATTTTATTGTTTAATCATCATATAAATCATATCAACTATTTTAATGAATCTTCAAGATTATTTTATTATCTTAAATATATTTATTTTTTTAACATTTATTTTATATATAGATTTAATATCATTTCATGGTAACATTACCGATCTTTAACTAATACTTACACCATCACTCTTTTCTTTTCTTTTTCTACTATCCTTTTTTATAGTTTATTTCTTATTACCTCACTAATTTATTGGGATAGTTTCTTGTTTTTTCTTATTCTTTTATCTATCAAAACTCATTATTGATTTCGCCAACATTATGAATTTTGAACCTAAAATTCGTAACTCTCTTTCAGCCTCATCAATACCGTTATATGTTACATATTTAATTATTTCTCTTATTTTCCCTTTATCTTTTCATCCCAGATTCATTAGAGAAATTAAATTTGTTTTATATTTAAATTTAATATTAATAATCATTGATATTGTACAGATACTCAAATCCTGTTAACAAAATATAAAAGAGCTCAACGTTTCACTATAGAGATAAATACAAAACAATGTGGATTGGAATAGTATAATGATGATTTTTCTTTCTCAAACAAAATTATTAGACTGACTATTAAATTAATATAGTCTTTTTCTTAGTGTTCATTGGTCATTATCAAATTAATCACGTACAAGTTGGTCTATTCATATTTTTAATGCATAGTAAAATGACTAAATTATCTTTAAAAGAAAAATTTATTTAACTCGTAGCTAGGAGCTTTCCCAGATTATCACTTTCTAAAACATACGAAAATGACTATATTATCCTTAAAAGTAAAAATAAATAACTTGCATCTAGGGGATTTTTAGTATATTTCA
Organism: Populus nigra; assembly: GCF_951802175.1. NCBI lineage: Eukaryota > Viridiplantae > Streptophyta > Magnoliopsida > Malpighiales > Salicaceae > Populus > Populus nigra. The sequence goes on from NC_084854.1 coordinate 19,193,346, forward strand.
TCTTGATTTTTTAGTTATAATCAAGTTGACTAAAATAAATTTGATATTTTAATAAGTATAAAATATTATTTAAAAACCAATAGTGTTTGGCATGTGCAACGTGCACGCCAATAAAAAGGATACTCTCATGTTTTTTGGGCAGTTGGTGAGGCATTTTCTAGCATCAAAACACCACCTTCTACGACTGTGTTGGGAGCATCATGACGTTCTCTTCCAATTGATCAGGCGTGTGCGCATGACGAACCAGCAATTAGGCATCGTGAACTTTTTTCTTCTCCTCTCTATTTTCTCTCTCGTTGCCTCAGGTTTCACACATGTTCTTTTAAAAATTAAATTTGTCCTGTCAATTTGTATTTGAATTAATTTTGGTCCTTATTCTTTTGATTGCTATTTATTTTGCTTTTAATGTTTTTTAAAGTTGATTTTGTTTTCCAATTTCTTCTCTCAACATATGATTTTTTTCTTTAATTTGGTCCACATTCTTTGGATTACTATTTCTTTTATTATTTTTCTTGATTTATTTTATTTTTAATTTTATCCTTCATTATTTTATTTTATTTTAGATTTTATCTACATTTTTTTAATTGCTATTTCTTTTTAAATCCTTTTCATGATTGATTTTTTTTCAATTTCATCCCTCGATATTTGGATGAATGAGAATTTTGCTTCTTGATTTTTTCATGTTTTTTCTTTTATGGGGTAATCTTGGTCTTATGACTCAGGTCATAGGTTTCAAAGATTAGTTCGATTTGACTTTGGATTTTTTTGTCCTTTTAAAAAAAAGTGATTCGTGTTTAATTTCATCCCTTGACATTAGGTTATTGAACCTTAAGTTTTACAAATTTGTTTGGTTTCCTTTCAATGGGGTTATCTCGTCTCATATCTCTAGTAGCAAGTTAGTAGAGTTAATCTAAGTTGGTTTGAGTCTCTTTTTTTTGATGTTTTTTTAATTGATTTTTTTACTGTTTTTCCATTATTTTATTCAATCTTTTTTGTATTGAGTTATCTTAGTCTCATGATCGGGCTGTAAATTTGGCATGCTGACTTGAGTCAGGTATTGTTTTCCGTTTTTTAAATAGATTTTTTTTTTCATATTGCCCTTCAATGTTTGATTTGTGAGTAAGGGAGCTTGAAATTTTTTTATGAGATTATCTCATTCTTATTCAATTTTTATTTTATTATCAAATAAGATCATTAAGATTTTTAAAAAATCTATAGAGGATATCTTCCATAATATTAGCAATCATTTATTTTTTTTAATTAATCATTATTGTTTTTTGTTTGGTTTTTTTATTGGTGCTTCCTTTATATATATTAAACTAGCTTATTGAACCTATTTTAATTAATGATCAGAGTTCTAAATTTTTCTTACTCCTTTAAAAATGTTATTATCGCATGGATATTTTTTTTTTATGTTAGTGAAAATTTAACTCAGTTCACAATATAAGTGCTATCTAGTATATTATAAATTTGTTTTACTAAGAATACTATACGTAATTATTTTAAAAAAATTACTAAAAACATTCTACAGAATAATGATCATTTGATTTCAGTGAACTTAATGAGGTGAGCAAACTCATGCAAAGTAATCGAAATCAGTGGCCCAGTGGGAAGCTGGAAGCTGGAACTACAAGGGTCTGTCTCTGATCTTCTTCCTTTCAAACTAATGTTTTATAATAATAGTAATAATAACTACTGATGTTTGTTACTTAGGTGAAAAACACGCATAAAGTTTCCTGCAAGGGTCCGTCCTTGCTTTTGTTTTATGAGTAGCAGCCAACTAGCCATCTGTATATGAAGTTGTACACTGGACAGCACAGGCCATCTGTACCAGTATTCTGCAAAAATGAATATGATAATTAATCACAGATAAACCTTGATGTCGAAGTGAAGGATTGATGATGATGATGATGATGATGATGATGGCTAGGTTTCTGTGTATGCGTTTCATCCTAAAGAATTTTCATTAATTGTGTTGTATAAAACTCAATTTCTGATCACTTTTAACTACTTGTTTGGTAAATTTTCGGCTGCGATATCAATATTTGTGAGTTGGAAAATGATCTAATTTAGGTAAACATCTAGCATCTATTCACTAACTAGTGGTGAATTTTCTGCTAAAATATCAATTTTGTGGGTTGGGAAATAATGTCTGTCTAATTCAAGGAAATGCGTGGATTGTATGGGACAGTCCATCAAATGCAAGTTTAAGTGTTAATTTAAATTTAAATCCCACATAGGTTGATGATACGGAGTGTTTTAGAATGTAGTAACGGTCATGTTTTAAAGTGTTTTTAATTTGAAAATGTATCAAAACAATATATATATAATTTTTGATATCAGTATATTAAAATAATTTAAAAACATAAAAAAATTAAAATAAATTAAATTTTCATAAAATATCAATTGAAATACAATTCCAAATGATATCTAAAATAGTAAGAAACATTGTACATGGGTGTTGCAACGCAATTCCAAATAATGCCTAAAACAGTAAGATACATTATACATGGATGGATGCTTGCAGTTCGTTATGGGCTGGATTGTTTTTAAAAAAAAAGGTAAGAGAAAGCAGATTTATAGGGGGAAAAAAACCTCTAACCATGAATTGAAAAGCTAATGGGTATATTTAATAAAATAAATCGATAACTATATGTCACAACAAATATATAAAAAGCTTTAACACTAATTGAAAATTAAGTTAGGAAGTTAAGAGGAAAATTTATACTAAAATATTTGATCTGTGATGCAAAGAGCTTTTTAATTTTTTAAACTACACAGTAGTAAAATTATTATTTTATATAAAAAAGTAATAATTTAAACCAAATTAAAAAAAATTAATTTTGTTGTGTAGTCCTTTCTTTCCTTATTAATATATTTTTCTTAGGAATGATTTTTTTTTGGCTTGGATTCTTAATTTGATAAAAATTGAAAGTAAAAAGAAAATATATATTAAAAAAATAACATAATTTGGAAAAGGTAAAAAAAAAAAAAGAGTATCCCACCAATTTTGTTTTTGTTTTTGTTTTTGTTTTTAAAGAACACTTTAATAATTTCAATGCAAGTTTATGAAAAAAAAATATATAAGAACATCACACCACTCAAGCATTGTCACCTTTTTTGAAGGCATGTGAAGGAAAAACATCAAATAAATTTTAAGAAAACAAGCTAAAATTCATGAAGGGCTGAAAGCATGTTGTCCCATAAAAATACAAAGTAAAAAGTGAATGGTATATAATAAAAATAAGAATATTATAAATATATTTAAAAATCATTTGATTTTAATGAATCTAAATTAAATTAAAAAGGAAAGAAATTGAAGGCCTTTACCAGTATAACATAGACTTTTGGGCTTGACCCATAAAAAAACAAAAATCCAACTACACAAATCTGCTTGCACAAGCGACCGTTAAATTATTATAGAGACCTATTCTTGAAATTGCGAGAACCTTGCATCAAGTCATTTGAAACAAATCATTAAGTCCAACCTAAATAAAATTAATGCAAAAGGATTAAATTAAAAAAAAAATCAAATGATCAAAAAAAATTTAAAGGACAAAAAAAATTGTGGGCAACTCCAATGTATTGTTTCTTCCTTCTATGTTGTATTTTCATTATTTTTTTTAATATTTATCTCACCTTGCATTATCCCATGAGCTTATGATCTAAAACACCATTCCATGATTCATTGAACGTAAACTTGACCAAGCTATAATTTTTGTTAAGAATAACAATTAAAAAAATAAAAATCAAACTTGACATTAAAAAATTATAGTCCACTTTGCTATTTTGGATAGAGAAAGACATGAAAATCAAGGAGAGAAGAGAGGAGAAAAAAAAAAAAAAAGAAGAAGAGCCAATGAAGCCACACCATAACTCCTTTGTCAACACTCACCTCCGAAAAATAAAGCCAATGTCGAGATGATTTCAAAGCCTAAAAGAAGGTTGTTTTCTGTTCTTAAATAAATCCATACGCTCCCTAATGCTACAGCTTTCCTCACACGCTGGAATTGTTTCCTATCTATTCAATTTAGTCCCTGGCCTGGCAAAAAATAAAGTTGAACATTTGTTTTAGTTTCAAATTTGGTCCATAAAACTTCAATTATCTTAGATCAATAAAAATATTTGGTCCATAAAAATAATTAGAGGACCAAAAAAATAGGCTGGATATTTTCTCTTTATTGTTCATTTTAGTCTGATATGGCAAAAAAGAAGAGCTAAACATTTGTTTTAATTTTAAATTTGGTTTCTAAAGCTTCAATTGTTTTAAATCAATAAAATATAATTTTATTTTTCTAAATAGAGCATTAATCAAGTGACATAATTTTATTTTATTTTTTACATGTGAGCTTAATTGGATCCAAATGAGAAGTCACAGACCCAAAATTGGCGTGGTTTGCCCACATAAACAGCCTTCCAATCAAATACCACTCAAGAAGAAAGCCGGTTGTTAGAGGGTCAAATGAGTCCCACATTTATTGAAGTATCTTTGTAAACCAATCAATCACCAAGGATACGGACACACAGGTCAAATGTTTGCAAATAATAGAGACAACAAGAGGCATCTTCTCTTCTTAATTCTCGCAAATTCTCCTCGTCTTTTCTTTTTTGTTCTTTTTGCATTTTGATCCTTTTTTCCGATTAAATTTCACATATTTCCTAGAAATTCACTTATGTGATATCCACCCACGTCATTTACATCTCTTGTTTTTGCGTCCCTGATCATTAGCTCGTGAATTTTAAGCTAGCATCATTGATTAGGTTAACTCCTCTTGGCATGTGTTCGTGACAGGTCCACGATATAGAATTTCAATAAGGTATGTATTAGTTTTATCAATAAAGGATATATCATTGAAAAATAATAAATCTATAAATGACATATAATTTAGTTCTAGTATTATCGTAATTTTTTTTAATAATTTAAGGAACCTGTGATGGATTTAGAATTAAAAAAAACTTATTTCTTTCTTATGATCTTGTAACGTTAATAAAAAAAAAGTGATAAATTAAAGTCTAATATGAGATTTTAATCGATTTAAAATCTATTGTAAGAAACTTTGATTCAATTTTTTTAAATTAAAAACTCTTTTACTTTTTCCCTGTTAAATATTTAATGATGTTATAAATTTTTTTTCATTTACACGCATGTTAAGAAGGATCTATTTTTTATAGTTAGTTTTTAATACACGGCATGATGTTATTGGATGACACTCGAGTGTTTTATATGATTGGAAAATAAATGTTTGTTATAGAGGATTTTTAATTATATTTTTGTGCAAAGAACCACACAAATGTTCAAAATACAAAACATATGTACCACAAGAATAAGAATAAGATCTTCTTGTTATTCTTTTCATTAATGTAATACTATTATTCTTTTCATTAATGTAATACTATGACGTAATATATATATATATATATATATATATATATATATATATATATATATATATATGTTTGTTTGTTTGTTTAAAAACTCGTGATTAAAAGGGTAAAAACAGAGGAATAACTCAATGTATTTAGGTTTAGTAGAATGTCAAGCTCAGGTGACATGAGTCTGGCTTATTTACAAACTCAATATTTTTTGTTCAATTATGTACTGAGCCCAAGTACATGTGAGTCTGACAAGATGTATGATCCAAATATCCTTGGGTTCTAAGTGCTTGTGAGTCTGACAAAATACCAGACCCAACTGATTTTGGTTCACCTATGCGCTGAGTCCAAGTGTGCATCAGTCTGACAAGGTACTAGATCCAAACATCCTTAGATTTAGCAAGTACATATAGTTCTAGTAAGATGTCAGATCCAACTTCATTGAGTTTAACTACACGTTGAGTCCAAGTGCATATAGATCTAGCAAGATGTAAGACCTAACTTTCTTGGTTCCAGCTACGCACCGAGCTCAAGTATATGCGGGTCTGGCAAGATGTCAGACCTAACTTTCTTGAGTTGAGCTATGCGTTGCGTCTAAGTACATTTAAATCTGGCAAAGTACTAGTCCTAATATTTTTTAGGTTCACATATGCACTGAACCTAAGTACATGTGATTCTAATAAGATGTCAGACCCAACTTCCTTGGGTTTAGTTGTACGCTGAATCTAAGTATATGTGAGTATGGCAAGAGGCTAGATCCAAATTCTTTGGGTTCAGTTGCATGCTGAGTTTAAGTGCATATGGGTCTAACAAGATTTTAGACTCATCGCCCTTTGGTTTGGAGTCATTCTAGATCCAAATACATATAGATTTGGTAATATTTTTAAGCTCCATATTGAGTCACTAGAATTTCCTTGTTTATTTTTATGTTTTTTAACATAAAATTTTAAAAGTAAAAAAATAATTATCTCCCTATATCTCTAGATCTCTAGATGCACAAAAGTCTTTTAAAGGGCTTATTATATTTTCATCAATATTAACATTGCATAATAGATATCTATCCATTATTAATATTGTGTAAGAGATGTCTAACCGTATTAATGCTATCAAGAGGAGATGACATTTCAACCTCTGCATTCAAGAAACATGATAAAGTTCAGAGGCAATATATACCATTTGAACAACCTAGGTAAAAAGTTTATATTTTTTTTAATTCTTTGTTCATACTTTTGTTTTATAAAGCATTTATCATATATAATCAAGAACAAATACTTTTGTTCTAAATAATTTAAAATTCATTCTCTCATTTATTATAATTTTTATTCAAAATCATTAACTTTATCATCAGAAGATTCTTAAATCCCACTAAAAAAAATTGTTTTGCAGGTATTGAGTTTTTTCATCACCAATCATCAAATTCTTGAACTCTGGAGAAGGGAACATTAATATGAACGTGTGATCATCCTCTATCCAAATACTTAAAAAAAAAACTCTCATTCCTAAGCATATTGAATTTTAAAACATAATCAATTGGCACAATTTATGGGAAATTGATAAAAAAAAACCGTCAATTGTTCTTTCAAAATTGGTTTTTGACATACCTAATCACTATTAATGGTAGGCAATTAAGAAATCCTGGGGATAGGACGTGTCACAGACCTCTTTGCTGTTTCTAGCACGTCTGCTCCATTAAAGTTTCAACAACTCATTAATCAAGTGCAAGCTTTTACCCAACCCGTCTCTGCATCCCGAAGATAACATTAGGCCTTGCTACCCCAGCAAGTCCTAGCACATGAGATAGCTTTCTCAGTTTAAACCTCTCAACCACAAGCAATCCTTTTTATCATGAGATAATTGTATTATCTAGAGGAAGCTAAATAAGATGACTTGAAAAGTTTTTCACCTCGATGATCTCCTAGTCTCTCTAGAGATCATTCTCGTAAACAAAAAGCTCTTCTAATAAGCAGTTATTTTAGGTGTGATCCTTCTGGTCACTGTGGGATCAAAGTTAGCTACCAATCCTGTCGTTCCATGCCATAATCATCCAACTTCCTAGAGCTTATTTGATAAAGGTTGTCGCGGGGTGCGCGACGTCGCAGCGATCGTCCTCCCTCAGGGGTGTGTGTATGGGGGGATATATCTATCTGGTAAATATGGAGAGACAAGGAGTTCTTTGTCTCTTAGCAATAAAAAAATGGTGTGGGAGTCGCCACCTAGTATTTTGGTCACTAGGAACCCTAACTGGTCTCAGAGATCGGGCACGGGGACTGGTTGCGTAAAGGGAAGGTATTAGCACCCCAAATACGCCCTACCTAGGGTAAGCTGCTTTGTTTGTTTGTCTGATAAAATCAAGGTCCCGTTGTGTTTCCTAGTTGTTGGTCCATCTATGGTTCAAGAAAAGTCCTCCTCAATAAGGAGGTCCTTATCTTATCGGGTAAAACCTAACCGTGCTAATGTCTATGACAAAAAAAAAACATATTTAATATCAGGAAAAAGTTTTGTGTATAAATTCATAATCCCATATCTAAAAAATAAAACAAAAAGATTTTTTAGAATTTTTGAAATATTGGCCTAGTTCTCATGGCTTGAATAAACTGGTTATTAAAGCCAAAATGCATGCTAATACATATATCGTTTTGAAATTTTCTTTGTTGTATGAAAAATATGATGTTGTAATATTTATATATATATATTGGAGAGACTAGGCCGTATTTTAAAACAAAACATTTTTTTTTTGATGTTTTGACGTAAATCGGATATTTTAATACTGGGTTGATATTCTTACGGTATAAAAATATAACCAAATATTAATCCACTTTGATAAAAATGCAGAAAAATCAACAATATTTTTTAAAAATATTTAGGAAATTTTTGAAAGCAAAAGACATTTTTATTTTGAAAATCTTTGATGTTTTGACGAAGACCGGGTATTTTAAAACCGAATTTGTATTTCTATAACATAAAAAATACAAACCAAAATTGATCAAAGTACAATAATAAAATTATAGAAAAAACACATATTTTCTGAAATAATTTTTGAAGAATTTTGGTAATTTTTTTTTTATATATATCTATATATAAATAATCTAAAACAAAATAATATATAATATATAATATATAATATATAATATTAGACGGGCTGGGCTGGTCCGGCCCAACCAACTGGGTTGGGCCGGACTCAGCCTTAAAATGGATTGGGCCGATTTCGGCCCAAAATGGATTGGGCCGATCTCGGCCCGCACAATAATCCTCTTCTGGGCCAGGCCCGGCCCAGAAGAGATGGCTGGGCCAGGATCCGCCTGGCCCAGCAGCCTAAACCGGGCGGGGGGAATTAATTTCCCCCCACCCCTGCATGCAGAACGCTATTCGTTCTGCATGCAGAGAAGGAAAAAAATGCTATAGATATAGGGGAAGAAAGGTTACCTGGCGGGGCTGTGGCGGAGCGTTGCTGGTCTGTCGGCTTCGCTGGCGGTGCTGCGGCGGAGGCCGGTGGCGGTGTCGTGGCTCACGGACGGCGGCTCCAGGCAGCAGCGGCGGTGCTCTGTTTTTCGGTATTTTCCAGTGACCCTCCCCGGTTTGGTTTCCCTCAAGTTTTCAACTCTTCCTTTGCTCTTTCAATGTTTCGGTCTTTTTTCTTTCTTCCCTTCCCTCTCTTCTCTCGGTCTGTTTTCTTTTTTTTTTTCTCTCTTTTTTTTCGCCTCTCTTGGTCCTCTCTCTCGGTCTTCCCTTTCTCTCCTCTGTTTTTTTCGTTTTTTCTCCCTCTTTCGGGTCTCTTCCCCCCTCTTTTTGGTTTTTCCCTCCCCTTCTTGCAGCTGGGTCGGTGTTATTTATAGAGCCAAGTGAGTGGCTCTTTTTCGGCTCTCATGGGTAACAGCCGGCTGGTCGGCCATGGGCGCGGCTGTCGAGGTTCGGCGGGTGGTGCGCGGTGGGTGGTCGGCCATTGTGTTCGGTCGGTGGGCTCCAGGCGAGAGAAAGAGAGGGGGCCGGCAAAAAATAAAAAAAAAAGCATCGTTTTCCCTCTTCCCCGCTGTCTGTTTCGGGGGGAAGAAGAAAGATGAACAGTGTTGTTCAAAACGACACCGTCTTACCCTTTTTTTTTTTTTTTTTTTGAACGGATGAAACGGCGTCGTTTTGGAGAAAACGCGCCGTTTCATTTAAAACCTGCAAAACGCCAAAACGCGTCAATTTACAAAGCAGCCCTCAATCATCTTTTATCCTTTCAATTGCATCCCTGCCGAATTCGAACCCCGTCCCTATATTTGGCCGCGTTTTTCACTTTGGTCCTTGGCCTCTGAATTATGCAATTGAGCCCTTAATTGATCAAATAACTTCCAATTTCTTCAATTAGGCCCCTGAATCAATTAATTCCAGCCCCTATACTTACGCGCCTTCTTCAATTTGGTCCCTGGTTTCGGATTTCTTCAATTAAGTCCCTAATTGGCCCTTAAACTTCAATATTTATGCAATTAAGCCCCTGATTTGACTTAATAAATTCCTAAAAAATATATTTTGGCCCCAGAACTTAAATTTCTTCCAATTAAAGCCCAAATTGACTTAAAAATCAATTTTTCTTGCAATCAAATCCCCTATAAAATCATTTAAAAATCCAATTAAATCCAAAAACATCCAAATTTGGGCTTTTCTCCTCCAATTCAAATTTTCCTTCTCAACAGGGCTCTCATCCTTCAAGAATATACTGTCAAAAATCCAATCTTTGTATTTTTAACCTCCTTGACTGATTTTTCTGACCATTTGCTGAGCGCTTCTGCCTCCTGTTATTTTTCTAACCTCCTTTGGCTATTTATTTTATTTCATTTATTTGGGGACCCAAAAAAGGGTTACAACAAAGGTCAAGCCAAAGTATGGCTAATAGATAAATTCAAGATGAAGTTTACAATCCTCATGAGATAAATGGATCACTTTTATCCAACAATGGTTACATTGAGCTGAACGCGCCACCATGGCTAATTTTGTAATTTCATGTGAAATTTAAAGGTATTTCGGTCTTTTTCTCATACAGTGACACTCAGGTAATTTTAAGGATTTTTAAGACTATTTTATTTGTCTTTTTATACATGTATTTGTAATTGTTTTTGTATTTTTATAAAATACCTGATATAAATATAAAAAAGAATGACAATACAAGTCCAACACCTATTTTATCCTGTCATCGTGCGTGTGTCTAAAACTCAATTCTCAAATATGGGTTATGCTTATTTTTTTGCTGTTTAAACATAATCTTTCTTTTTAGCAATATATAAACGTTATTCGTCAACACATTTTTTTTTTAAAAAGAAAACGATATCAAAATCTAAAAAAAAAAAAAATATGGATTATGCCCTTTTTTTTGCAACTTGGACATAACTCCCCTATTTAGGTTTAAACGTCAATATTTTGATGAGTCTTTTATTTTTTGGGACTAATATCATTTTTGGCATGTCTTTTATTTTTAGGGATCAAAGTTAACCTTCAAAATCAAATTGCAAACAAGCTATAATATTATAGTATTTGAATAAAATTAGAAAAAAAACACAAGCAAGAGTAACCTTTCACTTGAAATGATGTTTTAAAGGTAGTGTATACCATCTTTTAATCATAACTAACTTAATACCTGAATCTTTGAGACCAGTGTCTAATTTAAGATTTCTAGTTTTCTCAAATTACTAGATGACGACTTCAATAAAATCTTTATTTTTCTCAAAATAATTTTTTTCTCAATACCGAAAAAAATATAAGTGTCCCGCACCGTCGTGTAACACTTTGTAATAGATTCTTGATATGATTTTATCATATTAATTAATTGTTTTACCTTCGATCACATGTAATATATTGAAACATTATTTTAATATTTTTTTATTAAAATTTTCTTTTGAAATCATGATAATTTTTTATTTAAAAAACTATGCTTTTGACTAGAAAACATTATTTCATTAAAATAATAAAGAGATGCATTATGAAAATAGAGTTTAGATTGAAGAGATACATTAGTTTCAAAAAATTAAAATTTTCAATAAATCTTTATGTTAACTGTCGTTATCGTGTATTTAAAAAATGTGTCAAATTTTAAGAAAATTAAAGCTTTTTTTTTTATAATGATATTATCGATTGTTTTTATAGATAATTATGTATTGGTTTGATATATAAAATTTTTAAAATAATTTGCTTATTAATAATGAATGAAAACAAAATATTTATTATTCAATTTTTTTATATAAATCTTCTCAATTGTTCTTATAATAATATATGTTATTTCCTTTGTCATAGTTTTTTTTTTGAATATTTGTTTTTGCTGATTTTCTTATTCAATGAACTATGTTGCTAATAAAAAAAAACCATTTTATTATAAAAAAGATTACATTAATTAGAAAAAAATTATCTTGATAAAAAAACACATTTCTCCTCCATGATTTTATTTGTTGTTTTTCATGCCAAATGTCTATTTTTTATTATTATATAATTAAATAAAAATAAATTCTTCAAAACAAAGTTATTGAACCCATTAAGGCCTATGATCCAAGTCTTGAGATAAGCAAGTTAACCCGGTTAACTCAAGTTAATTCGAAATATTGTCCTTCCAATATTTTTTAATGAAAAACATTAACTTCACGTTGTTTCATTTTTTATATAAAAAATCAAATTAGGTTTTGACTGAGTCGATCGAGTAATGGATACACTTGTTAGGTTAGTTGGATTATATTAGGTCAACTCCCACCAATTTAATTTAAAACTTACCTAGGCTAGAGGTCAAGTTGACAATCACCATATTTACATCGCAAACTAGATCAAGTTTAAATAATATTGTTAAAAAATTTCTTAAAACAGCACACATATCAACAGCTAACCTAGTTTTTGGATATTATGCAACTACTTGAGAGTTTGTTAGATGTTAGGTTTTGAAGTGATTTTTGCTCGGAAATGTATTAAAATAATAATTTTTTATTTTTATTAATTTTATTTTGATATCAATTTTAAAAAAAGCTAAAAAAATTAATTGTAAATAAAAAAAATTAAATTTTAAATAAACAACATTTTTAACACACTCCAAACACAATCTGCATCTTGATATTGGGTTGTTATTATTTTATACTGTCTCGCTTCATTAACAGTTGACCTTTGAAGTTTCTAGCCCATAGAGTAATAATTACGTTTACAGTAAATCATCTATATTATTTAACCATTTATCAAATACATTAAATTAAATTAAAGAAAAATTAATGCAAATATTTATTAAAAAGAAGGCTGAACTTTGTTTCAACAAGGTTTCCCCTCTATTCTTAAAATCTAGAATTTTCAATGTTGCCCTTGTGGTTTCTAAAATGTTTCTATCACCCTTATCGTTTAAATTGCTGGGAAATCACACCCTTTTTCATCCTTTTCCTATACATGTGAATTCAAATTATATCTCACGGGAAGTACTCTAGGAGCCAAAAAAAAATCAGAAAATTAAACTCGTCAATCGGTTTCGTTAGTTAATAGTAAACTATGGACATTTTGAAAACTACAGAGATAACATCTATGTTTTTTAAACTAGAGGTATAAAATTGAAACATCTATGAATCTACAGAGATAAAAACATAGTTTACCTGAAAAGAGTGGAAACATTAGAAATACACTGAAGTCGAAGGACTTTATTCCAAACTAAAATTATCCAATCTCTCCCTCCTATCATTCCGTCCTGTCCAGACTCCATATAAAAAACACTTGCCGAATCCAAACAACTCCGAATCCTTCCCTCTCTTCCTGCTCCACCGTCCCGTTCCAACCCCGATTAGCCGACAAAAGTCACAGAACCAGAGTCTCCGATTAAAAAAATAAATACTATTCTATCTCTAAAAAAAATATAAATAAATAAATAAAACACTCTCAAAAGACTAAAAAAACTCTACTCTAAAAAGCTATTCTCCACTCCTCTCACTCACTAACGCCACTCCTCCTCCTCCTCCTCCTTTTCTTCCTCTCTCTAACTTTGCCTTCACACTCTCTCAGTAGGTTTTCACTTTCTATAATGTAGAAAAGTGAAACCCTAATTCATTATTTCTATCACAAGATCTAAAAAAAGTCGCTATAAATGGGGAATTGTTGCAGATCTCCGGCCGCCGTAGCTAGAGAAGATGTGAAATCGAGCTTCTCCGGTCACGATCACGGAAAGAAAGACAACACAGCTAAAAAAACACCGCAACCAATCACAGTCCTCACTGGCTTCCCCAAGGAGAATATCGAAGAACGCTATTTAGTAGATCGTGAGCTAGGGCGGGGAGAATTTGGCGTAACGTATCTGTGTATAGAGCGAGACTCGAGAGAGTTACTTGCCTGTAAGAGTATTTCGAAGAGGAAGTTGAGGACTGCTGTGGATATTGAAGATGTCAGACGAGAAGTAGCGATAATGAAGCATTTGCCGAAGAGTTCGAGTATTGTGAGCTTGAAAGAAGCTTGTGAGGATGATAATGCGGTGCATTTGGTTATGGAGTTGTGTGAAGGAGGGGAATTGTTTGATAGAATTGTTGCTAGAGGTCATTATACTGAAAGAGCCGCCGCCGCAGTGACTAGAACGATTGTTGAGGTTGTGCAGTTGTGTCATAAGCATGGTGTGATTCATAGGGATTTGAAGCCGGAGAATTTTTTGTTCGCGAGTAAGAAAGAGAATTCGCCTTTGAAAGCTATTGATTTTGGCTTGTCTATTTTCTTTAAGCCAGGTGAGAAATAACTTGATTATTAACTGATGATGGGAAAATGGAATGATAAGGGTTTATCTTAGATAGATAAGTGATTATTTTCCCCTTTCCTTTTCTTGCGTGCGTGTGTGTAAGCAATGCATTGATGTAAGTATGTGGTTTGTTGCTACTTGCCAGGGTAATGTAGTATTAATGAAAATGCTGGAATCTCTAGTTACTAGAGTGATAAGACTATTGGAGTATCATGCTTTGAAATGTTAGGAAATTCCTTTTAATATTCTGTTTAATAGTCTGCATTTAGCATCTTAAGTTCTATGTGCGTAATTTTTTTATGATGCCCTTTCTGAAGAACCTATTGTGGTTGCTCTAATAAGAGGATTGGGATGCTATTTTGTTCGAGCACAGTTTTATTTTAGAGTTCATGTGTAGGATGCTTACCATGTTTAGTCACGGTTAAGTTTTAGATATAAACTTGATGTTTTCTTCCTCATAATTGTCATAGATATTTTATGTGCTTCTGGGAAGACAACTTCTATTTCAAAAAATTGTCACATGCTGGCCATATGGTGAAAATCATTGAAATTTTTATTGTTTTTGATTATTTTTATATCTAGTTACTATATTATGCTAATGTTCACTACTGCCTAATTTTTAATAGGTGAGAGGTTCTCTGAAATTGTTGGAAGTCCTTATTACATGGCTCCAGAGGTGCTCAAGCGGAACTATGGACCGGAAATTGATATATGGAGTGCAGGGGTCATTCTCTATATCTTGTTGTGCGGTGTTCCGCCATTTTGGGCTGGTAATTATACTTTTGGTTCCCACCCCTCTCTTGCATTTACTATGTTTGCTTGTGTGTGTTTGTGTGTTGTGTGAGGGAGACTGCAGCATGAGTGCTTGCACCATATTCTAAGAAACTCCTTTCCATCATTGTATGATGGCTTCAGTGTATGTGCACAGCTATTCTTTCTTCGTTTTGTTCTGTACTCCTGCTTTTTCTTTATTTTTTTGAGCTTTTCTTGAAAGGAGGGTTATTATTATTATTATTATTTATGAATACAGAGTCCGAGCAAGGAGTTGCTCAGGCCATTCTTCGTGGGATTATAGATTTCAAACGGGATCCATGGCCAAATATTTCGGAAAATGCTAAGAGCTTAGTGAGGCAAATGCTGGAGCCAGACCCAAAGCTTCGATTAACTGCAAAACAAGTGTTAGGTATATTATATATATGATTTTATTTGCACAGAACCTCATCATATGAGCATGTTTTTTAGTTTTACCATCTGGGAACACTGTTTCTTTGTTCTTTTGGGTTGGTGGGTGTGGGAGCATGGGGTTGCAAATTCCATCTGATTTTGGTATGATTTTACTGTTTTGGTAGATTGTTTCTTTAATTGAGATTCTACCTGGTTGTTAAGATGCATTTCATCACTGAACACTCCTAGAATAGTGGAGTTAAAGATAAGAGGCAAAAGAACCTAAGGTATTAAAGAATTACAGTTCTGACCCTGTCTACAGCCCCCACAATTTATTAGATATTCTGAAATTTGCAGTTCTGACCTGTTTAGGAAACTATCTTAACTCACAATTTATCTTGTTATGTGGACAAAAATGTGGGACTTGATAAATGAATCTGTAACAAGTGCTATGTTGCTTTACAGATGTGATAATGCATCATAGTTTGAAGAACTACTACAATATGCAAGATATAACTGGGAATGCTACAGTTTCATCTAGCTTACCAGCCTTAAAAAATCTTGCTTGATAACTTCATCATTATCTCTCTTGCTGTATACATGGTACATTATTGCTGCTTTTAAGCCTAAAAGTTTTAGCATCTCCCTAGTTAATATTTTGCTTCAGCAAGCTGTTCATTCTGTCCAGGAAAAAGCTATGATTATCCAGTTTATCTAATGGCATTCTTCATGTATCATGATTTCAATACTTGTCACATTTGAACAAGCATGATTAATATTTATTATCTTTCACCTAATGTTTATGTTTCTACTTATAGAGCATCCTTGGCTCCTAAATGCTAAGAAAGCTCCAAATGTTCCTCTTGGAGATGTTGTCAAGTCAAGACTTAAGCAGTTTTCAATGATGAACAGATTCAAAAGAAAAGCTCTCAGGGTTAGATTTTTATTCCTCTATAATTTTCTTATTGTTCATCTGATATTATTTTTTCCCATCCAGAAATAAATATTTTGGTACTTTTATCTAGGTTATTGCTGATTTCTTATCCATTGAAGAAGTTGAAGATATCAAAGAAATGTTCAAGAAGATGGACACCGATAATGACGGTATTGTTTCAATTGAAGAATTGAAAACTGGACTTAGAAGTTTTGGTTCCCAGCTTGGGGAGTCTGAAGTTCAAATGCTTATTGAAGCTGTGAGTACACTTTATGCATCTCAGTTTCAAGTTTCATCAAACAGTATCTGTACTTGGCTAAAATAATCAAACAGTATCTATAGTATACCTGCTATATGTTTTCCCCTTCAACAACAGTACTGGTAGCATGATTGCAATGGATACATCTCAGAGTTCTCTTTTCTCTTATCCGCAATGATTTTCATATTAAGTGAGGGATGCACCTTCGACATTGGAGAAAGTATTATGCAAGTGTAGGTACGAGGCTTTGGCATTTACACATCATGAGAATACATCAAGCCTAGTTATCTGACCAGTTACTTAATTTGCCACACTTTAGCATAATCAGTTGTCCCGGAAGTAATTTTAGTTCTAATCTTTTGTTTAGGTGGTCTATCCCTGCACTTTCCAGTTGTCTTTCCTGAAACAAATAATTTGCATCTTTGAGGAAATCTGAAAGTAGGATTATAGAATATATTTCTACAGTGATAACATGGACAAAATGTTGTTTAGATTTGTAAACTGGATTCCAGCTTGATTTGGAAGATGAAGGTTTAGGTTCTAGCATGAAGGTTGGGGGCTCCCAAAAAGGAAAAAAAACAAGGGAAGCTGGTGGCTACTAGACCAAAATTACAATTGTATAAGAGATTGACTTTAAGCTTCTGAATAGAATGCTCACTCTTGGAAATTAACGGTGTAAAAATTATGGTGTTTGAACATTTCATTGCTGCTAGAAAATAGCTGGCTTAACTACAGGGATAGCCCACAGTTTAGAGCAGATTTCATCTCCACCTCGCTCTAAAACTTAACCTCTTATTCTCTCATGTTTTTTGATGCGTGACCTTTTTCAATCCTCTGCTATAAGTGCCCATGGAAATTAATGGAAATTATACTAATTTCCTTTCCTTTTTTCTCCATAAAACAAGCCAATCTTTGAAAATTTATCCGAGAAAAGCTAGGGAAAAATCTGAATTCTTTGCTATTATCCCTCTCTTTAAACTGTGTGTACACTCAACATCTGAGTCTTATCAAGCTAGAATTAGATGCAGCCATCCTTTATCCTTTGATTCCACTAACATGCTCTCTTCCACAGTTTCATTACACTGAATATTTGATCTCAACCTATGTTTACATCCTCTCAATAATTCCGCATTTGAACTCCTTTCTTCTCCCCTCCCTTGGTTTTTCTTAACACCATCTCCATCTCCATCATCCATTTCCCTGTGTAATGTACTATTTCAAAGTCAGTTATGGTAGCTGGCTTCAGTTTCTTATTTATCTTTTCATAAGACCGTGTTGTGGGGAATGGGTTTGAAGAGATTCTTGGGCTGGATTGGATCTGTAGGAGTTGAGAGATTGGTGAGTGACTGGAGCCTTGTTCTATCTTAATTTCAGACTTCTGATGGGGTTTTGCCGGTGATAAAGGTGGACTATCAATTACCTTTACAAGTAGGTATATATATGTTCTGGAGGGGTTGGGAAGGCAGTTTATGGATACCCTTTTTTTTATTCTCTCATTTTTGCTTTTTAGCATTTCATTTGGAAAGTTGATGTATTCCATGTGAAGAAAAAGAAGACAAAAGAAAATTAACAAGCCACCATCTCATGCTTTCTGTTAGTCAAATATGATAAAGAACTAACAAGGGAGACATCAAAACAGATGGGAAGCTTCTGAGGTTTTATAACCACATTTTAAAGGTGAAGGTTGAAATTGAAGTCTACCTGGTTAATGAAGACTTTGAGTTTACATGTGGTTTGATGAAGAATTCAGGAGTTTTCACATGCTGCAAGTACATGCATGAATTTGTTTGTTCCTTCTTCAAAGTGTTCCATCTTTATCATTTAGGCAATTGTTAGAACAAAGTAACATTGAAAATGGTTGGGAGGATAGAAAATAGTGTAAGAATTGGGTAGATGAAGAGGAGAAAGGATGAAAGCAGTTTCTCTTTCTCGGTTCTTACTTAGTTTGGTGGACAAGATAAAAAAAAATTTAGATGACAGGTACCATAGAACAATACTCATCTAATTCTTGTTTTTCTCCCTATCCTTCGAATTTGGATGAGTTGAATTATGTTGGAATCAATGTGAGGATTGGATTCATGTATTCTTTACTCGATATGGATCCACCTAAAAATGCGTTGAGCATTGCTTCTGTCTCTAGCCTATTCTTTCTTAATCGTCCATCCTCATTCCTTTTGTTAAGCAAACATAATGTTAAGGAATATATTATATCCAGTTGGTTCTGAATGGATTACTTGTTTGCCAACAGGTAGATGCTAATGGGAAGGGTAAACTAGACTATGGGGAGTTTGTCGCTGTTTCTCTTCCTCTCCAAAGGATGGACAATGATGAGCATCTTCGCAAGGCATTCTCCTACTTCGACAAGGATGGCGATGGTTACATTGAGCCAGATGAGCTCCGGGATGCCCTGATGGAGGATGGAGCGGATGATTGTACAGATGTGGCAAATGACATCTTCCAAGAAGTAGACACTGACAAGGTGAATGGGCAATACTAAATTTAACATTATATGCTAATCTTGGCTCAGGAGATTTCAGTCTGACATCAATGTCCTATGAATGCAGGATGGAAGAATCAGCTATGACGAATTCTTTGCTATGATGAAAACTGGAACAGATTGGAGGAAAGCTTCCCGTCATTACTCTAGAGGGAGATTCAACAGTCTAAGCATGAAGCTCATGAAGGATGGTTCACTAAACCTGGGGAGTGAGTAAACATATCCACAGGGCCTATGTTTAATTTATCCTTGCAAAGAAAGTAGTGGGTCATCACCATACATCTTAGATTTGCCTTCTTTTATGCGGGGCCCTTTTGCTTGTGGGCTTACAAGGATCATGGAGGCTGAGGGCATCTTATCTGTCTTCAAAATGTTAGTTGTGTAAAAATGATGACTGGTACCACGGTACAGGATGTATGATTCTTTTCCTTTTCTTCTCACCACTTTTAACCTTCGGTAATTGTTTCTTGTAGACAATGCGAACATTGGTGGGATGAACTCTGTAGGGCTGTAGTATATTCTAAAAGGAAATGCGTTGTGTTCTGGGGCTCCCGACTTTTGACACCCTTTTCTTTTGCTCAAAAAACACGAGAAATTAGTGAAGTAATCTGCGAAAACTACATGTAATGCTATTAGGAATAAACTTTTAGATGGGTGCATATATTTTTATTAAATTTTGTTCTCCAAAGTTATACATTGGAGCATGCCTAGCCAGCAATTGCTAGTTAGTATTGAGTTGTTTGATGTTACTAGAATTATTTACATGCAAGTAAAAATTGGCAGTAGCTATATTTGAAGATGTAACTTCGTCCGTGTGCGTCATTCTCAACTTAATGGGTGCATACTATGTTCTGAATGATTTGAGAGAAGAAACGAACGATACGGTCACGGTAGCCTATGTTCATCTTATAACCAAATCAGTCCAAACAATAGCCAGCCCAGAGCACAACCATTAGGGGTCTCAATTCCCATGGCATATCACCAAAAAAATAAAGAAGGACGAGAGGGCAAAGCACGACTAAGTTCTAAATTCAAAAAGAAGATTTGAAAAAAATGTATAGTAAGAGTTAGTTAAACCATATTTTAAAATTAATTACCATGCGCAAAAGGAAAGAAAGTGAAATATTCAACAGAATAACATAGACCTTTGGAATGAAAGAAACTGTTTTAGCAAGCCCACTTTGCTGCTTGTATTATATTAAAATGGTTCTCGTGAGTCATGAGTATTGACACACCGCGCTTCCCATGCCCAATATGACATGACATGTTAAACACATCTGGTGTTCTTGCTTTTATTTCAAGGCACAGGGTTAAAAATCGATGTCCTGGGTAGTTGAAAAAATAAATAATTATCAACATGCAATTTCATGATGATTATGATGATATAAAATTAAATACAAAACTATAGACCAGTGTACATGTACAGCCCAAATAAATTGCTCTCTAGCTTGTTTTGACCCTTATTTGAACCGATGCACAATCTGGTTGGGCCAACCAACTGGTCTACACTCTAGCTTAAGGGATTGTTCTCCGGTCCAAGCACTCGTTGCAAAACTAGGTTTTTCTCTTGGGATTGAGTCCTCCAATTTAAATTTTTAAAATTTCATCGATTGGTACACATCATGAGTTACAACTTTTAAAAAAATCAATATAACGCCGTATTCGTCCATGCTTACCCAAAAACTATCAGTACAATATCTCTCTTTCTCACCAATAATTATCTCTCATCAACTTGTCTTTTTAGAAAGAGCGTAGCTTTCTCACAAATAACTTTCTCCCACTAACTTAATTCTTTAGAGGACACCAACCTTTATCTTCAATCACCGGCAAGTGCCAACCATTCCCACCAATAGAACGAGGCATAACAACTAACATTTTTTTTTAATTCCAGGTCACCTATACAGAAAAGTAATTGTTTTCCATCATTACACCACGAGGTAAGCTCATGTTACTGAAGCATTTCAATATCTCGATTTACAAGAAAAACAAACAAGTTAATTTAAAAACATAACACAAAACACAAGTTCATACAAGAACATGCTTTTCGCTCTCCTTCTCTTTATTGTATATTATTTCCATCACAAACTTTACTAAATGATGTTAGTGGAAGCTCTAAATAATGTTGTTATATATATATATATATATATATATATATATATAATAACAGCTTCACACTTTTTTACTTTCTTAACAAGTTAGTGCATATAAAAGTTAACTAATTCCCTAAAGGAAAGGTAGAATGACATATATATAAGTAAGCACGAGAATACTCATACTCCAACTCTATTAAGGATCTATTCCTATTATGAAAAGTATTCCAAAACTAGACATTCTAGACATGAACTCTAATATAAAAAATACAACTTCATTAAGTTCTATCCATAAGAATGGATATTGTCATCGATCTCCCTTCAACTTTCGCTTGCATACTCATTATAGAAAAACACCTTAATACAAGACAAGATCAATAATTGTACATGTTTTTGAAAATAAACACCATCAAATGAAAGATTCTCTAGTTTGTCATCAAATACTACACACTCGTCTCTCCAAGGATTGTTATATACAAATACCGAATTAGACAACTATGATGGTTTTATAAAATCAAGAGAGCACTTACAGAACATACAAAGTGCTTTGGAGCTTGCAATACAAGACAATAACGCTTTGTAAAAAAAAAAATAAAAAAATCCTTCCAACAACATTTTATGGATCTGTTTGAGTGTTGTATCGCATCCTTAAGTTTGGATCTGTTATTGACTTTGGTGATCTTTATGCCAAAACCATCTATCTTTTCATCACTAGCATACTGACTAAAAAAAGTATAATTAAGCCCTTTGTCATCACACAACGAGAAAATGATAGACTTTAAGCTTATCTTCAAAAGTTTAATGAGGAAATTATCAATATGAAAAGTCTACTAAAATTCACTGCCACCAAAGTCCTGAATAATGAAGCCTATAACTATTCTTTATGGGAATGACTGTACACTTTTGATGACTAATTTTTCCTTGGCTAAAACATGTATTGAAAAATCATATTCGAGTAGAAGAAGCGAACGTGACCAGAAAAGAATACTCTCAATTCTAGCAATAGAGAACATAATCTTCTTACTGCCATCAATCTCCTACTAGCCATAAGATATCAAAAAAGAAAACAAGGAAATATATTTGCGATTAACTAATGTTTCCTAAGCTCGTAAACACACATCAGACCACTATGTGTACTAAGTATTAGATGTCATCAAGGGAAAATATTTATTTAATATCTACCTTCTTGAAGAGTAGCATGAACATAAAGAGCCCCAACAAATTGTTTCTTTCACTATAATAATGAGCACGATACTAAGGACTTTTAAGCTTTAAAAATAAAGATAGAAAGATTGATTGCCAACGATCACCTCTAATAGTTTTGTAATGAAAGAAATGCAACTTAAACAGAAAAAAAGAGAGATTAATACATTCCACGATGCATTGCATGAGATAAGACAATCTCTAGAATTTGTCTTCTTAGAGAGCACCTAACTTTTTTATTGATATTTATCTCCTGCTAATCTGTCTTCTTAGATGGAACTAACATTTCTCACCAATCATTTGTGAATGCCAACCTTTCCCACCAATGGCACAACGAGATACAATAACAAACAACTTTTTTATTACTACCTAAAAGGAAAAGTAATTGTTATCCATCATGAGTCCACATGGTAAGCTCATGTGACCATATTGTTTAAATACCTTGGGTTACAAGGTAAATAAACAAGTCTATTTAGGAACATCACATAGAACACTAGTTCATACAATAACAATCATACACTCTCTTATATTCTTTGCTCTCATTTTCTTTTGTGTATGCTATTTTTTTCATTAAATTTACTAACTTAAACATCAAATGGTCTTTTATTATGATACGAAACTTGTTTCGATAATAGAGCATGGGACGAACGAGTCTAATCACCCGATTATCTTATTAAGTGGTGTCTAAGTCTAGTCGCCCCATCAACTCACTAACTAGTGGCCGGTTTAGTCATCTTATCAATTCATCTAGTAGTTGTGGAAATGTCCTATTACACTTTGAAGTTTTTAAAATTTCTCACATGATAATAAAGAAAAGAAAAGAAGAGAAAAAAAATCAATGCATGCATGTATCACGATTTTGTTGAGTGATCAAATCAAACATGAAGTTTGAGATATGTATACATATCGAAGGATAAATAGTGTACGAGAGGTTTGAATTAGAGAAGGAAACCACAGAAATACGATATTATTTTTTTGTTGTTTCCACACCGACTGTCCTAAAATTAATGCTTTCCTATTCCTTGCATTTTAATCACGTTTTTGTTTCCTTATACCGTAGCCTCTAAGATTTCTACAAGACGGACCTAAATCTGATTGACACGTGGATCGGTATTGATCTTCCTAGCTCCCCCTAGCTAGGTTATAGCCTTACACATATTGTAGTGCGTCCCCCTGATCGCGTGCATCCGTACTCCTATTCTTCTACTATATTATTTATTATTATAATAATAGTTTTTTTTTAAAATAAAAATAATAAAAAAATAAAAAATTTTCAAAAATAATTTTAAAAAACAAGCTGTCTCTTTCTTAATGGAAATTAAAAATCGTCGACATTAGCTACCGCTGATCTCTTGCGGAAGTACAATGCCGAAATTCTACTTTTGCTGGCTCCAATGGGATAATTAACAAGTGGAAAAACGAGCAATTAATTTGTTCGGAAAGTGGCCGAGATACTGACCTAAACCAGAGTTTTTTGTCTTCATGAGCTAACGGTCTTGTTAGGCACAGCTTAAACTTTGTTCTAGTTGTCAATCGTAGGAATTCGCCCAAGAAATTAGAAAAAAAAACCTACTTATTTGTTTCTTTCAGGACAATTGACACGACTCTTTGTCCCAACGTGCCTAAACTCGCTCTTTAATTAATACATTTAGATGGCATGCTATACGCTGTGAATTGGGTTAAGTCTTTATCAATATAAAAAAAATATAATAAAGATGATAATGTGATAGGAACGTTTAAAATGAAAAAAATAAATCTAATAACTTTGATAAATAAAAGAGGTCAAACGTATGTAAAAACATCAATTCAAAAAGTAAATAAAACAAAATATTATCATGAAGCGAGTATCTTATGCTTGTACCGACATAATTAATTTATTTTAATTATAAAATAAAATTCCTTTAAAAAACTAGATTTTACAAAGGCTGAAAATAAAAATCCGAGTTAATCCCTATCACCTTCTAAACAACAGAAAAATATCATAGAAAATAAATTAAAAAAATTAACAAAATATTGATGAATGAAACCAAGAAAAAAAAGCTTAAAAAAAGGAAAAAAACTAAGCATGTATGGGTGAACCTTATAAACCCATAACCTATTAAATTATAGACTTGGACTCAACAGAAAAACTCAACACCCGCCCGATTAAATGCGGGGAATAAAATCAATAAATTTAATTTAATTAAAAATAAAATTCATTTTAAAAACGCTAAATATAACAAAGATCAAAAAAACACCCTTGAGACAACCTTTGTTATTTTAAAAAGACAAATAGAAAAATCTTGCAAAGGTAAAAAATAGCAATAATAACAAAAACATATTATATTTGACAGGAGAAAAACTCAAGGATTAAATTGTAAAAAAATCTTTCATTTCATTAATTATTCCAAATAAAAAAAATTATTCAAGAGAATAGGACCAAATCTTAAGGATAAAACCTGAGGGGTTGATTTGATTTTTCATAAGGTCAAGCCAAAAATTGAGTAGGAAAGAGGAAGAAAAACATCTACACGCGCCACACCAATCACAATTATGCAACACGTGGTGTTTTTAAATGGAGAGGATGTCGAAACGCTTTGGTCGCTACCCTAGATGATAGGTTTTGGCCATCAGACGACACCGCATGTACAATCCAACGATGGCGATTACTGTTCATCATTTTTAATTTTTTTTTTAATTTTTTAATTTATCAAATTACTTTATTGCCCCTCAATGACTTTCAATAACTACCAAATAACCAAATATAAAAGACAAAAAAGCTCTCAGTCAAATGCAATATTTGCAAAAGCAATGAAGTAACTTAATTGTGTAAAAAATAAGTCAAAACCCATTAACCGAAGTTTTTTATTTTTAATATTTCAAGGGTAATTAAGTAATCACGTCAAGAAATGAAGATGTAAAAATACTATCTAATCCGGACTTTCTCGTAATAATCAATGTGCCTCATAAGAAAGATTTTCCTACCCCTGGAACCTAGCTTAATAAAATTGATCTCGAAGGGTAAATGAGTAGTTTCACTATTTAAAATGCACACCGAAAGACTTATCTCTTTCAGCTTTATATATAATATTTGCACCAATATTTGTTTATCAAGTTTGTCATGGGGAATATTTTTCAAGTAGAAAAAATATATTTATATACCCCAAGACATATCCTTTTAATTTAGGATAAGAAATAAGTAAGTTTTGTTTGTTTTAAGTATCGAACTAACTTATTTTTAGGAGAAGAGGGCTAAGTGTGACATTTATTTGAAAGCACAGGGAGCCAATTCTCTATCTTTCGAAGGATTAAACATGTCAAGAAAGAAGTTTTTCACAGCAGAAAATGATTAAATTTTTCATTTTGTAAGGATTAAATTAGAGTTATCTAAAGACAAGGGGAAGGGTGACATCGTTTTTAATCTTGGCGGCCAGGGCCACCCCTTCGGATTCGTCCCACACAAATTTACAATGCCAGTACCACAATATCGACGGCCTTCAGAGCTTCTGGATTGAAATGCATCCACTTTGAGCCATCGATATTGAAAGAATATATATATATATATTAATTATTGATCCATTCATTTCCACCTTATTTGTTAATAATAATAAAAACAACGAGTGTAACTCAACTAGTCAGATTATAAATTTAATTTTTAGAGATTATTAGTTTAAGTTTCATAAATTTTTAAATCACTAGAGATTTATATGGTCATTAATTTAAAAATTTATAAAATTAATTAAGATAAATACAAACTAGTTTAAATATCTATTTTAATAAAAAATAATAAGAATAACCAGTGAGTCTTCCGACATGATTTGATAAGGGTCTCATTTTTCATGTGGAGATGACTTTTGGGAGGCATGAATTGTCAATAATGGACCCCATCGATGACATGGGCTCATCACTAACTTTCGCTATTGAAAGAGACTACCCATTCTTCCTGAAAAATCCATCTTCTTTTTGTCTAGTGTGATTATCATTATGGATATTAAGATGTTGATAGTTATTATTTGCAAATTTGTCACGATGCAAAATTCTTTTTTTAAATAAATTATATATGTTGAGTATATATGCTGTATGGTTTTTCTTTTTTATTTATTTTATAACCAAGTTTTTTAATATTTTATTTCGTAGAACCAAATCTTTAAAAATATAATAATATCTTGGTACATATTAAAGCATGAAAAATAATCATTATAACACAATTCATGGACTCTCCTTTCATACCAACCTTCTCTCCCCTCTCATACTCTCTCTCTCTCTCTCTCTCTGTTAAACCCAAATTTAAAAGAAAAACCCAAACACAAATTCATGGCTCGAGACTAAATCAAGTACATTAAATACTAGTTTTTATTGGCTTTTTTTCTCAATTCTACACCTCCTCCTTTCTAAAGAATTTATACGTCCACTCTTTGGGGATTTTTTTTTATTTTTGAATTTTATGTAAAGAAGAATACAAATGTGCCCTTCTTCTACAAGTGGAGAGACCTCACAACCAAATTTAGTTTCAACATGGATCGAGATAGTTCAAAGTTTTGGCAGATCTGATGGCATGAATGTCTATTTGATAGGTCCAAACGGTCCTGTTAACTGACTGTCGGTGGTTGGTGGTCGTGCGCAGGTATACTATTTTATAAAAGTGTCAAATAAAATGGAAATAAAAAAGATATATTGTTGCTAGATGTCAAAAATAAATTTATAGATGCGGTGGAGATGGTGGTTCACAGTAGCTTCTAATTTTAAAATATATTTTTAAATAAATTTATAGATGTGATAAGAATGGTAAACTCCCTGAAGTCTGTTTTCTAAATTTAAAATAAATTTTTTAAAAGATATATTCTAATTGCTTTTTTTTTCTTTTTCTACCTACATTTTTTTAATAAAGTTTTTTAGTGATATTTTTGTTATTTTTAGGTCTTATAACTCTTTAATTATTATTTCAAATAGAATGGTAGCTTTTTAAATAAATACATATTATTTATTTAATTTTTTCTGACACCAATTTTTAAGGATGTACATTATTGCACATCTTTAAATTTCAGGTTTAATGTATAATATTTAAAAATTTAATTATAAAGTGAAAAAATAATTAAATTATTCGATGCTAAAAATAATTTATTTATTTATTTTCCTTTTAATTTTGAAATACAAATGGCTATCAACGTGTTTCTTAAAAGCACGTTTAGCATTACTCTTTTCCATCTTATTTGTTCATTAATCTCTTCAGCTTTAATAAATTATTTGAGATTAATATTTTTAATGTTTTTATATCGTTTTAATGTGCTGATGATAAAAATAATTTTTTATAAAAAATTTTATTTTAACACATTTTCGAATAAAAAATAAAACATTCCTCTACTTCTAAATAGAAAATAAATCATTGTTAAAGCCTTTAACAGAAATAAGCTCCTGCTGATTTTTTCCAAGCTTGTAGCTAGGTTTTTCTTATGATGAAATACATATCCATAGAAAAAACACATATCTCTTATCTTATTATAAATTAGTTAGAGCCCATGCAACCAGTTCTTCTTTTATTTCAGTAATCTAAACTCTCAATAGAGGAATTTAAATTCAAAACGATGAAAATGTCTAGTTGAAAACCAGGGGTTGCTAGCTTTTTAGTCGGTCAAGAACAAAAATCTAAAAAGTGATGAAAATATATAATTGAAGTAGAGAATATTTAAACGCGAATGGTGAAGCAATTATGCTGAGATTACTTGTAAAACTTGGGCACAAGCACTCAACATAGACTTTTGATGGGAAGTATGACCATTCCTTTTCAGCAAAGATAACACAGACACAGAGCAATGTTTTTTTTTCCTTGAAGACAACAGTGAAATGCTTTTGAAACCACCTTATGAGTCCAATATGCTTTCCAGAAGAACACATGTAAGTACACATTGTTCTTCTGAAAAACATTTGTTCCAGTGGAAAGAATGGAGGCATCATCGTGGGTTCACATCTGCGCACCCATGTTCCCTATTGTATATCATCTCCACTCAAAAGGGCCTAGCTGTAGCAATACCCTATGAAAATCTATGTAGATTAGTTTGGAAATTAAATCAGCCAAGAAGGCAGGGCCTAGCTATAGCAATACAACAGTAGAGGTACAGAAATAACATCCAAGCCAAAAACTCATTATTCCTATCAAGACTTTGTTCAGCAAGATCATGATCATCAGCCTCATTCCCTTCTCTGAGTAGATGAGCGAAATGTTACAGACTCCAGGGAGTTTACCATTAGATGGATTGAGGTGAGAGTGTTCTGCAACTTCCAAAGCAGTTTTTATTCGCATCGCTATATGCTGTATGAGATTCTAAATTAGTCCAATCAATCTAATTGACTCCGGTTAATCATCAAAGCAGTTTTTTTTTTTTTATCATTTAATCATTCAATCAATAATTTATTATCCGGTCAATTCTGTATTATCTGCCGTAGCCTATGGTCATAAAAAAACACAAAAATAATGGTATCTTGTTTTTTTTGGTCAGTGGTCGACCACATGTGGTTTGATTTAGCAAAGTTATGATCATATGCCACTTTCAAATTTTGTCATGTTGACTCAACAATACAATGAGGCTGTGGTAAGGACTAGGGGATCGACAGTCTTATACGACACATGTTGTAGTTGTCCGAAATGGGCGCACACTACACAGATCGCTTTGATTTGATTCGCACTATAATTTTGTGCTGCGCTGAGAATTTAAACCATCACAAGTTGTCTTTTGAAAAAAGTTTCCTTGTAACGTAACTGTGTTGCTAACCTTCGACAACAATTTTCCAAACCTTTAATTTGAAACTATAAAAATATTTTTTTTATGGTTATAAAAATATAACATTACAATCAAGGTTGTTAAAAATATATTTTTAATATAACACGAGAAATATAATATAAACTCAGATCGTAAAATTATAAAATCACAAGTAATTTTTTAACTAATTATATATTGATAATTCTAGCTAAGAAATTAAATTACATTGAAATATGATAAAATGAATCAACAATATTATAATCAATCAGTGATCTAAATAAAATAAAAGAGATAAATAGTATGAATAAATAAATTAATGACATGGAGAAATAAAAAATCTCAGAACAAAATTTCTCAATATAGGAAAATCACTGAAAGGTAGGAAGCACACATAAACTTAGTGACAACCTGATTGTTCCAATCACAATAAGTCTTGATATATAGATCACTTTTAGGTTGCAAGCTAATGAGTTTAAATTAGTAATTAACTAACATAAATTCAATAATGAAATAAATTTCTAAACAATGTCTAATGTGTTGGAAAAAAATTCAAATAAAAAAATAATTATTTAAAATTAAATAAAAAAATTAAATAGAATAATAAAAAAAAGTCTTCATGTTAAAGTTCCTCTATGTAGTCTGAATCTCCAATTTTTGCATATTCTTGGCAGATTTAGTCCTGAATTCAAACATGTCGTTCTCTCTTGATTTCAAACATGTCATTTTTTCTTGTTTGGATGAATTATTGGGCCTATGATGTATAGTTGGAAAGTTTCAGATGTTTAGTTTCTATCTCAACTTTAATCGAAGCAAAATTCCACCGGTAGCTCTAAATATATCCCAAACAGTACACAAATGTCTTGTTTGACATATTTGACAATAATAGTATATTAACTTTAATCCTATGAAATATTATGTTTCCTAACTCCATTTAACCTGAAACTTTACCACAATATATTTTCATGTATTTAATATTTCCCTGTAAAATTTCAACTTTATCCAACATACAGTTTGAAAGATATGCTTAATCTCATAAAACTAGTCGGCAGACATTTTAAGGCCATATTTGAACTTGACTTGGTTTATATCACAAATTTAGTAAACTCGTAAAATCAGATCGAGTTTACTGATTTTACCAATTTTGTTTAAGTTAAGTCCGATTTTACTGGTTTCGAGTTTTTAGTCTGATTTTGCACGTTAGATACATATTGACTCGTAAAAGCATAAGATTTTACGAGTGAGTCGATTTTACGAATTAACTCACGATTTTAACAACCTTGATTACAATTACTTCATATTATTTGAAAATAATATATTACCATCAATATTTAAAGTTAATACTCTTTCAAATAATTAAGCTTTTAATATGCCATGTTTCTTTCCATTCATTAGCATTCATTCTTCCTCTATTTTACCAATAAAAAATAAAAACAGGAAAACACATCTTGCTTTTCAAATAAAATATCTTTCAAAACTTCCAATCCATTCTTTTCTTGATCCCTTCTTAACATGTATAATATTTCGACAATTTATTTCATTGAATATTTCTGGCAGTTTATTTTCTTTGCATGACAAGAAAGCAAATAAGTAAAACATTTCCTCATGTATTAAATCAATTGTAGAGGTGCATAAATATTTTATGTTTCTTTGATAGAAATCGTGTGTATAAAACATTATTGACCAGCTTAAAATAAAATACTAATTCTATAAAACATTATTAACACCAATGGGTTTTATAAAAAAATTCATTAACTAATAAGTTCATATTTTCAATTCATTAACAAAATATGTTCCCCGATAACTTCAAAAAAGAAATTCTGATGGAATAAAGAACATAATAATAAAATAATAATCTTATTGTCAATTCTGTAAAAAATATGACATGTATGTTAGTGTTTTCTGATGGAATTGTCGATGTACATTCTATTGGAAAACTTAAATGAAATAAAACCTGACAGTTTTTTCTCTCACCTTCTTCTTTTTCTTGCAAAAAAAAAAGCCCTCTCCCTTATTTCTTCACAAATGCAGCCACCATCCTCACAAATCCAACCACCTTAAACCACTAACGTCGACTTAAATATATTAATAGTATCAACATCCTTGGTTTAATTTTTTGTGAAGCTTTATAATACCAAGTAAGCAAACCTACTTTAATTTTTTATGTAACCTATGTATATTTTAGGTTAATTTATTGAAATTTGTTTGTATTATAGTTTACTTGTATATTTAAGTGTTTTACAACATTTTTCTAATAAAATTTTATTGTATTAATGTATGATTTGGATGTTAGAGTTTGTTTGAGATTTGAGGGAAATTGATTTTAATTGTCATTTGATGAAATTGAGTTTAATTTTGTAACTTAGGTGTTTTATAATTGAAGAAATGATGGATCATTTAATAAGTACCAATTATATTTTAACTTAGGTGTTTTATAATATTAAATTTGAGTATTTTCCATTTTTATTTGATTTTTTATTAAATACAAGCTAAAAGTGAAGAAAATCACCTTCCTCGCATGAATAGAATAACTATTCAAATAACAAATTTAGTGTATAGATATATATATTCTATAAGTTAATTGATTTATCTATCCTTATATATGAGATGTCTATTTTAATTTTGTAGATATTCATATTTTATCTTACATACTCTTTTGCTGCTATTTGCATAAAACACCCCCGGACATCCAAAAGAAAAATTAATTAATTTTCCAAACATTAAAACTTAAGAAAAAAAACTTAATAAAATTTGAAAACCCAAAACTACAAAAATACTTAGAAACGTAAGAACTTGAAACATTACAAAAAATAAAATAAAATAAAGAATAATAAAGTAACCCATAAAATATTGGTATCTAATAAAGTTTTTGAAAAATCTATGTCAAATAAAACTTATTTCGTTGCCGTAGATATATTTCTATTTGCGGAGACTTTATAGACATTATCTTTTTTCTAGTTTTTTTATCCATGTTTTTATGTTTCTTGAGCTTTTCTACCTTTTCACCTTTTTAAAAACATTTCAGAGTTAAAATTTTATTTTTAAGAATTTCAAAATTAAATGTTTTTTGGTTGTTACACGAGCCTATTTTGTCCAAAAAGGCAGCAGAGAGAACAAATCAATTTTTGTTCATTGATTTTTTTTAGATTTTTTAATATCAAAATGATACCGTTTTGATCATTTAGTTGTTTTTTAGATTAATTCTGTTGACCATATCTTGTTTGAGATTAGCTTCAAATTAGATTTTATGACTATACAGATAAGTGGAGTAAATTAGAGGATCATATTTCCAAGAACAATTAATATATCAATTTAATTAACATCATGGAAAAGATGAGCGTTTAGATCTAGAAAAAAGATATAAACTTAAAAAGCAAGAACGATGGAAAAACTGTAAGATCACTGGAGAATGCATTCCAGAATTTTATAACTTGAAACAAACGTGCATTGCTGTGATAGACAATTTTGGCTGGTTCTTTCGAATACGCAAAACTTTAATTGTCACAATTAAGTGATATAGATATAGCTTGAGATTATCTTTCAAATTCTGCTTATGCAGGCCATATATATATATATAGTAATCATTTATGCAATTGTCTTATTATCTATCTACGACATGATTGTTAATATTGCAATAAGATGAAAAACGTCATTGATGGATAAAATTTTTTCAAATATATTTTTTACCTGGTTCCTCGTTAAGAAAAACTAGAAGTCAGGTGAAAGATCCAAACAAACTTTAAATATAATTAAGTACTGAATTCAAATATACATGATTTGACAAGGCTACTAGACCAAGTGTTCTTGGACTCAACCAAGCGATGAGCTCAAACATATATGAATCCGGCAAGATTATACCAGACCCAATATCCTTGGACATTGCCAAACATTTCTTTTCTTTTCCTCTTATAAAATCAAAGATTTTTCATCTCATAAAGTCAGAGATATTTTTTTCTTCATTAAAACTTATAAGGGAGAATTTACTATTTAGCCCTCTCTCTTTATAAAGAGACTCATGAGTTATAAATACACAAGGAACCCTTCCAACGAAAGGCTCTCAATCTTCATTTTTTACTACATATTTATTTTTAGAATCTCTCTCTAAAATATCATAATTTTTTCTCTAAAAATAATACTTACTTGAGTATCAGAGAGTCCTTAAATTCACCAAAAAGAATATTTTACAGGTACCAGTCACATTGGCTATAAAGAACGAATTAAATTGTGAGAACTAAAAGATTAACTGATTTTTTAATATATAAGCATTGCTCTTAAGCTATTTGGAGTTTCAGGGACATCAACATTGACATCGTCTATGAAAAACGAATAAAAAAACCATTGATTCTTATTTCAAGAGCTAATCATCATAAAAAGTAGATTATCAAAATACTTCTAGAACTGGACGTGTTATGGACCTTCCTACAATATTGACACACATGCTCCATTAATGTGTGAGCAACTCTTCAAAGCATAAGAAAGGCTATGTAGTACTTTAATTGCATTAAGTCAGAGTATGATTCCTCCTACTTATCCATGAGCTTAGTGAGGCAAACAAGTTTAGGTTATGCATTTTCTAACTTCATAAACGCAGTCGGAACTTCGAGATTTTGAAACGTTTTCAACATGTACAAGTTGGATTTTTTTTTTAAACGTAAAAAAATGCTATTATTTAGGATATACTAGTTTCTAGGATTGCTATATCGTAGCTAGAATCAATTTTTAACATAAAAAATAATTATTTAGATTTTATAAAATTATTTGATATTGTTAATAAACTTAGCTCAATAAATTAACATTGAAATCTCTTGATCTAACTCTTTACCTAACTAAGTTTAAAATTAAATTGTATGAAAATTATCTTAACATAACCTATTCAACTTAATATGTTCAAGATAACTCGGACAACAGTAAAAAGTGTGGTTTGAATTTAAAAAATAATAATTCAAGATGATTTTTTTTTAATATTAAGAAGATAATATATTGGATTGATTTGGACTTTATGATTTAACTCGTCAAATCCACAATCTAGGTAATAAATTTCACTTAGTTTAAAAATTTTGTTTTTTAAAAACTATTTTTACTTAATTATATAATAAAAACGTGTAAAATGAAATACAAATTAAATATTGAAATATTTATTTGATATTGTGATAATTTCATAAAAAGAAAATCAAAATAATTTATGAAAAAAATTGAAATATTTTTTTTTAAAATTAAAATAGAAGGGGAAAAAAAAACTTTTTCCTTAACTGTTAATATAAACGGCGAAGAAAGTGGTTGCACCCATGTTTTTTTTAGAATTGTAAGGTAAGGTAATATGCATGTATGTATTATTTGTCGGCCCACACGGTCCAAAGCCAAGTCAATGCCCGAATTTTGTAAAATTCAGGTGATCTTTTTTGACTACCTGATAATATGTACCCGTCCGCGTGAGACGCCACAATTGCCTCTACAGCGAAAGAACGTTTTTCCTTTATATTTTTTATAATTAAAATTATCATATGAAATGCACAGTTGTCCCAAATAAGACAATATATATATATATATATATATATATATATATATATATATATATACACACGCGCGCGCGCGCGCGCATAAAAAAACAAGACAATATGTGTATATACGCATATTTCTTAATTAGTTCTTGGCCTCTTAATCACTAGAATTGTTAGGAGTAAGGGAAAAATGCTCGTCCAAAAAAAGGAATGAATCCCATGTAAATGTAAACAACAAAACAATACACTGCAAGGAATATTCAATAATATTTTTATTAAACAATTTGAACAATGCCCTCTTCCATTAATTTTCAGCTTCTCTTAAAACATCTGGAAAAGGAAATCCATCATATGTGAATTTTGTCATATATAATATTGTATCCATGCTGAACATTGGACAGGGACTAATTAACTCATCAGCAGTCAACATTAATTACATTGCCCTGGAGATTTTAAAGATTCTACTTGTTTCTTGCCACAAGGACCCTTTGTCCTAATGGTAAGTCTGTATTCATCATATGTCATCGGTTTGTAGAGAGCTGGCCGGTCCTTGGTGAGCAGTTCCTTGCATGGTTCAAGGAGCAGGTCGCTCTTGGGGTTATAGAAAAGGGCGAGAGAGACCCTATCTTTATTAGAATTCACAATTACCCTGTGCTCCACACTCTGATAGATGGCATTGCTGAGTACCTATAATGATATTAAATATATGGATCAACAATTCGCTATTAATTACTACTGTTAAGTAACTATCCAATACTTTTTTAACAAGTATTAATGATAATAAGATCATAAACCTGGATTTGATCCCCTATGTTGATAATGAAGGCATTTGGGATCGGCTTAACAGTGAGCCAACTGCCCTTCCTGCGGACTTGTAGGCCAGCCACATTTTCATAAGGCAGGAGAATGGTGATTCCACCAGGGTCAGAGTGTGGTGAGAGACCTAGTGTAAGGTCTGGCTGGGGACACTTGGGGTAGTAATTAGCCCTCAGGCATGCCCCAACGTTCTCTTCTCCACCAAAAGCGTTTAGGAGGGAGTCCTCTTCCAGGCCAAGGTTCATGGAGAATACCTTCATCAACTTTCCACAAAGTCTAACCACTTCACTGCCATACTCAGCTACCAATTCCCTACAATCAAGATGATAGAAAATACGTAATTACTTTGTTAAATAATATTAGCCAACTATAAGAGAATATATATATATATATATATATATATATATATATATATATATATATATATGTATGTATGTATGTATGCATATATATATACCTGCAAGAAGCTGGGATTGCAGGCCATTTGTTTTTGTTTATGAGTGAAAGAGGCATAAAATGAAGGAAGAAATAATCACTCCAATCAAGGCTTGCCCCCTTCTCCACTCCCACCCGGCTACCATACCCCTCGTACGTTGCAGGAGTGTTAGCATACTCCTGCTTCACTTCTAATGGCAGGTTAAAGAATTCATGCCAAACCTCACAAGTCCTCTTCATGAGTTCATGGTTCACACCATGGTTCACTACTTGAAAGAACCCCCATTCACGGCAGGCATTGTGAACGCAGCGGAGGGCTTCCTCGCAGAGGCCTCGGTCACTGGAGAATAAGTTTTGGAAATCAATAACAGGAACATTGACCTCCTGAGCGTCGTTGTTTAGTAATGGTCTCTGGGATGGCGACTTAATATAACGCTCTGGGATTGCCCGTATACCACTTGCTGCTAAAGATTGGACTCGAGTCACTGGTTCAGGCCATCTCCGTAAACTTTTCATCATTTGTTTTCAAGTGGGAAAGAAGGAGATAAAGATGGGAATTTGAATGATGTATGTAGGAGATATTGTAGTTTGTGGAGTTAAGAGGGATTTTGGAGGCCTATATATCAGCAATGGTGGCCGACTTATTTTTGAGATTAAAAGTTGTTAACAATTTGATCAGCTATACTCTTAATTCTCTCTGACCAGTTCCAGTCTTCCATAAAACACAAAGAGATATTAAAATGAAAGAATAATTACTAGGCATGCTAGATGTAAACTACGTAGACCACCATAGCTTAACATCGTCGGTTGGTTCTGTGCTGCTGGGCACGGAAAAAGCATTAATTGTGAGTCAACATGGCTAATTCAAAAGGCTTTCTATCAAACGTGTCATATGAGGGATACGCTGAATTACTTTGAATCTGAATGTAAAATATATTTTAAAATTATTTCTCAAATAGTAACTTCTTTCTGCATAGCATACTAAGGAATAGATTTTTTTATGTAATTACCATCACTTGTTCATAATTCATAACCTATATTGAAAACATCAGGTATCTATATATGGTATTGATTTTTTCACAAATATGGTCTTTGATTCCAATTTAGTTAATTTATTGCTTCACATTTGGATGCCAAGGGGCATTTATTTTGCATAAAATATTTTATAGAAATATATTTTTCTATTTTTTTTCAAATAACATATTTTACTAGCTAAAATAAAATATTTTATAATCAATTTTTAGTCTTAACTTATTTATTAAATGACAATTTTTAATTTAAGAAATTTTCAACTTTTCTATTTCGTAACGACTATATTTATCTCTCCATTATCACATTGTTACTGTTTTATCAGTATTACCTACTTCTTGTTATAATTATTATTTTTACACTCATCTATTACTATTACCACCACAACTACAATTATTATACCACCTCTTCATCACAACATTTTATTATTAAAATATTTCAAAGAAATATAAGAATTTATTATTTTTAAATTTATTAATGCTAAATTCCTTTTTCAAATCTTCAATTTAAGCTTGCAAATATTTTTATTTTATTTTAAATATTAAAAAAACTTGATAAAAAGTTTTTGCTAATTTTTTATATTTATGCAAAATAATTTTTTATTTATTCTAGCTAGTTGATATTTTATTTCATTTATAAATAGTTATCTTTTTTATTTGTAATCATTTTTTTCTAAAGTAAAAATGTTTGTTGTCACCAACTCATTAGTTAATAGCCTAGTAATCATGTGTGCCTTGTAAATCAAAAGATGATTCATTGAATAGATGGAAGTGTTGATTCAACATATTAGGTGATGGTAAATATGTAATTCTCTATAAGCTTGATTTTCCATTTCATGAAAGAATTGATATTTTATGTTCAGGTATTTCGATTTTTTAGGTTAATTATTTCATCTATTCTTATAATCATATCCTCTTATATATCATTTTAAACTATTTCTCTCTATATGCCTTCATATATTCATATTTTATCTTATATAATTGTTTATAATTCCTTGAATAAAAAGCCTCAAAAGCTTTCAAAGAAAAAAAAATATTCTTAAGATATAAAAGGATGAAAATATTTTTAAAAAATTTGAAAAAATAAGAAAGTAGAAAGAAATTGAAAATATAAATAAAAATATCAAAAAGTGGAGCATCCCAGATAAATTGAAAAAACACATAAAAATTATATAAAAAAAAGAAGCATATGAAACTATTGAAATACTTGATAAAGTTGTATCTTTCAGAACTTCAGATACATATTTTATTATGAGTGGATTTGGTTGTATCATTTTTTAGATTTTACAAGTTACTTTTTATTTTTTCCTTTGTTATATTTTTTATTGTTTTAATATTTTATGGATTTGTTATACTGTTTTTAAATCTATTTAAATTATTCTTTTATTTTTTGACAATTTATTTTTCACTTTTTCACTTTTTGATATTTTGATATTAATTTTTATTTTCAAGGTTTAAGTACTATCCTTGTTGTAGCTAGACATGGTAGGTGAAAGAATATAGACTTTCATTGAAACTATGTTGATTTAATTGCCTTTTATTTGTTGAAAAGTTCATCCCACCTTAATTACACCACTATAAAATTTATTTTTCACTTTTAGATATTTTTAAAAATTAATTTTTATTTTCAAGGTTTAAGTACTCCTTGTTGTAGCTAGACTTGGTAGGTGAAAGAACATAGACTTTCATTGAAAGTATCTTGATTTAA
Organism: Populus nigra; assembly: GCF_951802175.1. Classification (NCBI taxonomy): domain Eukaryota; kingdom Viridiplantae; phylum Streptophyta; class Magnoliopsida; order Malpighiales; family Salicaceae; genus Populus; species Populus nigra. The sequence goes on from NC_084854.1 coordinate 19,231,786, forward strand.
TTGCCTTTTAAATTGTTGAAAAGTTCATCCATCTTAATTACACCACTAGAAAATTGTTAAATGTGGATGGAATATTTTATCGGTGTTTATGCTTGATGTTCGTCTACATTTTAATTATTGTTGGTATTTCCGATAGAATAATATCATAGTCTAGTTTTTCATTAAGAATTTTATTTCCGCTAGCAATTTTGTCAGATAGACTTTTTGCGCTAAATAAATACGACGTGTTTTTATGTTTGTATAAAAAATCCATCGGTATAATAAGTACCAACAAAATATGTTGTTGGTGATGTCATCATCCATGACTTAAATATCGCCATTGAAATAACCGATGGAATTAACAATATAGTGTCCATTGAGGATTTTGTCGAAGAGACTAGAAATTTTAAAAAAAAATTGTAATTCTTTGAAGAAATTGATTTGAATATTTTTGATGGATGCACTGACATAACCATTTATAGTTGTTAGTGATTCCATTAGTATTTTAATTATTTTTTCATCATGTTAATTTATTATAATTTTAATTTTAACCTAAATTCACAATAAACAAAAAATTGAACAATAAAATTTTATAATATTAATTTAACACTTAATACAAATATCTTTACAATAAAAAGTTCCTAATAAGATGGATATGGGATCTTGGGGTGGGGGGGTAAATCAAGAGGTTTTGGGATAATATGTTAAGTATGGTTGTATCTACTCCCATTACTATCTATTTTGTTCTTCATACTTCGCCTATAAATCAACCTTTAAAACAAATAATTGTTCATCAACTTGTTCTCGGACCACCTCTTGAATGACTGGTGATGGCTATCTTGAGCCAGATTGAGATTGTGGGGTGCCTATAGTTGAAAAGCTACAATTTGCTCTCATATTTCGGGTCGTAGTCATAAACATACTATAAACCCGATTCTTATCGAATCCACTAATAAGTCTAACCTGTAACCATAACTAAGGATCATATTCCACATGGGATGAAGTGCCTCTCCATGTTTCACATGCATGCTGGTGTTCTATGATTCCTAAAAAAACAAGTCAAATCTCAGAATAAAAAAAAAGAGTCAAGCCTATTATAACTTTTCAAAAATTACTTATAATGAATGCTTCGACTTTACTGTTGACAAATTAATACACTCCTTTCACCTCATTCTCCTTTCTTATATGAGTTTTCACATATAACTCCATCGAAAGTTCACGCCCAAGCTATCTTGCCTACAAAATGAATCATTTATTAAAAATTCTCATAAATAAAAACTAAATTAATATTTGAAGAAAAATACTAAAAAAATATAACAAGGTATTACCGGATGATTTTCATGGTTCATAAAAGAAAGTGATCTACCCGTGTGCTTGCTTATAAAACTATGAGTCTCTTTGTTTCTGTTTTGAAATCTAGATTGTGAGAACCTTCTAAAACCATCTAATAACATAAATTCTTGAATTTCTTTTCAATTACTCTTTATGACGTGACTCAATATATAATGTTTCCATAGCCTATGTCATTGGATTTAGTTTTGTTGTCTGTATATTTATATGCGTCATACCATAAATTGCACAACCTAGTTAAGAAAATCATTGAACAACAATAAGATAATGAAAGAAATATTACAAAGTGTGTGTGTGTGTGTGTGTGTTATATTTGACACATTACATCTTACCTAATTGCACTATTTTCTCATACTCTCTTGGCCACCCTTTTATTTTTGTATCCCATTAGAATTTTTGCTTTTAATTAATTTTGTAAACTAATTAGTTTTCTAAATTTTAAAAACTATATATTACTATAAGCAGTGATTATTTACCTTCTAACCTTAAACTTTCTCCACCAAACCTCAACCATACTTATCCATTCAGGATGATCTTTCTTTCAGGATCTAAAAATAGGAGTTTTAATATACTAGTATTGTTTTTCATTTTGGAAACCTGGTTAAAGTAAAAATTCATTAACAGTCAAAGAAAAAATATAAGTAAATCTATTCTTAATAGTTTTAAACCACGTGGTAAATTATTCATCTTGTAATCGAAAAATTTGAGCTTCAGTAGTATTTGAATTTTTGGATAACAATAATTGATGATGTTGCCTATAAAAAAAAGTTATTGAATTGATTCTTTATGAGAATATAATATAAAAATATTTAAAACTATATAATTGTAAAATTAACTTACTAAATAAAAGGTCTTAATTTATTACAGTTGAATAACATGTAATTATATAGTTGTCTGAATTTGATGTGTGTGAAATATCTTCATTTCACTACATTATTCGATAATGGTCACATGAAATGGGAAAATATAGATAAAATCTCATTCGAAGGCAATTCTCCACCACCATCATGTTTTGGAATACAGTTGATTCATGTTCTTAAATGAGGCTTAAAATAATACAAGATAAATGTTGAAATCTCTTCAATAATATATGCTCGTATATTGAGGCCTTAACATTTATATTTTTAACTTTTGTTTAAGGTTGAATAAGTATTTGCATGGAAGTAAATAAAGATTGAGTAGCTAAATGTTTACAAAAAAACAACAGACAATTACTTAACATGTATGGAGTCCCTAACCTCTTGAATGGATATATCCATATGTAATGCACATGACCTTTAACTTTTACCACATAAGCCAAATGTATTGACATATGCTCTTTTAAGTCAAAAAAGGAGGGAAGGAAGATTATCTCAAGTTTACAGATTTTTTCAAAGATGTCATTTCAAGTTGCTTCATCTGGTGTATAGATTTTTTCATGGATTTTCATTTCAAGTTGCTTCATTTGCTAGATATGCAACTTGTTATAACAAATATCTCGAAAATAATGACCAGTCCCCGTAAGTCATTTCATATATTTTTTGACAAGAAATTCCTATAAGTAATTGGAATGAGTGTCTGTATAAACACATGGAAGTTGTGGATCTTCATTTCATACAATCTAAATATCCTTAAATTCACCAACCTAGCTATGTTCAAAGCATATCCATTAGGAAATCGTAGATTTTTAAGCCATTTATAGACAAGAAAATGTGCATCCTTGTCTAATATGAACATGGCTTTGAGTTTTATTACTCATAACTTGTTATTAAGTAGCTCCAAATTACAATAATCATAATACAAAGCTAGATCCATTCTAACTTTCATATTGTCCATAACCATGTTAAAACTATTGTCAAACATATTCTTCTTGATATGCATAACATCTAAATTATGGTGAATGACATTAGTTTTCCAATAAGAAAGCTTCCAAAAAATATTTTGCTTTACTTAATTACAGGTCACACCAAAACCATGAAACGATTGCTTACCAAAATAAAAACTAAATCTAATGCTTTCATATTGCGAAACTAAATCATACAATTCTTCACTCGACAGTACCAATAGCGTAAAATCCCTTTAACTTTACCTTTTAAAAAGTTTTTTTTGTTGTTTTTGTATTGATGACAATTTGGCAAGAATTTTCAATGACAATAAAAAAAAACCTTTACCAAGGTAAATGCCTTATTATTTTCCATACATTATGAAAAACCTAATTTTTCATCAGTGCTCTAACCCAAAACCATCTCATATTAATAAAATCATTTATAATCCATGCCAAAGCTATTTTTATTTGAAGATTTTGTTTCTTTAACACATCATACATTAAAGCTCCAAATGACCATAAATGATTCAACTCATCAATCAACGGTTAAAGACGAACATTTATATTCTTACATGGATTATAAGGACCAGGTATGATCGTAGATAAAAACATGAATTCTAGCCTCATACATATTCTCGAGGGAAAGTTGTAAATTGTTAGTATAATTAACTAACAAGAATAATGTGCAGCAAAAGAATTAAATGGATTGAATTTATTTGTACATAACCTAATATGAACATTTCATGGTTCCATTAAAAAATAAGAATGCACCCTATTACACTTCTACCATACTTCACCATCATAAGTATAACACCCATATCCATTTATTTCCATAAACCAATGCATATCATGAGTAAATTTTTTTTTGGTATCTGAGCATAGTTTCCTTTAATTGGGCCAATACCAAGTTATTAACCATATATTTATCATGCCCTTCAGGTTGATCCATTAACTCAATTCAATTAATGTGAACTAAATTCTTGTTCATAACGATCAAGATGATAACATTTCACATTTCCCACCATTTCTAACACATTGTATGATACCATCTATGATATGCAATAATCATGGCAATTAATATAATATATTCATAATTATATGCTAGAGAATACTTTTACTAAGAACTTGAGTACAACAATGTTGTTAGGTTTGATGTATAATTTTCTACATAATCATCCAAATAAATTATTTGAGAAGGCTTTGATTTTAAAATAGGATGATTTCTCTGATTTACTAGCATCCTGATACAAAATATAATACATATTTGAAGAAATCTTATAGCTAAAAAGAAATGAACTCCTAATTAGGTTGGTCCGATGACATGATATGGACATGTATATGATGCATTTATATATACATGATTAATAAATTCTAAATCTAATTATAATAATCTCTTACATCTTATGCACGCTAAGGTATCAAAATTCTATATTTTTTACAATTTAGAGCTAAGGGTACCATTCATTCAAAATAAACACAACACATTGGTTTCCTTTCATTAGACAATAACATTACAATGGGTTTTATACATATGGAACCAACAACATTGGTTTCCTTTCTTAGGAAAAAACATTTCATTGGGTCATTCACTTGGAACCAGCTATTGCACATTGGTTTTTTTCCTTTAGGAAACAACTTCATAATAGGTTCCATACACTTACAATCAATCACATTGGTTTTCTTTATTTAGGAAAAACATTTCGTTGAGTTTCCTTTACTTGGAACCAACCATAACACATTGGTTTCCTTCCTTTGAAAAACAACATCACAATGAATTCCATACACTTGGAACCAACCACTTTGGTTTCCTTCATTTAGGAAACAACATTTCATTAGATTTCAATCACTTGGAATCCAACCATAACATATTAGAATTCTTTCATTAAGGTTCTAGGAAATCGCAACAGTTTAACCAATGTAATTCTCAACTATTCATCAATTCAAACAAAACTACTCATTTAAGGCTAACAATACAATTCAATTCATCCATTAATTTCCTAGGAAATCATGACCATAACTCAATGTGTTTTTTTTTGTTTTTCATCAATTCAAATAAAGGATATTTTGTCAATAGAGAGTAGGAAGGTAAGGAAAAGTGGCCTACCTACTCCTCCTACGACATGACCTCCTCCAATTGATGATCTGGTCCCTAATGTCCTATCTGATTCATAAGAAGGGATTTAGTCAACACATCATTTAAAACTACTTTTCACGACATATTCATGATTGTATCAATCATAAAAAAATACATTTACATCTTCTATCTGTTTGTGCCAATTTGTGCCCATTTAAAATATTTTCTTTCATGCCTAACTCATTTGGTTGAAACTAACACACACTTATCTTTTTAGGTATTCTCTTGAAAATGTCTTATGCATTCATATTGGTATTATATCTACCAAGATTCTTTATTTATTGTGTTATTTATTCATTTTTTTATGCTCACCATTATCTAAATGTGCATGTTGTACTCATTAATGTTCACTTTTTGCTAACTACATGCATGTCTAGCATTAATTACATCATGTAAGGTTTTCTTTCCCACCATCTTTTTAATCGGCAAATTTCTAGGTCGTGTCCCCTAAGTATTCATTCCATCATATTTTAACCAATTACATATAAAATTTACATCTTCATATCATTTTCAATTTCTCTCTGAGCATTATTCCATTGATCTTTTATAATTTAAACTTATGTTTTTCAAGTGATAGTTTTCTATGACTAAACTCATATTCATAAATAAGAGCCCAGGATACATATATGTACTTACATTATACCCTTATGAGAAATAATCTTACTAACCCCCCCTCATTATAGCCGAAACCAACACCTTTGTTTCATCAAGTTACACAAGTTTGATTATAATCATCATCTTTTAAGATAAAACATTTTCTTAACCTGGAAACGAAATGTAAAACTATATATTTGAACATTCTCCCTTAAAATTCCTTATTTGACCAAAACATTAGACCTCATAAACACCCATATTTTCTTTATACTTTTTTTTTTTTACCAATTCTCTTATATTCTTAAGTGATTCCTATTCCAATTTACTTGTTATCAAGCTTACATATACAACAAATAATTTTGTATAATTTTGCTCTTTGTAAATTTCTACTCATTCTTTTAAGCATAATCACATCAAAATCAAACTAAGGAATCTCTACACATTCATTTAAAAAAATCACAACAATTATGTTTAACATCAATTATTAACATGTATACACACAAATTAACTAGGAAAATCTTTCCCCTAAATTTCTTCCTCTTGGCCAAACATTAGGGTTTCGTAACCATCCAATTTGCTTTATCATTGTTTCTCATTTGTTTCATTTTCAAGTATATTTCATCTTTACTCTACTTTCATGGCTTAATTCCTTTAAGGTTTGTTTAAGAACCCAAACATAGAAATTCAGGGTTTTCCATCAACACTTACTAAAATAGCTCTAACTTGTCTTATGTATGTTTAAAATCCATTTCTTCCTTGATTTCATAGCTTCAACATCTTCTTCTCCCTCATGGCTTTTTCTCCTTTCTTCTTCTTCTTCAAAATGGTGTCTCTTTTATCTTATCCCCTAAGTATAACTCTTATTTTAATATGCTTTTCTCTCTCTTTATCTAAGCTCAATAAGAGCATGCAATGGTGTTTAAGGTGATGTTTTTTAAGAGAAGATGAAGAAAGAGAGGTCTTTCTCCTCTACAAGTTCTTGACCTCCTATTTGGGGAGAGGGGCTGACTTATATTTATTTATTGGTCATTTGTCCTTTTGGTCCCTTATCTTGAATGATCTTTCTCTTTGCCGCTCTTTATTAAACCATCTTAATGTATTAACCCTTGTTCTTTTAGCTTTTATTTCATGCTTACCATTCTAGTTATTTCATTCATATTTTTTTTTCACTCCTTTCTTACTTTAGTTTAGTCCCTCATTTAGTTTAGCATTTGTGCACTAACCAATTTCTATATTTTATTTGTCTTTCCTCTCAGTTTATAATGTATTACTTTTTCGCTATATTGACCATATTTCCTTTATGCTAATTAATTAAATTCTTATTTTATTGGCCATTTCCTTCATAGAATTTATTTAAAACATATTTAATTCAACCATACCCTTACCAGCTTTACAGAAAGAGTGCACCATAGCTTTATCCACCTTATCATGTGAATGATGCCATGTCATGTGCTTAATAGTCTTTGTAGACATAAATAACCTTTACATCCTAAGAGTGATTGAGAAGTTCTTAATTTTTTATCACCGGTAAGAGTCCTTTTTTTACCAATATTGAGTTTATACAGAGCATGTTAACAGGTTTGGCACTTCATAAAATTTGATTATTCACCGTAGTACAAAATGCAAAAGTTTGGACATGTATCAATTTTTTAGTATCCTAAGTCAAAAGGTTTTATCATAGATTTTGCAGTATAGAATTTCTCTTTCAACTTATACCCTTTAGGTGACATGTTTTTCTCACATTCGATAATGCTATCATAATCAACCTTATTCAACTCATAATCTGACTTGATGGTAAACACTCATATAATGACCAATAATTTATTTTAAGTTATGCATTCATCTTATAATGGTAATCAAAATATTTGAAAAGTTTAAAAAACCTATCTCCATCTATAGTTAGTTCTTTATCTAAAAAGATGTTACATGAACTTTCACCTGAATAACCTTGATTAATTATGATTGCATCCATCACCATAATCCTATAAGGATTACTATTATCATTCACAAACTCATGTATGATGTTCGAAATAGAAGTTGCGCCAACCATCCTTTTTATCATAGTCTCGTAAGGAAAATAGAATTCTTTATGTACAAACCAACATAAGTATTTATCTATAAACCTTTTTTTCTAGAAGATGTATAATTATTGCATCTTTATGGCAAATGTTTTTATTTTTTACACTTCACATATGGACATATAGTTTTTCCTCCACTAATATTCTCTGGATTAGAAAATATTAAATTAATAAAACCCTCAACCTCTTTAAATAACGATAATCTTGCCTATACAATTCTTCGGGTGGATATTGATACATCCAAAAACGATAATCCATTACTTATGTAACCTATATAGTATATTGATGAAAATATTTATTAATAATAAATTCACAATCCATTAACCAATTATAATTTCTATATAAATTCAATGTTATGTCAAAATATGAACTAATTATATTAGCAATAAAAAGTTTGTTCCCAACTAATTATCTATCAATTATTCAATTAAAACTTAATTCAATATAATTTACTACTTTTTAAATATTATCAATTCCAAAAAAAAAATCAATTTTCTCCAAATTTCTAACTTAACAATAAAATTGATAAAATATGATTGGTACCCATTAAAGAACCCATCATTTCTTCCATTATAACACACTTAAGTTATAAAATCAAACTCAATTTCATCAAATTAGAAAAAAAATTAAATTTTTTCAAAATCCTAAACAAACCCTAACATATATACATACATACAAATCATACATTCATACAATAAAATTCTTCAGGGAAAAGCTATACAAGCAAACTACAAATACTACAAAAATATTTTAATAAAATAATCTAAAACATAAATAGGTTACATAAAAAAATAGGTAAGTTTGCTTACTTGGTATAATGAATCTTTAGAAGAAAACAAATTAATCAAGATAGGGATGTTGACATTACTAAGTATTAAGGTGGTCAAATTTGTGAGTATGAGAGTGAAAATTGTGACAAAATAGGCAGGAGGGGTTGTCGTTTCTGTTGTGACATTAACAACAACAATAACAATAACAACAAGAGAATGAGCTTTCCTCTCAATATTTCTTAATTAAAAAGTGTATACAATGCATAATTGCCAAACCCAGCTTAGGGCTTGGGTTACTTGGTCATTGAGTTAACTCATGAATCACATCAGGTCAACTCATGGGACTTTAAGTCAACCGATGACTCACTGGCTCAACTGAAGTCTATTATTTTAATTGAAAATGATATCGTTTTAATTTTTTTTAAAAAAATTATTGGTTGTGACCCTACCATATTTAAATTTTAAATTGGGTTTTGTCAGGTTAATTAGAACATGAATTAACGTGTTAGGTAAAAAAAAAAATTATTTGACTTTGTCAACGTAAAAACAGTTCAAAATAAAAATTAACTCAAACCATGCTTTGATTCACCGAGGCATCAGTTTAACTTTTCCGACAATTTATGTTTAATAATTATGGTAAAATGATGGCACCGCCAAGTAGTTGGTTGTCGTTAAATTGTAATTTTTTCAAACAATGGCTAAATGGTCAATGTCTCATTGTTGATGCGGTGTGTTGACTTTGTTTTAGGCATCAATTCAGAAAATTTAGTAATGGAGATGGACCGAGTGCCAGTTTTTGCAATTGATTGAGATGTGTTTTTCAATTTGCATGTAGCAAGAAAAAGTATCCAATCGATTATATTATTTAAATTTTTTATAATAATTTTAATGTGTTAATGTAAAAAATATCATTTTAACATATTTTTAATTAACAATTACTTTTAAAAACACTCTATACCATAATACCACACCTTTTTTCTAGAGACGGCTATTATTAATAGTACTATGAATAGGATTTTTCTTATGTGCTCCTTTTGCTGTAGATAAGAGATTACAGAGTTGTTGAAATTAGTAATTACTTTGTTTTGAAATTGGATAAAATATCCAATAGCCGGATATTCATGAACTATAATGGTGTGACAAATTTTAAAATTTTATTAATATATAAAGGAAATGCATTTTATTAATATATAATTCAATCTATTATTTGACAATTAACAAGTTGCCGATAGCTTTAGATATATATGTTGTTTTTCTATAGTGATATATATATTTATTCATAGAAAAAAATAAAAACACTCTATCTTATCTTAACAATGAAATTTGAATACAAAACTTTCTGCGAGAGTGTCTCCTTGAAAATGAGGGTTTCTTGCTTTGTAGTTGGTCCCAAAAAGTAAAACTAGCAGCAAATGATGAAAATAGACCACTGAACTTGCTTGAAATCAAGCCAAGACTATATATATGCATCAATTAAGTAGAGATTACTTGCATAACTTGAGCACATGCACCCATCATATATATATATATATATATAGACTTTTGATGGAAAATACATGACCTATCGTTGTCGTCAGCCAAGAGATCGAAAAGGGCAATGCTTTTTTTAAAAAAAGCAAAAGAATTCAATATGTTTTCCAAAATCAGCACATGCAGATCCACGCACATGGTTCTTCTGAAAAACATTTTCAGCCGAAGGAATAATTTCAAGCAACATATATTGTGGGTTCACACTTACTAACCGATTTAACAGCTACAATGGCTTATATATATGAGTTGCTTTTTTTATGAAAAATTAAATAAAAAGGTTCAGCTTACACACTTCAGTTAAAAAACATAAACAGATTTAATTGAAGTTATTGAAGAAAGAATCTCCTAACTATAACTTAATAAATCAGAATTAATACTCGGTCCACGATCCAAGTATAATCGAAAATAGATTTCACTGGGTTTTTGGTAGCCGATTGATCAATAATTTCAGAAAATCACACAAAAATAGAAGCGCCTTGTGGAAAATTTAGTAACTGTTTCAGCTGTCAGTACTATACATACATACATATATATATATATATATACATACATATATATATATATATATATATAGATATACATATATATATATATATATACATATATATATATATATACATATATAAACCATCTTGAGATTTTCAATCGCATTGCATAATTTCCCTTTATTTCACCCATATATTACATTCCCAGTTGCATGATTAACTTCTATTTCTAGGGGAAATGTAAATTTTCGGGAGGCACGATGGCCCTGAATTCCGCGTTATTGTGTCCAGTCCACAAAAATAGTCTTCTTTTGGTGCCTGATGACAAAAAACACCAAAACAATGGTACCATTGTTGTCTGTCGACTGGGATCGTCGACAACTTGCATCAGTGCCACCAAAAACACCACGGCTTCTTCTGATCGATTCACACCTTACAATATTGTCATGCACTAAAAATTAAAAACATGGCCGTAGTTGGGTGAAACAGAAGTTATCTTTTCAAAAGGTGATTTCTTCGTAATATAACTGTGTCGCTAGCCTTCTGCGACCCTTTTCCAAACCAAAACACTTACATCATCAACTTTACAGAATTCATCTTCAAATAGATATTTAGCGTACGATGGTTTTTTTTCCTGAAAAAAAATATCAAAGAAAAGAGAGAACTTGATTTTTATTGTATAATTAATACCTGATTACCCCCACGTTGCATGCGGGTTAACAAAAAATAAATAGATGGATAAATAATTTATGCAGAATAAAATAAAGTACAAATAAATATATGTACGTTAGAAGGTAAGCAAGTGATCTACTGTTAAATATCCACAACGTAGTATTCTATTTTGATCATCCTAATATGCGTGGAAGTTTTATTTTTATCTTTTTCCGAACAAATAGGTGGAAGTTTTATTGTAAAACTTATTTTTAATATGATATTTAATATCATTTTATTCTAAAATTTATTTTCTAAGAACATTACAATTAAATTAAATAAAAAAATAAATTATTATCCTACTTAGCATCATCATAATCAAGACAAATCTCCAAAATGATATCCTAAGAGAAAATAATTAATACCTTAAGCTTATCTAAACGTTGGGCTAATTCAATCCTATCAATCCTGTTTTTTACTTGTTGGTCAATAACATGCTCCTATAATATAAAAGGGTTGAAATTTCCTTGCTTAAAGACAGCCTGTGATTTATTGAATTGTCTAAGTATAGGTTCTGCTGTTTTAAATAAGATGATGAGGCCATATAATTGACTTGAAGTTGTTTAATTACATGCTTGTGGGCTATATGATACCTCATGAGCAATTCATGATCTCTTTGTCAATGGTTGATTTTATCCTTTTTTTAGTGTCTTGCTCAAAAAGATATAGTGAATAATTATTGTTATTAATCAAATGACATGTGTAAGGATTATTTTGTGTATAAACAATAGTCCATTATAAGAAAAAACTACATTAAAGTTTTTTTATTTTTTTATTTTGTGTATAACTTTTTTATTTTTATTTTTTTTAAAATTATCTTTGTCAATTTTATTTTTTTATTATTAAACTAGTTGAGAATTTAACTTTTTAGTTTTTTTTTTGAAATATTGTCGATTGCTACAGTGTATCTCCATATAGTTTTTACTTCGCTACAGTGTTTTGCAACATGTTTTTTTTCTAAAATTATCTTTGTTGAATTTTTTATTTTTAATATTGAGATAGTTAAGAATTTAGCTTTGTAGTTTTTTTTAAAAAAACATTTTGAATTGCTACAGTGTTTCCTCACGTGATTTTTATGTTTTTTTTATAATTTTCTTCAAAATTATCTTTGTCGTTTTATTTTTTTAATATTTTAATATTGAGTTGGTTGAGAATTACAACTGTAATTTTCCTCACAAAACATTGTGATTGTTACAATGTTTCTCTACATGGGTCTATTATTTCTTTTTCTTTTTATGATTTTTGTTTTTTTATATGATTTTTTTCAAAATTATCTTTATTGCTTCTATTTTTTTAATATTAAGTTGGTTAAGAATTTTGCTTTGTACTTTTTTTTCTTTAAAACACTGTGGATTGCTACAGTCATTCCCCACTTTTTTTTTATTGTTATTAATTTTTTCAAGATTATTTTTGTCAATTTTATTTTTTTAATATTGAGCTGGTTAAGAATTACAACTGTATATTTTCTCATGAAATACTATAGATTGCTACAGTGTTTCCCTACATGGTTGTTTTTCCTTTTGTTTTTTATGCTTTTTTTCTAAAATTATTTTTGTAGTTTTTTCTTGAAAACATTGTAAATTACAACAGTTTTTCTCCGCATAATTTTTTTATGTTTTTTTTATAAGTCCACGACAACGCACATGCATGTCACAAGCCCGCGGCAGTGCGCGGGCATGACATCTAGTAATGAACTAATAAGAGTAGAAGTTTTTGTTAGTATTTATATAAAGGGTATAATAATTAATTAATTTTTTTAAAAGTTATATATATATATATATATATATATATATATATATATATATATATATATTCTAAAAACATGTTCTTAATCTTTGATGTTAGAACTTGTTAACTACATTTGTACAGTGTTAGTTCAAAACAAATAATGTGCAAAAAATTGTTTTTATTTATAACAAAAAATAAGTACAAAAGTGTTATTTCCAGTCAAGAACGACAAGCTACTAGCTAGACGAGTGAAGTTATTGGCAATGAAAGATTCTCTATCCTTTTCTACTCTCTTGCTTTCCTTCTTTGCTATAGATAGTAAAACAATTTACATTCATTTTGGCAAGAAAGTTGAGTGAAATAATAAAGTGAACATTGACAAAATCATGATAAAAAAAATAAAAAAATAAAAATAAAAATAAAAATTGAACTAGACTCGAGTCAAACCTCTTCCAACATTTATAAACCACTGCCTCCTAAAAAAAATTGTTTCCTTCATCACCTCTTTCTCTTCCAACATTCGTAAACCACTGCCTCCTCTATTTATGGTGAACTAGACTCGAGTGAAACCTCCCTCAACCTTTCTCATAAGAAAATCTCATCTTGTTGCTTTTAGTACTCATGATCTTATAGATCCATTTTGGGTTAATATATAAATGTGCTTTTAGGCACCTAAATAGATTTTGTTTTAGCCAAAATATTTGTGTATCCAATGATGTTTTTAATGAAATTTATTTTTTCCACAAGAAATATATAAGTTTGAAGATGTTGATGCCTTAGTAAAGAAATTTGAGTAAAATTCTTTATTTTTCATTGGATTATATCACAAACCATTCTTCTCAAATACACATCTTTGATTATCTAAAAGTCAATCTAAGTTCTCCTTTCCTTGCATGAATTTAGTTAAAGAATAATTTGAATCAACCACTTGAATTTTCAAGATCTAATTTTTCATACTAAGTTCTTATAGAAAATAGATGAATTACACGCATCTAGTTGTCTTTTAAAACAAATATTCATTGTTAATAAGGCATTATTTGTAACATGTCAAGATCTTTTGAAATAGTATCAAGTTTCTTTGAAAGCAAAATATTTTTCTTATGCGTTTTCTTGAAATCATAATACAATTCTTCAAAAACATTTTTCAACTAATCAAAAGTGACTGTAGGATCAAGTTCATTTACATAATCAATGTCAATTGAGTTATTGACCATCAAGCAAACTTTTTTTTTGGTTATATATCAGTATTAGCCATTAAACATAAATCGACTAATTCTTTTTATATATAATCATTAATTTTATTAAAACATGATTATTTATATAGTAGCCATAAAAAGAAGATGAGGAAACTTACATTGAGATATGAAAAATAAAAAACTAATAAAACAAATTATAACATCAGTAAATCCTATATTGGTTTGTGTAAAATTTAATGCCATTTGTATTAATTAAAAAATGAGATTCTAAATATATGAACTTGTGATTATCAAACTTCAGCTAATAAAAAAGACGGTAAAAGATCAAGCTAAAGCAATAACTAGGATCTACAGCACCCTCTTAGAATATAATATAATTCTGATCTAGCTATATGTTTTAGGTTGTGCAGAAGGATAAAAGTTTCTAAATTTTTTTTTGAAAATTTTCAGTAACCAACACAGACCATTAATATAACATATCATCCAAACACCTAGAAAAACATCTAATAATTCCCCACCAAGATAGAATTCTCATCCAACTATTCCAAGCAAAATCACAATGAATGAAAAGGTGGTCAATGTTCTCAATACCTATACCACAAAGGTTGCAAGTTGCTTAAGCCTCTAGCACCAAGCTGCGATGAAGTAAGAAACTCTCTGTGCTGAGTTTATTTTGAATAGCTAACCAAATAAAGCATTGGATTTGACGAATTACAAATTAAGTACTAAAATTTTTTCTTTAATCATATATTGTGTTATGATACGAGTATTAATATTGAGTTTATCAAATCACCTGTAATAATTCTTTAATCATATAAATACTCACATTTTTAAGGTTTATAATAAAAAAATAAATCATTCTAAGGTATATTTGTTAGTCAATCTGTTTCTAATTATCTTTGAAAAACTAAGATAACATCCCATTAATGTACAAGCTCTTGTCTAAGTCTATAATAAAACTCAACAACTTCGCTATATGGCATCCAATTATTTTTTTTAAGGGCAGACAAACTAGGTTTAGTTGACCTTGAAAATGAAAATTTAGGAGTTCGTTATGGAGTTTAGAAAATCTAATTAATTAGTCCTCAATGTT
This sequence comes from Populus nigra, assembly GCF_951802175.1. Taxonomy (NCBI): domain Eukaryota; kingdom Viridiplantae; phylum Streptophyta; class Magnoliopsida; order Malpighiales; family Salicaceae; genus Populus; species Populus nigra. The sequence continues at coordinate 19,247,238 of NC_084854.1, forward strand.
TTAGAAACTGTATATTTAATTTCAATGATTTTATTTATTTATAACTTAATCCTTTTTGTTTATTTATAATGGACAAAACCTTAAAAATATCCCCTATATAGATAGTCTCAATTTTCCACCTAAATTATTTTTATTATCAATTTTACCATCAAACTTTTAAAAATTCTCAATTATAGTCTTCCATATATTTTTAAGACTTTTCATCTAAATTATAGTTTTATATATATAAGAAATGATGTGATTTGGTGAGAAAAATAAAAATTTTCATTAAGTGTCCTAACAAAAAGTTCTTAATTGATAAATCAAAATTAATGTATGATGGTAAAACTGATTAAATAAATATAATTTAGGTCAAAGATTGATACTACCATAATAGTTTAGGGGTACATTTGAGGTGTGTATTTTCATATTGTTTTATAATTTATTTGATTTTTTATTTATGAAATAAAAAAGGAAATAGATAGGATGAAAATATTAATGAGGAAAGAAGATATTTTTTGGAACAAAATACTGCTAAATTAAGCATATTAATCGACACTAATTAAAGGACTGTTTTTTTCTTTATGCTATGCTGACCATTTAATTTACTTTGTTGATAACTATGGGGACTAATTAGTTATAATTAACTGAAATTGTCTGAAACCAAAAGTTAGATTAAATTATAAATCGGTCCCCTTGATTCTTAAAAATGGGTTAATAGTCCCTCTAGTTTTATAAACTATTTAATTAACTACTTGAATAGTATTAACTACGTTTAGTATAATATTACTTTGTTTGTTTAAGAAAATGTCTTGTTTTTTCATCAATTTTTATTATCTACTTATTTTTTCTATTTATTAAAATAAAAAACAAATTGGAAAGAAATGAAAAGGGCTAAAATGAAAATAGACTTAAAAAAACAAATCAAGACTAATCAATTAATTTTGAAAACTAGAAAGGCTATTTAATTTGTTTTGAGAAACTAGAGAGACTAATTTATAATTTACTCCCAATAATGATGATTCTGGAAAGCTGATGTGGTCATGTATAACCAATATCACGTCACGATTCACGTGTACTTTAATTGTAATAAATTTCGCCAATGTTTGCCACGTGATGTAAAAGTGTTAAAGCTTCAAGTTCGGTAATGTTCCAGTTATGTCGGCCACGTTCTGCCATGGGACCTCCCTCGAACTCCATTTGCATGGCTCCCATTACTTATTATTTATGGGTCCGGTTTTATTAATTTAACAATTTTCTGTATTATATCGCCATTCAAGATTCTGAAAATTTTAATTAATATTTTTATCACTTGCTTTTCTTTAATAAAATAAGTGTATAAGCAAAATGTCAATATCTATTTTATTTTATAGCTAGATAGAACGTTATATCTTGCAAAATCTACACGTATTTAAAGAAATTAATTAAAAAGAAACTGATTTTCTTTTAATTTAAACTCGAGTCGTTTCAATTGAATTGAAGGAACCTTTATTTAGATCAAGGTTATATTAAATTAAATAGTTAAGTTTGAGTGTTGTATTAAGAATACTTAAAACTTGTGGTGTATGTAACCTTTTATTTTCTTGTTCTTTTGTTTATTATTCTTGAAACACGTTTCACACATGTACTAAATTTTAGAATAATAGTTATTAAAAAGTTTTCACTTAAAACTTGTTATGAAAAATGCTTATTTTAATTAATTCTTTTCAATTATATGTGACATGCATGGATATAAATTAACAATACATACATGAAAAAACTCTTATAAATATTTTTAATAACTATTGTCTTCTTTAATAAATATGATCAATGCTAGTCCAAAAGAGAAAAAGAATAATGTAAGACAATAACAAGAAATAACCTATGAAAAATATTGACTTTATAAGGATTAAATAAATAAAAATTCATTAATTCTTATGTAATAAAAATTGCCATGATATGAGATAATAATCCTAGTTTCAAACCATTGAGGGATTATTAATTGCCGTGATCCATGGATATATATCCCATGACTTATAAATATTAAATAAATAAATAAATAGAAGCAAATTGTTATGTCGGCTGAATTGCCAGTTCTTTAGCTTTGATTGTTTTGGTCTTTTGCTAATAATGGCATAGCAGTTTTATTATGTTCATATGTCGGCTCCGTGACCAGTTTCGTTTTTGTAGTGCCAGTTGCCTTCCAACCACTCTTTTGATAACCAGATTCTCGTGCATGCATTTTTCATCAAGCCTTGAATGTTATGTACATGAAGATTATCTGGCAGGCAAGCATGCATGACTGGTATACAGTGACAATGACCAGAGGGTTACGTGTTCCACTAAAATCATGCTCCACTCAATCTATTTTTTTTCTTCTTCTATTTGGTCCTTTTATGAATCATTAGGTTTCCATTGATTGAGCTGAAGATTAGAGAAGAACCACGTCATGTCACGTGTGACATGCCATAGACCTTATAATTAAAAAAATATATATTATTTTAAATTATTTATTTTCAGAAAATAGTATGGAGTAGAGGAAGTAATTAGTTGTATCGAACATAACAAGTTGGAAAGAGAATAAATTTATAGTTTACCAAAAATAATAAGGATATTTTCATCTAAAATCCCTATTTTTTACTTGGATTTGTCTATTTCTTTAAATAAACTCCATAAAATGACTAAAAGTATGCTTTCTAGTTACTCACTCATCACCATAAAATTATTCTAATTGTTTTAGAGATCGATTTCAAATTTTCATTAATGATAAGCGCAATTGTCATTGTGTTGTGAATTAACAAGTCAGTAACAAATTTAGAGCAAAGAAGTGGAAGCAAATTTTTAAAAGGGTGATGCTATTTGCATATTAGTTTTTTCTTTTCTATAATTGTGTGTGTTTTTTTTTAGTTTGATATGGGTGTCCGGACCAACTTGCGCGCACCTCGACTAATCTCACGAGCCCTAAAATTACCTATAATTGTGTTTTCATCAAAGAGATCAAGTGCAAATAGCATTATCCATTTTAAAAACTGAATTCTATAAATGATGATTCATGAAACCTCATAGAATTTTTATTAATTTTTTTTCTTTCAGTTAATCTCAAATGAGTCTTCCAACTACAACCATCATCTTCTTCTTCTCTTTTTGTAAATAATCCTCAATTTGATCTTTAAAGAATTTTTTTTTCAATGCAGTTTCTAAAAGATAATTATTTTATTAATTTCCTCAATCAATATCCATTAACAAGAAACAGAATATGTTTATAATTAAGTATTAGGAATATTAATTTTCCAAATTCTATTTAAAAGAAACAATCTAAATTAGTTTGTAAATATATCAAATCTCTTAATTGAGTTCACAAAGGATATTATATAATTCTAGTCGATCTTTTAAACACATGATATATTTTTTTCCTTTTTTTTTGTGATTTTTGTTAATTGTCATTAAATAAAGGGTGGTTAATGAAAGGATACAATTGAGAATCATGAAACAATTAGAGACCACTTTAATGTTTGTCATATACTAAAAATGTCACAATTGTTAAGAATAAAAGTGGTAAATGTATTCTCTAAGAAGAAACCAATAGTTAAGCTATTCTTCTGGGTATAATTAACTACTATGCTATTTTAAAAGAAACAAATTGCAATTGTTTGTTAATTAGTTTTATTTTCTTAGGAGAATCATGGTTAGTAGGAGAGTCATTTGATCATGGGATGGATATCCTTATTTCTTTGTAAAGTTTACGTTAAGTCTAAGTTTGTATTGTTTAAGACAATTTCTATTAAATAAATGGCAAGCAAGTCCTCTAAATATTATTTGCTACTTATACCTCCAATTGCTTATTTTGTCTTTTAAGACTAACATTAACATTTGGTATCAGATCTTGTAAGGAGAGAGAAACACAAGAAGAAAATTGTAAGGTGAGTGAAAAATAAAAGAAGAGTAAAAGCACACAAGTGAAGACAATTGTAGTAAAAAACATAAGTGAAGACTATGAGCTGAGTAAAACATGAGAGAAGAGTGCAAGAAAGCCTCTGAAATTGCAGCAACAATCACAAATGACATCTAATGACTTTATGCAGTCTCCCACACTTCGATGATCACTATGACCATTGGAGAATGTTAATGGAAAACTTTTAAAGATCCAAAAAGTATTGGAGTTTGGCATTCCCGAAGGAGAAACATCAATGGATGCAATATAAAAAAGGAATTATGATGAATAAAAACTGAAGAACCTCAAAGCAAAGAACTATTTGTTTCAAGCTATAAATCACTTTATATATGAGACCATTATCTAAAAAGATACCTCTAAGCAGATATAGGACTTCATGATGAAGAAATATTAAGGGATAACCAAAGTAAAATGACAACGTCTTTAAGTTCTTTATAGAGAGTTTGAAACTCTTCATATAAAGCTAAAAGAGTCGGTAAATTAATATTTATCCCGAATACTAGTTGTAGCTAGTAAAATAAAACTTTATGGAGATAAAATAGAAGGTGTTAGAATGATGAAGAAGGTTTTATGATCAATGATAATTAAATTCAACCATGTTGTTTGTTCAATTGAGGTGTCTAAAGACATTGACTCTCTTTTAATTGATGAATTTAATAGTTCATTGCTACTCCATGAACAAAAGATCCGGCAATAGAAAGCAACAACAAAAGAACAAGTTTTACAAACTACCTCATTTCTAGAAAGAAAACAAGGAAAAGACAGAAATCAATGCTAAGGAAAAGAAAGAAGGGATAAGCCTAATGATTCAAAAGGAATAGGTAGAGGATATTTCATCAAGGATCAACAAAAAATGTTTACTGTAAAAGCATTCATGACAACTAATAGAATGTTTCCTTAAAACATTTATAGTGATGTACAGTCCTACTTTTATACTGAAGGAAATGATGAAACATGGCTATGACATGCACGTTATGGCCATCTTAATTTCAAAGGTTTAAAAACATTTCATGATAAGTAAATGGTAATAGGCCTCCCACAGATCAATTATCCAGATATAAAATATCAAAAATATGTTATAGCAAGTAGCATCATAAGCCATTCCCTCAAAGGAAATAAGGAGAGCACATATACCACTAGAAGTGATCCGCTCTGATATTTGTAGACCTATTCATCTAGTTTCTAGTTGGATAAAAAAAAGTACTTCATCACCTTCACTAATGATTTTAGTAGGAAAATATAGGTGTGATTTTTATAGGAGAAGTCAAAGGCTCTAAAAACATTCAATAAGTTTAAAACTCTTATAATAAATGAAAAATTTAGCATGATTAAAACTCTATATAGTGATAGGGGAGGAGAATATACGTCAAAAAAATATGAAAGCAATTGTGGCATGCATGGTATTCAAAAGCAGCTCACAACATCATACACACCATAATAAAATAGTGTGTTAGAAAGAAAGAATCGCACCATTTTGAATATGGTCTGAAGCATGTTGACTAGTAATAGATTACTAAAGACTTTCTGGCTCAAAGCTCTACACTTGCTAAACAGAAACCACGCATTTGTTGTCTACAATATGGCCATTGAAGAGGCATGGAATGGTGACAAACCTATTGCCAATCAATTCAAAGTTTTTAGTTACTTAGCCTTTTCCCATATAGCATATTAGAAATGGCAAAAACTTGATGATAAAGGTGTAAGATGCATCTTTCTTGGCATAGGTGGTTCTTCTAAAGCTTTCAAGTTATATAAGAAAAAGATCATCATTAGTGGAGATGTTTTTTTATGAGAAAAAGAAAGAGAAAAAGAAATGGAATTCAAACACTAATAACTCAATACAGTTTAACAAAACTTTATCTATAAATTTTGATAAAGAAATAAAAGATAGTAAAGCTCATCACCAAATCATAGCTTTAAAACTTTTTAAAACTCAATCACCAACATACTTTTTAAGACCAAGAAAATCATATAAAAAACCAGCATGAATGATAAACTACATTAATAGAGCTGAATTGTCTGATAAAGAAGCAGATGTTCATTTTGCTCTACTTGTAGAAAGTGATCCTCTTATATTTTAAGATGTAATCATAGAAATAAAATGGCAGGAGGTTGTGAAAAAGAATATTCAGGCAATCAAAAGGAAACAGACCTAATTAAGATTTAACAAGTGTTCCAAAAAGGCAAAAAGTAATTGGTGTTAAATGGATTTATAAGAAAAAGTTTAATGAGAAAGGTGTTATAAAAATACACAAAGCTCGTCTTGTGGCAAAGGGATATAAACAAAAATTAAAAGGTGACTACAAAGAGATGTTTGTTCTAGTTGTCAGACAAGATACTATTAGGTTGGTTTTTTCTAATGCAACATAATAGTTATGACCCATCTTTTAACTGGTTGTAAAATCAACCTTTTACATTGAGACTTATAAAAGCATGTGTATGCTGAGCAACCTCCTAGTTTCATATACAAAAGGAATGGTAACAAACTTTACAAGATGAAGAAAACACTATATGAACTTAAATAAGCACTGATAGCTTGGTATGTTTTATTTCCAAAAGGAAGGTTTTCAAAAATGTTCATACAAACACACCTTTTTTGTAAAGAATAAAGTTGGAGGAAAGATATTACTGGTATGTGTATATATGGATGATCTCATCTTTACATGAAAAGATGCAGCAATGTTTGTTGAGTTTAAATGATAAAGGAGTTTGACATAATAGATTTGGGTTGATGCATTATTTTATCGGCATAGAGGTAAAGCGCTTATAAAGTGGTATATTTATCACTTAGAAGAAATATACTTAAGAAATTCTAAATAGATTTCAGATGAAGGACCGCAATTTTATATTTACTCTAATGGAACTTGGTTTGAACTTATACAAGGATTCACAAGGAAGAAGGATATATGCTACTCTTTATAAATAGATTGTGGGGATTCTAATGTATCTAACTACAACAAAGTTAGGTATTATGCATGTTGTAAACATTATAAATAGATATATGGAGCATCCAATAGAGTTTTCGTTTTAGTGTAATAAAAAGAATATTTTGTTATTTGAAGGGAACAATTGATTATAGAGTATTATATTCAAAGGAATAGTAATGGCAATGTATGGAATTATAGATAATAATTATACATGAGATGTAAAACTTCTGGTTATGTATTTATAATGGGGTCAGAAGTTGTTTCATGGTCATCTAATAAGAAATAATCAATTGTGACCTTGTCCACAAATAAAGCTGAGTTTGTTGTTGTAACATCTTGTATCTCCCAAGCAATTTAATCAAGAAAATTACTTGAGGTACTATTGTATGATCAGAGAAGTTCCAATCATGATAGAAGCAAGCACATAAATATACATTATTATATTTTAACATAATCTCTGCAAGGATGAATCAATTAACCTAAATATACATTATTATATTTTAACATAATCTATGCAAGGATGAAGTAATTAACCTGGTCTATTGCAAAAATGAAAATCAAATTGCAGATATCATGAATAAGTCTCTTAAACCTGTACATGTAGTGTTCAAGAAACCAAGAATTGTGCTCGGGGTATATACTCCATGAAGGAAGTTCAGAAATAACAAAACCAGTGTTTGAAGACATCTGGTTTAAGGGGGAGTGTTAGGAATAGAAGTGGTTGATGTACTGAAACCAGTAGTTGAGCTATTTTTCAAGGCATAATTAATTGCTATGCTATTCTGATGAAAATAAATTGCAGTACGTAGCTCTACTTCTTAGAAAGTAGTTTGTTAGTTAGTTGCATTTCTTTATATTAAATAAAAGTTGAGGAAGTTATCTTAATATTCTTTCAACTGCATGTTTTGTCTTTTAAGACTAACATGACAACTTAATTTGTTACCTAAGGAAATTAATTAAGAGTTTGACACAGAATTGGGACACGTAGGTTGCCACCCTAACCCTATGAATCAGACGCTTTAATGTCCCTGTTATTTTAACAGCTTGTCCTTTGCATAAAATACTAAAAAAGCTATCGAAGCTGCCTCCTAAGACAGAAGTCGGGCACATGACTAGATTCCTGGAGACAAAGGATCTCAAACTAAATTATGATGGATCATGTCCTGCTAAAATATGGCCACGCTATTACTCAAAGAACCTACTTTCCGTTTCCGGATAAATTTAGTAAATCTCTCTCTCTCTCTCTCTCTACCACTAATTCTACTCCCATGGAAGATTAGCTTGCCCAACAACACAATTATTTAAGCCATTTGGCAATCCTAGCTAACAAGGTCGGTATGTAATGGTAGCTACTGATATTAAAGCTGCTTTGATTATTGACAAAAAAAAAAATACAAAACAAAAAGGGATTTTATGTATTATCTCTCCTCATAAAACATTGTTCTTTAAAATATTTTTTTTTCTTTGTTTTTTTTTACAATCTATGGTTTTTCTTTCAATTTCAATTACATTCTTTAATATTAGGTTTATTAGATATTGGACTTTATAATTTTAATTTATATCATAAAGTTATCTCAATCTCATGATCTAAATCGCAAGTTTGACGGGTTAACTTAGTTGACTCGAGTTTTTTTTTCAATTTCATCATTTAACATTGAGTTAATTAAGAATTATACCTTGTGATCTGTTTTAGTTTATTTTTTTATGAGATTATACTGATTTCATGACTTGGATCATAAATTTGGCTGGTTAACTTGGGTTTACTCAAGCTATTTTTTTGTGTTCTTTTTTAATCAATTTTTAATCTCAATTTCATCCTTCAATATTAGGTTCATTGGGGATTGAACTTCATAATATTTTTTAATTTAATTTTTATCAGGTTATCCTGATCTTATGATCTATACTATGAATTTGACAAATTAACTTAGTTAGATAGAGTTTTTTATTTTCCTTTTTCTAATTGACTTTTTTTTCTCAATTTTATCCTTCAACATTAGGTTGATTGGGAATTAGGGTTTGTGATTTGTTTTAGTTTGCTTTCTATGAGGTTATCCTTGTCTCATGACTTGGGTCACGAGTTTAGCGGATTAACCCAAGTTGACTCATGTTGTTTTTTTGTTTTTTTAATTGATTTTTTTCAATTAAATCTATCTACATTAGGTTGATTGAAAATTATACTTCATAATTTATTTTAATTTTCTTTTTATTGAGTTATCTCGGTTTCATGATCTAGATCACGGGTTTGACAGGTTAACCTGAGTTTACTCGAGTTATTTTTTTTCCTTTTTAAATTGATTTTTTTTTCAATCTCATCATTCAACATTGAGTTTATTAAAAATATACTTCATGATTTATTTTAATTTTTTTATGGAATTATCATAGTCTCATAACTCGGTATGCAAATTATCAGATTAACACAGATTGACCCGAATTGATCTTATATATTTTCATTTTAATATTTGTAAAAAATATGTGATCTTGAGTATTTATTTCGAGTCAAATTATATTTTTAGTGGTTATTTAAGTTGTTATTAGACCTATTAAATCAATTAAATTCCCCCCATAGTTAAAATTCTTTTCACTAGAAAAAAAAGAAAAAAGAATGTCGTCCATTCTTTTTATATTAATTTTCTTTATTCGACTCACGGTATAATAATATGGAATAATAATCGTAGTATATCCAAAATTACAAGGTGCGAGGAAGTTCAGTAGCCACTTTCCGGTTGCCACTAACATTATAGCCCTTAAAAGACACGTGTATAGAAATCCTCTTTGAATTGTCTATATTGAGTCAAAATGAACTTTTCCCATTCCTAGCGCAAAACCCAGTTGGTGTTTAATTAATCTATACATCTACATATCTTCTCCGAGTACCTGCCAACCATATTAGTTTATGGTAGTGAGAGTCTAACACATGATTAATAAGCATATTTTCTTTGCACGAGGCTATTCTTGCATTTTAATTATCCTTTTCTGAACTAGTATGAAATGGCATAGCACACCAGAAATTCTTATGGTAACGAAAGAGTAATTATTAATATTTATTCTATGAAAGAGAGAGAGAGTAAATAAAAGAAGAAGAATTAAAGAGAGAATTAGAAGGAAAAAAATGATTTTAGTAAAAATATTATTATTATTATTATTAGTGCATTCGAATGTGATTTTCTCTTTTTTGTATATTTATCTTTCTTCTCAAAATTATAAATATTAATAAACACTCGTTTAGTGTTATAAATCTCTCAATGTAGCACATAAAATGATATAATTTAATACAAAGAATAGTATTTGAATAGACTTACAAGCACGCACTACATGTTAAATAGAAAAGAGAGAGGTGATCAAATTGTCTGAAACTTTATGTATGGTAATGAACAAATCAAGTTCATCACGGCGCCAAAATTAATGAGTGCGCGCAGTACTCCGATCTCTTATATATAGGTCACAAAATCCCCACTTCAGTACTCCTCACACACTACCACCACACAACAACTTCTATCTCACTGCGTCTCTCGTTTCCCCATAATTTACACGTTCTTTTTAATGCTTTTCACCAATCAAATTAGCGTCACCTTCACCCACCACACCAACAGCAGCAAGACTAACACTAGAAATTAAATTCCCATCTTTATCTCTTCCTTTCTTCCATTAGCCCAAAAAAAAATACAAAAAATGATGAACTGCTTGCAGAGTTGGCCTGAGCCTGTGGTTAGAGTCCAATCTTTAGCAGCAAGTGGTATCCGGGCAATCCCAGAGCGTTATATTAAGCCACCATCCCATAGACCCTTATCAAAAAATGACTTTTCACAACCTCAAGAGGTAAACATTCCTGTTATTGATTTCCAAAACGTTTTCTCTGACGACCAACGCCTCCGTGACGAGGCCCTCCGTGATATCTACAGTGCTTGCCATGAATGGGGGTTCTTTCAAGTAGTGAACCATGGTGTTAGCCATGAACTGATGAAGAGGACTAGTGAGGTTTGGCGAGAGTTCTTCAACTTGCCAGTAGAAGTGAAGCAGGAGTATGCTAACACTCCTGCTACGTATGAGGGGTATGGTAGTCGGTTAGGGGTGGAGAAGGGGGCGATACTTGATTGGAGTGATTATTTCTTCCTTAATTATATGCCTGTTTCTCTCAGAAACCAAAACAAGTGGCCTGCAACCCCAGCTTCTTGCAGGTATGCGTGCACCTTCATAACCAGCCGCATGTTGCTAGTATTCCTTCGTATCTTTGGCTGTTTCTCCTTGGTCGGTTATATATACGAGTTTTCTTCAATTTAATCAATAGTACTGGATTTTATTTTATTTTATTTCTTTTTTGGCTGTTGGCAATTTCTTTTCTTGCTACCTTCCAATTTAGCCTAGAAAAGAAGGCACAGTAAGACAGGTTAATAGCTCTTTAATCAGCTGACAGTACTGTGTATAAATTAATTTGATTCTTGAACCCTTTTTTTCCTATCTCAATTTAATGCTTTGAAATATGAAACTGAAGGGATCATATTGTTGAAACGAACATGAGAGAATATCAGAAGGATTGTATCCAATTAGGTTGCAGAACTGTAGAAGAAAAGGAGGTTTGGCAGCAGGATGTTTTCCCAAAGAATTGCTTCACAAGTACAGCCAATAGTACCATCCTTTACATGAGGATATCATGAATACATAATTACTTAGTTGACCGTCCATACATATGTGTTGGATGGCATCAACTCCTCTTTTCTTCTTTTTTTATCATCCATCTTTTTTGAAAAAGGAAAGATGCTTTTGGAGACCAATTAATAATTATCTAATTAACAGAGTAAGACAAGTAATAATATTTGAATAAATACCACAAAATTAAAAGGGTAAGGAAAGAGAGGAGGTTTATTTCCTATATTTCAATTATTTGTATCTTAATAACAATCAAGGGATAAAAAAATTAATTGAGTCATACTGAAAATGAATTAATATACACAGATTTGATGATACTAATTAATTTAAAAAACTGCTGATTAAGACGTAATTAAGTTTACTATTTAATTGATCATCTTGACTGTAGGGAATTGGTAGCTGAGTATGGCAGTGAAGTGGTTAAACTTTGTGGAAAGTTGATGAAGGTATTCTCCATGAACCTTGGTCTGGAAGAGGACTCCCTCCTAAACGCTTTCGGTGGAGAAGAAAACATTGGGGCAGGTTTGAGGGTGAATTACTACCCCAAGTGTCCCCAGCCAGACCTTACACTAGGTCTCTCCCCACACTCTGACCCTGGTGGAATGACCCTTCTCCTGCCTGATGAAAATGTGGCTGGCCTACAAGTCTGTAGGAAGGGCAGTTGGCTCACTGTTAAGCCGATCCCAAATGCCTTTATTATCAACATAGGGGATCAAATCCAGGTATATGTATCTCTATCGATCACTCTTCTTTATCTTGAAGACTACTTTCATTCAACTTTTACAGTCATATTATCATGGGTACTGATGGCAAATTATTCATCTAATTAATGCGTCGACTATATGTAGGTACTGAGCAACGCCATCTATCAGAGTGTGGAGCACAGGGTTATTGTGAATTCTAATAGTGATAGAGTCTCTCTTGCCCTTTTCTATAACCCGAAGAGCGACTCGCTCATTGAACCATCCAAGGAGCTTGTGTCCGATGACCGGCCAGCTCTCTACCCACCGATGAGATTTGATGAATACAGACTTTACGTTAGGACAAAGGGTCTCTGCGGCAAGGAACAGGTTGAATCCTTAATAATATCCTAGGCCATGCAGTGAATGTTGAATCGATGACAGTGTCCCTCCCTGGTCCCGTCATCATCTAAAATAGATGTCTAATAAAAATAAGCGTGAATTCCAGGGAACAAAGAGCGGGGCAAATTTGAATCACGTGGTACAGCAATTTACAGCTTGCTTTTGTTTTCAAGTCAATATTGCCTCCGTCTGTTCAGGATAAAATGTCAATCAAATATAATGGAATTCCTTTTCAGTGTTGTAAGAAGGTGGGACTAAGTTATTGTCTATTTGCTCGTACCAAATCGTTAAGCAAAAACCAAGTATTTGAATGTTGATGGAACCCTTCTTTGACCAGAACGTGAAGTTGGAACACACTTGTTTTATTGCTTGGTTTTTAGAAAACAGAACCCAACCATAAGATTTTGTGCATATCTTGCTCTGCTTTTTGAAGGGGAGTTTTCATCTTCATTGACTATATTTTTAATTGTCCAGTTAAAAAAATTAAATCACATATTTCCGTTCACTTTCCATGACTTCTCTTCGACTGTGTTTCTGTCACGTGGGTGTGCTACTGTTTCCACGTTTCTTCACTAACACTACAGTATTTACTTGAATGCTATATATGAGATGGACACCAAGTTTCCATCGTGATATCTTCAGGTAGTGATGTCATCTCTAAAATGTAAAGATTAATTGTTGCATCTCTATTGTGTAATTCCAAGCCATCTGACAATGCACCATACAATAAGCAGCTCCCACTACCGGGATTTTTTAATTTGCTGATGGAATATTTTATCGATATTTATACACTCAATCCATCAGCATAACTTTTAATGACAGGCTCTTGGACGCAAATACTTCATCGAAAAACTTATCGGAGGTGATTTATGGCTTCTTGTTGAGTTCGTCGGTAATGAAATTATTAATGGATTTATAGACAGAAAAAACATGTCAAACAAAAAAAATTATCTGCTTTAATTTGTCAGCATTTCCATCAATGAATATGATATATCATCGATAAAATATCGTATGTAATTCTATTGATGATTTTTTTTAATATTACCGCTGGAATGAAACCGTAAGTGATTAAACAATGGCACGTTGGCATTTGCAGTAATTCTTTTTCAATTCTTTAGAATATACCGACAAACTCAATCCGTTGGTAAGACCGTCAATAATGGTTTAAAAATAATGTTTTTTAAAAATCTATTAAACAGAAAATAAATAAAAATAAGAAGAGAGAGATGTTAATTAACAAAAAAAAAAGGGTAAAACTGAGAAGAGAAAAGAAAAAAAAGAAGAGAAGAACGTACCTAGCACGCATAGAGGAGAAGAAAAGAGAAGAGAAAGAGTAAGAGAGGAGGGTGAGAGAGAGAGAGAGAGAGAGAGATTTTGGTTTTTGTAGAAGATAAAGGAGAGAAGAAGAAGAAATGCATGATTGTTATAAAATTAGGGATTCTGGTCTTTTAATTTTGGTCTCTTTTATCGATGATTTAATTTACTAAAGAATAATTAAATATTAATATTTTTAACATTTTCGTCGGTGTTTCCATCTATAACATGTAATTGAAATTTTCAATTTAATTAAAAAAATAGAAACCCCTCCCCCCAAAAAAAAAATATCACAGATAACTTTTCAGTCCTCAGTTATTTTGTATGTAATAAACAATAATTAATAGTGTCATTGACAAGTGAGTAGTTTCAAAGCTCTCGAGAAAATACCTACAAACTTAATCCGTCTATGATGTTGTATGTAATGAACATAGTGAAAAGTGTCATCGAGAAGTGAACAGTTCTAAAGCTCTCGGGAAAATACGGATGGACTTAATTCGTCAGTGATGTCGTATGTGATGAACATAGTGAACAATGTCATTGAGAAGTGAACAGTTTCAAAGCTCTCTGAAATATACTGACAGACTTAATTCGTCAGTGATGTCTTATGTAATAAACATAGTGAATAATGCTATTGAGAAGTGAGCAGTTTCAATGTTCTCTTAAATATACCGATGAATGTAATCTGTTAGAACATAATGAACAGTGTCATTGAGAAGTGAACAGTGTCAAGACTCTCTAAAATATATCGATGGACTTAATTCGTCAGTGTATCTGTTGGTATTTTACGGTCCATTAGTAATTCCATCGATATAAAATAGTTTCTATGGCTAGATTGTTTTTGTATTCCATATATATTCATCCTACAAATACTTAAAATCACAGCAACACACACAACACAATAACATTAGTTCTGTATATAATAATAAAATCACAAAAAATAAATGTTTCCTTGTAATGTAATAATAAATTCTCTTCATTATCATTATATTGAATTTAATTTCATCTAGAAATATGATATTATAATTAATTTTATTACACATTCATATTGTGCACATTAATTAGAATTGTCATCTTTTTCTTCTTCTTCTTCTTCTTTAATTTCTAAAGACTGATCTCCGTAAGAGCAGAAGTTTCTCCTTATATGTAGTTTAGACATATCTAATACCGCATTCATTAATATTTTTTAGATTAGATAGTACATAATTAATAAAAACTTCAATTCCATTACAATAATTCATCATACGTAACTTTTCGGAAGAATCTCGATACATCCATGAACGATCATACATTACTTATATCAAACCTATATAGAATATTTATGACAACATGTATTAATTAATTATGTAAACTAAATACATTAGCTAATATTGTTTTAACTCAAACTTATTCAATATATTTTAATAATACTCTTAATTCATTATCAATCATCTACATAAATTCAAATTTCTATTTATTTACTAAAATTTTCAACCCGGTAATAAAATTGAAAAAATATAAAACAGATTCGTTAAATAATTAATTGTCTATTGTATTATAAAACACCTAAGTCACAATTTCGAAATAAATTTCATCAATTTATAAATAAATACAATTTCTCAAAATCTCAAATAAACCCTAACATGTACAAATCATACATTTGTACACCAAATTTCAATGGGAAAAAAGCTATAAAACAATTAAACACCCAAACAAAATATATATACTACAAAAATATGCAATAAAAATTAATATTTTAAAATTGAGTTCAAATAAAAAAAAGGATAATTTTGCTTACTTGATATGGAGAATCCTCAATAAAATTTAAACCAGAACATGGATACTAACAAACTGAGTGTTTGGTTGGTGAAATTTATGGTGAGAGATTGATTTGTGCTAAAATAAAGGGTATGTTGTTTGTTGCAGAGCTGGGATGATGAAGAAGAAGAAATGGAGGAGGAGAGGGGGTCGTTCGTCAGGTCATAAATTAAATATTAATGACAAGATCACAGATAGATTTTACTGACAAGTTAATTTCGTCAATTATTTTATCTATATAAATGACATGTTATTATACATTTTGACTTTTTTTACATTTTTTTTCACACTGTAATTCCCTCGATATATAACGAAAGAATATTTTCATCGGTATTTACTGATGGATACAACGAGAGACTATTTTATCAATAAAGTTCATTGCAATCTACCGATGAAAAATTTTTATTGGTATTTCTGTTTGTATTTGCTAATTTTCTGGTAGTGTCAACAATAAAGACATTAACTTCTTCTTTACTATTTTATATTAATTTTATACAAGTTCACTGTGTGTGTGTGTGTGTAACCTGGTTATTTTATATAACAACATTAGCTTTGTATATGTTTTTTTTGTTATTGTATTTAATTAATTTTTTGTATTATATATGTTGCATCAGTGTAATGCTTTAACTTGTACCATCTAGTTTTATATGTATTTAATTACTAATATGCTATTATCTTCTTGATTAAAAAAAAATCTCTTTTGGAAGTTTGGTTCATTTATTAAATAAGTGTATTTAATTCTTTATATTATCATTTAGATTCAAACTCAATAAAAAACAATGAAATATATATAATGCATGTAAATAAAATTACGTACCTAACAAACTGTGATGTGTTTATCAAAGAAAAAAGTTGCATGGAGTTGATGAGAAATGGAATAGGTGTTCTCTTGTCATTATTGATTTGTTTGATACACACGCACATAATATATATATATATATATATATATATGTATATACATATATATATACATATATATATATATATATATATATCATACTTTTTGCACCAAATTATTGTCCCATTGTTGCCTTATTTTAGACGTAACAAAATGAATAGGCATAATAGAAGGCACGTTTATTTGAAGTTTGAAGGAAAAATCTTCGTTCTCAAACCTGTCACATTAATTATTCATCTAACAAGTGGTGGGAAGTCCAAGAACTTCTCTGTTTGTTTATCTCTTCTTTTTTTAGTTTATATATTTGTCAACAAGAAATCTTATCTTAATATCCAATAATCCAACCAATATATTGATTAATATTGACTAGAAACATGGTTGATAAAGTCTAGAACATGCTTGTACTTCAATAATTTTTATTTTTTTTATTAACGTGGATATCCGGGCTAGCTTGCGTGTATCTCGACTAATCTCATGGGTCCTGAAGTTAACGACCATGTAAGTCTTTAGTGATCTTGAGGTTTGTGGGACTCAAACTGATAAATTTTTTAAAAAAAAACTAAGATCTGACCAGTTGAATTACATCCCTTAGATTATTTAGTGGTATTTTTAATTGAAGGAGGTGGTGATGTTTCATATTAAATCTTACATTTGTGAATATATATATATATACACGCGCGCGCGCAATAAAAATTAGACAACCTAAATTCATTCAAGCTAATTAATCCTGGATTAGCTAGGGTGGAGAACCTAATTAACATGGGGCGAGTTAAAATTAACTGAGTTGGGGTAGTTCATATTATAAATTTAGTCTAGCCCAAATTGTAAATAGCAGCCAAATAGGATTATCGGATCAGGCTTCCACGCTCTTTCCATGGTGATGGGTCTCTTTCACTTTTTAGTATCATGACCCCCAACATGTTATGAAGCATGAAACCTTAAAAGAATCAATGTTTATTTATGTAATATTAGATAAATAAAAGGAGAAGACAAAACGAAAATAATTAAAAATATATATTTTTAAAATTGTATAAATTAATTAATTTATTTTTTATAGGCATAGATATGATTTTCTTTTTTTATCTTCGTATCTATCTCTCCTTAAAATTGATTAATTATATAAGTATTGATAATTATTTATCGAGTTGTATAAAGTTTCTCATCTTTTATCAAGTGATAAAATCCAAACTGAATATTTATAGTTAATTAACGTATCATATTTCACTAATACAACATTATATATTATTGTTATTACAGTTGTCAAATTTAACCTAAATTATCGAGTTAATAGTCCGCTCATAAGTTATTGGGCACTAGATTGCCCAAGGTATAATAAAAAGTCAAAAGGCCAAACTTTTTTGTTTTTTTTTTAAGTAATTGGGTTTTCATTTGAGTCATGATCGGGTTTCTTGAATAAATTAAGCTTTGATCGAGTATGTCAAGCTTTTTAGGTGATTGAACTATAAACTTAGCTTGATTTTGGCCTTGAATTACTAGGTTTTTAAATTAAATCATCAAGCTGGCTGCATTTAATGATTATGAATATTTCCAAGATTAGTTTTTTTTTTATTATAATAAAAGCTAAATGGTGTGGAAAAATAATTATAGATCAAGAGATTTTTTACTATGAATTGTAATAATAGTTTTATATTTAATTTATCATCTTTTCACGAGACATTTTTTTAGTTTTTTTTTTATTCTTTAGAAAAAGAGTGGCGTCCGCATTATTAAGAAGACGCGTGTGATTCTTCTCAATAACCAAATCTAATCATCCGTTTTCTCATTGGATGCACAATCATGCTCTTTTACACATGGTGTGGTGTGTATAAACAAATAATGGTTGGATTGTCGTTAGTGATTAATTATTTGTGTTTTTTCTTTGTTTTCTCTCTCCTAACAACTGAAAAACACAATTGTCCTCTTTGTTTGTTGTTTGTCAAATCAGGTATTTTTTTCAAATTATGTCAGGTCCAAGTTATATAGGTCTGACATGGTTATCAAACTCCAAGCGCTTCAAATATTCTCTATACTCTTAATATTTTTTGTATATTTAAAAAAAAATGATATTAACCTGTTGTGGAGCACGGGTCATTATACTAGTATTCTTAATAACATGACTTATTACGCATGATAATTGTCAAACGCATCTAATTCATTTGAAAATTTTTTTAAATAATTTCTAAACTTTTTTTTTCTTTCAATTAGACCATTCTATAATATTATATGGGATAACGGAATCGGATTATTGGACCGAATGAATCAATAAAACACCAAGTTTGTCGGTTTTTCAAGTATTTGAAATTGTTTCTATTTGAGGTTCTAATAATACATAGTGGTTCAGTTCAGTTAATTTCTGTTAGAAATTTATATAAAGACAAATAAAAAATAAAATGAATATAGTTTTACTCTAAAAAAAATATGGCAAGAACACGAGTACTAAACAAATGTATTCGCTCAACAAACCAAAAAAAAAAACAGGGCAAAAGATAGATCGCCTTTCATATATAATCAAACAGGCATCCACTAAATGCTATATATGTGGATGTTCTTATTTCTACACAGCTATATATCATCACCAGAAATGTTTTGGTTGCCTTCATGATCTTCAAAGTAAGATATCCACCGAAGTTTTCTGAATAACCGTGAAATCATCCGATGGTTAATGGTGCTACAATTCCTTTTATTTCATGCAACCACAAACAATACAACATGTTATTTAACTTTAGAAAAAACTGAGCACTAGAGGTGATGGACAGGTGGCCAAGATGTTCCATGGGAAGTTGGCATCGTGAGATGGATATGAAAATTTTGCATCTCTTTGAAGAACCATGTTTTGATTGTAAGGATCAGGATTGAGAGGTTGGAGTTGATACCGCGAAGGTAAAGCATGGTTTTCTGTCCTCAATCTCTTAAGAGCTTGAAGGTATTCTTCAGGCTGTATTTCAGCTTTCTCACCCTCCGATTCAGTTTCAAATTCTCTAGCATTTGATTCTGATTTATCACAGAGAGACGGCTGTGATACTGGAGAGAAAGACTTGCTATGTTTTGGGATTGGATTAATGGACGCACTTCGGTTTCTGTTTTCCTCCACGATTCTCTCAAGGAATCTCCCTTGGGCTTCAATCTTAATCTTCAAGCTCTTTTGAACCTTCGGAGTTACACAAACAAAAAAGAAATCAACAAACATATGCACTGTGTTTATTTATAATTAGGAAAGCAAAACAAAGTTTCATTTTTCACTCTTGAGCAAATAAATCTGCATGAAGAAAATTATGTTGCTACCTCAAGTTGATCGCTCAATCGCTTTTGAACCTCCATTTGCATCAGTAATGCTTCATTGAGCTGAGCTCCACTGCAAGAATTTTGCAACCAGTACTTAGATTAGAACACAAGTTCATGAACAGGTTGAAGGAGATGAAACTTCTTAATTAATTAGTAATTAACTCACGATGTCGCACTGAAATTTGGCAATATTTCTGAAATATTTCTCCTTTCATACTTCCCTCCTGAAGGAAGATACCAAAAAATTAGCATACACAAAAGCAATATTACAAGTACTGCAAATTTATGGTACTCCAGACTTACTGTTGGTTTCTGGGATAAACTTCGATATTCTGTATTTCTGAAAAAAAGAAGAAGAGAGAGAGATCAAAGAATATTAAAGACTGATTAACAGAAGCCCTGGATGTTATTAATCACACTTTGTACTATCTCATGGACAGAGATTTCAGTTTGAAAGGAAAAAAAGGAAGAAATATATTATATACAAAAGAAAAAAAAAACTCTATATATATATATATATATATATATATATATATATATATATATATATATATATATATTGCAGAAATTGAGCTATATCAACATATACTAGGTCAAAGTATCAATGATCATGAGTGTATTTTAATTAGTATTTAGTCTTTCAATTGTCAGGATAAAATACAAGAGTGCGGCTATGCATGTTGCGGTCGAAATCTGAATTGACGACAGTAAGAATCCAGGTTGGAGACATAAAATCTTAATGGGTTGTATAGTTCCATGCAGGAGTGCAAGCTAGCTAGAGGAAGAAATAGATAAATACCTGCAAATGGCTCTTGACATGGTAGATAGTCAACCCAGAGATGCCCATAGCCCTCAAGATACCCTTTGGTGTTGCTCCTGCGAATCGTTACAGATATAAACATGAGTGATCACATAAATAACAAGACATCTTACGAACCTCAATAAACAGGAGAAACATCACTGGAATTGCAGTGTATTGATAAGAAATTAATTTGGTCAAGCTTTATTAGCAGGGTGAGCTTCTATGTAGTTTTGATCACTGAAAATCTTTCAAAAGAAAAGGTTCACAGTATTAATTAGTGGCGGATTAAATATCATTAATGAATGTACACTGATTAACCAAGAACGTACTATCAGGACCACCAAGTTGATTAACAGCCTCCTCGAACCGATCGTGCAGTTCTTGCGTCCAGCGCAATCTTTCTTTGTTGGATACATCGGAGCGACTTGAACCCATTGTTGGAATAATTAAGGTGATTACACACTGTCAATGCCACCGTACAAGTAATGATGCATCGACTACGTCTTCTCCCTTGTAAGGAGGGTTATTAAAACAAGAGAGCAAGAAAAGAACAGTTATGTAGACAGGGAGAAGATGATTGGGTCGATGAGAACTAAGATATAATTTGATTAAAAAAGATGCCAAATGATGTCTGCTTGTCGCGGATAAACCAAGCTTTTATAAGTAGCAGTCTGGATAACTCCAAACTCAAAAGGGTTTTTCAACTTTTCTGTCATCTATGGTAAGGAATTCAAGGGTATTGCTCAGAGTCCAAAAACTGTACAGCTCATGATAAGCATATGTTCTGTCTGTCCCTGTTGTTTTTTTCTGCACTATCCGACCTCAGTCAACCCTAATTATCACCTGGGAGAAAAACAGGGCATTCTGTAGCGAAGGCCCAGTCAAATGGTCCAGTCTTGCCAAGGCAATCAAGATCCTCTGGTGTCTTCGACTGGCTACGCTTTTAGGTATTGGACCTAGCTCAGTGACTATTTGGGACATTTCGGATCCTAGCTAGCGTGTTAGCGAGCTGGGCCAGGAAAGGATCCCTTAAAGATGTTTGGTTGCCACAGCTCATCATGGGACATCGACGGCAGCATATCTCGAGGCCACATTTCCATAACTGGTCTCAGTCATACATCAAGCAAAATAGATGCCAATAGCACAATATTATGTTCCACTCTTCCCTGTTAAAAATTCTTTTCTATAATTAGGATAACTAATTAATAAAAGGAAAATGGATGCCACTCATTGGGATGGCATAATAAGTTTAGATCACCAGGCAGACAAGCAGACTCCTGCAAAGCAAGTCATCTCTAGTTTAATATTATTCATGCATTTAACATAAAAAAGAGATCAGATTACATAACCTGCTATTCAAGCAAAGGGTTCAGTTGGGAAGAAGGCAAACTAAACAGTTGGAGGCATCTGTTATAAACAAGTATTTTAACTTTCACATTGCATAAGGATAATGTTCACTACTTTGTCTGCCACCGCAACGACACTGACTATGGCCGGCTCCTCTTCATACAAGATGGACACTTGTATTGCTTAATACTCTCAGCCTTAGCAGGAGTTATCTTCACACACTTTCCATGGTACCACCTCTCGCAGACATCACAGCCGATCCAGAATTCATCAGAGTTGTAATTTCCACCACAGCTCCCACATAGAGTTTGAGTATGTTCATCTTCTTCCTCCTCAAAACTATCTTCTGTAAGCTTAGGGTTGCTTTTTGTTAGTCCATCACTTGATCTCTACAGAGAGGAGGAACCCAGTCAGTGGTTCCAGCAATAATATGCATTTAATAGTCCAAACCAGTACATCCATGAAAGGTTGAGGACAAGTAGAAAAGTGTGTACATTTGGAAATTAGGCTTGCTGTTGCTTACTGAATAACTGCATCTATGCATCACTAAAGCAGTATATCAATAGAATACCAAAATTGATGGCACCATCAGTCGCTAGGGTGATGCATGATATAGTTCTACACCAGATTAGTATTTTAGTTGTAACAATTAACAAGCAGAGAGAAAAATAAGAATGAAAAGCAATTGATCAAGTTTGAGATTATCAGAAAATAGAGACAGTCTAAATCAATTTTTTATTAATCACCTTTATGCTGCCTCGAGATTTGCTTCCACTATCTACACTAGGCTTTTCTTTCACAGGCTTCCTTTCTGTTACAACTTCAAAGACAGTAGGCAGATCATTGATCAGGCTGAACAGCCTTTTCCTGTCAATAAAAATGTACTTTAGTTTCTAAAGCCATGCTCAACATAACATCACACTGAAAAACTGAACAACACAATAAAAATAAACCTGAAAACATCCCAATATGCAAATTGAAAATAATTATGTTTCAGGTCTGCAAGACAAACATTACATGCCAAAATAGATGGTTGATCTTTAAAAGTTTTTATGTTATCTGTGGTGGCCTATCCAGTCCTGACCAATTCAAACAAATCATAATTTGCCAAGAAGAATAAATATACTACCACTGCATGCTGCCATGTATTCAATTGAAAGCATATCTTGACATTACTTTCTGTCAAGTATTTTTTGAAGTTTCTGGAATCCTTTATAACAAGATTTTATAAGGTGCTAAAAAATAATAAACAATTTCATAAATTGTCCTTTGTAAAGGAATAACTGTTAAAAAATGAGGATATTATCAAGAAGATCCAATGTAATAAATCTTGTTCAAGCAAACCAATTGATAACGCTACCATGATTCTAAATCTCACCAACTGGAAGGCAATTAAGAAAGATGATCGGGTCATTGATTGGTGGGACATGGTGGTACCATCTATTTAATCATCCAACAAATCTGATGTAAATTTTCCCAAGGTTAACTTTCCTAACTTCATCAACATTTTAATCACATCAAAATTGGAGAACGAATAACAAAAGAAAAATGTACTAGAATGAGAATACCACATGTCCCTGCGCAATTGTGCACTAAATTACCTTTCATTCCTATTAAGACGAGCACCAAGATAGAAAGCCACAGAAAGCAACCATGAATCACTATGCACGGCAACCAGTGAAAGCCAGTCTTTTCTGTTCATTCCATCTCTAGCAAAATTAATTCCAAGGGCAGGTTCAGGAAGCTCTGGTGGAACTTCCTCTGCTGGCAGGGTTACTTCCCATGTTTCATTTGGATGTCCATACAGACACAAATTCTCCTTATCTAACACCAAAAACAGAACAAAAAAGAGTAAAGCTAATATTCCTTGAGAAATCAGAGGAAAAGCAGAGTAACAGCAAAATGCAAATCTTACAATTCTTGTTTCTTCATAAATAAAAACATTACCAATTTACAAGTACTAGTTATTTCAAATTCTCTTCTTCCAGTTTTTAATATCCATTTTAATTTCAATTTTCTGTTTACAGAG
Organism: Populus nigra; assembly: GCF_951802175.1. Lineage (NCBI taxonomy): Eukaryota > Viridiplantae > Streptophyta > Magnoliopsida > Malpighiales > Salicaceae > Populus > Populus nigra. Next base: position 19,271,270 of record NC_084854.1, read on the forward strand.
TCAACAAAACATTGAAGTTTCAACAGTGATGCCCTCAATTTCCACTTTCAAAGCTTAAATTTTCATAAAATCTACCACAAATTCTGAAATAAAACCCAGTAATCCTAAAAAATACAGCAGCGGAGATCACGTGCAAAACTTCAAATCACTCCACCTCATAGTTTCTCGAGAACCAAACAATTTCTCTAAATTTCACCCTATACTAGAACCAAGATTCCACAAGAAAAAAATATCAATAATAATTCAAATCTACATTTACACCACTACACATTACCTGGATCACAGAGTCCATAAAAACCATCCACATCTGAAAACAATAAAAGAAAACGTAAAAAAAAAACCCACGATCATATTTATAAAAAGATTCAAGATTTAAAGGAAAGGAAAGGAAAGGAAAGAAAAAACAGAAAGAACTAAAAATTAAATTACCATAAGTTAAAGCACGGACGACAGCAGCTCTTCTAGCACTGAAATCTTTGAAGATCTCCTCTACGGTTCGTGGGCTTGAAGTCATTTCCATGGACAATTAACTACAAAGATCTAAAAATATATATATTTTTTATTTATTTATTGGATAATTTTAAGAAATTATAGGGATTGTTGTACGGTAAGAGCGTGAAAGAGAGACAGGGGATGGAAGGGAGGATGATACGAAGACAACACATGTAAACGTGAAAAGCGAAACCAAAGGAGAAAATAGGCAGAGGGAGTTCGTTTGACGCGATTAAGGTTATTTTGCTATTGGCGCGCTCTGTTTTACTGTTTGGATTCCCACGTGTTGCGTTAATATTTGTTTTAGTAAATTAAATAAACCAAATTAGTGAGCATCTGCTATTGTTATTGACTTTATAACTTGATGGTGGCTGTAACTTCAAAATTGCAAATATGAAATATCTACCTCCTGGTTTAGGCAGGCCATCTGCGCTTGAGCAGTTGAGCGATAGGCTTTCAAATTCTGCACTTCCTCCACTGGTTTTTGCATGATTCCATCTGTTATGTTCTTTAAAATAACTACTCCAACTTCTTCAATTTCTTTTTAAAAAATTTAGATCTTAATCCTTCGTTTTCTAATGATCAATGAAATTTCGAGTTCTTCCAGCCTTAAACTTCGATGATAAGACTCTATCCGGCAGGTTTTAAAAACTACGCTATTAACTAAAATTATTCACCGTGTTTTTATAATTTTACTTTTCCTATTGAAAAGCTTAAAACAGACTATTGGGGCATTAAAATCTTTTTATAAAGTCTGTTAATTATTATTATTAAATTGATCAGAAAACAATCAAACAATCAAAATACCATTTAAAGCAAAAATTTTAAAATTAGCTTTAAGGGGCATTTTTGTTTTTTCATAATTTTGCTATTATTATGCTAGTTGAGGGGCAATTTAATATTTTACTAAATATAAAATTTAAAAACAATGAAATCTTAAAAGAAAATTTTTGAAATTGATGTCAAAGGAGCTTTTTCATCCGTTTGCAATGGTTTTTTTTCAGTATTATTATATCAGATGAGAGGCTATTGGTTTTTAACTAAATATATATAAAAAAATAACTTGTATGTCCAACTCATGTGATAGCGTGTAAAAGTTATTTGCGCTCTTTAAACGACACATATAGCGACTTTTATAACTAAATTTTTATTTTGTTATCTCTTTGGAAACGACACGGTGTCCTTTTTAAATCACACAAATCAAATAATAGAATTAGAAATTTTAAATCATCCGAATCAATTTGAAATCAAATTGGAAAGCGGGGGACTAATATGTCGTTAACAAAATAATGAGCTAAACTTTTCTTTTCTTTTTTCTTTTTTCTTTCTTTTTTCTTTTTTCTTTTTTCTTTTTAAATTTAAAAGTTAAAACTTGTTCTTGAAAATTCCCCGATTCAATTCAATTTATCCGAAGACTCTCCTCTCCGCCTTAACCAAACTTCGAGTCCAGGCAACGAAAGCCGAAAAGTCGTCTCCAGCCCACCATACTCCACCCCCGCTGACGCCGCCGACACCACCATCCCTCCATTACCCAACCGACACAAACTATCTTCCAAACGACACGCCCATAAATTAGAAAGACAACATAGTCTCGGCCAGTGTCTTTAAATTATTTTTTTTCTGTCTGACTTGTTAAGACAAAATCAGAACGAGAAAATTGTGGGTTGGCAATGATGGAGGAAATAGGAGGAGGAGGAGGGAAACAAGGAGGAGAAGTGTGTGTGTCTAGATCAGTGAACGAAGTATGGAAAGGGATGATGAATGGGTTAGGGTTTGTAATGAAGTTGTTTTTACAGATATTAAGAGGGACTCCTTCTATGGCTCAATTTTTACTTTCTTATATTGGTTTTACATTTCCTCTTCTTTCTTCTTCTCCTCCTTCTTTTAAGCCATTGCCTGTTGTTGAGATTCCCTTGCAAGAAACCACGTCGAACAAGATCACAGACAAAGCCCATGATAGCAGTTGTCTTCCTGGTTATGTCTGTGATTTTGGTGCTTCTGATGATTGCCTCATTGAGAAACTCACTGTACGTGCTCTCTTTTACTGTTTCCATTATTATTTTTTTGTGGGTTTTGTTTAAATTTTTATTTTTTAATTTTTTGGTCGGGTGTTTTCAGTGGTTATCGGCACTGTTTTTCTGTGTTTTGAATGTGGCTTGCTTAGGTTTTTTATTATACATTTTTTTCATTTAGGTTAGTTTGGTTTTAGTAGACAGGAGAAAATGAATGACATTTTGGGGAAATGTAGTAATAAATGATGAATGACAAATTCATGCTGTTAGATACGTAACTGTTATGGATTGAATTTGGGAGTTTTTGCGTCGCATGAAGTGATAGTGGTTGTTTTAGTTTAAATTTTGTTGTGGGAGAAAGGAAATCTGCCACTGGCCTAAATTATGATAGTTTAAATTTTTTAAATAAAAAGTTGTATAAATGCAGTTTATTCTGCAAATGTAGGTGGTGCTTGACTTGGATGAAACTCTTATTTGTGCATATGAGGCTTCTAGCTTGCCAGCCATTATTCGCACCCAAGCTGTAGAAGCAGGGGTGAAGTGTTTCGAGTTGGAATGTTTCTCTTCAGAGAAGGTCTCTCTCTCTCTCTCCCCCCCTATATATATATATATATATATATATATATATATATATATAACCTGATACTTTGATTTTTATCAGTATCCTAGCTACATATTAACATGATCTTACTGGATTTGAAGGATGTTGGAGGAAAACCAAGGATTAATTATGTGACAGTGTTTGAAAGACCTGGTTTGAAAGAGTTCTTGAAACAGATTGGTGAATTTGCTGATCTGATTTTGTTTACTGCTGGTCTTGAAGGTAGATGTTGTTCTGTTAGTTTTATTGATCTTCCAGTAATTCTTTTCATTTTTCCTCTTATTTATTGTGTTTAGATTTCATACAGGTTACGCCAGACCGCTCTTTGACAGGATAGATGTGGAGAACCAATTTAGTCAACGTCTTTATCGACCTTCAACTGTTAGCACGTAAGTGCCCTAGTTTATTGCCAATGCTCTTTGTTTATAGAATATCCTGTCTGAGGCAAAAATGCTGTAACAGATGGGTGTTTATAACCAGTTTGTGCTGTTACTTTGTTGGTTTATTGAGATGCTCATTGAACCTTGGGCTACACAATGCGGGGTGTGGCATCAACCTTTTGATATTGTTAGCAAACTTTCTTTATTAAGATCAAGTGGCAGAACAGAGTGTTCTTAACAGGTAGGGTTAGATTGCGAGGTCAGTCCTTGTAGCGTCACATAGGTTCCATCTTCAAACTCAGTGAAGAGAAATTTAACTTAGAATGAGTGGGTTTGGTTATAGCCAGTTTGTCCTTTTTCCTCTTGCATGACTCCTTCCAGACTTGGAAGCCATGTGGGAAATTGTTGCTTATCTGGAAAACTGGAATAAACCACAAGGTGTTGTCATTTTATTGGATTCTGAAATGAATATAGATTGAGGATCTTGCTTGCAAATGCTGACAATCTTCAACATTGTGTAAATCACAGGGAATATAGAGAACATGTGAAGGATCTGTCTTGTTTATCAAAAGATCTCTCACGAGTTGTGATTGTTGACAACAACCCATTTAGTTTCTTGCTACAACCATTGAATGGAATACCATGTGTTCCATTCTCTGCTAGATTGCCATATGATGAGCAGGTAGGAATTCTCAGTGCATTAAGGAATTTAACTTTTTTTAATGCCAAAGAATCTTATATACTTCATTTCTGTTTGTTTCTGTCATTTGGCTTGTGCAGCTTTTGGACGTCCTCCTTCCACTCCTCAAAAACCTATCCCTACAAAAGGATGTTAGGCCTGTTCTTTACGAGAGGTTCCACATGCCTGAATGGTTTCAAATGCATGGCATTCCTGCTTCTGCTTTGACAGTGTGAGAATGAATAAGCTGTGCGCACCTGAGCAAACACATCTCCTTGGTAGCGTTTTGCAGTGATAAAATGTCATTCCATGTATATTATTGTTGTCATAAACAGGTGCTGGTGAAGGGAATTATGTTCTTTTGAGGAACCTGCAATGGTGCATTTCTGAAAATAAGTTATGAAGCAGGTTTTCCATGATTGAGCAAACTCAGATTCTTTTGTAATTAGGCATAGTCAGTAGTGTTAATGATTTTGAAGGTTTTGGAAGTTGCTTTTTGTTACGGATTAGTTGACCCTTCCCTTGTATAAACATTGTGGAATGATTAATTATTATTCTTTCCTCTGTTTTTTCCGCTACTTACTAATTATTTATGATTGGTTAATTTTAAGTTAAAAAAAAATCAATTTTCTGGAAAACGCTGTTGAAACCGCGTTTTCAAGCAGTCACCGTCCTTAATACACGTTTGCTAGTTGGCTTTCTTTTTCTTTTTTTGAAAGCTCGCTAGCTGGGCTATATATAGAATCACAAGAAAAGAGTGAGGTTATAAATCGAAGCAAATATTGTGTGATGTGAGGAGGCATGAGATTCTCATAATACCTCAAATGTGACAGCAATGAACGGAGCATGCACTTCACCATCTTGTTCCCTCAAGCATGGATACTGTATTTATAAACCTAGCTATATGTACAGGACTACCAATATACAGCAAGTAGCTAAGCATAAAGAGAAATATAATATAATTTTATCATGGCCACAATAACGAGCACGATTGTTGGAGCGAAGGTAACACTTACTTTTGAAATGTTTCCTCTGTGCACTATAGGTGAGGTGAAGCAGAAGATTACTGAGCGAACGAATTTGAATAGGAACAGGCTAACTCTTAGGGGTGGCCATAATCTTGAAGAGTTGGAGGATTATCGCACACTCGAAGAGTGTCGATACAGAGGAGAGGCAACCATTCATCTTGATGTTAGCCCCTTATCTGGAAATCCAGAGTTCGACATTGCGGTTGGGCTTCCAAATAATGATTGGAAGGCAATGAAAGTGAGAGAGACAATCACAGTGGCCGAATTGAAGGACAAAATCATGGAGCGCTGGGGCATTCCAACCTGTAGAATGACCCTGACTCGCCTTGACACAACAATGGAGGAAGATTCTTCCTCCTTAATTGATTACTATATTTCATTGATGGGTGTCATCAGAGTTGCAGAACATGAAACCAAGGAAGTTGTAGAAAGCGAGGAGGGAGGTGAGACCTAGGATATTGGCACATCTTTAGACATAATAGCTTAAATAAACCATTTTCTCAATTGAATTTCGGAAAGATTCGAGCTTGACGACCAGTTTCCATAACATGCGGGCAACATAATAGCAATTCTGGCCCTCCAATAATTTCTATATTATTAATTATAATATGCCAACTCCATAGGCAATAATTGGGTTCTCACCTAGCTTAATCAGATTTCTGTCACAGTAAAAAATAATCCTCGATCGTTGCAATTCCCTCCTCCATCTGCAAACTGCTCTCCAAGCTACTCAATAACTCATCTGTAACATGTATGGTTGATTGTGTTTTTTATATATATGATATCATGATGTGAAACAAGATGCCTTCTTTGTTTGACACTTGGGATATTAGCTAGGGAGTTTGAGATTTTGATAGTTGGATGGACTTGACATTGATAAATTATTGGACTTTTTGAACAATTTTGCTATATGTTTTTTTAATAATGTGATATTTTATAAAGTAAGCTTTTATATCCAAGTTCAATAATGTCGAAGTGAATTGAAAGGTGAGTTTTTTAATGAAGAGTTGTGTCCGTTTAAAAATCTATTTAAAATATTATATATCAGGCCGGTATCCTTACTAGCTAAATCTTTGCTCTCCCAAGCCGAATGACAGTCTTGAGCAAGAAGATGAATTTGACGTAGCAGCCAATGATCTCCGTTATAACTTTCACCATAAACTACAGCCTCTCGAGCAATGAAAGATATGCTCTTGTTCCTGGTTGCAATGGTAATACAAAGGACTTGGAATTGATGACGCCTGAACCGGAGCATATCCGATGGGAGACAGTTGTGGAAAACCATCCAGATCAGCATCTTAATTTTCTCTGGTGTATGAATTTTCCAGAGCCAGCTCCATTTGGAGTCATGATGCAGCTGATCAGTAAAAATATAATTTCATATTTGGAGCCTGCTCCATTTGGAGTCATCATTCACTTAATAAAAGATTTCAAATACAAAATAAAATGCGATGGTCGCTTTTGTAATTAAAACCTGTTAAACCAGCACATGATTCTCAACTAGATCCTCAAAGAAAATAAGTTCTCACGTAGATCCCCCAACAATATTAAGCATACCCACTCAAATTTATGAAAAAATGGAGACGTTTCAAGATAAATAATACGTCATCGTTATTTTATGAATTTAAAGGCAAAATTTTAAGATGAGGGTTAATTATGAATGCGGTGAAGGAAAATGTTACCATGACAGCTAATTTGAGCACTAACTCTTAGAATTTCTCAGGAAGGTGATGTGCTAGAAAATCATTACACACTTGAATATTATGGCTACAGAGAATAGGCAGTCTTTCATCTTTCTATTTGCTGATGTTCTTGGTTGCTATCATAGGGTACTAATTCATCGAAGTGTTGCCCTTCACGTTGCTATCTGTTTACAATTCCTGTTCTGGACTCTTTTAGTTTTATGCTACCAGGGATGTCCTTGCAAAGAATTCTTGGAATCCATATAAAGGTGGAAATAACAGAAAGCAAGAAACAGAATAACAAATATCTCAAGAGCAGACAAGATTTGTTGACAAAAGTAAGTTGATGATAAGAGAGAGATAGAGAGATGGCACTTCAACTGAACCACTTCTATCCATCCACTTCTAAGCATGGCAAACAACCTAAGCCTCCACTTACCTCCACCAGACCTAGGCCAACAAAATTTCAAGTCAAAGCAGCGTCCACAAATGGCAGGGAGCTGATACAGTCTGGTGCTGTCAGGCCAATACCACCAAAGGAGGCAGCCATGGCAATGAGCTCTGAAGGTTTCATACTCCTGGACATCAGACCAGATTGGGAGAGGGATAAGGCACGGGTGGCTGGGTCATTGCACGTGCCACTCTTTGTCAAAGACATGGACAATAGTCCCTTGACTCTTTTGAAGAAGTGGGTTCATTTTGGATACATTGGCTTATGGACTGGCCAAAATTTCACCACGTTGAATCCTGATTTTCTCCAGCAAGTGGAGGCCGAAGTTCCTGACAAGGATGCCAAGCTTCTTGTGGCTTGTGGTGAAGGACTAAGGTAAGAAAGATTGGTGTTTGTTTCTTAGAAATCTTTGTTAAAACAGGCTACTAGCCCAAAATGAAGTGACAGATATGGTTCTATACACCTTGCTTTACTTTGTTGCGATGGCTCAGGTCCATAATGGCAGCTTCGAAGTTGTACGCGGGAGGATTCAAGAACTTGGGATGGCTTGCTGGAGGATTCAATCGTTCTGCAGTTAGTGATTTCCCAGCTGTTGAAGGTTCAGAGAAATTGCAATATGCAACCATAGGTGGTGTTTCCTACTTCTTCCTTCAATTACTCATACTGTTGCAAGCCGTGGGCAAGGATGATTGATTGGCTAATAATGCGATATGCTCTCAAAATCTGATAACGTTTTGAGGTAGCTTTTTTTATGGTAATGTTGGCTAGAAAGCCCAGACGTTTTTAAGCATATCTTGACGTTGCTAATATCTAATGCTGGCTACAGAAGCATGTTAAACAAAGCACATTTCCCACTCTGCATCCCATATCATAACTGCCATCACTGTTCAAAATGCATGAACATTCCCAATGGCAGGTACGGATCCAGCAGGCTTGTCAAAAGATGAGGAGAAAGACACATTTGCTCGCATAATTGAATGCCACATGCTTAAAAAATCAACCTTCAAGATCAAACAAGATCTTGGAGCCTTAAAAGTTGAATTAAACCATGAATAAATAGTCTAACAAGGAAAGGGACATTTATTGGATTGTCTCTGGTGCTCCTGGTATCGGATGAAAAGAAAAGGTAAAAGTAATTGAAAAGATCCGCACTCAGCAAATATTATACACAAAGTAGCCAAGTGCTTGTGGACTGCTTTTGGATGACTTGAACACCGCTATATAAGAGAAGACTCCTGCAGAAAATCAATCAAACAAAATCAGCAAGCTCTCCACCATCTTTGTAGCTGAAAATATTTCTGCAAGATTACAATACAACCGATCGGAAAGAATTGGTAAATTGGGAAAAACAGTACAAACAGCTGAATAGGCAGAAATGTATTGAAAGACAAACAGGAACATTCAGCTGTGCTACAAGTTCCGCAAGCGATAACATATAAATATCAGTAACAAGACCAAAACTTGAGATCTCTCAAGTCTCGAATAATCACAAACTCTTGCCACCTCCACGAGATGCTACAAGAGTGAAAAAGTATCTATAACTGGAAAGAAGCATTTCTAATCTTGTCATCCATGCCAAAATTCGAATTTAAAGATGAAGCATAAAGCAATCACATGAGATTCCTAAGGCTTGCCTCCTAATGAATTCGCGGTGAGATGCAAAGCAACCAACCATGAAGATATCCAAACCATTCCATGTCAGACTCTTTAAACTGCTAACAACTTGGTATAAAAAATTTTACAATTGTAAGCTATTCTCAGTAATTATTTTATTTTATTATTATTATTATTATTATTATTGGTCCTTTTGGGGGCAAGAACTTGCTAGTTTCAAGAAGCTCTATCTGTGCCCAGATGCAGCCTATAATGGCGTGATATGTGATACTAAATCTCCAATAAACCAAAGGAAACAATAAGATTTTCTTTCGTTTCTTAGTGATATGCAGCAGTTCCAAGCTGCATGGCCACACCTCCAGGACCAAGAACAGGTCAGTGAATCAACAGCACAAGTAATCACCGGGTTTTAACTTTCTTAAAATTGACAAGGGAACAAATCTTCAATAGAAAACAGCAGCATGTCCACAGATATCAATCATTGGCGTTTATCTGAGATTGTTTTAACAAAATCAACGAAGTTAACATAATTTTTTAAATCAAAGAAAAATCAGCAAAAGTAAAATAGAATAATTATGCCGATGTTGTGCATACTGTCAAATCCCAGAGGAAGAGCACTGGGACAACAAAGAAGCCAAAATAAGCAGCCAAACACCAGTAATCACAACACTTTCTCTTCACTTACAGCTACAGACTAGACTCAAAAAAATGCCTCAGTCCCACATCAAGGAGCACATACATAAACATATAAGTTTCCAGATTATCATTGTTAAAGACAGAAAACAAATAGCCATCAACTGATCAAAGGGATAATAAGCTATTAATTAAAGATAGAACATAAAAGGTGCCATATATTTGACCATTGACAAATAAACAACGCCACCCAAGATAGTAACACCATCTAAAACATAACAAAGTACAAGAATTATAAAATCTCGAAAACATCAAATCCAAAAACCAACAATCTTAATAAAACTACTACTATCAAGCACCAACATCTTTGAACCTCACCTTGAGCCACCCCCAACAAACCACCAAACCCCCCCTCCTAATCCGACCGACTAGCAAACCTCTCCACCTTCTTATCATTCAAATTAAGCCCGACCATAGCCTCACCAAGCCCACAACTCACCTCAGCCAGCAGCTCAGGATCACTATAATGGGTAACAGCCTGCACGATAGCTCTCCCCCTCTTAACCGGATCCCCACTCTTAAAAACCCCAGACCCTACAAACACCCCATCGCATCCCAACTGCATCATCAACGCTGCATCAGCAGGAGTAGCCACTCCACCCGCCGCGAATTGCACAACAGGCAACCTCCCAAGCTGCTTTGTCTGCATAACCAAATCATAAGGCGCAGCAATCTTCTTTGCAAATGTAAAAACCTCATCATCATCCATATTTCTCAACATCCTTATATCCCCCATCACAGACCTAACATGCCTAACAGCTTCAATAACGTTCCCGGTGCCCGCCTCGCCTTTAGTCCTAATCATTGCCGCCCCTTCCCTTATCCTCCTCAAGGCCTCACCCAAATTCCGGCATCCGCAAACAAAAGGGATGCGGAAGTTATGTTTGTTAATGTGATTATCTTCATCAGCCAGTGTAAGAACCTCAGATTCGTCAACATAATCGACACCAATCGCTTCAAGGATTTGGGCTTCGACGAAATGCCCGATTCGGGCTTTCGCCATGACAGGGATGGTCACTGCTTGTTTTATTTCTTTGATGAGCTGAGGGTCGCTCATGCGTGCCACACCACCTTGTGCACGGATGTCGGCGGGGACTCGTTCTAATGCCATGACGGCGCAAGCTCCGGCTTCTTCGGCTATACGGGCTTGTTCAGCGGTGACCACGTCCATTATGACCCCGCCTCTGAGCATTTGAGCTAGGCCTACCTTAACGGAGAATGGGGATTTTTTGGTTTCTGTTATTGTTCCATTGCCGTAGACAGCCACAACTCCGGTTCCTGCCATTTTTTTCAGAGAGAGAAAGGGAGAGATTGGTTTTGGATGGGTTGAGAGAGAGAGAGAGAGAGAGGGGCGGCGATAGAGGAGAGGGGGTTGTGGTGCTTAAGTAGTGAGAGCGGTGGGGCTGTTGAATGGTTCTTATTTATTTGGAAAACATCGACTTTAGTCCTACAATTATAAAGATGTATTCAATTTGATTTATAAATAGTTTTTATTCTTAAAAAGATGGTTAAAAAAATTCTTAAATTTCAAATTGGCCCAGGTAGAATGTGTAAATTAATAAAATTAATTTTTTGGTGAATAATGTTTTAATAAAATGTGAGCTAGATTCAAAGGGGGTGAAGGCTATTTCATAATTTTGTAAAATGGTTTTGATAGAGAGATTAAATGAGAGGTGGGGGACTAATCTGAGTAGCCTTAATTCTTACTGGTTGAGGAGGGAGGTTGTGTCTTGATGATATGAGATTCTGATCAGACGGTTGAAAAGAGTCTTGGAGGGGGTGGGGTCAGGTAGATTTTCGGAACTTGGAGGCCACGCCTTCCTTTCGATATGCGGAACCTCGGTTTGGGGAATCAGCTCAGCTTACGTGGGGAATCAAGGTTCTTTTGTTTATTTGACTGACAGGAATTTTTGCCCTACCCAATTTGCCTCGGATTTTTGACGGCCTATTATTTCAATTTTGTTTTATTTGTAGTAACAATTTATTGGTTTTTAAACTGTTTTTGTTTTTATAAAAATATATCAAAATAATTTTTTAAATTTATATATTTAAATGATTAAAAAATATTAAATTAATTTTTTTAAAAAAATCAAAAACCTTAAAAATTACAGTCCAACTATACCTTCAAATAGTGTCACAGTATTAACACGTACTATAAAATGAATAGTGTGTAAAAATCATCACATGTTTGGTGAAACGAAGTAAGATAATTTTGCAAATGTGATTTTTAATAAAAAAAAATTGTTAATGATTTTTTAAAAGATTTTTTTAAAATTTTAATACTGTATATCAAAACTATAAAACAATTATTAATTTAATATTTTTTATATGAAAAAAGTTTGAATAACAAGTTAAACTGCAATACCAATAAAACTACATGAATAAAATATAAATCAATTTATTATGGAATTTTTTGAAAAGATTAAATTAAGGCAGGAGATTTTTCATACATCGGACCACGCCTACAAAAACTAATTGTAGATGGTATGAGATGATTTGAAATCAAAATTGTATCCATATTTGACCCAAAAAAATATTCCTGGACAGGCAGACTGTGCATGGCCACTGGTATATTCAGGAAATACTTTTTTTTTTTTTTCTCGTGCTCGATGGAGAAAAGGAGAGGTGATAAGGTAGAATTTTAAGTGGCTGGGACAAAAGAGAGGAAGGCTGCGGCTCATTTCCAATCCTGATAAAATTTATCCTCCCCACGAAGAAAATGGGGAAATGGTCATGGAGTCGTCTTCGATTTGTCCTCCTCATTTTATTTCTCTAGCTAAACATGATTAAACAATGTGGGGTCGGGGGGATGGATTTTGGAAAAAGTTTTGCATTTGTTGACTGTCGTTTACTCTTCTGGGTCGCTTTCAGTATGAAAGAGCAAGCAAATCTTTGTTTTGCTTTGTGTTAAAATATGATTGGTAAAGTGTTTAGTCTAATTAAGTTTGATTATTTTTCTTTTCCTAAGGCGCAGCTGATTGATTAATGGTCATCTGGTTTTAACTTCTAAGAGATGACAGGGAGCATTACCAGTATTGAAGCCATATGCAATGTTATCATGAGAAATAACTCTCTCTCATCTCCACCGGCTTCACTAGATATTAGAGATTATATCTGAATTTCTTTTGTTATCTATTTAAACCTAAAATAGTAAATTAACCTAATAAAAATCAAATCATCCTGACCTGATGATCAGCTCCTTCGGTCGCCACAAAACCAGACATCACGTTTTTGCCACATGATGAAGCCCTCGGAGACCAAATATGGAAAAACAGAAGATAACATATTGCATTAAACCTTTGGATCATGGGTCCTAGGTAACATGTATTCTACGGCTATACAAAGAGATAATGAATGTTACATGGCGGACGGGTCAAAACAAAAAACAAAGGGCATGATGGTCTTCCACTTTAAAGAATAAGCTCATGCAATCGCATCTCCATCCTTGATTTAAATCAAATGCGATACCATCAAATAGTACTCATGGGCATGAAAGCAAGCAATGGTGTAGATGCAACTAATCCATGTTGCAAGTTATTACCGGATCTACACGGTGTTAAGAATATAGCTTCATGTTGCTTAAACTGTAAAAATCTTCCTCACCTTCTTCAAATTCCTGCGACATGTAGGGCAAGTACCATCAGCTTCTGCTATCCTGCAAAGATCAAATTTAAACATATAAATTGGCTTCTTATTGGTCAAGATGATTGTGCATCAGTAAATACAATCAGTATTGGCAAACACCAAATTTTATTCAGACCAATTCTGACTAGTAGCTATGACCCAGAAGAGTGAGTCAAAAGTAAAATAACACTAAATAGCATTCCGGAACTTTACACGTTTTTATTGATTCCCTGCGATATTTGAAAACACTAAAATCATCCGACTCTTTTTATGTGCAATTGCTATTATGAGACAGAATAGAATATCTTAATATGGCATGCTATCAACTTCAACTAGAAATCATGACAGTCCACAAGTCCCACCCAACCAAACCATGCCGTGATCAGCTTGTTCTAAAGGTCATGCCTAGTAATTGGTGTCAGGTTGAGATTGTGCCTAACAAAGGATGCAGCCATCTAGCTTCCATTAAAACAATAGTCCAGTAATTAAAAGATACTATTAAAGTGCTCCGATAGACCAACTAAAACACTGAAATGGTTTCTAAGCCTCTCTAGGTCTCATCAACTCTGCAGACAACATGGTTTTAAATATCGAGTATATCCAAGGAATGTGAGACATTTAGACTGCTGATATTTTACCACTTATCACGGAAGGGGTTATCTTGTCCACTACCATCACAGAGCATCCGCATCCGCATCAGCCAGCGACACTCTTACTGTGATTTAAAACAATGATATTTTACAATACCAAAGGCCTAAGCATGGACTTGTCGCATTGTAAATACTTTCTGTAACCATATGCAGATTAATAGTGCTTTCTTCAGTTCAATATGCCATCTACCAAGTGCCAACTAAGTCTAAAACACATCCTAGGGTTACACAGGGCACGCCCTCACAGACAAAAGGAAGAATTGATGCATTTACTTCATCCCCAGTTTGCCAACCGTAATTTGTCACAAGGTCCAGAAAGTGCTGTTTCAAGATCAAAAAAATAATCCAAATTTGAGGGTGGAGAGTAATTACCTTGTTCCACATGCAAAACAAGCAACACAGTGCCCACATGGGATGAAGAAACATTCCCTCGGAGCATCAAAGCAAATTGCACAAAGACGACGGGTATTATTGTCATTTTCACCATCTCTTGATTTCCCTTCAAGGGAACCAGCTGCAAGAAAATCTTCAAGATCCTCCTCATCGTTTGAGACAGAATCATAAGATGAGCCCCAGCTTGAAAGGTCCTCATCTTTACATGAAAGCAAGGGGGCTCTCTCAGCTTCTACCTCTCCAAACAGAATTCTGGTTCCATCTTCACGAATGCATTGAAACATGTTCAAGAAGTTGAATGCCGCTAGTATGAGAACTGTTATTCCACCTACAGGCAGAAAAACAAGTAAACATAAGATATCCCTGTGTCAATTAAAGAGAGGAAACACAAGAATAGAGTATACCTATGCCGACAATATATGTGGCCCATCTTGGTACATAGGAGACTTTGACATTCCACTCGTCACTTTCTGAACCCTGAAGCAAATGAAAAAAAAACCTTGGATAAAGGTTGGGAATCTTCAGTTCTACAGACTATTTGATGATGATCTTTTCTCTGGTAGTCCTACTGAAATCTATAAATACAATACTGTAAGAGTGCCAATGGGACAGCCTTAAAAGAAATGGAACTCCAAAGTGACGTCTAAAGTGGGACTGGTACTTTTAAAACTTATTCTTTTCCTCTTCCATTCAACAAAGCTCTCAACTCCAGATGTTGGCCTTACATTAAAACAGAGACGTTACAGTGAAGATAAACAGATTTACCTGTTCTGGACCAAAAGAGTTTAAGACAGCAACATTTCCATTGGGAAACATAATGTTCAAACTACACTTCCCATCTGTAAATGTACATTTGTAGTAAGCTTTGGTTGTATTGTATTGCAAAGATCTTACTCTGATGGCTAACTGAACCTGTTTAAAAAAAAAAAAGACTCACCCAAGTAAATAATGCAAACAGCCATCCAGGAAGGACACAGGACTGTTTCAAAATCAACACAAGTAGAAACAAGACTATAAAGTAATAAAATGAACACAAAGATATTTCACGCCTATGATATAGCACATATGAAAATAGGCCATTTTTTTAGACTCTTTGAATATATCTTATGTAGGTTATGGGTCTAAAGGGTTGACTTCCAGAACCCTGCATGGATGCACCATCAAAATATATATATATATATATATATATATATTGCCTAAGATTTTTTGTATAGGAGGAAGGATACCATAACAGTCATCTTCATTGTTATCTGCTAGACTGATTATAGAACCTGGGGATGATGAAAATGGAGAGGGAGAGGGGGGGGGGGGGGGGGGGGGGGGGCTCTGTCACTAGAGTGCAAATGGCCGAAACCACAAAATACTTTTTCACGTTTTGTCTACAAAGTTTGTCCTTTCAAATGAGCTGTAGCTTAGGTTGACAAGAACATGAAAGCTCTCAACGTAGAAAAATTGTAAACTTATCAAGAGATGAAGAACAATGTAAAGAAAAATAAGCACCTTTTTTGCTATTTATGGCATAATTCACGGGTCAAAAGGTAACGTTAGCCAAATACTAATCCATGTTGATTCTCATATTCTTTTATAAGTGAATCAAACAAAAAAATTATGTGGTTCAAGCACCAGTGGCACAAGGAAATTTTCATATTTTGCACTTATCTGCCAACGTAGAAAATATCACAATGATAAGGTGCACCGGGTGATCTAAACATTGCCCAAAGGAAAATATTTTAGCAAGTTCAATACAAGAAACAAGGAGAGGCAAGGTCCTAAATTTTCAGATAAAGTATCGTTCATGTCTTTTTATTCTTCAATTACTTAATATATGTCTGGGAAGCCAACTTATTCTTCAATTACTAAATATCATGTCTAGGAAGCCAATGAACTACAAAAACAAAGAACTGTCTATCTGTGGATAGTAATAGAAGAAATGAGATATTTATGGATTAAATCTTTATTAATTGATTGTGGAACATTCCTGCAAGAAGAAACCAATTGATTATACATAAACAGGTCAAAAAGTTTGCAAATTACCTCTACTTTCTCTGAGTTCAAGTTACCCACTGCAATATGGTAGCTTGCAGAGGTCAATATACTCTGTTGGACAAAACCACTTCCTGCGAAGAAAAAAATTCCATATCAGTTAACATGCTTATACAAAGAAAACATCTAAAATCACAACCTTAATCTCACCTTGAATGACATTCCATGATAAAGTGGTGTTTGGATAAGTTGGATCCTCAAGCCATTGAGAAAGGCCTTCATTCCCTGCGATTTTCCAGCTTCAGAATCACATGAAAATAAAACTCAAAGTCCAATTTTGTAGCCAACAAAGAAAGATAATTAATTCCCAATTCACATGGACTCATTACATTCGCATACCTACCCTAGAAGCAAGCACATACGACAATTCCAGAAAAGCCACAAAATTTATCTAATAATCAGTTCTTAAGCATACCTTGTGCAATTACAAGGAAAACTGAGGAGCTCGGGGAGTTCACCCTGTATGTGATATTTATTTGAGATCCCTTATTCAGAAAATATACGAAGTCCTAGAGAACAAAAGCAAAATAAGCACAAGAACATTCACAAGCACCAAAACCAATTCAAAACATAACTGCAACCATAGCTTTACAGACACCATTGCACAGAAAAAAAACACCTGCCTTGTGAGAATCGGCAGGAACAGAGACATCAAGAGTTCTAGACCAGGTCCGTACAACATCAAGCGGAGGAGGTTTAAAAAACCCATATAGCATCAGCCCCGGATTAGTATCATACAACTGTTCCACCTAGAGAAACCAACCCAAATTTATCAAAATTACAACCCAAAACACCATATCAAGTTCAAGAACCTCTTTTAATTCAATAATGGAAGTACTGTATCTAAACCATTAATTCCCGTCGGTACCAGCTTTAAGAACAACAGATATAGATAAAATAAAATAATTTACCTTTATAGACTGCACTAATAAGGGATTAGGTGGTAAAAGAATCGAGCATTTCGGTCCTAGGGTTAGCCTCATTGAACCATAAACCCCCAAAATCAAAGTCATGGACACTGTCAAATTAACAACCAGTTATAAGATACTAAAACTATCTACAAAATTTAACATTGAGCAGTCTAAAATCTGATCTAAAAACAATTTTTAAAAAAATAATAATGATAATAGAGAGAAAAATGATAAACGAAAGACAAACCAAAGAAGCAGAATGTGAGAACCACGACGACACAAAACCACGTGCAATCTCTGATAGCAGATAAATCATCAAACGCAAAATAATTTCCACGGTAGGAAAGGTCAGTGTATTGGTGTTGCAGATACTCTATCTCTGGCTGTCTAAATTCAACTTGACGAAACCGTTGATTATCTTCTTCGTGGACTGGAAAAGAAGCGTGATTCGAAGAAGAAGAAGATGCAGCAGCGGAATAATCCCTAGAAGAAACTGAAATTTGACCTGGTTGTGCCATTCTAAGAAGCAAAATAGGATGGATAATTTAATTAAATGAGTGAAAAATTGAAAACCCTAAGTAGGAACTAGAGGGAGAAGATGAGTGCAAACCTTGGAGAAGTTGAAGAGAAGAAGATTCCATGAGAGTTGATGATACTGGCTGAGTTACTGCAACTAACTCACCGATCAGTCTACTGATTTCGAAAAGAGACCACGGACTGGTTGTTGTGAATTCTGGCGGGGTTTTATTTTATATTATGGAATGCCTAAGCTAAGGACACTTGTCTGTTTAAATGACTAAACTGACCTTCCGAGTCCTTGGATAATTTATAACCGCAGATAACCTTTTATTTTATATGAGAAAAGCTAATAAGATCCTCTTTCGGACCTTTGTCTCCTTGTTACGCGTGGGCGAGTGTGTGTAAGGGTGTAAGTGTTCTTTTAAATGATGCAGCCTTCATAATGACACGCACTTTCTCCCTCAAGGGTGTTTTAGATATTTAAGTTCATGATAAAAAAGTATAAAAAAAAAAAAGATAGAAGAGGGTAGCTTGGTTGTTTGATTTAAAAAAATTGTTTTTTAAAAAAAAAAGATAAAGCTTTGCCAAATACAATTCCCTTTATGTTTTAGTGATGTTTTCGGGGTGGTGTTGTACTTCTTCTATACACCGAGAGAGAGGTTGTTTTTAATACGAGGTCAAGGTACATTGGTTTAATTTTGATTTTTGACTTATGACTTCACTTCAAATTAGATTATTATTTTTTTCATTGGTATTGCCATGTCTGCTATCATTTTCCCGGTTAATCAAAAAAAGCTTAGTAATCATCTAAAAGACAACCCAGTGATAAGAGTTTGGAATCAAGAGGTTTGCTCTCCCTATGATCTCAGGTTCGAGCCCTGAGGTTGCTAATATTAATGGCCATTGAAGACTTACTCGGTCGTTAACTTCAGGGTTCATGGGGATTAATCGAGGTGCCCGCAAGCTGGCTCAGACACTCCACGAGAATAAAAAAAAAATCAGTTAGCAGAAAAGGGGAAAATGACATTAATCTCAAATTTCAACTCATATTTCGTTAAGACATTTAAAATATATATTATAATTTAGAACCTATTTGTTGAGAAATTCATACAGAAGTTTTCTTACTGGTGAACCAAATTTTTTCAAAAACAACCACGGTTGAGCTTGATAGTGTGTCAAGCTTCGAGGCATGCTCAAGAGAATACACATCCTTTCTTAGGCACGTCAAAAGGGATGAACATCCTCTCTTGACACGCCCAAAGAAATGAGGTAATGTGGGTCTGGCGAACATATCAAACCCAAGGTGCTTGGACTTGACATTTAGCCAAGTTTAAGGTAATACGAGTCTGGAGAATATGTCAGATCCAAGGCACTTGAATTTAATAGTCCACCAAGTCTAAGACAATATGGGTCTACTTGGAATTGATAGTCTGATACACCTAATGGAATGATCATCCTCTCTTGGGCACGCCTAAGAGAATGACCACATCCTTCTTTAGGTACGTCCAAGGAAATGACCATCCTTCATTAGTAAAACAAGAGTCCAAATTAACATGAGTTTGACAAACATGCCAACACAAGGCACTTGAACTTGACAGTCCGACAAGTCCAAGATAACGACTATCTTCTCTTAGCACGCCCAAGGAAATGATCATCTTCCTTTGGCATGCCTAAAGGAATTACCACATCCTCTCTTTGGCACGCCTAAGAAAATAATCATCCTTTCTTAGGCACGCCCAAGGAAATAATCATCCTCCCTTGGCATGCTCAAGGGAATGATCATCCTACTTGAGGCACGCCCACAAGGATGACCCTCCTTCTTTGGGTTTAGCCTAGGGAAAAAGCTCAGCCTTCATGGATTCAATTACATCTAACATCTAGGATCTTAATATCTTTACACCTTTTAAGTGTATAAAAGCCTTTCAAGGACCCACCATATTTCTATCAAATATTAATATAGATGTAACGGATATTTATACCTTATTAAAAGTTATCATGGTAAAATTACACTTTATAACTTTCTCTTGACAAAAGACGAGATTCATGGACTAGCTATAAATACACCAGGAAACCTTCAAATCAAAAGTTCACAATCTTCATTCTATACTACATATATATTTTCAGAGTATTTTTTTATAATATTATTGTATTTTCTCTTTCTAAAAAGATATTTATTTAAGTATTAGAGAGTCTCCACCTCCATCAAATGAGATTTTTTGCAGATACCAACCATAAGTCACCAAAGTCTACCAAGCACTGAGTATAAGCTATCAACTACATTGGTTAGGAAGAATAAAAAAAATTACTACGATAAATTAATTAACTAATTATCCAACCCGGGAGTCTTATTACTTTGTACTTCATCACTTATTAACTATTCTTGATAGTACATTGCTTATTAACTATTCTTGTTTCGGTATCACTTCTAGTTGCTTTTTATCATTTGTTAATTGACATGAAAATTTAGTATGAAAAGTTTGTGTGTAAATCACTATCCCTTCAATGTGAAGGGATTTAGAGTACATTCTATAATTTTCCTACTTAAAAAAAAAAAAAGTAAGCATAAACCAATGCCAATGGGCACGGGCTGAACTTGAAGGTAACTAATCTTGCTAAGCAATATAAATATGCTAAAAATAACAGAGGAAGAGATGGCCAGAACTTCTCAACAGCTCAACAAATTATCAGGCTAGCATAAAGTACTGAATCTGGTAAAGAAGTTATTTCTACAGAATAGACGTATCGCCAGTACAAAAAGAGGAAGTAAATTACGGAGGTCACGTGGATGATCAGAGAGCACACTTTTATTTTTTTTATTTTCTTACAATTCCATTAAACCTCATCGCATAATCTTAACGGGAGATCTTGAAATGCAGGCAAGGGAAAGAGCTAATGAACCCAAGAGTAAAATCCAAAAAGGATGGAAAGTTGTTGGTATTTGCAAGAGAGGATGGTACATGCTACGAAGAAGTCTCCATATTTAACAATGCAGTGGACAAGTCAGAATCACAGAGGCAGTCTCTCTCTCTCTTGTTTTTTTTTTTTTTTGCATCATATACATGCCTCCATTGTTGTTTCTTAGAGATGGTTTGCCTTTTTCTTTTTGCTCTTAGGTGGTGTTGTTGTTCTTGCCCAATTCCTTTTCTTGAGAAATTAATTAATAGAAGAAATGAAGCATATTTGTTATTCTGATTCTCCCTTTTGTTCATACCGAGAGGAGGCGATCAAAAAAGGAGTTGAAATTATTTTCATAGGAATGGCCGGCAAGCTGTGTGAAGCCTCCGAACAGCTAATGTTCATGGTGTTGTGCAATATGTTCATGGAGATTTTGCTGCGTCTATGTTTATTTGATAACAATCTCTGAGTTTCCCTTTTCTTTTCTTTTCTATCCATGAACTATCTCAGATTTTTTGGTGATGTTAGTTCAGAACAACAACATCTGTGTCTGGAATTGAAAAGAAGATGATGACAGCTCATATTAATTTAGCAATGAATGGTCAATGATTACACTGCATCGCAATACTAAATACTAGAGTAAATAGTTGAGTTTAGGTTATCGGTCACCAACAACTTCCTAGCCTCCAAAAATTCTTCTTCCCTCGATCGTAAGAGTTTCAACCCTATCTGTAGCAACTCTTATCTGACGCCATTGCTATTGGCAAGTGAGTATCGGTTTGAACAATTCGGTTTGACCAAAACATTAAACAAAAACATTAATTTTAAAACGAACCAGACAGAATGAAAGAACTCAGCTATCGGTTTATTACATTTGCTAAAATCAAATAATTACAATCTTAATTAATGAGCTTTTAGTTGGGTTATTTTTTACAATCTTTTGTTTAATAAGTCTTTTAGTTTATAATATAATGATTTTTTTGGTTTAATTTGGCTTCCCTCAATTTAAGTTAATTTTTTTTCAGTTTATACGACATGAAAAAAAATCAAATCAAATTAATTTTTTAATTTTCTAACCCGAATTATCCAAAAAAATTAGAAAATCATTAGCTTAAGTTAATTCGATTAAATTTTTCATCCTTTTTTTTTCGATATAATAGAGATATCCAAATTATCCTTATAAACAAATACAAAAAATAATTGTTTTATAATTATTATTATGATAAAAAAAATGATTAATTTTTTTTATCAGTTTTTGGATTAGTTGTTACTAGTTGAATTAAAACCAAATCAAGATGCCTGCACATCTCACATAAATAAACCATAATTAAAAAAAATAAGAACACAAATTTTTTGTCTTTTAAAAAAAAAGCTCATTGAATATTTTTTTTAAGCTAAGTTGATTTGGATAACCTTGACCAACCCCACTTGATCTGTGACCCAGGATTTGCTTGGGGTCAACTCCTGGGTCAGGGTTAAAAATCAAGATTGAAAAAATAAGGATCACATTTGGCATTAAAATAAAATAAAATCAAACAATGAGGGATGAATCTAAAAAGAAATCAACTAAGAAAATAAATGAAACCAAAAGAAATTATAATGAAAAGAATAAGGACCAATAAATTAAAACCAAAATTAGGTATGAAATTGAAAGGAAAATCAATTAGAAGAAGGGTGAAAAGCAAAATAAATATCAATTAAAAAAAAGGATCAAATCTAACATAAAAATAAAATTAAATGATGAATGATGAAATTAAAAAATATATAAAAAGAATTTAAAGCAAATTTAGAATAATAAAAATATATAAGAACCGCAATTGAAATGATACAAAAGATTAGGACATTTTTTAACTTAGGGTGGGTGAAAGAGAGAAAAAAAAGGTGGAGGAGAGAGAAATCCAGCCGCCGACTCCTAATGGCCGCACTTAAGACAACACACACTGGTCAGGAGACATTTTGCTTGTGATGATGGTTGGGTATTTTTGGATACTAGAGGAGGTGTCAAGCGCTGGCCAAATGGCATTGACAACCTTTACACATTGACATGTTCTGATCATGCGCTAGCAGTTTTTTATTTTTTTATTTTTATTTTATTAATACCAAAACACCTTTGACTCTACATAAAATTTAAAAAAAAACCACAATACAAAAAATACCAAAAACCCTAAAGACAAAAGCATTTATTTTAAAATTAAATAATATTTTAATAATTTCACTATACTCAAACAAAAAGGCTCTTCTACCAAAACAAACCAAAATTTTGCTTCCAAAGATATTTAAAATTTTACATTGTGCAGTCAAAAGATAAAAAGATATATATACCTCTCATCAATTCTACAATACCAAATATATCCCATATAAAAGTCTAAAAACACCTTTAAAGCCAGCTTTAATAATCTGATAAATTTACTGCATGAATCCGTAATGAATTATGAGATGGGCTCCATAACCTTTTAGTATTTTCTGTAATTATTGTTTAAAGTTTTAAGTAAGGACAGTGTAGGTATTTAATATAACAATTCGAAGAAGCGTGCCAATAGCCTCTCTCTCTCTCTCTCTCTCTCTCTCTCTCTCTCTCTCTCTCATACAATAAACGCGTCAGTGGTTTTGAAGAAAGAGCCAATTAAACGCTTTTGTAATTTAGGAGCTCGTCGCCACCGTTTCGACATTGAAATTCAAAACAACCCGATGGTAATCTTAACGCTATTTCAATAAAAAAAAATAAAAATAAAAATATCTAATCTCAATTCTGAACGTAGAGAGTACCGAGAAGATGCCGTCCTTTACTTTTTGTCTCAAATTATTCTAGAAGAAAACTCAAACGCTCTATAAATACAGGATTCATCACAGAAAAACAGAGAGAAGAAAAGAAATGGTTGGACCAGAGAGGCCACAGTTCGTGCTCTTTGGATCATCAATAGTTCAGTTCAGCTACAGCAATGAAGGCTGGGGTGCTCTTCTTGCTCACATCTATGCTCGCAAGGTGTTCTTCTTTCCCCTGTTCCTTTTCCTCTTTCTTTTCTATGGGGATTTGAACTTGAATAATATAATAATAGTTGATTAAACCATATATAACTCGTAAATGACTATCCTTGTCTATGAGCTGCATTTCAATATATTTCTTCGCCTCCGAGAAATCTCGAATTGAAATATTTTTTGTTTTGAAAAAAGAAGATAGATAGATAGATATAATACATGTGGTGTGAGAATTTTGCGAAATGCTATGACGTGGGCCGTTAAGAAGGTTTACGTGGATCATCAACACAGCTTTCATGTCCTTGTTGCTGGGATCCACATTTCTTATCTTTTAGATAGTGCATGGATTCATAGTGGCTTTAATTAAAAATTAAAAAACTAAGTGAGGGGATGAAATTACTCTTCTCCTCATAGTATTTTGTTTATTTTAACATGTTTTTCTTCTTTTCTTGCTTTTTTAAATTTAATATTTTTTTAATTTCAGTTTTTTATATTAGATTTATCAAGGATTAAATTTCATAATTTATTTTTATAATTTTATTGAGGTGTCTCAATTTCATGACTTAAGTTACGGTTTCTATGGGTTAACTTGGTTTTTTTTTATAATTTATTTTATTTTTTTCAATTTATTCTTTATTGTTGAGTTGATTGAGAATTAAGTTTTATAATTTCTTTCGGCATGCTTTCTATGAGACTATTTTAACTTCATGGCTGCTGAGTCACGAGTTTGACGGGTTAATCTAGGTTACCTCAGCTCTTTTCTATTGCCTCCTTTTCTAATTGTTTTTTTTTTAATTTCATCATTCAAAATTATATTCATTGAGAATTAAGCTTTATAATTTGTTTTGATTAGTTTTCTATTGAGTTATCTCAATCTCATGATCTAGATTTATTAGATTAATTAGGGATGTTCTAATTTTTTTTTTATCTTTTTTTAATTGATTGTTTTTAAATTTCATCTTTTAACATTAGGTTAATTAAAAATTGACTTTTAAAATATTTTTCTATGTTTTTTCTAGTTGTTCATGTTATCTTTAGACTTATCAAGTTAATCGGGTCACATTAAATCAATCTCTATACAAATTAATTTTTTTAAAAAAATACATTAGTAATTCTTGAATATTTTTTTTAATGTATAAAAAATATATCCGACCTAAGCACAAATAAATAATCTAATTAGACCAATATAAAAAAATAACAAAAATTATCCTAATAAACAATCTCTTGTGATTGGGTGTAGCACCAGGGAGTTTCTTTTCTTTCCTTTTTATCTTATAATCTGGAGCACAAGAAAAGAATTCCAATTTTAAAAGTGACATTATTTTTTACCATACATTTTTCTTAGATGTGATGACTACTATAGGATAAAGTTTTTCCTTCGCAATGACTAGCTTTGGTTTACAAATGGGCGCAGGCAGATATAATATTGCGAGGATATTCGGGTTGGAATTCAAGGCGTGCGGTGCAGATTCTTGACCAAGTTTTTCCAAAGGTGTCTTCTTTTTGTCGCCAACAGGGAGACCTGAACCAGAGTAGTCTTAGTTTAAAGAATTTTCCAGCGGTTTTGTTTTGTTTTCTATTTAGGGTTTTTGTTTTGCTGTTAATTAACTTGTTATAGTCATGCTTGGATTCTGATTTTCTGTGATTATCAATCAAGGATGCTGCCAAACAACCTTCCTTGGTAATAGTCTATTTTGGCGGTAACGATTCTACCCAGCCTCCTGCAACTGGACTTGGTCCTCATGTACCACTTTCTGAGTACATTGAGAATGTCAGGAAGATTGCTATACATCTCAAGGTAATATGATTGGAAAGTAGAATGTTGCTTCACCATAGCACAGAATTGCACCCTCAAGCACTATTAGACAGAACACTGAATATTTCCCACTTCCCGTGTGCATGCAATTTGGTACGTCAACACTGTTGTCTGATTACCAGAGCCTTTCGGAGAAGACTCGCGTCATCTTTCTCACCGCTCCTCCTGTCAGTGACGAACAAATTCGTGCCCATGTGGGGTGCGTTATTTTCATTCTGTCGTTTTCTGTGATTTGTTTTTGGTTTACAATACATTGGACAACGCTAATGAGGATCCATTGTTTTTTAAACAGTGATCTAATAGATATGGTTCGAACAAATGAGTCCTGCCGGATATATTCAGAAGCATGTTTAGAGGTGTGCCGTGAGATGAACCTGGAGGCAATTGATCTTTGGACTGCAACGCAGCAAATTGATAATTGGGAAACTGTTTGCTTTACGTAAGTTTATCTTTTAATATTCCTGCTGAAAAAAAAAGAATGAAACAACCAGAGATCACTTCCGGTTTCAGGCTTTATTAATCAAACCCCAGCCAAATCCATTTTGAGTACTCACTCCTATCTTATGCTGATCTCTTATACTTGTATGCAGGGATGGAGTCCATTTTGCACCGGAGGGGAGCAAGATAGTCGTCAAGGAGATTCTAAAAGTCATCAAAGAGGCCAACTGGGAACCAAGTCTTCATTGGAGGGCAATGCCTACTGAATTTTCCGAGGATTCGCCGTATGATCCGGTCAGTCCTGAGGGAAAGACCGTAAATGTCTCTGAGCTTGATTTGCTCGGAAGTTTTCCGTGGGAATAGAACCCAACAATCACTATTTATTTTTTCCCTTTACTGGGAGGTGCGTCATCTTGATGTTTAACCGTATCATTCTGGATATTTTCATCACCACATACTAAAACATAAACATAGCTTTCAGATCACTGCAGGCAATAAATGAATGGCTAGAAACTGCTAATAAATGTAGCGGTTGAAAAAAAAAAACAGTTATTTCACAAAGAATATTTTCTTACTCGATGAAAATCCAAGTTGAAGGAAAAAAAAAAGATCGTTTTAAGAGAAACATAATTATTGTATAATAGCTGAAAAACAGAAAAAGAAAAAAAGGAACAACCAGAGAGCCTTCTTAACATACGAGGTAGACGCAAACAAAATATCAACATGATGCTCGGCAAGTATCATTAACCATGCAACAACCCTCATGAGACGAAGTCTCAGGGATTGTCAAAAGGAAAGCAAAAAAGGAGAGGAACTGATGCTGAAATTACAATATCCAGCTGCATAATTGCTTTCTACCATAGGTTGTCTGCAAGCATGTCCGGAAAATCAGCAAGTTTAACACGGGCACCTTAAACCTCTTCCATGAAATCTCTACTAGGCATATTACTATAATTAGTGAGAATGTTTTGATTTCATTAGGGTGTCAAGTCAAAGTCCGGTATGAATAATGCGGTCGCTGTTGGAATCCGCAAGCTCATTACTACTGTTGAGAATGTAGTTCGTACTGGGAAAGTTTTGTCTAATCGAAGGAACTATATATAGTCTTTGTCATGGGAAGTTAAGCAATTCTATAACTAGATTAAGAAGATTACACATGGAAGTTTTGATTAGTTAGTCATTCAGTTGGATTAGTTAGCAATTAATTTCAAGTTTGGTTATTAGTTAGAGAGGATGGATTCTTGTATAAATGAATCAATGTACAGAAACTTGTAATTCAACTGATAAAATTCTAGTTTGTTTGAGCAGTTCTCTCTCTGCCATGTTCTATCTATTCTTTCTCTTATTCTTCTTCCAATTCTAAGTATATACATATTACCTGTTAAGGACTAATCAAGACGTACCATGTCAAATTGATATTAGAGCTTGAAACCCTTGGTCACTAATAGAATCTTAAGATCTATAGCAATTCTAAAGGTGAACCAAGATGAAAAGCAACAGGATTAAGGCACTAAAAGAGCATAAGAGAAGGCTTGATGAACAAACACAAAGTATTTTCATTAAGAACTTTAAGACTTTATAGCTGAAAACCATAGGCAATGGCAAGAACAAACCAAAAGAGCTAAGCAGATCAATCTGTAAATGTAGGCTATGATGGAAACCTTAAAGTCATTCATGGCCATCCAGGAAGTAGAAAGAGGAAGAAGGGATAACCCACTTCCTGATGGGATAACACCTAATTATAGAGCTTATAATCGTGGGGAGATCATGGAAAACCATGACAGCCATATCATTGGGTATAATGTGGCACTACCTAAGGTAGAATTTGTAAACCTCCGACATAAGTTTTTCAGTATTAATAAAAATTTAAGTTTTAACCTGGAAATAAAATGGATTAATTAGGAAATAAATAAAAATATATTAAATAGATTGAAATGATTTCTTAAAGATTTAAAACTTCGTGTCCATTATTTTAAAAATGGGTCGAGATTGCATAACCAATTTGTAAACCCTAAGTTAAAAGAATTCACGATATTAGTGAAGTATAAAACAATTAACCCGGTAATGCAAGGGTTAATTTCAAAATAAAAATTGAATTAAATGAAGAGAGGGTGAAATTGAATAAAAGGAAGGACAAATAACACTAAGTTAGTAGAAAGAGAAAATCTTGTGGGGACAAAATCAAATATAAAGGCAAAACAGGGTCAAACAGCAAATACCAAAAAATTAACTATTAATACCCCTCCCTTTCACTTATGTCCCGTGACTTTGGAAAACAAAAGGGGGCTTAGGGTTTTCTTGGTTAAATTTCATTAAATCTTGGAAAATTACATCAAAGAGGGTTAGTTTTAGTGATCAAAAGAAATTTAAAGGAGACTTAAGTTAGAGAAATTGAAGAATTTATAGGGTTTATTGGGTATAGAGAGACGATTCTGGGAGGAGAAGAAGTGAAGGAAGAGTTTTGTTGATTTCTTTTTATTTCTTAGTGATTAAGTGGTAAGAAGTATTGATTTGAATTAGTTTTGTTGTGAAGTTATGCAATTTGTGAAATTATATCGAAAGCTAAATGGTGTGGGGAAATTATTGTAGATCAAAAGATATTTTATTGTGGATTGTAATAGTAGTTTCACTTTTAATTTCTCAACTTTTCGATATGTTTTTTTGACTTGTTTTTTCTTGCCAAGCGAATGAGTGGTACCCATGCTACTAAAAAAGCACGTGTGACACTTTTCAATGGTCAAATATGATCATCCGTCGTCTCACTAGATATGCAGTCGTGCCCTCTTCCATATAGTGTAGCACGTGTAGACAAATAATGGTTAGATTGTTGCCAGTGATTGACTGTTTGTGTTTTTTCTTTCTTTTCTTCTCTCCTGACAACTAAAGTATATAATTATCCTCTTTGTTAGTTGTTTTTCAAATCAGGCATGTTTATCATACCTAAACATATTGGTATGACTATCAAACCCAAGGCTAAATCAACGCACCTTGGGTCTGGCATGATTTGTCAAACTCACAGTGTTTGGATCCATGTCAAACTCGCGTCTGGGTCTGCCACACCCGTGCACTTGGGTCTGCTAAACCTGCGCCTGGATTTGGTAACTTGAGTCTGATGATCATGCTTGATCTAAGCAACTTGGATCTGGTAGTCATGTCAACCCAAATAACTCAAACCCAAATGACTTGAATCTAGAGACCATGTCAGCCCAAGCAACCTTAATCTAAACAGGTGATAATTAAAATGTTAAAATTTATAATTTTTTAATATTTTCTAAAAAGATAAAATCATATGAATGTTTCGAGCTTGATTTGCCTAGAGATTTTACGTGGGAATCGAACGAACCTAACACCACCTTTTTTTTTTTCACTAGGAGACGCATCATCGTGATGTTTAACCATATCATAGAGGTTGAGCTTGTCCTGGCTGTTTAGCATGAGCGATAAAATGTTTTTGTAACCACATACTAAATCATAAACAACGCTTCAAGATCACAAGCGCAGTGAGAGGTTGAGCTTGTCCTGGCTGTTTTGCATGAGCGATACAATAATTTGATTGCAAGAGCACATACTTCTTTTCTTAAAATAAAACCTCAACCCTTCTTTTTTTCTTCGAGTGCCATTTCACAAACATACCCTACACGGGAAAAGAAAGAATAAACTCGCAACAGGAATCATCAATTCGAATAATCTTTCTAGTAGCAGGGCTTGGAATGCTTTTGCGTGTCAACATGGCAAAAACAGAAATTGGTAAAAAGGCAACAATATAAAAGCACACAGAAGATTGAACATTTGAACGACTTCTAAGATCTTTTGTTCTCAATGGTTATATTACATCGTCGGAAGTTGTACAAACCCATCTATGACTCTGCTGAAGATACTCGGTACATGCCCAAGCAAGGGTATAACACTAACTAAATAAAGAATAATACATACACAAGGGGGAAAAAAAACAAGCAGAAACAGTAGCAACACTCACCATGCCACTACCACTAGCCAACCCAATTTGCTCGGATGATATATCGCCCGCTTTTCAACACCTTTCAACATTAACAAAACTGGGCCAAAGACATCCAAATATGAAACAAACTCCAAAACAGATGATACAAATGAATTCCGAAGCCTCCAGGCAGGTACATGCACTTCTGGTAAATAACATGCTTATGAGGAAAGTTGGAACCTGCCACTACGCTTTTTTCTTCTCCATCCCTAGCAATTTTTTTAAAAAAAAGTGAGAAGCAAAATTCAGATATGTGTAATCAACAAGATTGATAACCATAACCAGAATACTAGTAATAAATACAGCAAGTCAAAGTGGGAGCTACTCACAAAGGCAGCATAATAAATAAAAGTCAAACCCGCCAGAACAACAAATGATATTTGGAACACGTTATACCTGTAATGCAATCACCAATGCGTCCAACAAGATCAGTGGAGTGGACAGTGACAAATAGAATAAAAAAAAGAGGCAAAGAATGTTTATGTTGGAGCTCACTTGTACAAATATTTAATTCCACGGAGTGACTGCAATGTGTGACCGAAAATTTCTTGGGCTGCAGTTGCTTGAGCATAGTAGCCAAATGCAGTGGCACAGAACTGAATCACGCTGAAATTGCAAAAGCCAATATATTTTTTAATGATTAGAAATTAAGTTCTCTATCACAAAATAATTATCTTCTGTTATAAAATACAGAATAGAAGCATTCTCAAAAAAAAATACACAATAAAAGTTGCAGCATAGGATGAAGGAAATGGAAGGTTTCATTGTGAAGTTCATTATTGCAAATAATTAAAAGACAAGGGACATATATGTTCATAGCATCATTATCTAACAGATTCTCCAAGCCTCTAAATGTCAACTTGGATAATAAAATCATACATGACCAAATGTTAGTTATAACCAAATCTTGCATTAGCTTTTAGCAACACAAACTGGAGAATATTTAGAAAACAAGATGCTCAGGGATCAAAGATGTGAACCTAATGGAGCATAGGAGAATGAGTCCCACATTGAAAAGAAAGGAGTTCATTAGAGTGGCTCCCCACCTGAAAACAAGTCCATTCAATTAACAAGCCATCAAAATACTGCTGAAATTACATATCAACAGAGACATGATAAGATTTTTTTTTAAAAAAAAAAGAGCTGCCGTATCTATTACTTCATGGGATGAATCGTAATGAAAACTAATCTCAGGCCCAGCATCATTGCCCCAGCTATGACTGCAAGCAGAAGGTAGAAGCAGAAGAAAGCAAACGCAACAGTACCCAGAAGACCTGGCAAAGTAGCAGAAAATACATCTAAAGGTAAGATCACCAAGTAAGAAAGGGGGAAAGGGCAAACAAGGAAATACTAGAGTATAAAAAATTACCCCATATGTCATCCAACTTGATGAAGACCTCATTCAGGAAAGGAGAAAGTGGTGGATCAACCAACAGGTATATGATAATATGAGCAACCCAAGCCACCGAAACAATCAACCTAATAATAATAAAAAAGCAACTGAGGTCAGAAACATCGAAGACAATTTATCTGTACTTCTTTCTTATTCTTCAACTTCCACATGGAGCATTTTCCAGTTTTTATAACAATATTATCCTATCTATGCTTTGAAAGAATGCTCTGTACTCATCTATTCTCTAGGACATTGGTCACTATGCACTGCTTAAAGGAACTACTACTGTCTCCCACGGAATGGAAAACAGAGAAACTCTAAAGGTAATAGAAGAAATGCATAGAGCTTTGAATAGTCACACATGTGGCTGCACTTACCCTAAGATTCCCAACACAAGTTTTGCCAAGTAGCCAAGAACCGTCAAAGCCCAGGCTGTCTCAGCCTGAAATGACAGAGAAGAACATTAATGGTAAAATAGTGGTTCTGCTTCAAAGCTAGTCAGGGAGTTAGGATTATCACCTTCTCCCCTTGCGGGTACATCTCTTCTAACAGCTTTACATCTTCTTCTAGCTGAAGCAATTCCTGAAGTTTAAACATGCATGAAAATTAAGTCCAGTGACCAAGACATGGATTCAAAATGAACCGACCAAACCATCAAATTGTTCATACCACTTTTTGTAGTAACCAACCAACTTATATTAAAATCTTGAGCTTGTACAGGTATTCAAAAGAATTAAAATACTTTGATTGAAGTTCCAAAACATTTTAACAATCATACTAAATCATAGCATGGAAACAAACATTACTTGATTTACACCCATCTTTTAATTCAGAAAATAAACAGAATCAACTAAGAAGTTTTGTAAAACTCAAGTCTGAATCTAAGCTAGAATTTTCAAAGCTTTAGGGTGAGTAACACAGAATAAAACAGCCCGTCAGCCACAAATTCAAGTTCAAACCCTGCCTGCTTAACAGTACACTGAGCATGCACTGAACCCACTGCACAGCAATGAAACAAAGAGGGAGGGAGAGAGACTAATTAAAAGCATGCAGCACAGAACTTCACAGTTACCTTTTCTACTGACTTGACATTTTTACGCCATTTTCTACCCTTGGAACCACTTCTTTCCTCCTGATGGAGTGCATCAGCTGCTTTCTTCAGTTCTCTCGCTTTTTTACCAAATTCAGTTGCTTCCTGCATGATATTAACAGCTATCCATAAGAACCAGAAATTATATGCACTTTCCCTTAACTATTTAAGGTATGTAGTTGCACACTACTACTTGTCATGCAAGGAAGAATCAACCTTAATATATTGTGACCGCGTGATAACAGCCTTTGGACGCCTGATGAAAGAGAAGATAAGTCCCAATGGCAAACAAGCAATCCCAACACCACCAAATATCTGAAAAAATGAAAGAGCATATTATATATGATATTCTTCCACATGGACAAAGCTGAAAGGAAATTCGCACATAAAGCAATTTTTATGACAATTGAGTATGGTCTTTGGAGACTTGCATGTATTTAGGCATCCACATGTTTTCATCACAGAACCTTTACCCAGGCACCAACTCTTTTCAAACCATTGATCTTTGATGAAATCATAAAGGGGCACTACACCACACTCAAAATTTGATTCCATATTTCACAAAAGAAAAGAAATTTTTAATAAAATCAGAAGCCAAAAGTTTGCATGAATGATCATACCGCAAAGAGTACAGATCCAACAATTGTAGCAAGAGCAACAACATATTCTGGAAATGTAGCGCGCATGGTCCAAGTTTTCTCTGAGGAAGCATTTGCAAGATATGCAGAGCACTGCCCAGAAAATCAAAAATGAGAAAAATGAAAACACAGGAACATGCATAAGAATAAGTTTCAAAGTTCCTTAATTGCACTATTAAACTGCAATATAAGAAGCAAATACAGGTAAAATAATATACCACAACAACATAGCTAACCAACTATACAGAAACAGAACCTGGTGTGGGCCACTTCCAATACATGGTTGACTGCCTGAGAAATCCCAAGTACTCGGAAAAGTAGTTGTGGTCGAAGAGAGATGCCTAACAGTGAAGTCAACTTTTCCAATAACCCCTAATATAACCACAAAAGGAATTAAACCAATAGCATGTACATTACATCTAAATCAATCAACACAAACACAACACTAACCTACTAAACCTTCATCTAATCATGTAACACACAGAAAGTTACACTCAACAACTAAGCACACACGCCCATTAAACAAAATCCTCACCCGAACATCATCTAACCATAAGAATTTCATCTAGCTGATTTAAATCATCATTTATTAGCTCAATTACTCACATTTCTAACTGTACCGCATCAATTCATGAACTCCAAAAAAATACTTCATACACCATTCTTTAGCTAACTATTTAAAACAAAACATCTCAACCACGCCTCAACATACATTTTGGTTTTCTTCAATCAAAAATTATTAATTAAAATCAAATATATATATATATATATATATATATCAACTATACCGTATAAAATGCCGAGCACAAGACCACACACAATCGCCGTTGTTATAACCCACAGTAAAGCACTTTTAATTCTTTTAGCAACACTCCTGCAAGCCAAAAGGATAAAATTACGAACCCAGTTAAAATGAGATTCAATTTACAAATTAATAATCTCCTAAAAAATCAAATAAAAAAACCTACTTGTCCTGATCCCCTTCATAGTAAAACATCGCAAAAGGAATAATGAAAAAAACAAGCACAGCATCAACAATGTATACAGCAATCCAGAGATCCTTCATTGGCAAGGTAAGATTGCACGCGCCATTATAAATCGCGTGACGACAAGCTTGCCGGTTGGCTACGTCAGCCGGTAACATCAAAATCGAGATAGCGGCAACGGAGAGGCCAAAAACGACAACGAATTTGGGAAAATAAGCTTGATTCTTGTCGTCCGGATGCTGGTAATTGACTAGGAGGTAGACATTGAACAAGAGCACGATGATGCACACTACTATAGCTACGATTACCAGTGCTAAATTGAAATCTCCCATTTTTTAACGCTCTCTCGATTTGAAATCGAGATGAAATTAGGATTTCGTAATTTTTTTTCTTCAGATTTGGTTTAAAAGGGGAGGTTCCTTTTGGGGGTTTGGCTCCGGCGAGGTGCTTTGAGTATGGCGTGTGAGAGGAAATGACGGTTTTGTCCTGAGAGAAGGGGGTTAATAGCGGAGGGAGATGGGATATGTTAAAGGTGGGTTTGGGGTTTTCGATTATATTACTGTCAAAGAGTCTATTTATTTTTGTTTTAATTTTTTATTTTTTTATTTTAAATTATTTTATTTTATTTTCAAATTATTTTAGTATACTATATCAAAAAAAAATTAAAATATAAAAAAAATTATTTTAAAATACTTTTAAATAAAAGTATTCTAAAAAAATAATCGTTAGGATTGAAACCAAAGCCCACGGTTTTTTGATGGTGAGGCTATTGGCACAGCCTCTGTATTGTCAAAGCCTTTTTGAAATTTTATATTTAATACCCAGACTGCTTAAAACAATTAGACTATATTAGTGTAAACTAGCCCCTGCACTTGTGCCACGCTGCAGGTAGGTTTCAAAATTAATTGCTAATGTAAAAGAAAAAAATATCTGTATTATAGATATGTTTTCTCGTATTATGTTTTGTTAATTGAAAAATAGAAAGATGGTTTTTATTGAAAAATATATAATTTAATAAATAAACTAAATTTAAAAGAAAAATAGAAAGATGGTTTCAAAATTAAAAATATATAATTTAATAAATAAATTTAAAAGAAAAAATTTAAAAATAAATTACAATAATATCTCTAAAGTATTATGAAATTATAGAAACAATTAAAAAGATTAATTACTATTTAAAAAATAAACTAAACAATTTTTAAAATCAAAAAGATGATATTAATTAAAATTAAAAAATTACAATTAAAAGAGGTCAGACCCATTTGAATTGTTAAAAAAGAGTGGATGAGGCATCATCATCCGCTCTAGAAGTATTGTTATCCATTATAGATAACGAGTCATCCATTAGAGCATTATTTGATCACCTCTAAAGTTAGAAAAACCATGTTCAAGTTTTTTACTAAAAAAAACTTTATTTTTTTCAACTTAATTTTTACTAAAAACACCTCAAAAATATTATAAAAACCTAAATAAAGAGATTCATACCAAAACATCTAAAAAACATCAATAAAGATATTTTCAAATCTAAATCACCCTATAATCAGTTCAAAAACCAAGAAAAAAATTAAAACATAATTTATGGATCTTGATCTATTTTTTATTCTCCATGTTTAAATGGAATAAATCATTTTTATTCTCAAGTTGGCCTATTACCCACTCCAACACATAAATATACCAACGAACCCACTAATTAATAAGAAACTAGA
The DNA here is from genome assembly GCF_951802175.1 of Populus nigra. Taxonomy (NCBI): domain Eukaryota; kingdom Viridiplantae; phylum Streptophyta; class Magnoliopsida; order Malpighiales; family Salicaceae; genus Populus; species Populus nigra. Next base: position 19,306,977 of record NC_084854.1, read on the forward strand.
AGGAAAAAAAAAAGAAAGGGTTTGTGTTTCTAGCGTGATGAGATATTCGTATCAGCGTAAAAATACAAGAACAAGAAACTTTATTCACTGTGCATTATTGATGATGAAGAAAACAATGAAGAAGATGCTAATCACGGGCAAGAACTCGGTTATAAAGAAATCACTCCTCATATTTCCATTAATGCCTTAGAAGGGATATCAGGTTTTCACACTTTAACAGTGATTGAAAGGGTCTAAACTAATAAGCAAAGCTACAAATACATAACAATGTTAGTCAAGCAATCCTTTTACTCATTCCAAGCCAAATAGGGACGAATAATTTTTTTTTATCTTAAATCCATTTAAAGCACAAACGCTTCAGATAATACGCCATGTCTTTTTCTAAATAAAAAAAATTCATCGTCTCTAACCTGAAAAGGTTGAATAATCTTTGCTTAGGTGGAGATTACATAAGAGTTGAATTGAGTTATAGAAACTAGGGTATATATTCAAGACCATACATGTGGTTATGACAAAGTCTTGAAGAAAGTTTTGTAATACTATTGGTTAATCTATGCTATATATTGTAATTTTAAGCACGTAAAAGCCAAATAATTAGCCATTAAATAAAATAAAATCGAACCATGTAGATGATTTTGAAAACCATAAAATTGGTCGGTGTCACATTTTTGTTGAAACTCCATTGCTAAGCCAAATAGCTAGCTTTTACCGTTAAGTCAAATGGTCAACATCAATGTTTTTTTTTTATTAACATGGATGTTCGGGTCAGCTTGCACGCACCTCAACTAATCTCATGGACCCTGAAGTTAATGACCATGTAAATCTCCAGTGACTTTGAGGTTTGTGAGACTCGAACTGGTGACTTCTAAGAAGCAAACTCAAGCATCAATGTTTTCTTAAAAACTCTTCTCATTACCACTAGGCTTGCCAACATGGATTAATTGACTAAATAAAACTCATCATTCCTATTTTTGGATATCTATATATTGCACTCCGCACATTAGCATTCTATATGTTGTAAACGAGTATATAACAACATATATATGTCTCCATAAAGGAAAACAAAAACATATATTTGACTTTTAAACTATATTCTTGCTTTATAACTAAAGACAACTCTTAAGCATGTTATCCTTTAATAAACAAATTCTCTATTCACGATCCATTTATAATTTTTTATTATTTTCCCCTAAAAATAATTTTAGAAGTTTGAAGTAGGGGTGAGCAAAAAAACCGAGAAACCGATTAAACCGAGAAAACCGAGAAAAAAATAACCAAAAAAACCAAACAAAAAAAAAAAACCGATTAAACCGATTATTTTTTAAAAAAAAAGTTCGGTTCGGTTCGGTTTCGGTTTGAGAAACCTGAAACCGACCAAACCCCAACCGAACCGAACCGGTTCAGTTAAGGGGTACTATAAATACAAAATTTCTTAACCCTAGCAAGCAATACGCGTCCTCTGCGTCCAGCCGCCCCCTCTCAACCCTCACAAATTCACAGAATCACAATTCATTGATTCAGTGCTCACAGATCTTTCATCTTTCTCAAGTCTCAAACTCTCAATCTCAGAATCTCTCACACTCTCAGTCGTCCAGCCGCCCCCTCTCAACCCTCACAAACCAGATAAAAAATAATTAATCTTCATCTCCATTCTCCTGAGTTCTTGACTCTACAAATCTGGACAAACCAGCCATATCCCTCTCCTAGTCTCCCACACGGGCATGACACCCAACCCGACCCGACCTAACCTCCAGATCTAGCAAACCAGTCACCTCCCTCTCTCACACCCGACCTGACCTTGAATCTTGTAACACCAGGTATGATTTTTTTTTTCTCTCAATCTCTATTTTTTTTTTGAAAAAACATATGCTCTGTAGTGTGATCTGTGTATTTGAGATTTGTGAACACTAGAGCTCAACAGTTACAAGATCTTATCCAGTAAGTAACTCTCTTTTACGTTTTTATATGGTGTTTTGAGTGCTGGATTTTGTTTGTTTTAGATGGTTGTGTACTGGGCGTTGATAAAGTTTAGATTTTTGGATCTTGGATGGTGTTTTTTTGGCTGATTGTGCTTTGTGTGTTGAAAAAGGTGGGATTTTTAAGGGTAATGTGCATGTTGGTGTATTTGGGCTGTTATGAAACAATAATTTAATGTGAGTTGGACATGTTTGAAGATGAAAGGTGTTGCATTTTTATCTGTTTAATCCTGCAAACTCGGAACCATGAGGGCTTGTTTGTGTGGATCCTGCAAACAGATTAATACTTGCAAAAATGAAGATTCTTCTAGCTTTCGCATAGATTTGCTGAGAAGCAGTTGCGGGCGGTGAGGGATGTTGAGGTACATTTCTTGACTTCAGCTAAATCTTAGAAATAATTGAATCACTGTGGCAAACTTAAGCTAAGAGTGCTAGACATTGCAGCATGCTATTCATCAAGCTATTGCTTCACCTCAACAAATAGCCATCCATAGCTCAAAAACGTTTACAGTGTATAGACTAGGCTTCTTCCAGAGTTGATTTTGTCAATCCGCAACCAAATTAATCTTGGACATGGCAAGGGTCATCTGCTTATTTTATTCTCTTGTCAATAATGTTTTGGTTTCTAGACAGCAGTACCTAGCATTCTTGAGATAACTGACGAGCTCTTCTTCAAGAGAACTATCAACATCCTAGCTTGCATTATTGTGAAGCTAGGAATCAATTAGCCACGAATTTTGTCTAACCAAAAATCAAAACTGCACTTATGTAGTTTCTATTTTCTGATTAACAAAAGGCCATAAACATGTTTGAGAGTAAGATTTTTTCTTCCCGCAATTTCCAAGTGCAGTGTTATAAATTTTTGTTGTTAATGTTACCTTGAGTCAGGTAACTTGCACCTTTTATTTTGTTTGTATGATTTATTAATTAAATTGTTTGCAATCATTTAACATGTTTAATTTTTTATTTTGTAGAATTTGGTGGAAAATTACATGTAACATTGGATGATAATTAGTTCAGAAGTTACTTTGATGGTAACATACTACTCTTTATTTTTACATATTCTAATTTATTTTATCATATTATAATTTTAGATTTTGATTTTCAGGTTTTGATGTCAATGGTATTATGGAATCAAAGTGCAATGTTCTTGTCATCTTGATGTGCTTTCTAATTGGGATGATGTGCATAATGAAGATTTATATTTTTGCATGAAGTGTTTTATTTTTTATGGCAATGTTATTTGTTATTTCTTTTTATGCCCTTTTGAAGGTAATGCTTTGTAATTTTAATTTTAATTTGGTGTGTGTTATTTAAATTTTGATGAAGGAGGAGTTCAAAATACAAATATTAGAAAGACTTGCAACATATTAAATACAATATTAGCACTAATAATTTAATATAAATGAATATTTAGTTACAAAAAAATATTAAATATATTATAGAATTTTGTAATAAAATTAGATAATATTTATATTATTTACAAGCCCATCAGAAAGCCCATTAGAAAGCCCAAAAAGGCCCAAAAAGCCCAAAAAAACAATAGTACAGGTTTTCCGGTTTTTCTGTTAAAAAAACCAAACCAAACCGAACCGAAACCGGTCGGTTTGAACCGGAACCGGTTCGGTTCCGGTTTGAATTTTTCAGTTTTTCAAATTTTGATTTTGGTTAGTTTTTTAGATAAAAACCGAACCGAACCGAATTTGCTCACCCCTAGTTTGAAGAGACAATCTACATTGCTCAAGTTGCGTTTCGAGTTTTTATTCATTTTGATTGTTGGCCGTATACACATTGCATGTTTTACGATGTCAATTGCTGCTACGTTATGTATACTAACTCAAACCGAATTTGAATTAGGAAGATTTTTTTAGATAATTATCTTATTTGATGGTTAATTGAATATTGTTAAATCCAACTCAAACTTTATTCTATATGTATATGTATATGTATATGTGTGTGTGCGCGCGCACACACACACAAGTGAAATGTTGTTACGATTAAAGTTGGTCTGAAAACTAGATATCTCAAGTTTTCCAATCATATATGGTATATGGTAGGCTCATTAATTCATTCATGAGAGAGAATGACATGTTTGAAGTCAGAACTGAAATTTGTTAAGAATGTGAGAAAATTGGAGATTCAGACTACACAGAGGAATTTTAGCATAAAGACTTTGTTTTCATTACTCAATTTTATTTATTTATTTAATATTGTTTAGTTATTTTTAATTTGGGTTTGTTCTGACCTATTAGATATTGTTTAGAGGTTTATTTTATTATTGAATTTATGTTAGTTAATTATTAGTGCAGGGTCATTAGCTTGCAATCCAAAAGATTTTATTATTGGGTTAGAGTTCTGTCAAACCTAATTTTTAACTTTTCATGCTATTATATACTTTGCTGGGGTTGCTTGGCCACATAATTAAGAGGTCTCATCACAATAAAGATCTACTTCTTAGCCAAACAAAAGTATGTTTACTAACTTAATAAAGAACATTAAGCACGAGGAACTAAAGCAACCACACAAGTTGATGCAAAGGCCTTCAGATGTGCATGCAAAGAAAAAGGCTTCTCTTATCATTTAAAAATAAGATGACCAAAGTTAATTTTTCAATTCATTTTTTAAACTGCCACTTATTTTCTTTAGCCTTTTCCTTTTGATCTTCTTTCATTGAATCTTGTCATTTATCAACAATTTTGCTTAAATTAACCATCAATTTAGGCTTATAATGGTATAAAAAAAATAGAGCACTATTGCAATCCAAAATACTTTGTGTCTAAATGAACAATGATAAACAATATTTTTACACAATCTTTTAGGTATCGTTTGGTTACTATTCTGGGATAGAAAGATAGAGACAATAAAAATAACAATGTTTTTGGTTGGAGAGATAGAGACAAAGACATAAAAATAAATATGTCTCTGAGACAATTTTAAAGTGAATTTATGTACTTTAAAAATAGAAGGTACGGAAGAAATATGTCTCTAGAGACAATATGTATTATTTTTCATTCCTAAATATCTTTGTAAAAAACTCTCAATTTTAAATTTCTCAACTAAAACATATAAGAATACAAATAGTTATTATCATAGTTTCAAAACCGAACTCGGGGGTTGATCTAAGGCAAACTTGGGTCACTAATTAAGGTATGGGTCACAAGTCTAATTGGCCCGAGTCAGCTTAAGAATAAAAATGATTATCATCATAGTTTTAAAACTCGATTCGGAAGTCGACCCAAGACAAGACCCGAGTCATGAATAAGGTTGACCGTTGATCCAAGTCAATGTAAGAAAAAATGGTTATTATCATAATTCTAAAACCCGAATCAGGATAAGACCCGAGTCACGTGTCAAGAGGGTCAACCCATGTTGACCCAAGTCAACATAACATAAAAATGGTTATTATTATAGTTTTAAATTTGATTCGGGAGTCAACCCGGGACAAGACTTGAGTCATGGACCAAGAGGGTCAACTTGACTCAATGTAAGGATAAAAGTTGTTATTATCAGAATTTTAAAATCTGACTCGGGAGTCGACTGGGGTAAGACTCAGGTCCCGAGTCAGAAGGGTCAACACGAGTTGACCCAAGTTAACGCATGAATACAAATAGTTATTATTATAGTTTTAAAACTTAACTCGGGAGTTGACTCGAGGCAAAGTTTAGGTCATGGGTTGGGAGAGTCAATTCGGTTGACCCATTTTTTTTAAAAAAATAATCAAAGCAACCTTGTTTTGACCAATTTTTTTCCAAAAAAATAACAGGTATTTTATTCGTGTTTTATTCCAAGTTGACTTAAGTTTTTTATTGGGTTAAGTTGAATCAATCATTTTTATATTTTTTTCTTAAACTTAGACCAGTCCAAGCCCCGGGTCAACCCGTCAAATTAGTTCTGTTTTTATAATTAGAGTTATAATAATATTATTAATTTCAACACTCAAAATAAACTAAAGTAAAAATGATATTTAATTATTTTTTAAAATATATAATTTTGACAATAATACATATTAAGGGTAAATTTGATTTTTTTTTATTTGACAGCAATACATATTAAGGGTAAAATATATTTTTTTAAAATTTTATTATGTCTTGTCCACTATAATCAAATATAATATAAAGATAATCACTTTATCTTATACATAGCTACCAAATACAATTCTATTTTTATCTATTTTTTAACTTGTTTCTTCTATCTCTATCTCTGGACAATAACTAAACGCTACATTAATGTTCATCGATTATTAATAATTCTTTTAAAAGATTTGAGTTCGAATTTATTATTTTGAGAAAAAAAAACTAATTCTTATTATAGATGCACTAATTCCAGTTTAAAAAGTCCATTTATCAGGCCAGAAATCATATCCCAGATGGCCAGACTAGGTAATCTAGCCCACTGAATCTGGCCCCGAGGCTTTAAAATCCAATGTTTCACAGACCCAAAAATAAAAAACCTCACTGATGAATAGCTTCCCTGCAGCAGCTGACTAGAAAGAAAATGGACATAGCTCTCTTCTCTCCTTCTTCACTTTTCGCGGACGATGATGACTTCTCTTCTGGTACTCACTCTTCCTACCAACCCCTCTTTTAGATAGCTCCTTTGCTTTATATTACATATGTTTTATGTCTAATTTATGTGAAAAAGGTTTTTACCTTTTACTTTCGTTTTTTGTCGTCTGTTTATTAGAGGAAACAAAGGAGACCCAACAGAATCATGTAGAGAGGAGGCACAGTTTTCCTGGAATGGTAAGTTTTGTTCATTTATTAGAATTACTACTGAACTGGACTTGGTTTGGTTAGTTAAATTGTGCAAATTCTGTTAAGGAGGTGGGATTTTTATCTCTGTCTTCTTCCTAGTAAAAGATCGAATTTTTGGTATTGGTCTTTGTCATTTGAATATGAGATCATATAAGGGTAGAGAATGAGTGGGATCTGGGTTGGCCATATAATAGTGTCTACTTGCTGTTTGCTAATAAAACATGTTGAAATTAAGTTCATTTTTTTACTATAATAGATACGCTAAATCTTGTTTATGATTTGAACAGAATGAGTTTTGTACATGAAAGTTAGGGTCAATGTTGTTAAGATCATGAGTTGACTCGTAAATCATATGATTTGATGAGTCATCATATAGTTATCGTGCAGAATCGCTTTAAAAACTCAAAAACAGATAAAATCGGAATGAAATCGTTCTAACTCGGTAAAATCTGTAAACTCGTGAGTTTAATATTGATTTTACGAGTTCTTGTGAAATCTAAATACTGCCTACTTTAGCCCCCAAAACAAACCCGATCTTTTCATTGTTTGTGCAGCTGCCACCCCTCATTTTAACACCTCAATACCTCATAATTTGCTTGCAAGTTGTGTTGTCAGTGCGTCCTAATTTCTTCCCCTCTTTCTTCCCAATCCTTTATTGAAAATCACAATTGAAAATACACACACACTAATTACTTTGCGAAGCCCAGGTGCTAAGGAAAATTCTTGAAGAAGATTTTTTTCTTCTTTTTGCATACCCGAGGGTACTTTGCTAAAGGTTTTTTCTTTTGATTTCTTCTTTACTACATGAGCTGGGAAATTATTAATTATTTTGCTTGTTCTAGATTTATATATATTATATGGGCATATATAGAGTGAAATTAGTAGAAAGTTGGGAATGTTTATAACACTGAAATTTGAAAGTAGAGTTGTTCTTAGTACTTAGCACAAGTGTATGTATATATATATATATTTAACTTGATCTTTGGTGATATGGGTTTTAACAGTTATATAATTGGCCGAAAGTTACATGGATTGAAGGAAAAGGAAATTCAAGAACTGTGTAACGGGCTTGAATTGAATGAAAAGAAATTTGAGGAAAGGTGCAAAGAATTTAAAAGTTGAGGGGCAGTGTGAAGTGCTCAAATTGAAGAAGTATCAATTTGAAGAATTTGTCAAGGAAGCTGAATTGGAAAGGGAAAAGATTATGGAGCAATATAGGGAGCTTGAATCGAAGAAGGAATTTGAGAAATGGTATAGGGAAATTGGTTTGAAAGATAAAAAATTTGTTGATGCACTTGTGAAGATTGAGCCAACTGATAACCATATGGTTCAAAATGCTATAGATCCTAGTGATGCTAATCTTTGTTCTTATGTGATTATGAATGGTAAGGCCTTGTAACTATTCTTAAACGAGTATTGCAAGGATCATGGTACAAGGAGTGCATTGCTCTTCATGTTTTGTTAGACCCTGTGGTGCTTGTTTTGAATGCAATTGAAAGATTTTGCCCTCAGCATTTGAAGAAGGGAGATTTGGAGTTTGAAGCTAGTGTTGTTATAAGGAGTTGCATTCTCTTGTTAGAGCAATTGATGAAAATATCACCAGAAATTAGGCCTTGTCAAAAAAAGAAGCAATGGAAATTGCCTCTGATTGGAGTAAAAAAAATTGAGAGTTAACCCTGCGCATTCTTTAGAAGTTTTAGGATTTCTGCAGCTACTAGCTTCTTATGGACTGGCCTCTGATTTTAATTTTGACTAGCTTTTGAAGTATTTGGAGATTATTTCACAGCATAGCCAAGCTCCTAAACTATCTGTATCCTTAGTGAAGGCAATGAGACTAGTTTTAGTTTACATGACACATTAGCAAATTGTTTGTTTTAGGTTTGTTAATTTTAGTTTGGATAATTGTATTGTATTTTTAAATTATTCAAACTATGAATGAATTTTTACTTGAGCTGTGTAATTTAAGGTGCATGAACCATGTATGAAAAAAAAATTACTTATGATTTTACAATCCAAGTTTACATTGCATTCTTTGTTTCGTGTCAAAAATGCGTTTTGACAACCTTGGTTAGGGTGGTTTCTTGTATATGGGCTTAGTCCATGATATTAAGGACTTTGTGTAGTGATTTTATCACAATGGAAAGCAAAAGAGTGGTTGCTATATTTAAGGGATGCTTGTTGTCAAGACTGAGGAAAATCTCATGATCTTCTAACCTTTCCGTGTTTTGACCTGTTTGCAGGAGTTGCTCATTAGAGAATTCTCTTTTCACAAATTGAATGCTAATTTGCTCTGGCCAGGGACATTTGCATTTGCAGAATGGTTAGTTCAGAACAGGCCATTGGTTGAAGGGCGGCATTGCGTTGAATTGGGCAGGTATCATTCTTGCTCCTTATCTCTGATGGTATTAGATTTTCAGTAGTATTGCTCAACCTTCTTCTACCAAAGGCTAATTGAGGTGATAATTCATGGTTAAAATCCTATTATTTACCTTCTTTTCCCATTTCATGTTTGGCCTTACTTCAAGTTGATTGGTTTACTGTGCATCAATGTCAATATATTTTTAAAAACTCTTATAAAATGGTGGGATCATAACTGTGAGGTATTCTACTGTCTAATAAAGTTAAATAAATATATATTTTTGTGCTTAACGTCTGTGGTCAAGTCTTGTATGTGTGCCCCTTGAGTTCCCTACACTTTCGTACATATTTTTTAGCCATTAATTTGGAGATTTGAGCCTTGAAGCAATGGGCCAAGGTATAAACCTCCTTATTAGGATTATTAACTGCAGTTTCGTTTTCTTCAAGCTGCATCACAATGTGTCCTGTGTTATTTTCAATTGAGGGCCTTAAATTTTGTCGTACCTAGTAATTTACCAGCTGCTCCACCTGTTTTTTACTTTGAAACCATGATTCTTCTCTTGCTGATATGGACACTTCTATTCGTGCAGTGGCACTGGAGCTTTGGCCATTTTTCTTCGTAAATCATTCCATCTTGACATCACAACATCAGACTATAATGATCAGGAAATTGAAGAAAACATAGCTCACAATTGCAGAGTGAATGGAGTCACACCAGTCCTTCCTCACATTAGGCGTGAGTTGCCTCATCCTCTAACTAACAAAGAAGGATATTACCTGTAATCATTCAGTAGACTCTAGTAAGCATATGGTTCTTCAGGGTTCCTAACTTTCTTGTGCGTCTGGGAAACTAAATGTTCATTGTGAATCAACTTGATAGATAAGGTGGCTATCATAATCTCTTCCGCATGATCCTATGCAGGCTATCAGGTGGGTGTGATCATCCACATGGTGACCTTCTTTCTTTGTGATGATTATGAGAGGCATAGTAGCAATCATCATGACTGGAATTTACAACTGGTTTCTTTTATAGATATAGAACTTTTAATCGTCTTGTTGGTTCATAGCATTCTTTTAATTGTTTATCATTTATTGTATTTTTCATTTTATATGATTTTTCTGGGACTGGATTATGTTCAACAAGAATGTTTCTGTTTATCTAGATTCTTGGGGGGACACCTTTCCAGATGCTGATCCTGACTGGGATCTGGTTATAGCTAGTGATATTTTACTGTGTAAGTTTCTAATTTATCACCTGCTAATTTAATAACGCCCTTTACAGAAATGAGAAGTTACTTGATTCAATTAATTCTCTGATTGATATTTTCCTTTTGTGATTGAAAAACACCATTCAAGAAAAGCAATGAAATCATGATCCTGTAAAGCATAGGAAGACCCACAAAAACTCGAAAACCAAAAAGAAGATCAAGTTTCTTGTTGATATAAATGCATCACTAATGCCCCCTTGAAAGTTCATTCTTGATGGTGCAATTATATGATGGTTCGGAATAAAGAATTTTTTTTTTTTTCATTCATGGGTAACCAACTTCCTTGGAGATTGTTTCATAGTTGATACTGTACTTTGGACCCTAGATCTGGGAATCATAAATCTTTATTATTCGTTGGTTTCTTAACTTTTATGCCCCTTTATTAAGTGCTTTTGTTATGGATTTAGTAACTCAATTCTTTTGATTTACTTAATTGTTGCAAGGTGAAAAATAGAACCATATTACAAAGTGACTCGAGTAAGCAGAGCAGCTTTTGTGTAATTGTAGAGAACAAGTAATTGAGTATTCTGTCTTGTAACATAACATATCATGTTTGATGGTCAAGAAATTGATATCCTGGTTATTTGAAATTCGTCCATATTTGATTGAAAATTCAGTTTTGATTTCTTGCATCTAGCTCTGATTTACCTTTGGCTTTGGTTCAATAGAGCCAGATCCCTTAGCTCCGGCCAACCTCAATCAAGCCATATAAGCCCCCAGCTATTTAGTCCAGGAGGGAATTTCATCTCTCTTTAAGAAATTTCGTAAGAATTTTTTGTTCTTCTTTATTCTGTGCAGATGTGAAACAGTATCCAAACTTGATAAAAACTCTTTCCTTTCTCCTCAAATCTTACAAGCTGAAAAATGACAGAGCAGGCTCTATCATGGAAAATGAGCAGAATGGAGGTATTATGCTCTCCATTTCAAGAGGTGAAAGTAGAATGTCAAGTTCAAGAATTTGATGATTGTTTTTGGTCTGATACTGGCAGGAACACATAATATCGGGTTGCCTTGGCCAGCTTTTTTAATGAGTTGGAGACGTAGAATTGGCAAGGAGGACGAATCTCTCTTCTTTGATGGTTGTGAGAGCGCCGGGTTAAAAGTGGAGCATCTTGGATCCCGTGTTTACTGTATCACACCCAAAGATCAAGTGTCAGGATACCAAATAGAGTTAACCAGGTGAATTACCCGCCCGATGCCGCAGGTATAACAGCATATTTAAAGAGTATGAAACGCAAAAACATTGAAAGCATTTGATATTTAACGGAGCAACCATATGGCGATGGCGAGTTGATTGGTCCAACTTAGAAAAAACAAAAAATGGATATCCAGAAACTGAAGTGATAAGGCATTGATAATTTGGTTCTACTTTTGCATCAACGCATGTTAATCATGGTGGGTTGCTTAAACTAACAATATTATATCATCATGTAATATGCATAGTAAACAAATTTGTGGGGTGTTCATTTTCTCTGTCATTGCAATGTGCAATAATCATTAGTTACCTGTAATGAAAAATGCTAATGGATATCTTTGAATCCTGATATTGACTAATCTGATCACGCTTTATGTTGTCCAAGAGATTTTTTTGGGTTTATTTGGGGGGTTGGTCCATTTTATTTGGATGCATCAGAAACCATTTCAATTTCAAACAAACAAAAATGTTTTAAGAATTGGCAAACTAATCTCACAGGTTAAACACAAAAGGACAACACAACATCAGAAGAAAACAAACCAGATTAGTTGTTGCAAGTCATCTAGTTAAAACAAACCAAACCGAAATGAAGCTTGATTTAGGCAAGCCTAGTAACTCCAACGATAAACAAATTGTTTAACAATTGAAAGTCAAGCAAAATCCTCAACTAATAACAAATAAACCTACATGCTCTCCCAAAAACTAAAAAAACCCAATCTGTACAAGTGGGTTCTGCATTTAATGCAGTATAATGAGAACCCAAACAATTCGGAAGAAAGGTCTCCCAAAATCATGCGAGATTCTCTAGGTTGATGCCCATGTTTTTGTTCACCTTTTGAGGTGTGTTCTTAGTTGGTTCTTGGTTGAACCTCGTTTCATCTGGGCAGGCTGTCCCAAAATGTTTATACTAATTTTTCAATACCTGTTTCCCCTCCTTTCTTGCAACACTGCCCCCTGTCTAATTTTTACTGCCTCCTACGTGATCTTGCTTTCTTCCTTTTTTTTTTTTTTTTTTTCTATTTCTTGTATCTTTCTTGCCTTATTTGCTGCAGTGTTTTCAGGTAATGAGTAATGGAATTTAAAAAAAAAAACACTCTTAAAAGGGCAAGAAAACTAAAAAGTTATTTGGATGGTATGAAGCAATATACTAGACAAGATGCTAAAATAGTTTAACATGAAATAATCCAAAAGAAAATAGTTGTTCTACATAAGATATGTCTTTCTAAGGATACATGCTCTAAATCATAAATGAAAAAAGATAAGAAGGAAGTTATTCTATATACTTTGTATATAGGATTTATAATATATGTGATGTTATGTGTAAGATCAAATGTATTGTATACTTTGAATATAACAAGTAGATATCAATTTAATCTAAGTGAAGGTCATTAAAAGATAGTTAAAAAAATATTTTTTAAGTACCTGATAAAAACTAAGAATGATTTTCTGGTATATGGATGAGACTAGTAGTTTTTGGTTATTTGGATACTCGTTTTTAATCAGATATTGAAAATTGAAAATATAATATTATTATATTTCACTCTAAATAATAATGTTGTGAGTTATTAAAATTTCAAATAAAAAAAAACTAAAATAGATTATATAACTAAAACTGAGTACACCTTTGCGTTTGAGGTGTAGTTCCTAGGTACTGTTGATCCAATAGCCCTATACTATGATAATAATGGAACTATTGCACAAGCAAATGAATCAAGGTCTCATCCATGATTCAAAAATATACTTAAAAATTCTATTTTATTAGAGAATCATAGAAACAAAAGATGTAAAAATAAAAAGCACCCAGTAAAAAGAATCTTGCAGATCTTCTTTCTAAGATACTGTTCTAGTAAAAGCATTATCATCAAGCAGAGCGATATGATATTTGATACATAAATGATTGGCTGTAGTCTTAGTGGGAGATTGTTAGTGTATATGTCTTGTAGTCAATTAGTTGGTTACACGTAACATTGATTTTGTTTATGTAAACATATTTAATTTTTAATAAAGACTTTATTTATTTTTAGTATTCATCAAATATTTGATTAATGAATCTAGAGTAAATATAAAGATTTTGGGACAAAAATATTTTGCAAAGAAAATTATAAAGCTGTTATAATTGTGAGGTTTCTATTGCATAAAAGTATTGTTCTTAAATAGTTTTGGCTGATGCTCTATTAAGACTGAACATTAATTAAAACTGTTGATACCAATACATATTATGTTCTTTCTCTTAAAAAAAAACAAATATTCTCATAAGCTGAGATATGAGGGATACCTAGAACTAATATGTAGGTGTTTGTTAGATTACATGTACACTAAACTAACCCACATGAGAATTTTATATGCAGAGATCATTAGTGTCTATGGAAAAGCTCATATAACAGTTATGTAAGTGATTTTTAAACTTGAGATTGTTAGAAAGATTGAAATTGGTTTTCGGTTTGAATTCTCAATGAAGGTTTGCCTATCTTTAAATAGTTAGAATTCTCCCTATTTACATGCATGATTTTCTCTATCAAATCATTCGAAATCCCTAACATTGCTCCATCAATCATATAAATCCCTAACATTGCTCTACCAACCACAAAGATCCTGTAAATATAAATTATTGCTATATATAAAATATTGCCTAATCTGGTAACAGAGATCATTATGTTATCTTATATAGAAAATGTTATACTTTGATCACTTGTTCTAATTAAAGGTAATAAACAAGTACCTATTAAGCATAACATGAACTATATAAAAGGCATTTTAGTAATTAAAAAAGTTTATTATCATAGATGAATTAGAGAAAATGTTATATTTTTTCTCAAATAGTATTGATTATAAATCCTTATGCAAAGTGGAATGAGATTTGAAAAGAGTTTTAAATATTATTCAAATAACCAATAACTATGGTATTAAGAACAAACATGATATGTCATGGTAGATATATTCCATGCTATAATGTTCAAATCAAAATATTGTTGATGAAATGATAATAATTACAGTGAGAAACTGGTTACTAAAAGATTATATCAAACTACTTGTGACTTTCCTAATATTTAGGAGATCATGAGACATTGTTAGACATTATACTTGATCTTCAAATATAAATTAATTAATTATTGAATTGATAATAAATTATTCATTTAGGTTGATTATCCACATAAAATTATATCATGTTCGATCCACTTTGGACAAACAAATCAATTATAGTCCTAAAACTCACTTCACAATAAATCAATATGAGATAATATTGATGTTCTTCAACATGACATCTCCAAGTAATATCAATTTCAACATCATTATGATTCCACCCAAGTACATGACATATAACTTGTTTAATATACGTATTCGACATGCCTAGATTAGTATTCAACAACACATTTTTGCCATTGTAAGTGATATTATTATTCACTTTGGGAACAATAGTATCACTCTAATGACATAACATAAAAATATTTAAGACATTTTGTAAAATACAAGAAAACTAATTCAAATAAATTAGGCACAATTTAAATAAAATTGCATAAAATAAATCACAATTACATCAATTCCTAGCTAATTTATCACATTCAAACAAAATCCTTAATTTTAAGAAGTAATTCAGAATTCAACATAAAGCCTAATTGATGAAAAATTTACCTAGTTGATGAAATCAACTTTTATTGCATGAAATCAACTCTAATTGCATTAATTCTTAGCCATTTTATCACAATTCAACAAGATACCCAATTACAACAAGGAATTTCAAAATTCAACATAAAGTATAATTGATCAAGATTCAACTTAGTTGATGTTATTTTCAAGCTTAATTGCATGAAATCAACTCTCATTGCATTAATTCCTAGTTTATTTATAGTAATTCAAACAAACTCCTCCACTTTGAAAAGTAATTCAAAATTCAACACAAAGCCTATTTGATCAAAATTACACCTAATTAACGTTATTTTCAAGCGCAATAGCATGAAATCAACCTTAATTGTATCAATTCCTAGCTAATTTATCTCAATTCGAATAAAATCCTCAATTTACCATAATTAATCCTAAGATTCAATGCAAACCCTAATTGATATAACTTCTACTTAATTGAAATTATTTACATCATCAATTTCATACAATCATACCTAATTATAATAATTAAATCATAATTTATCTCAAATGAAAAAACCCTAATATCAAATTCAATCCTAAACAATAATCTAATAAAAAACTTAAACAATCATAAATTAACTATGAAACTCACAAAATTAAGGGCAATGTAGGATATTTATCTTGATTTATTGACTGGGGAGTGGCAATAGCATTAGAGGTAGTAAGTTTAAAACAACTGAAATAAAATCCAGAGACTAACAAGCTGTTTAGAATTCTCGAAATTAAATTCAATTTCAAGGGTTATATCAATTCATGTGTTTGGAACTCTTTTGAGGGTATTGATTTGAATTTTAAATAGAATTCAAATAATAAAAAATAGACAAAAATAAATAAGAGGACACCCTTTAATTTGCAAATCAATTCCTCTTATAATCAAGACTGAAAATACTATTCTAAAAATACTCTTTTTTTTAAAAAAAACCTTTACTTTAAGTTGTGCATTCATGCTACCTTCTAGAATTACAAACAAAAAACACATGTGAATTTCTTTGTTACTTTCTTCCAGATCCAACTATAAATTAAAACATATTGTATTCTAACCGGGGAAAGAAAGAAAACGGATGCCCTCTATAATCAAGCTCATTTTCCAACTGCATATGTTATAGAATTGACTCATATCAGTGAAACTAAAGGTCGTCGATTCGTCGATCCATTTTGTCAAGGGGTCATCATTGACAAAACAGTAAAAAATGTTAATTTATAATAAAAATTACTAATTTAATTCAATTTAATATCATAAATATTCTACTAGTATAATTAAATTGAATTATATAATTTATTATTTTATTGTAAATATAAAAATTATAATAATTTGATGCATTGAATTCAAATGATTCAAATCAGCACAGGTTGCGTTTCTGTTTAGCTTTTCCTTTATTTTCATTGTCCTTTAATATAAGCATATAAGTTGTATTTGACATTGTGATTGTTTTGATAAGTTTTATTTTTTTATATTTTGAATTAATATATTTTTAATATTTTTAAATTATTTTAATGTATGGATATCAAAAACAATTTTTAAAAAATAAAAAATATTATTTTAATATATTTTAAAAATAAAAACATTTTGAAACACATAACTCTAGAAACCACTAATCAAGTCTGCGTAAACTGCCAGCATGACACGTAGTTTTGAGGTGGGCTCAACTGGAAGATATTTAAGCTGTGACATCGAACAAGCTCAACTAGAGAATCAATTGTCGGTCTTTGAAGCTGTTAAGTACTACGTCGTATATATGAATGTCTTAAACCTCTCGTTGAGTTACCCAATGAAATTGACAGGAATGACATGACCTAAGCTGTTTTTAAGACATCGGTCGGTACTAGAATAACCATCCTTCGAAGCAAACAAAAGGGTGGTCCCTGTCTGCCAACCTCTTACGAAGACGAAACTTCGAGGAAATTGCATCACCTCGTAATTGTTATCGTCTCAGTGTGTGTGTCTGTGTCTGTGTCTGTGTCTGTGTCTGTGTACACTCTAACCATATGTGATTTGTATTATTCGACGTGTCTATTTCTTAAACACAATATACTCTTGCATGCACTTGTCTTCTTGTAAACCATGTATTTTCTGAGGTTATTATTTTTTTAGATGGATTTAAATATATTAAAAATAAATTTTAAAAATAAAAAATATTATTTAATATATTTTTAAATAAAAAATATTTTAAAAAATAATTATTATAACAATACCTCATAATAACCCTAATTTTAATAACCATAGTATATATACCCCTCTGCCCCAAAAAAGTTATCTATTTAAAATAAACGGATTCCAACAAGAGTACTTGTATATTACGTACCTTGTGAGAATTAATTTGATTAAAAAGTAACACATCTAGCATTCCTGTATCTTTATAAAATAAGTGTGGGTTTTTGTTTCAAAAATTGGGATTGTAGAAGTTAAGCCAAGATTTGGAAGCAAAACTACCTAAATTGAGGGAGGAAGCTTCGCAGAAGCTACATGTCTAGGGTTCAGCACACATGCATGTAGGGCAAACATTCGGATTTGGCCTGTGGGATATCGTAAGGTAGACGTTATAAATGCAAGATTTGGATGAGAGTATTATACAAGTGGTGCTTTTGGAATTAATGAGTAAATTGAAGAAACTTTTGCATACATTAATGAAGACAATGACCACAAATTCTATTCTCTCTTTATTGCCTTTCATTCCTCACCTCCCCAGACGTCCGGATAAGAATTACAGAGCAAATGCAAAGAAAAGAGAGAGAGAAAAACAATATTTATTTCATGATTATAAGACCAAAAGAATTTATAAGAATAATCATACCTCGTGTTGCCTAAAATTTTTTTAACTCATGAATGTTGGAAGGACTAATGATTTAATTTTAAATAGAAAAGATCAGTGAGGGCCGGTGTTAGAATTTTAACTCATAATTGTTTTTGTCAATGAAACTTCAATGGGTGAAAACAATTTCAATTTAAAATAAAATTGAAGTTGCGGATGAAATCCCCAAAATAATTTCATATTAATTACTTATCTAACATTAGATTTTTAGTTTTTCTGATGAATAGCAGAAGTAGATTGTAAACTTAGTTCACTTCAATAAAAGAAAAGGAAATAATTCGGGTAAAATTTTCTCATATTAATTGCTAAAAAATTGATAATTGCATTACCCACATGGATAGATAGGTCCCTCAGTGGCTGGTGTAAGAGCTTCTACGGAAAATCTTCAGTCTACCAGCTTTGTAGACCCACCGAAACCCTTCAATATATTTTGTGCTGAGACGTTTAATGACGGAAAGCTTCTCTGTGATTTTCTACTCGGCAGATCACACCATAGTCAACATAAAACATAAATAAATAAATAAAAAGAAGTTAAAATTAATGGCAACTGAGGATGTAACTAGAATAACTTCAACGGCTAGCTGTACCCTAGAGAGTGCCGAAGTAGGAATTGAGATTTCAGGTCGGCGAAGTTCCACTATAAATTTCTCAACTGGTAAATATATAGGCCATTGGAAGGCTTAATCCAAACACTGTTCATTGGAAATTTCTTTCTGCCTTCCTTAACTTGGCTTTTTTGCTTTTTAAAACCGGTTGGCCACACATCGAGCATCAAGAATTTCAGACGTGCTTTTGCACTCTACTGTTTGCAAGGGTTCCAGTAGATTCTTTTTCGTTTTACTAACGCAAATATTCAAATACAGTTATAGAATTATGTTTGAAAGTAGCTACAGTTATTTTTTAAAATATTTTTTATTAAAAAATATATTAAAATTATTATTTTTTATTTTTTTAAAATGTTTTTTTGATATTAATACATCAAAATAATTAAAAAATATAAAAAATATTAATTGAAAGTAAAAAAATAAAACAAATTTAAATTTTTTAAAAACATTTTTGAAACACAAAATCAAAATTATCAATTCATACTCTCACACTCACTGTAGGGTTGAAATAGATTGTCGACACCAGGTAGATATTATTAATTATTTATTTAAACTTACATGAGCACAAATTAAAATTGAGTTAATTATCACTCGATAATAAAATCTAAACTGCATTGTGTTATAAGTTTGAGAATATACCTATCAATACACTCTTATATCCTATATATTTCTTAAATCATATTCTTGTATAAAAAATAATCGGTTATAATTGTAATTTATCTATATTCTCTAATGTAACCGTCATCTATTTTTCATAAGTTATTTCTTAATTGAGCAAAGATAATTCATATTTTACATTACATAAATTAGATAGAAAATATTTTGTTGATGGTTTTTGATTTTCTGGTAATAAAAATAGTGATAATCAGATTCTTTATCATGGTAGTAGATAGAAAAGAAAATAAAATTAGAATAGCATTTCTTTCTCTATTTCCATTCAAGAATTCTCACGTATTAATTTCCATGCCTCTTGGAGACATCTACAAAGAAATAATAATAACCCCATTTTCTAGATACTTATATGGAGTTTTAGTGTAATGTTTATATTCAATAATCAAGCGAGTTTAGAGTTTCCAAGATTTAGCTCAATTAAGACCACAGGTTATAATTAATCAAGCGACAATAAGGAAAATTGACATCTTAAAGACAAGTCTCGCCGCATTAGACTAGTCTATGTGGTTACAACACACGACAGTGGGAGGTGGTGAGGTCATATTACAAAACGACACGCAACTCCATCTCTCTCCTCGCCGCGTCCATGTCTTTCGATTTTTCTTGGTTGTCTTAATTACTTTGGAAATTAAGGAGATGAGTGTGGAGGTCATTAGTTCTTGATCCTGCCCACCTCGTTTTTTTATTTCCATTTTCGATGTAGTTGTGGGAAAGTTTTAAGCCATCTGCATAAAGATTTTTGACGTGTGCTCATTAATGCCTTTTGGATCATAATCGACACTGGTTGTAGAATCTGGACGTAGCGGAGTATATAATATATACGGAACTTGTGCTCATCATTGCCTAATACATCTTCTGAAGTCTTCATTTTAAAAAATAAATTAAATTTTTTTTTCAATGAAGTTATTTTTTTTTCAATGAACTTATCAAAACAATCACAATGGTTTATCCGGGTAGTTTATGATTTTTTTAGATCACTCTTTTTTATCCTATTCGATTTTGTCCTTCGAAACTCAATTTTTTTTGGAATTAAATATGTCTTTACCTGCAAGTTTTGATGACCTTATTCAATTTTTCCGGTGCTTTGTTTTTTATAATTTTTTTATTAATTTTTTTATTCTGATTTCATCTTTTTATATTTTAATTCTTAGAGATTAGCAATCATTATTATTTTTAATTCTCTTTCTATGATATCAAATTGTGGATTTTTTCTTCATTCTTTAAAATACATTGACAGTGCTTAAGCATCATTTTTTTTACGCTACAAAAAAATTAGTCTGACCCAGCTCGGTGAAGTGCAAGCCAACTATCTAATTTTACTTCTAAAAGCACCATGAGACTCTCCTTTGGTTTCTAGCTAAAAACTAGTCGTGGACTTGCGCTTTGTTATGGGGCCAATTTGTTTTTCTGCAACTTAAGTCGTATACTTGGTTGGTTTAGATAAGTTGGTTTTATTTTAGTTAAATGATAAAAAAAAATAAGCAACAATAGTAGGGTTAACCAAATTAAAAAAAAAAAATAGTGTTTATGATAATCTAGGAAAAAAACATAAAATATGATAGGACAAAGTTGGGTAAAAATGACACTAAAAAAAATTAGGTTGGGTGAACTCGAGTTAGCATAATAAATGTGTAACTCTTGTATTCAGGGCTGAGCCAACCCAGGTCATGCTACTAAACTCGCGACTCGGATCATAAGATCACGATAACTCGATAGGAAAACAATGAAGAAAATCATAAAGTCTATTTAAAAAAAAAACCAATGTCAACTCGTGTTAACTTTTCAAACTCGTGATCTGAGTCATTAGACTGAAAGCACTCTATCTAGAAAAACCATAAAACTTAATCCCTAATCAATTAAATATTAAAAGATGAAATTGAAAAAAAAAGGATTTTATTATACAAAAGGATTAAAAACAAAAAAAAATAGTAATTAAAAGAATGAAGAACAAAATTGAAATACAAAATAAATTTTATGAAGGTGAAATTAAAAATAAAAAACAATCAAAAGAATAAGAATCAATATCGAAATAAGAAATACAATCAAGTTTTTTTATTCAATGGTGAAATTGAAAAGAAAAATCAATTTTAACAACAGATTTAAGTCCGTTAGTAATTCTGCCTGTAAAAATAACACGTCATCGCACTTTTTAGTTTTTTTTTTCATTTTTTTTATTATAATTCTCTTAATATACAGCGAGGGAATATTTTTGTCGATGTTTATTGATGGATACTGTGATAATATATTCAATCAAAAAAGTTTACCATAATTTACCAATGAAAATATATCATCAATGTATATGTTTATATTTATTAATTTTTCTGGGAGTGATTTATAATCAACAATTTATCATCCTAGAGCGCATCTCTGTTTAACTGCACATTGTCATCTACAATTATTAATTTCTATTAACCGAAAATCAATAATTCATCAATATAATTTTTTTTTCTCACAAAAAAAACTATCATAATAATTTAAGAAATTATCGTACCCTAGCCACGTCTGCCAACATGTATGAGAACAAAATACGAAATTTCCTGGAAGGTGCAGTGTACATACAAAAGTAACGTATTCCAGCTCCTATTTATTAACTGTATCTTCCAAACCCTTAGAACAAAGAGAAACAGAAGAGCACACGCCACTGTCTTGCTTTACCTTCTTAGAATTTAGTGATATCGATCATTGGTTTTGTTGCAAGCCCAGCATGGCTTCATTGCAAGAACCATGGCTTTTGGAGAATGGCAACCTTAAGGGCTCAAGCAAGGAGAGACATGGAAGGACTGCACACAACATGTCATCCTCATCATTGCGCAAAAAATCAGACCTCACTCTTGTGTCAAAAGTTAAATGTGGAATGCTTAGACTCTTGTTAACTAATCTTCAAGAGGTCATTTTGGGGACAAAACTTTCAGTTCTTTTTCCTGCCATTCCACTGGCCATTGCTGCTCAATGCTATGGCTTTGGGAGAGTAAGTATCCATTTCCGTATATTTCAGTAGCTTTTAGGGTTTGCACAATAAAAGAGAGAGGTTTGGGCACCTTGGCGTGTGAGGCGATCATCCTGTAAGTCATTTTATGTGATTAAATCATCTTAATTACTTGTCTATGGTGATTGTCTCAAATGGTGATGAATGATGATAGACTAATTAGAATTGATCGACTGATCAGCACATTAATCCGATAACTAATTAAAGGAAAAATGAGCTGTTGCACTTGCACTTGAATGCACCGCACCGCACCACCCCTTCAAGAATCTGTTGAATTCTTTTCGTCAATCATATATATGACCGAGGGCTCTGTGAAGCACCGAGTGAAAATGTTAAATTCCTATGATTAATGTATTTTAAGTATGTGTAAGATTTTAATATCAAATATGTTTGCTAATATTGCCATTCATAAGAACTAAGAAGTAATTGAAAAGATTTAATTAGTTCTGTTTAGTTCTTTTCCTTTACTGGTTTCAATCTAACAGTGTTTTTGATTAATTTCACGTACCAGCCCTGGATTTTTGCTCTGAGCTTACTTGGACTGACCCCACTTGCCGAACGTATCAGCTTTATAACAGAGTAGGGGATTATTTATATCATATAATATTAATTGATTTTCAATCTTATAGCTGCACACAACCATGCTAAAAGTAGAACTGGGATTGATCGTTTTCAACTTTGTTTCCAAAAATTGCAGGCAAATTGCTTTTTACACCGGCCCAACAGGTACTGATCAACCTCACAGTTTTCTTACCCGTCTTCAATACATGTCTGATGATTTGCATTTTGGATAAAAACTGTGTGCATGGAAGCACACAAATATATGCTGTTCTAGTTATGTAAGAGGGGGCCAACATTTCAACAGCAAATTAATTATTTTAATTAGTCATTAAGAAATCAGCATAGATGGTTTTGTAAATCATTCAGAGTTCAGGAATCAAACTAAATTAATTTAAAAAATTATGGGATCCATTCGGTTCTAAGCCTTTCTCGTGACAGAAAAATACAAAAACTGATAGTTGTTTGGTGGGGATGTGATTCAGACTCCATGAGGAATTCAATCTACCATCAGAAGAGATTTTGTCACGTATCATCAAAAAGCTTGTTGCTATGTCATTTTCTTTCAGTCATCTGCCACTTCAACAGGATGAAGAATTCTTCACATTAGTATAATCCCTAATCTTTTTAGCCATGTACTTGTTAATTATTTCAAAGATCCTAGACAGAAAGAAGAAGACATGATTGGCATCGTTTATGGACTCACATACTTTGCACCAATAAAAAAGTCAATGTGCCCACACCCAGACTCACAGATAGTGAGCTTGCACCATGAAAATATTGGTTGATCAATGTCCTTGTTGATCCTAATTGGCTTTGTCAGCCTTGCAAATAAGAACCCTAAGCCAGTAAATATCCAGCCAGCACTGGTGCACTTGTATAAGGTTATATAATCCATGTACATGAAAAACCTTGCTGGAATTGGGCTTGTAATAATAATATCATACATACTTGTATGGAAATTTCAAAATTATTGAAGGAAACTTAACTAACCATGAATTCAATTCCTTTTTATATATCTTTGTTTTTGCAGTGGGAGGGCTACTGAATGCAACATGCGGCAATGCTACAGAACTGATAATAGCAATTTTTGCACTGTGGCAACACAAAGTAGAAGTGGTGAAATATTCACTCTTGGGTTCCATACTATCAAACTTACTATTAGTTCTTGGCACCTCGCTCTTCTGTGGTGGCATTGCCAACCTTGGAAGGGAACAAAAATATGATAGGGTAAGCTAGCTGTTGTAATCTGAAAAGTTCATTAGTTCTGAATCCCTCTTCTTCTAATTATATGAAGGCCAAAGTTTGATCATAACATTGGCATGGTTATAAATAAATGAGCAGAGACAAGCTGATGTGAACGCACTGCTTCTGCTTTTGGCATTGCTGTGCCATATGTTGCCACTTTTGTTTCGGATTTCTGGAGCCTCCGCTTCCCTCACGGCAGTCCCAACACTGCAGTTGTCGAGAGCAAGCAGCATTGTAATGCTGGTTGCATACATTACATACATCATTTTTCAGTTAGTGACACACCGACAATTATTTGAAGCACAAGAGGTGATTAATTGGTCTAATTATTCGTTTCCATCTGAATGGTGTGATCAAATTAAATCTTTGAAAAGACATAAAATTAAAATGTATTTGAAGTTTCT
Source organism: Populus nigra (assembly GCF_951802175.1). Classification (NCBI taxonomy): domain Eukaryota; kingdom Viridiplantae; phylum Streptophyta; class Magnoliopsida; order Malpighiales; family Salicaceae; genus Populus; species Populus nigra. Next base: position 19,331,450 of record NC_084854.1, read on the forward strand.
TCAAGATAGATTAGCTGGGATATTAATTACATGGCGCAACTCATCAGGATTCAGACGAAGATGATGGTGATGTGAATTCAGAAGAAACACCTGTGATAGGCTTCCGGAGTGGAATAGTTTGGCTGGTTGGAATGACTGCTGTCGTAGCCTTGTTGTCAGAATATGTTGTGGGGACAATCGAGGTAGTTACTAAACTAATAAGCATCTTGTAAAAGTAAGCTTCTTAGCTACTTTTAATATTACTGTGGCATGTACTGAAAAATATACCTTTTGATTTCACAGGATGCTTCAGAATCTTGGGGCCTTTCTGTCAGCTTCATTAGCATTATCTTGCTGCCAATTGTTGGGAATGCGGCTGAACATGCTGGAGCAGTCATTTTTGCTTTTAAAAACAAGCTGGATATATCTTTGGGTGTTGCACTAGGTTCTGCTACTCAAATTTCTTTGTTTGTGGTAAGTTTCATAATAATTAAAACTCAAAGGGTATCGATCTTCCGACCTAACCTTTCTCCTTTTCTGAAAAAATGAAAAGTCTGAATCAAGTCATAACTTATATTTGCTATATGACTTTCAGGTTCCACTCTGTGTAGTTGTTTCTTGGATGTTGGGCATTAATATGGATCTTAATTTCAATCTCCTTGAGACTGGTGCTCTTGCTATATCAATAATCACCACAGCCTTCACCTTACAGGTAAAATATACTACTAACCAATTTTTCATCAGTTAAGCTAATAACACCAAGATTACTTTTTAGAATACTGATTAATGGAATCTCCCTTTTCTATTTTTAAATCACTGAAACTTGATATAGCTCGTTTTATGCAGGTTAGCCCTTTGATTTTTAATGAAATTTAATTGCTTTATTTGTTACAGGATGGTACCTCTCATTACCTGAAAGGATTGACTCTAATGCTGTGCTACGTTGTTATTGGAGCATGCTTTTTCGTATCCAAAACACCACTGAGTAAGGCCTTGCAAAATTTGTAGAGGCTTAGTTAAGAATTCTAAATCTATCCCTTCCATCCATTGCGATTCCATTTCATAACCAGATTTTGTATTTTTATTCTTATTCAGACTACGGAAACGTCATCGACTTGGGTGTCAATTCCGAGGTCGGGGTCATCACAGCTTAACAGGTGGGTTCTGTTCGATTCATAATCAGTCAATGCCTTTATTATTTACAGACAACATATTATTTCAAGTCAGTGCTTGATCGTGGGCATACTGTGGAATATGAAAGCAGGGCCCGGCCTTTTTAGGGTTGCTCCCTGAATGAAGATCACAGCATCAAAACATCACCAACAGATTGAATGAATTTGTTATTCTTTCATTTTGCTCCACCTGTCCTGGCCTGCATGCCAGCCTGAAAGCAAGCAATATTTTGCATTTTGCTTGTCCATGATGTGCTTGTTATCCCTTCAAAGCTTAAATGCCAGGCACCATTGTGGCTTTAAGAATACAGGCCACAGCTTATGTAATGTGTAGATTTCTGGGTGTTTTTGCAACCGAGTTTTTGTATCTTATGCCAATATGTAGAAGGTGGCATATGGCACAAGGGTTATTTATTCAGTACTCTTGTAGCAAAATAATTAGTCAATAAGAAGAGTTGTTTGTGTTTGCAACTTGATTAATCTATATTGTTGATCATCTTTTCAAGAACAGATGCTAGCAATGTAAGAAATGCCTGCCTGCCATGTAGAGATCCCAAGAACTTGTAGTTCCTAAAAACACAAAATAAAAATAAAGTACAAGGAGTAGATAAACATTTTAAATGATCTGATAAACATACTGGGTTCTGCCTAAAATGAACGAATAGTTTAATTTGTTTTATTCTTTCATCCTTTAATTCTGCTCTCTCCTATTATGAAGTTGAATTTCAGAAACTTGTTGATGGAAAAACACAGAATGCTAAATGAGTGGCTCAAGCCGTAAATTAATTAACCCTAATGTTCTTAGGAAAAAAAAAATAGTTTGGTGTGGTAAAATTCCAAACGATCTCCAGGGTTCAAGTTTTGGTAATAGCACGCTTTCAAATTCGGTCCCAAAAATTTGGCTTGGAGGAGTTATTTTGTAGTCTTTTCATTTATGTATCTTGAGAGCATCTCTAATTGCAAAAGTTATTTGAAAGAGCAAAACTATATTAATATGGTATATATTTTAAATAGTATAAATATGACTTTTTTTTTTTATGTATACTCCATTGACAAATGTTATTTTAACAGCTCATTTTGATATTATACAACTACTTACATGGAACTAATTTAATTAGTTTTTATATAATATAATCATGTTATTGATTATACAATTGATTAATTTGAGTAATTTATCATACTTAAATATAAAATTAATGAGGTGATAAAAAAGTTAAAAGATATAATTTTAAACTCAATATGAAAGATCAGGAGATTGTGGACAAACTGTTCACAATACTATTTTTTTATTTTTATTTTAATTTGACCCTTATTAAATCAAATTATAAGCTAATTTGTTGTAGAAGAGTGGGATTGAAAGATTGGGGAACAAATTAAAAAACACACATAGAATGGGTGGATTTAAAAAACTTTGGCAAAATATTTATTGGAGTTCCTATACTTTTCAAATTATAAATATTGGGTCCCTTTAGTTTTCAAAATTAAAGGGAAAAATCAATTTTAATCCCAAACTTTTTTTTTTTTATCTCTAGTGTGAAAAGGGTGAGAGAAAGTCATTAAAATCTAACGCTAGGAAAAGAAAAATTTTGTTGACAACAATTTTGACTATCAAAATGGTTGAAATTGGTGTTAACTTGTTTCTTTTGATGAAAGGAGCTCATATCAGGGAGTTTTTTACCTTAAAATTTCCAAGAAAAATATATTTTTTCTTGGTAAGATTTTTTACTTGAAGTTGATTTTGGATTTTAGGATGGTTTTTTAGACCATAAATATGTTTATCAAGTTGCTTATGATATTTTATATGTGTTTTTGGTAAAAAAAAAAAAAATAGGTTGAAAATTCAATTTTCAAGTTGAAAAAACCATCAACCCTGTTTTTCTAGCCACTATAACAGTCAGAAACTAGACAATATAGATGATGCATTGTCTGATTTTTTTTAAAAACCGAATTAGAATGGATGTTAAAACAAAAACAAAGGCTTAGTTGTGCGGGCCCTGATAAAATCGGCCAAGCTCAACAACACTCTTTTAAAATTATTTTTTTAATTGATGCTTTTTATATATATAATTAGATTAATACTCATTTCTCTCTTTTATTTTGTTTATAGAGTTTTTTTTAAATGACAGTTATTTTTTAATTATTTTGAATGCATTTAACTTTTTTAAAAGGTTCTTATGATTCATCTATAATTTTTTTTGTCTTTCATATAGATGAAATTTATTTTTTAAATAAAAAATATTTATTTTCATTAATACCTATCTCTATCTTTTATTTTGTTTATAGAGCCTCTTTTAAATGACGGTTATTTTTTTATTATTTTGTATACATTTGATTTTTTTAAAAGGTTTTTATGATTCATCTATATTTTTTTTTTGTCTTTTTTATAGATGAATTTTATTTTTTAAATAAAAAATATTTACTTTCATATAATATTTCTAATATGTGTAGCCTTACATAGTATTGATTTTTTTTTTATTTTATTCAATCAATTTAATGTGTGTATCTATTTTTATTATCATTTGATTGAATAAAAAAATTATTTTAATAAATAAATTTAGTAAACACAACTGATAAATATCTCGTCTTATAAAATTAAATATTTTAATCTACTTTTATCTCTTGATTTTTTCAATTTTATTTTTAGTTTTATTTATAACTTTTTATTTATTTATTATATGTATGTACAAACTTTTTTATTATCGCTTAAATCTTTTTTATAAAAACATGTTGAATATATATATATATATATATAATTTTCTTTGTTAAAAAAAATATTTAATCCAAAGCAAAGCGCTGTTCAAGTATATAATGTGCTGCAAAAACAGGGAATGATATGTTAATTGACAAAAAACATTTATTACGGCTTTTGGGCTGGAGATGCCTTGAGTGACATATTTGTTGGAGTAGTTTTTAATGAATATAAAAAAGAAAAATTGTTGGATTAAAAAAACATATCTTCCAAAGTACAAGGACTATCTTACAATAATATAATAATTTATAAATGAGTGGTGGATCGTTTCTTATAATCTTCTAGATGCTTCTTATTTAATTCAAAAAAAAAAAATGTTCTCCTAACAGTCATGGTCTATTATTACACAAAACATTAGGTTAATTTTTTTTTTACTCATGGAAATATAGTATCATATTTGCTTTCTATTATTTCATAATTAATATTATTTAAAAATATAATTAAAAGTATGGTTGCAGTTGTTTTTTAAAGTGTTTTTTATTTAAAAATATATCAAAATAATATTTTTTTATTTTTAAAATTAATATATCAAAATAATATAAAAACACCAAAAAATATTAATTTAAAATAAAAAAATAAAAAAATTTTAATTTTTTTCAAAAATAATATAAAAATAAATATCAAAACTACTAAAAACTTATATAATTATTAATTTTAAAATCCATAAAATTAATCAAAATATACACATACTATCCAAACATCCATATTAATCTTAATCTTAAAATGAAGCCGGCCTATGTGGCCTTCGTTTTCAAAAATCATTTTTTTTTTATCAAACTATAAACAAATAAAGAACGAACGATTGATTTGTCATTGCAATTTGGTCGTGTCCGAAGGCTGAACAACCAAGAAGGCCCAAAGGCGCGCACAGAGTGGGCAAAATATTAATAGCATTTTTACTCCCCATGGTTTCTCAATATCTCATTTTTGCACCCAATACTTGCACATTTCCATTAACAAAAGCTAAGCCACATGGCGAATACCCATTTCTTTATTCTATTTTTATTTTCACTTTTTTCCTCTTATGAATCGCCCCTAAGGTTTCATATAATACACATGTTAATATTCATTACACTTTTAAAAAAATAAATACAAAATATTAAAAAAAAAACCTCTAGTTATTGCAGGATTTTATAAAATTCTGTAGAATATAGAATAGAATATTGAGAATGTTAAGATAATAGGATGAGAGTGATATTAAAAGCTTTTTAGAGGTTAAGGGATCAAATTGAACAAAAAGGGTTAATATTGAAAATGTTTTTAAGTGATAGGATGAAATGAAGCATATAGAAACTTATAGGGGCTAAATAAAAACTGAAATGTAGTTTGCCTATCTCTATCAATGAAGAAATATTTCTAATCAATCAGGCTGTGTGCTTCATCATCCCTAGATAGACCCGCACACACCAAATCTTTAATAAAAAAAAAGCACTCGCTCTACCTGCTCTGCTTAAAAATCCCAAGAGATCCTTCTGTTTAAGCTTGCTCTTCTCCCTCTCTCTGCGTTCTGCTACTATCTTTCTACCTTATCCCTTCTCTGCCCCTAACGAACTCTCAAGTTTACCAATTCAAACCATGAGAGAAGAAGAGAGAGCCATTTTATCCTTCCAGACGTTACCAAACTTAAAAACCTCACACTCTTCACTCTCTGAAACCACGCACCACCGCGAACCTCTGTGGAGAAACGCGCAATTCAGTTGCAGAATCCGGAGTGGTGGCAATAATGGAAGTTTTGGCAATTTTGCTTCAGTTTCAATGGCGGAGATGAAGGAAGATGGAAGAAATGAGTTTGCACCGAGTTCGGCTCAGCTATTGAAGTATCCGTTAGCAATACTGGCTTATGTGCCAAGAGATGCTGCCATTTTTGCCGCCGGAGCTGTCGCTGGTGCCGCCGCGAAGACTGTCACTGCTCCGCTTGACCGTATAAAGCTACTCATGCAGGTGTTGTTTTTAAGTTTCTGTGCTTTCAATTTTTATCACGTGTTTTTCGAGGTCCCGAGTCGTTAATGTTGCTATCTGGTTACTGAGAAAATGGAGTTTGAGCAGTTAATGTAGAATTCTCTAAATTGTGGATTTTGTAGCTTCTATTTTGGTTACTGGGAAAAAAATTATATGGCATTATTATTATTATTATTATTATTATTATTATTATTCAAGCTAAACAGTAGAGGTTTCAATTATCGACAAGGTAATTGCTAATTAGTAACATTATCAATAACGCTGATAGTGCTAATTTTATGTGTTTATAGACTCATGGAGTGCGGGCCGGGCAAGAAAGTGCTAAGAAGGCAATTGGTTTCATTGAGGTATGTAGCAAATTTCATTGTCGGTTACTTGTTTATCTTAACGAAGTTGCATGTTGGTCAATTAACTGCAGGCAATAGTGATGATAGGGAAAGAAGAAGGAGTTAAAGGGTACTGGAAAGGAAACCTTCCTCAGGTGCTTGGCAGATTTTTAACTTTCTTGAATAATTAGGATAAGGTTTTGTTTTCCAATTTGAGATTTATGGTGAATATTTCAGGTGATTCGGATCATACCTTATAGTGCTGTCCAGCTCTTGGCTTATGAAACTTACAAGGTAATACTAGTGAAAATGTGTTTAAGCAAGTTCTAGGAAAGTGTTATAAATAATTGAGTTGCTATTATTTGAGGCATTTGGTTGATTTATTTATTTATTATTTTTGCATGTGAATTTGTAGAAATTGTTCAAGGGAAAGGATGGTGAGCTTTCAGTTATTGGCAGACTTGCTGCAGGTGCTTGTGCAGGCATGACATCTACTTTTGTGAGTAATTCATCAATGGAAATGGAAATTCTCATTATATTGCTACCTGTTGGGATAGTGTTTGTGCTCAAAGAAGTACATGAATTTGTTTCTTAAAAAATTTTACTGTGTGCGTAGACATCCAATTTTGTATTGCTCCATTTAAAAAAATGTAATATGTATCCAGTACTACATGCCTTTGAATCTTAAAATTATCTTACTGTGTATATTTTTTCAGGTAACATATCCTTTGGATGTCCTGAGATTACGCTTAGCGGTTGATCCAGGCTATCGCACTATGTCTGAGGTATTATATTGATTGCTAGACTACGTTTAATGACAAGATAATCATTTATGAACAGAAGAGTATTGATGATGTCCAGATTGCATTGACAATGTTACGAGAGGAAGGAGTTGCATCATTTTACTATGGTCTTGGGCCTTCTCTTCTTGGCATTGCACCATATATTGCCGTCAACTTTTGCATTTTTGACTTGTGAGCACATTAATGCCTAGAGCTTCTTTTATTTATTTTTTATGTAGTTGTTTTTGGAAAAGAATGCAAACATAAAACGAGTGTTGGATGTTACTCCCTTTGGACAACAGGGTGAAGAAGTCATTGCCGGAGAAATATCAACAGAAGACTCAGTCATCTCTACTGACAGCTGTGGTGTCTGCAGCTGTTGCAACACTCACGTGTTATCCTTTGGATACAGTAAGAAGACAAATGCAAATGAAGGGTACCCCTTACAAATCAGTTTTGGATGCCTTTCCAGGTAAGGTGCACAAAAATGTAGAGAACAGACATGCATGTAGATGTTTATTGTCTCTGACATTTCCATAAAAGGGTTCTAGTGGTAATGCACCAAGATACTTTGTGAATGAGTAGACAATGGGATACTTAAGAGAGGCTTAGAGTGCAAGCAATGCTAATATCAGCAGAGCAAAAGGGCCATAAATCACATATTAGACTATCTTGCTTTTCTCATTTGTTAATGCTTATGTCTATTATTGATTATTGAGCCCATCATTCACTCCACAAAACTCCAATTTAGCCACTTGTCTCTTGAGCCGATGCCCCAAGAGCATGTTAGTTCATGTTGAAAGAGCCTTAAATCTGTTTGTGTGCTCATGATATGTTATGGTCTTAACCCAATGCCAGGGTAATGTTAATTCAAGTTAAAAGAACTTTTAAATCTGTTTACAATACCTGTTGAGCTGCATTTCTTTCTCTTAAATACCTTGATTCTGAAAATTTTAAGGACATCTCTGGGACTGCTTCTATGCGTACTTGTCCAAATATTATTAAAAAGAAAACATGTTTCTAGTTTCTGACTGGATGAAGCTTCTCAAATTCTGTGCTGTTTCTTGAGGTTCTTAATGATGGAAGCCAGCTTATGCATTTCTCATATATCAACTCAACATAGATTTCCTAGGTCTTATGAAATAATAGTGCCTCTTAATTTTTCATGTGGCCTGTAGCCCTTGTTTGAGTGTTATCACTTAAATCCTAAGGGCTCTTGGGTAAAGGTTCAAGTCTTGATATAGGTCATATATCTTAAATCGAACCAAAATCTTATGCTATTAATTTCTTCTTGCAATTTATTTTGGTGACTGAGGGATTGAATCTAATTTGGTCTTATTGATGCAGGAATCGTGCAGCGTGATGGAGTTATAGGCTTGTACAGGGGTTTTGTGCCCAATGCATTGAAGAACCTTCCAAATAGCAGGTTCGCTTACATTCCTGTTTCATTATTTGATATATTTTCATGGAAACATCCTTCAATATGAAGTCTTATTTTGTTTGGAAACTGATGAGCTTCTAGTTTTCTTTGATCCGGGAATACTAGATCATTTGATAGTTAGGTGATACTGTGTTAATCACATCTGGCATAGAAAATCTGAAATTATGGAACCCACGTATAAGAATAACCGTGCCATAATCGGCTTTGCAACTCATCCATTTGCTGTCTGTACCTGTATCAAAAGGCACATGTTTCTTTCTTTTGTAAAATTCTTTGGTCCATAAGCACTTTGACTTTTTTTAATTTGTACCCTGGGATAAATCTAATTCCATCTAGGTTTGTGAAACTTAATTTCATAGACACTCTTAACAGTGCCCAAATGTTGTTGGCACGGTGGAGATTATATGTTCCCTGTACATGGAAGGATATGTGGGCTCACCGCGAAAACGAGTTGATTTCATAAGAAATTTCTGCCTTTGCTGACATGAATCTACTTTCCTCTTTACCTCTGCAGCATTAGGCTTACCGCTTTTGATATCGTGAAGCGTCTAATTGCAGCCAGTGAGAAAGAGTTTCAGAGAATTGTGGAGGAAAACCGCCATAAACAAAGCAAGGATGCCAGTAATTGAACCATCCCGGTAATGGATTTCTTTGTATTGTTATGAACCGTTATGGTTCCACTGTATTTTTGTTGCAGGCATCATCTAGCGCTAGAGGAACATGTTCGTGTAGGAATTATGATTTTGGCAATTGCATGCCTGCATGATTTGCTAGGATTCTTAGCTGCCGGTAAGTTTTGCTGGGGCTATTGTTTTCGCAAGATGGTTACGTGCTAGTCAGGGTAGCTTATAATATAGGCCCAGTCGATTTGTTGTATTCATTGCATCATCAAATGAAAAATATTTTGTGTAATTGTGGATCTTAGATTCAGGCTTCCTAATAGAAGAAACTGCTTTCTTTTTTTAAATCAGCGGAAACGACTGTCTAAAAATAGAATTTACTAAATTTGATATGCAAATATATTGTTAGCCTAATAACTTTCTTAATTCGAATTAATACTTTGTTATACTTGTGCTTCCTTATTGTCTTGAGACATTTTATTTTATTGCAGAAATCATTTTTTATACATAATAAAATATTTTCAAGTTGATTTATAAAATAAATAAAGAAAAAAAGAGTTGAAGAGTTCTTTTCCCAGCTAAGCAAGCATTCACGTTTACCAGTCAACGCTTTCGGGGCTCTAAGCTTTCTCCACAAAAGAGGGCCTTTGGAGTTCCGAGGGAAAGGCGGTCACTCATCTAGGGGCTCATTCATGGCAGGCATCCATACTTGGGCCAGAACCCAGGCCTGCACGCGTAGGTCTGCCCGTAACAAAAATAAGAAGAAGAAGAAAACCAAAACGACGTTATTTGAGAGAAAAATCACTTAAAAATTATTGACAGTCAGAACTCCGTTCTGAATGAAAGTTCAATTTTTTTATTTTTTTTTTTGAAAAGGATGCTTGAATGTGAAGCTAGAAAGTAGAAAGTATAGTTTTTAGATCTGAGGTCTGGATTTAAGGTTTTGATCGGGTCATCGGGTTGTTTAAATTAATTTTTTTTGAAAAAATCAAAATAATTTTATTTTAATAAAAATACTAAAAGTTAATGGATTGCAACTGAGTTAACTAGATCATCGAGTCAACTGAGTCATACTAAATTTTTTTTATTCTTATTTTCTTTTTAATTTAGTCCAGTTTCAGCTCCAGACGAAACTATGCCAGAAAGCGTCTCCAGGTAGAAACCAGAAAGTTCATATTATAAAAAAGAAATACGGAGGACACACGAACGAGAGAGATTCCTATTAAGGTAGCCTGCGCTACTCAGTGCATTAGGTTAAAAATTAAAAAAAAATTCACTTGCTTGTATTTTTAGAAAAAAAAAAAGTAAGAACAATATTACACCTTTTATTTATTTTTTTAACTGTATTCAATAAACTTGGTTAAATTAATAATATAATTTAAAATTAACATCAACACTAAATAAAACAAATAAAAAAAATTGACAATACTTGACTATAAAATATAAGTTTTCAATATTATACATGGGAGAAGAAAAAATAAATCACCCAATAAAATATTGTTTCCAATAACCATGGATGTTTTAGAGAGAGAAAGCTTCTCTCCTTTATTTTTCCTAAAACTTCCTTACAAATCCTCTAAAAATAGAGAGGATTAAGTGAGATAATGAAAGAAAAGAGGAAAATAAGGATTTTTGAGCTAGGGTCTTTGAGGAATAGAGAGAGAAAGTGATAGCAAGATAGAGAAAATAAACAAAAGAAGATATACCGAAAAAATTTAGACAATTTAAAATAAAGATAAAAAACACTCCTAAGACTAAAACTTCTTTGTCCCATCTATCATCTCTCACTAGAGCATTTGTTTTTTATACAACACTCAATCAACATCTTAAACACAAATTTTAATTAAAAAATATAATCCTAATAATTTTAATGTGAGTGTATTAAAAAATATAAAAATAATACAATATTTGTGTATTATTACGAGAGACTTTTTGAAAGTTCCATCAAACTCAGCTCTATCAATAAACTTTAAAAAAAATTTATTTGAGTCTTTGTATAACTTAAGTTTCAAATTAAATTATACGGAGTTGATTTAATATGACCCAATCAACTTAATGGTTACAAGGCAACACAAAAAAATTGGTAAAAAATTTTGGTTTAACTGAAAAGAATTCAAGATGATATCTTTTATATATATAAATATTAAGGTGATAATATATTAGATCGATTTAGGTTAAGTTATCAAACCTGTGATTCATGAAATAGACCTGACTAGGTTTAATAAGTTCTCTTTTTTAAAAACTATTCTTATTTAATTATATGATAACAAAAATAAACAATAATAATAAATCAATGAATTAAATAAAAAAAATTGGCTATTTTGAGCTAACACAATGAATGATTGTTAATATTATAAAAAGATTTTCATAATTTTATTCAATGATAGAGTAAGAATTAAATGTAATTTAATAAAATATCATTTAAAATACATTATTACTTAATCTATTTTTTTTAAAAATATACCCAATATATTTCAATTATTTAATTAGAAAGAAATTACATCTAAATTATTGGGAAAAGAAACAAATTTTTAAGGGCATGAACCTAGAAGGCTTAACTTGCTCGAGGCATACAAAATGATTTTTTAATTTTTTACAAATTGATCGCTCAATTTATGTTTTTTTAAGAAGCTGATTACGCATCGTCTGCTACTCATAATCTGACCATAACAGAGGTGACTAGAAAATCAAATGCGGTTTCTTTTGATCTAAAACTCTATTTTGATTTTTAAAATTTTAATAAACACATTTAAAATCTCAACAAACCAATTAAACAACCTAAAAGATCACAAAAGGTCAAAAAATAAAAACATCAAACTAAGGGGAAAAAAATCCTCTCTCAACATCGATCAACTTTTGTTTTTAATTAAGATAAATGTTAAAAAAAATCTTAATGAGACTTCCTTCGTTAAATAAAACTTGTTGATCTCAAGATCAATCATTTTTTTATCGAAATATGATCAACCGACAACATTCTCTCTCTTTCGTTGTTAGCCAATGACTTTCTCTCTTCTCTCTAACTTATGGATTAAAATGTAAATAAAATAAAGTTTATGCTAAATCATTAATTTTAAAACTAAAGGGATCAAAAAAGAATTTGGACAAAATATTAAGGCTAAAAGGTGAGACACTATATTATTTTTTTCAAAAGGGCTCTCATTTCACCAAGTTTTTAATTTTGGTTTCTTTATTTTTAATTTTTTTCTCTGCCCAATATCAAGACTCCTTTTTAGAATAATAATAATAATAATACAAAACAAATCATCAAGTTGAATTACTAATCAATGCAATATAAAAGAATAAAATTAAAAAAAAACTATGTAGTCAAATGAGAGAAAAATAAAGGACCAATAAAGAAAAAAAATTCCTTTTAAATAAAGAGCTACCATTCCACTTCATTTTTAACTTTGATTTCCTTATTTTTAATTCTTCACAAACAATCAAAATGAGTTCTTCTTTGTAAAATTAAGAATTAACTCAATGCTGAAGTTTTTTTTAAAGCTATAAAAACCCTGGAAAAAATGGCATGAAATAAACTATCAAGTTTAATTATTAATTATTGTAATCTAGAATGATAATATTAAAAGAAAAAAAATAAAAACCCTTGAGAATCCACGATATTTTCACTAACATGGACACAGACATTCAGGCCTTTTTTTTTAAATTTAATTAAATTTAATAATTTAATGTTTTTAACAAGAGAGAGGAGTATATTTTCCGATAAGCTGAATAATTCCTCCGTCCTATTAAAATGCTGTGTTCGATCAAATGACATGTCGTGTAATCCAAGAGCTGTCTAGATAGAAACTGGCTACGAAGAGAGAGATAGCGTCTTCTCTGAAAATTGCGGACCAAAAAAATCCTCTCAAACTCCAACAATTTTGAAGCTGAAATGTCGTACCCCTTGCAACTCTCATTCCCTGGACTCGCTTTTGAATATTCGAAAACCCGCACGAGAAAGAAAGCGCACCACTTCCAATCTCTCTGTTGTTCCTCCTTACAACATCCCAGTCTTCAAGAAAAGCCTGATAACGAGGTGATTTTGTTGGAGAGATATGGAAATGGAACTGCTAAAAGATATACATTAGACGACGCCGTGCAACTACAAGGTTTTCTTGAGAAAAATGGCTCTGAAAATCATAGCTTCGAGGAAGCCGGACTGTCCTGGCTTCCGGATATTCTCAAAGATTTTATTCTACCTGCTGGCTTTCCAGGTCACCATTCGATAACCCCTCTTTTGCTTTTTTTTTTTTACATGTAATAGCTTTGTTTCTTACTCTTCTTCAATCTAAATGCAGGGTCGGTTTCGGATGACTACTTGCAGTATATGGTGTTACAATTTCCTACCAACATTACTGGGTGGATATGCCACACTTTAGTCACATCAAGTCTTCTTAAGGCATGTCAATCTAACTCAGGCAGTTAATTTTGCATGGGTATGTTTCCTAGGATCAATTCTTTTTCCTAGTTTACTTTGTTGCTTCACATTCTTGTTCTACACCTTAGGTCATGATCCATTAGGGGTGTAAGGTGTTCTATGTTTGTTTTTTTTTCATTTTCTTTTAATTATTGCGAAATATCTCAAAATGTGACTTTAGCTCTGGCAATATTTATGCATACTGATATGAATTTCTATGTACTACCTTTGCAGGCTGTTGGTGCTGGCTCTTTCACAGGAACTGCCGCTGCTGCTTCTGCTGCCGCTATCAGGTGAATTAATTTTTATTTTCATCGGTTGCCTATATATTCAATGCATCAGACTAGTGTTCATTTTTTGGAGTGCAAAAAATTAGTCTTTTATTGGACTGAGCTGTAGGTTTTGCAATTGTTTCTACAGATGGGTTTCAAAGGATGGCATTGGATCTCTAGGGCGGTTATTCATTGGTCTGAAAATTATAAGAAGTGTTTTAGAAACAAGTAATTGAATAAATACAGGTTCTGTGATAATGGTTTCAATGACTATTGTATGTTTTTCTAGGTGGACGGTTTGGAGATCTTTTTGATGATGATCCAAAACAATGGCGCATGTATGCGGATTTCATTGGCAGTGCTGGGAGGTTTGTGTTCTAGCTTTTTGTTTGAGTTGAAGAGCATCAAAATGAAATATGCGCACAAGATTTATCAATGTTTTTTGTTCCATTATGCAGCATCTTTGATCTAATCACTCAAGTATATCCTGCCTATTTTCTACCATTAGCTTCTCTTGGAAACTTGACCAAGGTATTCTCTTTTAAAGTTCTTTATATATACCCTCCATCCCTTGTTATTTTTTATAATTTTTCGGCGGAAAAGAAAATGCACTTCCTAGGTAGGCTTCTTTGCATGTGGTCTCTACTGCAATCCATCCCGAGCTTTTCTTTAGCATAGCACATTATAAAGATCACAAGAAACAGTGTAAAATGTTGGACATGTCACATGTGTCAGGGGTGGGCCCAAATGCAACTTGTACACATGGTAGAAAGCCATGCTTCGTTGCAGAGGGATGTATTTTTTTTTTCATTTTGTACTGAGATCAGACACACATATACTAGAAAACACGGATTATCTTGGAAACATGGTTTTCCCTTTTTGTTACAACAGAAAAATCTGTCATCTTTCCAGACAGGAATGAATGAGAGAGGGGAGAAGAAGAGGTGATATGGAAGCCAGTTTTGTCTGTTGAGTTCAGAGCAACCAAGATTTTTACTTAGTAGTTAGCTCTCTTGAAAGTTATGGTATCTGTAGCTCATAAATGATATATAAACTCACCTCAAGTAAGCCGCATTCCCAATCTAATCAGGGTAGGCTACATGCATCTTCCTTCATCATCGCCAATATCAAGGACCAAAATCTCCATTAGTTATGATATTGCGTCCTTTTTAGTCCACCTACTTGAATTTGACTGCTCTTCTTCACCAATAGATCCTTAGGCCAGTGTTGGATATGGTCAGGCCATCACATCCAACATCCATCAACTCATCCTCAATAGGTGACATCTCCACGTTTCCATGGATACACTCATTTCTAACTTTCCCCTTTCTCGTGTTTCCATACTTCCATCTATGTCATGTTATGAAAGTGCTGCTTCTAACAATATTTATTTATTTAGAAGACCATCAATGCAAGCAAACCAAACCATGATAATAAACACAACTATCATGCTGTTTCTTAAATTTATTTGTAGTCTTCAGCATTGCCATTGATGTGCTAACTGGAATCACGTTATGCAAGTTATTGAAGAAACTACACCCTTTATTAAATTGAGTATAATGGTTAAAAGATAAACCTGTTGGAAGCAAAACATGGCCAATTCTGTGCATCAGAAGTACCCATTATTTTCGTAGAAATCAATTTCTCCACTGTGTGATTGTCTATTTTCTTTTAAATACACTGTTCAAACATGCATAATAACTGATAACTAATCTAAAAAATGTACCGTGGTTTTAAACAGGCTGTAGCAAGAGGACTGAAAGATCCTTCGTTTCGTGTGATTCAAAATCATTTTGCGGTCTCTGGAAATCTGGGAGAGGTAGCAGCAAAGGTATACTTGGATTTACTGTAAGCTGGAGCGTTTCCTTGTTGGTTAAAAAAAAACTTATATACGAAAACAATATAATAGCCTTAACCAGTTGGTATTGGGCGCTTACTATGTTCTGATTCTCTGAACTTCCTTGCAAACATTTGGAAATAGCATGTATAAGAGTTAATCTGGAAGATAGTGTGGAGACAGTTACATTAGCATCAGAAGTGTTGCTTAGGATACAAGGCAACAAAAAACCAATATTAATGTTGATATGCATATGATTTTGTTGTTGACCACTCAATGAGTAAAATTTAATTTTGGAATCAGTAGAGAAGTTTTCAAAGTGTAAAGCATTGCTGAATCTGCTTAGGAATGGGGAGAATGTTGTAGTTTGTGGCTCATAGACAGAAGCCAGAGTGGAGCGGAATGACAACATCTGCCTTTCCTGGGATGTTATTTACTGTTTTATTGTCAGGGATGATTGATAGGTTGGGGGGTGCGGGGCCAATGCCAGTACGGTAAAGGAGTATTATTGGAAAATTACCAATACTTCCAGAGCAGTTTAGGGTTTACTATAAATATACATTATGTAATCCTATATTGACATATAGTGAAATAAAATCTCCTCGCTCATGTGGATGTAGGCACATTGCCAAACTACTGCAAATCTTGTGTTCTTTCTTGTTTTCTCTTGCTTGCAATATTCATCAATAATTGTTGTAGGTTACTCAACAAAGAGTAATGCGGGCTTCATGTTCTGAACCCTGGAGTATTTCTTGACTTTAGAAATATTGATGCTCCAGATGTATTGTGCAATTATACTAGGATTACTATTGTTCTATTTGTTGAAAGTATAAAAAGGTGATTTATTTTTGTTGAAAGGACAAAAGTTGATTTATTGTTGAATCTTTTGATAGAGGAAATTGTAAGCCTTATGTTGATATTTAAAATGTTCTTTTTTTCTCTACTACTTTTCTACTTTACTATTGGAAGAATACAAAGGGAATATGTATATGAACTGGACTTTGACTGATATTTTCTGTCTTGAATCAATGATGTATGGGTTCTCAGCAAAACATAATGTTTTCCTGATGATTATCGATGAATGTGTCAGGAGGAAGTTTGGGAAGTAGGTGCGCAGTTGCTTGGCCTTGCACTGGGCATACTGATCCTGGTATGTGTTATAGTTTCTGAAGATGAATTTTTATATTTTTAGTTAGTAATTTCAGTTATTAAACAAATATCATGGTTTTTTTATGATGCATTTAATTGAGTGTTAGAATTGTGATATATGAATGCAGGATACACCTGGCCTTGTAAAATCCTTTCCATTGCTGACATCAACATGGATGAGCATGCGGCTTCTGCATCTTTGGTTACGTTATCAATCACTTTCAGTTCTGCGATTTGACACAGTAAGAATGCTTTATGTTCAGTTCTTTTTCTCCTGGATGCTTATGGTGGAGAACCTCTTGTGAGGCAGACGGATTGAACCACACTGAACGTGGCAATCTGTTCACCTTGGGGAATTATTAAACTTTCATGTTTGAATCATTGCTGAGATATTCATTTTGGTTTGCTCTTTTATAGATAAATCTCAAGCGTGCTCGTATATTGATAAAATCACATATTTTGCAATCTCGTGTTCTGGGTAAATTTCTTACACTTTCAAGTGTCTTGTTTGCATAAATTTGCTCATTTTGCAACAAAAATCAAACTCTATTTGTTCAGGTTGTGTTGATTGCAACCAGGATGAAAACATTTTATCATGGGAGACATTCACTAGACCACGAATTATTTTTGGTGTGCCTTTAGAGGAGATGATTGGTGGTGAGAGATCTGTTGCCAAGGTGTACCTTTGCTTACCTCATTTATAATAAATGAATCCATCTAAAGCTCCATGGTATGTTTTGAGGAGGATAGACATATGAATTTCACAGGACCCAGTGAATTTCTAAGCATTTTCTTTTACCTTTCTTTTTTTTCTGATACATAAGGTTTTGCCTTAGCTATTAGATACCTTGTAAGCTTAAAGTGTGTGCTAATCAAATTAATAACTGCTATTCAAATAAAACATGGAGTAGTTATAAAGGTAAATCAACAATGTTGATAAAGTCAGTTTTAAGCTGTATTGTTTCAACATAGGCTTATTTGTAACTTACCAAAGCAGTTAGGAAAGGCAACTTTATGTCTACAGAAATATTATTGCACTTTTACGAGACACTTGTACTTTTTGTCTGGCAAGGTTTTCAATGCCATCTCCTTCATTTGAACATAGTTTGAGATGCTTTCTCATGGCTTGGTTATTTTATTTTTTTCCTGTTAGAAACTTAGAAGAGAAATATACCTCTTCCTAGCTTTCGTTTGAGATGTATTTTTTTCCCATTGTGAACCAGAGTAAAGCTCGTTCCTAGCTTCTTATTGGAAAAGCTGAGACCGTCATGAATAGGAAAACTTTTATTAATGGAGAATGTTTGGTAACTTAAGCAGCAGAAAAGCAGAAAATATCTCCATTTTGGGGTTGGGTGGGGCGTTTTAAATGTAGCCTGTTGAAGCTCAAATCTGGATCTCTAATGTTCAGGTTTCTTTTTGTCCGAACAGGTAAAGATGCTCCTGAAACTATATGCAAAGGAGAAACATTTTCTTGTTGTGAACCAGCAGAAAACAGACTTTGAGGTCTTGGTGTCATTCAAGGTACGCAAGAAAACAAGCTGGAATGATTTGTGGGTGAATAAGTGATTAATGTCCTCAGCTCAGAGAAACCTCCTAGTTCCATGCAGGTAGGAGCTACGAGTATGTCCGTTTTGCGCAGCGTGTGGCAGACTTATTGGTTACATGAAAACTGGAAAAGTCTTGACAACCGCAGTTCTGCTAGTGATTGTGATCAGCTTGCACAAAGCCTACTGGAAATGGAGGTTAAGTTTGAGGATTTCATGCAGCAGCTAGATGCAGCTGGATGGGATACAAGTCAAATAAATCTGAAGGTCCCTCGAAAAATCTCCATCGAAGAATTGGGTCCTGTTTGATTCTCAAACGTCAGCAATTGATTTTTCATTTCTATGGTTATTATCAAGAGCCACCTCCTGCTGTGCTTGACATGTGGTCTATCAGCCAGAGTAGACATGCTGCTGGCATAGTTTCATTTATGATCAGGCTGCTTCTGAGACGGTCCAGCTGCACGTGGTTTAGCCCTGCTTGAAAAGAAACAGAGATTTGCAAACAATTTTGCCAGATGGAAGGGTTCGAGGTATAGGCTAGTGGGAGGGTTCTAGTTGAGTGTTCACTGCCATTGTGAACCAGAGGAAAGCACGTTCATAGCTTCAATAGAGTTTCGAGCTTTTCGTAAATATTACAGGATTTTGCTTGTTTGAAATCTTGTGGAATTTATATCTCATTTACACAAATCTTTAAGATTTACTAAATAGTCTTTTTTGCCTCCGTTTTCTGGTTAAGTCTCTTCTACTTGCTTGTTATCAATAGAACCTTTAAAAGTCCAAAAGGAAGAGATACGTCTCAGCTTGTGTAATCTGTCAGCAACAAACACTGAACGCTGGAACACTGAGCAAACAAGAGGCACTGACATTCGCGAAAGAGGTGAAGGGAAGGGGACATGACCCTGGAGTACATGTCATTAAAAATGAGCCATCTTAAATAAATAAAAATTCCTAACGGCAATAGTTTGGTTGAGGTCACTTCTTGTTTTGTATATCTGAAGAATTTAGAAATATACTAAAACTGCTTAGTTTTTTACTATAATAATTCACAGTGAAAGATTTTTTAGTTTTTGTTTTTTTTTAAGTTCTTTTCTTTTAAACCAATTTTTCTTCATTTTTTTTATTTTTTATTTTTTGATGCCTTTAATTTTTTTCTTTCTTTCTTTGTTTTTTTCTTTTAATAAATTTTGTTTTGTTTAATTTAGTTTAAGCTATTTTTTTTCATTTTTTTTTATGCCTTTAGCTTTTTTCTTTTTTTTTTCTTTTAATAAATTTTCTTTTATTTAATTTAGTTTGTTAATGTTAATATTTTTTTTAATTTAGTTATCAGATTTTTATGACATTGATCCCGGGTTTAACAGGTTAACTTAGTTTCACGAGTTAACCAAGATTTTTTTTTCTTTTTAATTAATTTTTTTTGTTTATTTTAGTTTGTTAATATTAAATTTCTTTCTATTTAGTTATCAGAGTTTCATGACACATATCTCAGGTTTCACGGGTTAATTTGGTTTCACGGGTTAACCCAGTTAATTCTGGATTAACCCGTCTATTTTTTTTTTGTTAATGTTAAATTTTTTTTATTTAGTTATCATATTTTCATGATAAGGATCCCAAGTTTAACAGGTTAATCTGGTTTGACGAGTTAATCCAATTTTTTTTTGTTTTTTTTAATTAATTTTTTTCGTTTACTTTAGTTTGTTAATGTTAAATTTCTGTCTATTTAGTTGTCAGACTTTCATAACACATATCTCAAGTCTGATAGGTTAACCTGGTTTTACGGGTTAACCCAGTTAATTCTGGGTTAACCCCTCCATTTTTATTTGTTTTTTTCTTTTGTTAATGTTAATTTTTTTTATTTAGTTATCATGCTTTTATGACATGGATCTCGGGTTTAACGGGTTAACCTGATTCGACAAGGTAACCTGAAGTTTTTTTCTTTTTAATTAATTTTTTTTGTTTAATTTAGTTTGTTAATGTTAAATTTCTTTCTATTTAATTATCAAACTTTTATGACACATATCTCAGGTTTGACTGGTTAACCTGATTTCACGGGTTAACTGAGTTAATTCTTGGTTAATCTATCAACTTTTTTTTTTCTACTTAGTTATCAAACTTTCATGATATGAATCCCAAGTTTGATGAGTTAACCTGGTTTGAAGGGTTAACTCAATTAATTCAGATTTTTTTTCTTTTTCTTCATTAATTTTTTTCTTTTTAATTAATTTATTTAATTATCATACTTTTATGACACAATCTTACAATCAGACCCACATACAAGGCTCTTGGATCTGGTGTTGCAATCAAACCCACTTAAACTTGAGTCATGTAAGTTTAATATTATTATTAATATTATAAATATTACTCTTGGGTCAAGCATTGCAATTAGACCCAAGGCTTTTGGGTATATCTTTGCAGAAAGACCTAACAGTCTTAGATCTTAGCCTTTTTTATATTTTTTATGCAAGAAAATAAAATTAACCCGTGGGTATGCCTTTGTTTTTTTCCCTTTTCTTTTTCTTTTTAAGCTTTTTTATTGTGGATTGCACAGTGCAGTTTACAGTAAAAAAGCTGATGCCTTTAGTTTTTTTCTGGCTTTTTTCTTTCTTTTTTCTAATTTACTTTCTTAATATTAAATTTTTTCTATTTAATTATCAGACTTTTATGACATGGATCCCTGGTTTGACGGGTTAGGCCAGTTAATTCTGGGGTAACCTATCAATTTTTTTTTCTATTTAGTTATCAAACTTTCACGACACAAATCCAATATTTGATGGGTTAACTTGGTTTGAAGAGTTAACCCAGTTAATTCAAATTTTTTTTTCTTCATTAGTTATTTTCTTCATGTTGGATTTTTTTTCTATGTTTTTTTTTTTACTTAATCTATTTAATTATTACACTTTTATGATACGACCTTGCAGTCAGACCCACATCCAAGGTTATTGGGTTTGGTATTGCAGTCAAACCCACTTAAACTTGGATCATGCAAGTTTAATGTTATTATTAATATTATAAATATTACTCTTGAGTTAGACGTTGCAGCCAAACCCAAGACTCTTAGGTATAGCTTTGCAGAAAGACCTAACACTTTTAAATCTTAGCTTTTTTTGATATTTTTTATGCAAAAAAAAATTAATTTGCAGCATCGCGCGGGTCATCTAACTAGTATTATCTCTATTGCTAATTCTAAGTTTTGTTTGTTTTGTTTTGATTTTGATTTTTGTAAATTTTCATGTTATTATTAATTAATAATCTAAGGTTATCATATATTAATAACATGTTTTTATGAGTTTTAATTTTAGGGTTTCAATTTTGAATTAAAACAATTGAAACCTGTTTTTAACAAAAATCATGATATTAGAGTGATAATCGAAGTGAACGAATATTTAATTCTTGGTCTATGCTTGATTACGAACAAAACCTTGTTTTTTATTGCTTGAAATCTGGTCTGGTTTGATATTTACATTATTGGGTTTGAGTTTGAATGATCTTCATTGTTCTTCGTGTTTTTCGTTTTCCTTGGTGTTTGATCTATTTTTGTTAGAAAATTTTATGTTTTTTTTGTTTTGATTTTATTTCGGTTTAAATTTGTATTTGGTTTAGGTTAAACTTTGGTTTTTTATTCGGTTCATGATTGAACCAGTGTTTTTAAGTCAATCTGGATGAGTCAAAATCGGATCAGATTGGTAAGGCCCTGTTTGGTTTGCCAATGTTTTTGTCAAATGAGTTTTGGCTTAAGGAAGTGTTTGACAAACATGCACTTAGGTATGTTTTGAAGGAAAATTTAGTTTTGCCAAACATGAACTTAAAAAAATTAATTTCATTTAAAAATTAAAAAAATAATTTTTGTTTGTTATATACAGCCCAATACTTACAAAAATTGCATTTTAATTATAAAAAAAGAGGGAAAAATGTTTGTTTAGCATGGTTTTAGAAAATACCTGTGTTGATTTTCCTTTTTTTTTATTTACATCAAGTTTGTAAATTTTTTTAAGGATTTAATCAATATTTTAATAATCTTAAAAAAATTTATTCGTGAAAATTAATGGTCAATATTATGATATAAATGTTGGATCTATAAATAGGCTGATATTTAAATATTTGGAGTTAACTAGAAATTTTTTAGAATTATTTTAGATATTCATTAATTTTAATTAGGAGTATTTTTTACCATGATATACAAGTTGTGGAAAACTCTTTCACCTTCCAAGACAAGTAAATATTGTCAGGGTACCTACATAGATTTTTCCATGAGAATTTATTTGGATTTACGAGCCCATAATAAATTCAAAATGCTAGATTTATTCACAAGCGTAAATCTTTGTTCTAAGCCACAAACAAAATATCAATTAGGAATCCATCAATACCTTTAAGCCACATATAGACCATACAATGTAGTTTGCCTCATGTAAGGTGCATTAAAGGTATTAATACCTTCTCTAGTCACAATCAATCCCTTACCTTAGAATTTCATATAATACTAGTATATTTGAGTCTCCTAGTGACTCTAAACCAAATAACTAGGTGGTGACTCCTTGATCCCTACATCTCACTACGTCACGCGCGCCACGTGTGACAAACATCATGGAGCTTCAATGTTTATATAAATAATAAAGGTCCTTTTTTTATTAAAAAAATTTTTCTAACTACTTTTCCATTTCAATTACATCTTTCTACAACTTAATTAGGTGAAATTAGGTTTGGAATTATAGTAAAAGTACCAAAATAAACATTAGAGTACTAAAAGTAAAACAAATATAAAAGATATTACTAACCCAAAATTCATCGCCTATCTATACTATAAGATCTGGCATGCTCCAATTTTTTTTTCAATTCAACCTTTTTATTCTCATTTCCCTTTTTTTTTCCTTTCAATTTCATATTCATACTTTTTTAACAATTGTCTAAGTTGTCTTTAGACTGATCGAGTTGATGGATCATGTCAGGACAACTCCCATATATTTTAATTTTAAACCTTGTCTAGACAAGGTTTTTTTCTATCAATCTCATAATTTTTTCTTAATTTCATCCTCAGATGTTTTTTAGTACTCGGTTGAGTTGCTTTTGAATCATCCAAGTCTACCACGATATGTCGGGGAAACTTCCA
The DNA here is from genome assembly GCF_951802175.1 of Populus nigra. Classification (NCBI taxonomy): domain Eukaryota; kingdom Viridiplantae; phylum Streptophyta; class Magnoliopsida; order Malpighiales; family Salicaceae; genus Populus; species Populus nigra. The sequence goes on from NC_084854.1 coordinate 19,354,798, forward strand.
TATGGTTTTATTTTAAACACGGGCTAGACAAGGAGTTGTGTTAGTGATTTTTTCTGTTAATTTCATCCTTAAACTTCTTTTACCATCGACCGATTTGCTTTTAGACCGGCCAAGTTAACTAGATCACATTAGTGCAACTTCTACACATTTTAATTTTAAAGTTAGGCTACAAAATAGTCAGGTAGAGAGATTTCAAAATTAATCCATTGATTAATGTTTAATAACAATACCAAATAATTTTCCACAACCTAGACATTTTTTATTAAGTTAAAATTTGTTTATCCAACTCTTAACAATAAACTAGAAACAACTAAATATAATAGTAGGATTTAGCCATCGAAGAACTAGGATCTCAAACTATCATGTTAATTTAGACAAGTTCATGGCCAAGAGGTGGTACTGGACTGTGTTGAAGAGAAATGTCATAACCCTTTTTTTTAGACCTCAAAATTATTTGTGTTTTTTCTTAAAAGTTGAAAAAATTAGATATTTAAAACCAAAAAAAAATAATTTTAGGACACAGAAAAATAAGCCTTAAACCGCAAAAGATTAAAAAACTAGAAGAATAGCTAGATTATGACATTTTGACAAGATAGGCTGAGAAAAAAATTTGATTTGAAGAAAAAATTGAAGTTTGAAATTCTAATTGACCAAAATTAGAAGAATTAGTTAAGTCTAATGATTTTATTAAACTTTTAATGGGTTTAATTGACTTAATTAAGAATTTAATTTGAGCAAAATTGAGTTTAAAAGTCAATTTGACCTAAATTGAAAGAATTAATTAAGTTCAAAGACTTAATTAAACTTTTAATGGGTGTTAAAGATTCAACCAAGAACTCAATTGGTAAAAATCAAGTTTCGAGGCTTAATTTGGATCAATACACAAAGATTGAAAGATTAGGGACTTAAACAAAGCTTGAAGGAGGCAAACTGTTGCAATCAAGGGATTAATTAAAAGAAATTTAAAGTTTGAAGGCTGATTAAGGGTCTAATTAAAGAATTTCATGTCCAAGGACCAATTTACAAAAAACACGTGACTGTAAAGATTGAAATTGGTGAAATTAAGAGCCAAATTAGAAAAATTAAAATTTTAATGGTCGTCTAGGGGTCTAATTGAAGAAATCAGAAACTAAGGACCAAATTATAAAAACACTCAAATTTGGGCTAGCAATTGAGTTTGGAATGGATGAAATTGCATGAAATTAGGAGTTCAAGAGGAAATCACGGATGGAATTAAAGGAAATTGGAAGAATAGGGATTAAATTGAAGTTTTCCAAATCCCAAATTAAAAATCCTAATTTGTACGGTTTAACATAGACAACGCATTATTCAGCTACTGTGCATCTTTTTCTTTCGCAGTTTTGGCTGATCGAATGAGCACTTTCAGGTGAATGAATGTGACGTTTCTAACCACCTATGAGGCTGTAGCCACCACCATTCAACCGAGAAACACCCCCTCTATAACTTTATTTCCATGAAATTAAACATTTGCATCCTATTTTCTTTAATGATCTCAACATATTGTCCACGATCAGCCACTACTAAATTTTCAGATTCCATGTTGATCGAGTTGACACTTTCAAACTAATGAATGTGGAGCTTTAGATCTTCAAATTAAGCAAAAATAGATCCAACATAAAGGTATGCACCCCCTCTGCCAAGTTAAGGTGAATTCAGGCAATGTTGACGTCAAAGTTAATCTGGCGAAGCCACGAAAATGACCAAACTAGTCAACTTTAACTGAGATATCTATTTGCATAAAATCATTCAACTCTTTCATGTGTTCACACTTAAAAAACTCCTAGATGGTTCTTATCAAGGGTTTAAAACCTTTCTCTCAAGATCAAAAAGCCAAAAACATTTCATCTTAACCTCCAAATTTGATACCAAACTACCTAAATCCAAAACTATTGATCTTGTGGTAAAACCAACCTAGTTTTGGTTTTTTAGAACCCTAACAAACTCATCTAAAAGCTCTGAATTAGTCTATAAAATGAGAGGTATATATATTTGCATGCATTTTAGATTTAATTATCAGTTTATTAAATTTATGAGAATTTGATCAATATTTCAATAACTCATAAAATTTTAATTCATGAGAATTAATAGTCAATATTTTGGTATAAATGTTGGCCTTATAAGTAGGTTGATATTTAAATATCAGTAATTGACTAGAAAATTCTTAGAATTATTTTGAATATTCATCAATTTTAATTGAGAATATTTTTCACTACAACATATGAATTATAAAAAACCCTTCCATCTTCTAGGATAAGTGAACTCTATCAGTGCACCTACATGGATCTTTTATAATAAAATTCATTTGGACACACGAGCCCATAACAAATTCGACATACCAGACTTATTCACATAAATAAATTTTCATTCTAAGCCTTAGATAGACCACCGATTAAGAACAAATAAAAACCTTTAAATCACATTTAAATCACATAATGTAACTTATCTCATATAAGGTATGTTATGGATGCTAATATTTTTTTTAACTATAATCCATGCAACCCTGAACTAAACAATAAGATAGCAACTCCTTGATTCTCCAACACTGTGCATCCACGCGAGACCAGAAAGGAACTGGAAATGCAAAAGAAAAAGAAAGAAAAAGATGGGAACTAACAAGTCCAAAAGAGTGAAATCAACCATTATTAGTCCCACTAATTTCCTAAGAATTCTATTCTCATTTGTCGACCAATGACCAAAAGGGTCGTGGACTTCTGGCTTGGGAACTCAGCTTACAAAACATGTCCAATGACTCCAACCCTCCAATTTTAAATGACTTCGTCGTTCTTTCTTTTTCTATTGTTGAAGACATGTCGGCGATACAAGCAAGCAAAATGGTTGCTTCTCACTCTTCAACTGCTGTCAATATTTTATTTTTGGTTTGTTTTTGCTTCTACGATATTTGTGAGTGGATATTTGTTATTTTTTAAAATATATTAAAATAATATTTTTTTACATTATTATATTAAAACAATACGGGAAGATAAAAAATATTAATTTGAAATAAAAAAAATAAAATTTATATTTTTAAAAAATACTTTTTAAATATAAAAACATGTTATAATATATGGTCACCATAAGGTTGGCATGTTTTTATTATTAAAAAAATCCAATCATTACTTTCTAACTCTTCTTTATTATCGTATTTGAGACCACCCTCTTTACTAATTAATCTGTGGATTGTGAAATTAGGCAACAAAAGCCTGCCGACGACAAGCAAGGCATCGTCTAGTGAAAGCTTATTGACATGGACCTCATGGAAAACATCCCTCTCCGTGCATCAGAGGGTTCTGTTATGTCATGAAAGAGTCGTTCTCTGAATTTGTCCATCTACGTTTCTTTTCTCTTTTTTTTCATTTTATTATAGAAATTGCAGCTTTTTTCATACGTTTGGATCTCAACAGGATGACTACTCATTGAATGTGTGGTGGTATGATTTGACCACTGCTGTACCTTTGATCAATTCTACATTATTTTTCTCTTTAATGGGCCCTTTTGAGAGTTAAAATTGCTGCTGGATGATGATTACTTGTCAAATTTGGTTTCCACTTGTGTAATGACGTTAATAAGTGGGATGGTGGCTCATAGTATGGTACAATCCACTGGTTTGGACGAGTGGGGGAGGGAAACAATAGAAAGTCAAATAATAATAATGTAATTTAATCTTTCAAGTGACCTTAAGCTTATCCATGAGAATCCCCTTGTCATGCTCTAAACATGATTAGTATGGGTTAACACTACTTGACAAACCAATTACTTGTACGTTCTTTGTTTTCTTAATTAAGTTTTAAGAAATAAATAAGTTGATTACATCTTTGAAAACTTGGTTGCATTGGTAATCAAAATTTAAGATTCTAAAACAACTATTCCAAGTTATACCAAGTTTCAAGATATTACTAGTACGAAATATTATCATTTTAAATAAAAACTTTAAGCATGAAATTTGCATAAATCTATATTATTAGATGATATTCTAAAATATGATTTATATTATTTACTAATATATTATATCAAGTAAAAATTATTCGAATTTAAAACTTGCATAGACTCACGATATTTTATATATAATTTTTATTAAATAGAACGAAGAAACTCATGATATATAATTAATTAATAAAACTATAATATTTTATTAAGAAACCAATTCAACCGTTGAAACTTTTTTAAAAAAATTATATTATTATCTTACATAGATATAATTATTACAAGTTTAACGAGTAAATCAACACATATTTCGCTTAATGTAGTAAAGGTCTTCATCAGACATTATCTTTCTTTTAAGCTTAGTTAATTATTTTTGTTATCCAATACAAGATTTTCATGGTTTGGATCTGCAGAGCTTCTGGGCAACAATCTAGGTCTTTGGTGGGGTCCATCTCATTTACCAATCAGAAAACGTGGCACTCCAAGGACTAAACAAATTAATCATGACCATTGTTTAACAGGTAGATCAAGCATGCATGCCTGCCACGCGTCGGCAGATGCCGCGAACATCGTACTCGTGTCTATGACGACAAAAGTAACACTCCGTAAACATCATCCAAACCGCCACCCATAACCTCATAGATCTTGACCCACACGCACACCGAAACAAGGGAAACTTCAATCTAGCCCCTTATTTATATCTTATTATTATTTAGTTGTCTCAAAACTCTTGCTCTTATCAATTTTATCCTAAATATAATGGACATCAGATAATGTCACTTCCATCCATGGCGCAAAGATAAGATAAAATATATCCTAAAAAGATTATTTTAGTAGCAAATCATATTAATTTCTTTTATCCGTTTCACTAGCTTGTAAATAAAATAAATTTACAATAATTCAGTGCTAACACTATTCATTATAATAGGTTGGGTTTATATATATATTTATATATATAACTAAAAACACTTAGCATGAAAATTGAAAACATTGTTTACTTATCATTAAATGAATGGATTAAGAGGTGACATATTTTAATGTGCATTACGTTAGGGTGAAATTGATAAAATCAAAAGACTTGAGACCCAACTGCTATTAGGATAATACTATGGGGTTAAAATGAGCTTTACCCAATTAACCTGACGTAACAAACGTGACTGACCAGTGGGAAAGCAGAAATATCGGGGAGCGGGTAAGGTATAAATTTCGAGGCAAAATTAAGGGTAATAACGTAATTATGCTAAGTACAATCTTCTTCCTTCAAGTTTCTTTGGTTATTAATGAGTTAAACTGATGAGAGTGACAATTACGTGTGCACCAAGCGAAAAGCCCAACGCAGTAACCCTCACTCTTCTTTCTGCTCCTGTACTCTCTCTCTCTCTCTCTCTCGCCCTCTCTACCTGCCTCAGTCTCATAATTGTTCTTATTTTTATTGTTTTGGGTTTTCTTTTGGAGATGATTTAAAGGTTTTTATGTGAAAGAAAGAAAGAAGGAAAATTTTTTAATGGATGGTTTTTGAAGGAGTGGTGGATTTTTGGAAGAGAAATGAAAAGGGAAATGAGGAAATCGTTTAAGGATTCTCTTAAAGCGCTTGAAGCTGATATTCAGTTTGCCAACACCCTGTAATCTCTTCTCTCCTTTCTCTGTATTTTTCCAGTTTTTTTTTGTTTGTTTGTTATTTGTATTTTCTGTGTTTTTTGTGTATTAACTGAATTTGGTGAGATATTTTGGGATTTCTGAGAAAATTGTTTTGGTTTCTAATTTTATTTCTTTTTCAAGTTTTTTTATTTTATTTTTAATGACATGTTTGTTCTTGTCTGTTTGTCTGTCCGGTTCTTTTCTTTTGTTTAGTGGGCTAAGTGGATTGATATTCTTATCAATGTGGATAAGGTATTTATTGAGCGGAAAAGTATAATTTTTTATTTTACCCCAGTTTAAATAAATTTCCACCATCTCAGAAAATCAAAGTTTGTAAAGGAAAAAAGGGTAGAACTAGCTGTGGAAGTTGGTATTTTTACTTTCGACCCTTTTGTATTTCTGGTAATTTAGATCTTCCTGTTTCAGGCATTTATGTCAATTAAGCTGTGAACTGGAAAAAATAATGATTAACTAAAAAAAAATTGTTTTTTCTGGGATTTCTCTCATTGAAGGTTGTTATAATGATGCTACTTTGTGTCTCAGATATTTTCTTTGCTCTATGTTGGCATGGTGTTTTTGTAACTTATTCACGGAAGAACCATCCAGGAGACTACATTTGATTTTTTTAGAAATTAGAACACTTGATAGTCATTGTTGATTGAGAGCAAATTGCAAATTTAAAGATTACTGGGACAGTGAATAGACGGTGAATGTGCCCGTTTGTCGTTTTTGTAGCCACGTGAGACTTCACATGATGCGGGTGTAGATGGGCGAATGATGCCCTGCTAGATGAATTGCTTTCTTGTTTGAAACTGTTTCAGATTTTTATTATACTCTGCATTTGTTATCATATTTAGTATGCATATCAGTTTCTGTTTCAGATAGGCTTCTCAATGGCTCCCTGTTCTTTCCCTGGCCAAGATAGAAGGTTTAATAAGCTCAATACATGGTTATTAACATCTTTGTGGTTATGAAATTTTCTGCGTTGGACAATTTGTTCCTCAGAAACGAAGTTAGAGCGTGTGTGTATGTTTATGGAGCTCTTTATTATGATGCCCAAAAATATGGTTTATTTATGTGTTTTTCTTGTGATGCAGAGCTTCTGATTATCCTAGGGAATATGATGGTGCCTGCCTTCAAATGAGATTATCCTACAGCCCTACCGCTCACCTTTTTCTTTTTCTTGTCCAATGGACTGGTTTTCACCTAGCTGGTGCCTTGGGATTGCTTAGAATTCTTATATACAAGGTGGTTTAAATATTCTTTTCTAGTTTATGTGAAGTTGTTTTTAGTGGCCAAAAGTCAATTTATGATTGCTGAACTCCCTTCTGCTTGTGAATTTTATTATAGTAAAAAACAAACGCTGCCTTATCCTTGATGTATTATTATCATGTTGAGTCGCAGGCTTATGAGGATGGAAAAACAACCATGTCTATTCATGAAAGAAAGGCTAGCGTAAGAGAGTTCTATGGTGAGTGAGTTTTAAAGAAGTCAATAACTTTCAAGTGTATGAATCAAAATTTGAAAGCATGCTGCATTCGGTTTATAATTTATTTTCTTTGAACAAAGATACCAGCAGTCCAATCCATTCGTCACCTCTTCTTTTTGTGGTGACAGGGGTGATATTTCCTTCTTTACTGCAACTTCAAAGAGGAATCACTGATGTAGAAGACAGAAAGCAAAAAGAAATCTGTGCAAAGTACAAAAAGAAAGATGAAATGGACAAAGGAAAGATCTCTGAAATTGATTTAGAGAGAGAAGAAGAATGTGGCATTTGCATGGAGATTAATAGCAGGGTTGTATTGCCCAAATGCAATCATGCAATGTGTTTGAAGTGCTATCGGGATTGGTAAGTTAACTTCCACACACCAGCAAGCATGTGCACATGGACACACAAATAATCACATAGGAGGACTCAATCAAGGAATGTAACTTCTAAAATCATGCAGCTAGGTACCTTTTCTATTGATGCTCTTACAATATCCAGTCTATTTGCACAGGGGATGAAAATTGATAAATACTTGGTAGTCTAAGTTACCGCTTTGATGTTCAAGAGGTTGGCGATTCTGTTGCTGCTTGATTCATTTCATTATTCCATAGAAACCACCATTTTATGGATCGATATTGAATGCAATTTCTTTTGTTGTTGTTTTTCTTGGTAGTTTTTCATTATTTCTCTCAACATATAGAACTCATGTTGCTTGATCATATTGCTAAAAAAAGATCGTCCCCTGGCAAATTATTTGGTGCTATCTTCTTTTGGGGCCGTCCTAGTCTGCCAAAATCATCTTGTCAAATACGGCCAGGATCAGATTATTATGTCTAAATTCTCTGGTAGTTCATTTTAACACCAATGAATCGTAGTGTGCTTTTGGTCCATGCTCGCATTACAAGTTTGACTTCAAATCTCTCTTCTTGCTGTGGTTGCTTTAGGCGTGCTCGTTCTCAATCATGTCCTTTCTGCCGAGACAGTCTCAAGAGAGTCAACTCAGGTGATCTTTGGATCTACACCAGCAGAAATGAGATTATCGACTTGTCTTCAATCACTAGACAGAATTTGAAGAGACTGTTCATGTACATTGACAGGTTGCCTCTCATTGTTCCAGATCCAGTGCTTGTTCCTTACGAGCCCTGTTACCGGTTTTAGGGTCTGGAGTTTGTACAAAATTCTGGTTGGTTGTATATGATTCTTGCTTCTCTCCTTCCAGGAGCACATTTTAACGCTGTAAATACCTTTTCATTTTTAGCACGCTATGATTTACAAATTTATTCATTTAAATGTGTAGAAAATTCGAGCTGACGACAGGTACGTGGGGCTGTCTTTGCCCATTGATCATTGCGCGATCATCCTTGAAGGGTGATGCGGAGTTTTGATCATCCGTGCTCATGCAAAGATTAGTCTTTTCAAAATTACCTTGAAATTGTATCACTGTTCATTGAAGCAACTTTTTATTCATCTCTCGTTCTGTTCTCTACTAGGATCGGTGCTCATGTTTCTTTACTAGCCAAATATTATAGATAAAAAATTAAAAAAAAAGCTTAAATTATAAAAAAATTAATAAGTAATGAAGGAATGGTTAACATGCAAGATTTATGATTTGGATTATGAGCGCATCTATGAAAAGGTAACCTGGTTAGACAATTTGTATCTTTCTTTTGCCTACTCTTTTTTATTTCTTGATTGGGTCATGATTATGTCTTAATTGGTCTTAGGTTGAATTAAATTTGAAATCAAACTGAAGAGTTATCAAAAAATTAGAGATAAGATTTAAGAAATAAATAAATATTAAAGGATAAAACTAAAAAAATATATATAAAAAAAAAACATAACAAACAAATCCAAGTAAATCTCCTAAACATTGGTTATTTTTCAAATTCACAACTTATGAAATTATATACTCAGAGTTCAACCAAAAAACTTAAATCCCAACCAACTTATTAAAAGATGAAATTTGAGAAAAAATATTTCAATATAAATTTTTTTTCAAAGTAAATCAAATAGCATTTAAAAGAACAAAGATCAAATTTGATATAAAAATAAAATGAAATAAAATGTCGAGGATCAAAATTGAAAAAAAAATCAATCAAGAAAAGGTTCAAAACAAAATAAGCAACAATAAAAAAAATAGGGACCAAATATGATAAATGAAAAAAATTAAAGGAGGATAAAATAAAAAAAATCAATTTTATAAATCATTTCAAATAAAACAAATAGTAATCAAAAGAACATTGATCAATTCTAAAGCCAAAACAAATTAAAAGGCTGTTTTGAAATTTTAAAGGTTTAAGTGCGGAAATTAAAGAGGAAGGAGAAAAAAAAAAGATCATTAAAGGCAAATCAGAAATATGTATGCCACATGTGTTGCCCAGAGATAGGGTCTATCAAAAGTTTGAACATCGCCCTGAAAGTCATTGCTTGATTGTTAAACACATCCTCACGCACTGTTTAAATAGTAAAGAGGCGTTTCATATGCTGAAATATATATTGCATGTGCCAACCTGCCTTTTTTTTTAATAATATTTTATATTTATTAAAATACTAAATTTCTCTCATCCAACTTGATTCTAACAAATAAAATATGATGAAAATACAAAAAAAAAACTTTTACTTCAGTCAAAGAAAAATTTCATTTAAAGATAATTTAATCATTTTATTTTGCGTTAAAATTGAAAGTAGAAAAAGATTGTAGATGCAAGTTTTAAACATTTTACTTTTAAAGTAATCTAGTTATTCTATTATTTTTTAAAAAATAAAAAATATATATTTGTCTCTGTTTAATTTAATAATAACTAATGAATCTTATAAAAAAATTAAGTTACCCCAGTAGCAAGGCAAATGATTTTTTTTAGGAAAGGAAAAATGATAATTATACTATTATGGTAAATAGTGATATATGTGTAAGGATACACTGAATCTCTCTTCCATTTAAGTTTTTTTAAAAAAGTTTTTTTATAGATTTATAAGTGGAAAAAATGAAAAAAATTAACAAGTATTTTATATAAAAAAAGCCTTTTTTAGAATTTAGTACTTTTAATTTAAAGAATTTTATTAATATTGGTCCTTTCTAAATTAAAAATGGGGTTGAATTTACTTATTATTATTGGTAATATACTATAATATTAGTCAATAAATTTTAATCGTTATGAATAAATAAAAGATTATTTTTCGTTTTATTTTCCTACACAGGAGGTCAAAGGACCTTAAGCTAATCAATAAGATAGTCCTTTAAACTTCATTGCACCCTCTCAAGGTTTAAATTAATATGAGATTTTCAAGTATAAATCCAAAACCTTAAATAAATTCGAGTTTTCCTTTGAGCTCGCTTGGTTATTAATTTTTTTAGTGGAAAAGCAAAATATTGATTTGGAGATTTTGCTTACACGAACAATGATAAGAGTAGCTTTGTTTGTTTTTGTATTTTAAAAATATTTTTTAAAAAAATTAATTTTTTTATTTTTAATTAATTAATTTTTGATGTTTTTATATCATTTTAATACATTAATTTAAAAAATAATTTTTTTAAAAAAATATATATTATTTTAATATAATTCTAAATAAAAAATATTCTTAAAAAAAACCGAAACTTTACTTTTAAACGAAGTGTCATTCGCGGAGCAAGTAGATAAATTTAGAGGTAGTTAGATCCTTTTGTCATCAAGCATCAACACGGGAAAAAATCATGCAGAAAGTGTAAAGAAACAAGTAAAGTTGTGTTTAGAGATTTCTTACTGCTGCTACATAAAACTATGGAGTATCAAAAAGAAATCCCTGTCAAACTAGTTGCTATTTTTTTTTTAAGGTGATGAATGGAAATGTAATAAGGACTGTTTTATAATATATTTATTATTAAGAAATATATTAAAATAATATTTTTTTATTTTTTAAAAATAATTTTTAATATCATTTAAAAATAAAAAAACTAATTTTTATAAAATGGCGTCTGTGCAGTGGTTCCCGACAGAAATCCTGAAAGATGATCAACTAGATTTTCTCCTGCCAACATCGACCACAAAAAGATGGCGCAAAATGTTACAAGCAAAGCACAAGTCACCAGACCCCACATTCAGATAAGGCAAGATAAGGTCTCTACTTTCACAACCATCAGATGGATACGCAACTTGATCCAACGGCCTCGAAATCACCACAAAGGATAAAGCATCAAACCTTCATTAAAAACCAGTAGAACACAACAGCACTACCAAATCACCACTTACTCCCTTCCGCAACTCTCCAGAAAACATACGCAGTTAACGTTAGACTCCAGCCATGGCTGCCACCACAGCTGCTGCCGCTACATCTTCCTTCATGGGAACACGTCTGCCCGATATCTATTCAAACTCGGGTAGGATCCAAGCCAGGTTCGGATTTGGTGGCAAGAAAGCACCCAAGAAATCTATTAAGCCTAGTACTCCAGACCGCCCACTTTGGTATCCAGGAGCCAAGGCACCTGAGTACCTAGATGGCAGCTTGGTTGGTGATTACGGATTTGACCCATTTGGGCTGGGCAAACCAGCTGAGTACTTGCAGTTCGAGCTTGACTCTTTGGACCAAAACTTGGCTAAGAATCTGGCTGGAGATATTATTGGGACACGTACTGAGTTTGCTGATGTGAAGTCAACTCCATTTCAACCTTACAGTGAGGTTTTTGGGTTGCAAAGGTTCAGGGAGTGTGAGCTCATTCATGGAAGGTGGGCTATGTTGGCTACTCTTGGTGCACTCTCTGTTGAGTGGCTCACTGGAGTTACCTGGCAAGATGCTGGAAAGGTATATATAAATGTCAGGAATTTTTCTTGATGTTTTTTAAGGAATTCGATTATGAAAAGTTGTCTTATATATAATTTTTGTGTTTGTTTCAGGTGGAGTTGGTTGAAGGCTCATCATACCTTGGTCAGCCACTACCATTCTCCATTACAGCATTGATCTGGATTGAGGCTGTCGTTATTGGATACATTGAATTCCAAAGGAACGCAGAGCTTGACCCAGAGAAAAGGCTCTACCCAGGAGGCCAGTTCTTTGATCCTCTAGGCCTAGCTTCCGACCCAGAAAAGAAGGCTACCCTTCAATTGGCAGAGATCAAGCACGCTCGCCTTGCCATGGTAGCCTTCCTTGGCTTCGCAGTTCAAGCTTGGGTTACTGGAAAAGGTCCCCTCAACAACTGGGCTACTCACTTGAGCGATCCTCTCCACACAACCATTATTGACAACTTGTCCTCTTAAAAAATGTGCCTTAATTTGCCCTGGGAATGTTCCACTCGGTTTTATTAGTACAGTAGTGTTTCACTATGGAGTATTAAAATATTTTTTTTTTTAATTTTTAATTTTTTTTTACATTAGAATACTCCATGATATAAAAATACAAGATAAAAATAATTAAAAAAAACGCAAAAAACACACACACCCTATATCTTCCTTGTCATCATGTAAAAATTATAACCTTCGATCGACAATTCAAGCACATTAATTCTTGTTGCATGCCCTCTATTACTTCTAGATATTGTTAATGCATGTGTGATAAGATAATTCAAGTAGTTAAGTCAGGAATGGAGGTCGCCCTAGGAAGCAAAAGGACCACCTGCAGAGCATAAACTTGTTTTTGTTGCAGAAATGAAACGAGGATTCATGAAAGACAGAAAGGAGAGGAACTTGTAAATAGAATGTCCGCTCGAAATAAATATTTTTAAGAATTTCAACGATTTAAATTACAGAAAAAAGTATTTTTTTAATCATAATTCCTTTCTTTTATCAATGTATTATTTTATTTTTAAAAAACAAGTATATTTTTGTCAGTAAACTAATTTTTTGAATGAAAACCTAACACAATTAAAATAAAACTGGGACGAATTCAATTGATTTAAATCAATGAGGAAAAAAACAATATTTCTTTAGAAAAAAACTCCTTTTTTCATTTTATTCCTAGCAATAACATGTTTTTTTAATTAATAGAATTGTTTTTTTTTGAATAAAAACTTAGTATCATATAAAAAGAAAATTTCAATGAAAAAAAATCATGCCCTGATAACTCTAATCCAGAGACATAAAAAAATAAAATAATAATTAATGTGAGAAAATTATATAAAAAATGAACATAAAAATAAAAACAATATTCTCATTGAATACTCATGAGCATTTGCTTTATATATATATATATAAATTGCATATTAGATTTACATATAAACTTATTGACAATGTTACCATAAAAAGCTTAAATCTTAGTTGAAAAGTAAGGTATAATTGGACTTTTTTTAAAATTTTATTGTAATAATCTTAATTAAAAAGAAAAATACAATACAACAATTAAATAAGAAAAAAGTTAAAGGCCATGCGCTTTAGACTTTGGAAGGCCAGCCCCTACAACTAAGCTTAAAAATATTCATGTAATATTGTGAATACAATTTCTCACACAAAAAAGACACTAACAGTATAAATGAGTGTTTTGGTATAATGAAAGTTTTTAGTTGAGGAATGGAAAGATAATATCTATGCTTAATAAAATAAATTAAAAAATATATGAACTAATAAATCATAAAAAATTTATTAATGTTAATTAAAAATTAAAGTGAGAAGCTCATCTTTCTTGTAAGAAATAAAAGATAAATATACATACAAATATTTTAACTTTTTTGTTCTTTGCATTTTAATTGTTTTCTCTTATTTATCTTGGAAGTTATTTTTATTAATGGTATATATGGTTATTTGAAAAAAAAATCTTAAAAGAATTAAAATAAATACCTATCAAAACTCAAATGATTTAAATTAAGTAAGATAAAAAAATATTTTTTTTTGCAAAACTTCATTTTTGTTATTCCTTTAGTTCTTTTTAATTTTTGAGGGAACACTTTATTTAATTAAAACCATGCTTATCATGATCTATAAAGCAATTATAAAGTAAAAAAAATGATAAATAATGTTTCTATGAAAAAAAATTAATTAATTAAAGGGAGTGTTATAAAAATTGACAATAAGGAAAATATATTATATTTTCATTGAATATTTATGCACAAATATTTTATAAAACGTGTGTATAATAAATGAAATATTATAACAAAAGGCTGAACCAATATTTAAAAGGCATAAGCTAATTGAATAATGATTAAAATATAATTATTTATCTAAATAGGGTCTTGTTATAAGATAAAAAAAAATAAAAAAATATAGGGAAATGAAGAATCAACCCAATGCGTGCCTGGGCTTGAGCTTTAAAACCGATGCTATTTTGTTTTTTAAAAAATATATGATGTGTGTCATCTGCATATAAATTTTTTTGTTTTAGGACTTGTAAAAATCAAGGTGCAAGATCTAGGATTCTAAAAAAACAAAACTTAACCATTTTTTCACACAAGAACATGAAAACTTAAACATTCTATAGACTTTTAAAATCTAATTTTCAACTAGAAACATTTTAATAAGTCTAAAAAACTCATTAAAATGATTGAAAGTGAACATCACGGTGACCACTTGCTATTTGCCTGGATACAGCAAAAGATCTTCCATTTCTTTACGAGGAAGCTGAACATATATTGTTAAAATGCATATCATATCTGTTTGAAAGCTGAACCGCATATTGTTAAAATGCATATCATATCTGTTTGAAAATATAACAGTAATTATTTTTTAAAATATTTTTTATTTAAAAATATATTAAAATAATATATATTTTTTATTTTTTAAAAATTATTTTTGATATCAGCATATTAATATGATCTAAAAATATTAAAAATATATTAATTTTAAGGAAATAAAATAAAAAAATAATTTTAAATATTTTAAAAAATATTTTTAAAACATAAAAATAAACTATAACCGAAACTTGCAACCTTAAATAGATGGTTTTGGGCTTGTAAAACCTTTTCCAGACAATGTTACACATCTTAGTACACGAGTGGCAGGAACAATGTAGGTATATGCAGGTGTAGCTTGCATTTTTTTTAACAAATAAAATTTTAATTTGTCAAGTTATGTTGTTTTTAAAAATATTTTTTAAACTATGTAATTTTTTTTTAATTTTTTTTTATTTTGTTAAAATTAAAAAAAAAATCATTGAAAGATAAAAAATAAAGTCATGTTCAAATTTATTTTTAATTTTGTATCTATTTATTTTAATATGTTATACATGGAAAAATTACTAATTACAGTCATTTAATCAAAATTTGAATTTGAAGTCAAACTAATATATAAAAATTAAAAAATTAATTTTTCTTAAAGTTACAGTTTTTTGATTTGATGGAATAAGTGATATAAACAAATTAAATATGATTCAGTATTTTTTGATATAATAAGTGATATACACAAAAGCCTTAAATGTAATATATATAAAGACAGTGTGTAATGTTGAAAAGTAAAATCTTGAAAGGATAGGCCTTAAAGAGAAGTCAATAAAAAACTTGTTTTTTTAATTATCTGTTCTTCAAGTTTTTTTTTTCTATTTACATTCAAAAACTAAAAATACTTAATTAATTATGAAATTATTATAACACACCATTAATCTAAGGAGAGGCAAACAAAAATTATTTTGAATTAAAAATTGGAAAGATCAAGCGGTCCTAAGCTGTCCTTCCTATGTCGCCACCTCATCACAATCCACGTATCCAATACCTTTCAGACCTCCACTTTAGCTGGCCAAGGGCAAAGTTATCCATATATATATATAAAAAAGTATTTTCGTAAGCTCTGACAAAGCACTCATGAATTGAACTGCCACATTCTCCTATAAATACACCTCCCCGCCCTATCGCCCTTCTTTTTAAAACCACTTAGACAGAGAAGCATCAAGTTGAGAGAGGGTCTGTGCGCCTCTAAAGGCCTGGCAGGAGAGACCAGCAGAAGTGAGTCATAGAGAGAAAACATAGCAAATCCGCAGGCATTGCTGTTCCTGTCACTTTATCATCATTTACTGCTGGTAATTTCTGGCGACGGAACAGAAATTCTAGTTCCCAAACAACGAGATTCGAATCCACCACATCTCTCAACAAAGTGAGCGCTGTCCTCCTCTTCCAGTTCTCCAAACAATCTCTCCATTTTCCGTCCGTTGCAAGCTCGAATCGTCTTCTCCTACGGAACAGTCACATTTGATCAATCTTCATGCCTCTTGCTTCCATGAAGTCAAGGTCTGTATTATTTTTTCCTTTTATTTTCCCCTGATTTAGAGCTTAATTGATTCAATTAGTTGAAAGTTTTGTGTAATTAAGCATGCTTAATTTTGTAGTTCTATTTAAGAATTGAAGAAGTGAGAATGCGATGTTCTTGACTTTTTTTTTTGTTATTATAGACTGCTGTGGTTTTAATTGGAGACGAGGAGATTCATTTAGTGGCAATGCCAAGTAAGCAAAAGAAGTTTCCGTGTTTTTGATGCTTTGCGGCACCTGTAGGATTATACAATTCGTGTCTACGGATGCTAAATATGCGTTGTCTTTCTATTGTGTTCGATCTTGATGAGACACTTATCGTTGCGAATACGATGAAGTCGTTTGAGGATAGAATTGAGGCTCTTAGGGTTTGGATCGCACAATCAATCATGGATCTGATGAGGGTATCGGGAATGTATGCAGAGATGAAGAGGTATATCGATGATCGGTTGCTTTTGAAGCAGTACATAGAGAGTGATGTTGTTATGGATAATGGAAAGACGTGTAAGGTTCAATTGGAGGAGGTTCTGCGATTATCAGATGGCCACGAGAGAGTTGTTAGACCTGTGATTAGATTGCCATAGAAAAACATTGTTCTCACTCGCATCAATTCAGAGGTATAATTTGCGTGATGTTATTTGTTTATTGAGGTTTTTTACTATTGTTCACTTGTTCCGTGGAATTGTCTACTTGTTATTTTTATGATATATTTTTTTAAAAAGTGTTCGAATAGTGAGTATTTGATGTTAATTGAGTGGAAATGAGGATGAGGTTTGTAGCTTGATTACATTATTTGGAACTATTAAACCTTTTACATGCCTACTATTACTTATCAAAGTTTTTCCTCAAGCTAGGAGAAGATCAAATCAAGTGTAATTGTTTTCATGTTACTTGCTTTCATCGTCATGATGTCATCAGGCAGTATAAAACTTGTACCTGATGTGACGTGTCTATATAAAAATAGATGTATTTCTGTATTTTGGTTTGGTATTTACATTTTTTTATTATATTTTCACCCATCTGTTAAAATTATACTTTCTTTTAGAGAGTTCTCAATTTTCATAGAATAACTTTTGATTTTGGCCAAATTTGTACGGCCATTCTTCTAGATCAGTTCGACCTTACTTCTGTGCCTTCCCAAAAGTTTTTAGCTTGGAAGGTTTCATACTTCTCAAGGCATGGCTTGATTTTACTTTTTAGCTGACATTTTTTTGTCACTTTTCTTGCAATAAAGTAGGAAAGTGACTTCTCCTTGGTTTGTTGTTAGCCATTCTGAGTTTTCTGATATGAGAGTCAAGTGATTAGTGGTAATTTGTTTATGTAGATTCGTGATACAAGTGTGCTTGTGAGATTAAGGCCTGCATGGGAAGATTTGAGAAGTTTTTTAACTGCAAAAGGACGCAAACGGTTTGAAGTTTATGTTTGTACGATGGCTGAAAGAGATTGTGCCTTAGAAATGTGGAGGCTTCTTGGCCCGGAGGCTCACCTGATAGCTTCAAAGCAACTCTCAGACCCCGTAGTTTGTGTTAAATCAGGCAAGTAAAGGATCGCTACCATTTTAGAATATATTGACTTCCAATTTTGCTTGGAAGTTTGATACATAATTGATTATCTGTTGTGAAATGTAGTTAAAATTTCTTCGATTGTGTTTTGGTGAATCTGGCATATAGTTTTTTTACACTAGTTTTAAATGTGAAGGTAGATGGTTGAAAGCCAAAGTAGACAAACGTTTGCTAAATAGAAGTGGTACAGCACATAAACGACCTGGAATGCATTATTATTGAGTTGTCATGTCAGCCACCTTGCTTTTACCAATGACTAGAATACTTTTATTGTAGCAGGCTCCAGGAAATGTTTATTAAATGTCTTCCAAGATGCATGTGCCATCCAAAGATGGCAATGGTAATTGATGATCGGTTAAAGGTCTGGGAAGACATGGATCAACCTCGAGTTCATGTAGTTCCTGCATTTACTCCTTATTATGCTCCTCAAGCAGAGGTACTAGAAAATATCTTTGTGAACTTATTTGTTAAAATCTGTTCTTTCTTTTTCTCGTGTTTCTTTCGAAGTAAAAATGTTTATTAGGCTCACTCTCTATTCTATAGACGGCGAACGCCATTCCAGTCTTATGTGTGGCAAGAAATGTTGCATGCAATGTCAGAGGTTGTTTCTTTAAGTAAGAGATGCTAACTTTATACACTTAAAGTATTTTATGTTACTGTGAGTGTATGAGATTATTTATGATTGCATTGTGACATGTTATGTTTATAGAGAATTTGATGAGATCTTACTTCGAAGAATGTCTGAAGTCTTTTATGAAGACGAGGTGAAAAGCTTACCTCCTCCTCCTGATGTGATCAACTACATGATGGCAGAGGTATTTGTATTGAGATATTAGGTTCTTCAAGTCCCATTCTAATTGTATTCTTAAGTTGTGACAGTCATTTTCATGAATCACAGGATAGTGGTTTTGTACCCAATGGCAATAGCAATGCCCCCTTTAGTGAAGGGATGAGTGGCATTGAAGCTGAACGGAGATTGCACCAATCATTAAGTTCCAAAACATCATGTTGAAGAGACTCATGAACTTGATCTGACTTAGTTGAGAGAAAAGCTTGCTTGCCTTTACCTGAGAAATACGAGGTTCATTCTGAATACTGCATGTGCTTCTAACAAATTAGAGCAAAGCAATATTAAACATATGCACTTACAAGCAAGAGGTTTTCTGTTTCTTCTATCGTTTGACAAGTAACAAAACTTGATAAATTTGTGCAGCCTGTACTTAAATTCTTAAATCTTTCAGGATGACAAGAATGTTATGGACCCAGTAACTCATTCTATAACAAACAGTGCTGAATTGAGATCTGAAATCCCCCAGCCTCCTGTAGCAATAATTCCAAATATCGTTGGACTGACCTCGTCGGCAAGACTCTTGCCTTCTCAGAGTATGGAACTCAGTTGGTTTTGATTTTTTTTTGTGCTTGTATGTAGCATCAGAGTACATTTTAACTTACTTCCCATAATTTAAACCACTGTATTTCAGAACCTAGTTTACTTGGCGATCCTGTTAGACAAGATTTAAGCAATCAAAATTCAGGTCAACCCCCGCTTCTTTCTAGAGTACCTGTAGCAATATCATCATCCTCTCTACAGCTTCAGGGATGCTGGTTGGTGGAAGAAGATATTGGCAAAGCAGAATCAAATTACCGACCTTCAGCAATAGCTCAAGAATTGGATTCTTTAAAATCTGATAAGCTGCGAGGAACACAGAATCCATTTGCTCATGGCGCATCAGCCTATGCTTCCTCTGGTTTTGTGTCACCTGCTTCAGAATCGAAGGATGAAGAGGTTGTCTGAAGTTGATTTGAATTTATGTTTCGAAGTCCTTGCTATTTTCAGTTTTTGATGCATAGGGATTGTTGTGAGATT
The DNA here is from genome assembly GCF_951802175.1 of Populus nigra. Taxonomy (NCBI): domain Eukaryota; kingdom Viridiplantae; phylum Streptophyta; class Magnoliopsida; order Malpighiales; family Salicaceae; genus Populus; species Populus nigra. Next base: position 19,374,429 of record NC_084854.1, read on the forward strand.
AGAAACTGAGTAAGATCTTCATTTATTTGCAGGCACTTGCTGGAAATGACATGCATAAACAGTATCTTCCTGCTGGAGGTCAGTCTTCAAGCATATGAATTGTTTAGAACTATAATAGTTTGAAGTGCCAAGTAATTAATGCTTGCTTTGTATTGATCCATTAGGCCTGCTCAGTGTGTGTGGATATGTATTGGAATCCATCTTTTGATCTTAATTGGTTACAATTTTCAATTCTTTCTTCAAAATTGAGGATCAAATGATCTAAACATCAAAAGATGGGAGCCTTTTGAGAGACAAGAAAATGCCATAACAGAACAATTTATCGAACTTATAGATGTATCAATATGGAACTTATTCAGAAGTGATGACAAAGCCACTGGTTACTGTACTCGGTATGAAGGCCATTCTAATCCATATGATTTTTTTTTCAGAGGTTGGTGTGTCTCAGAATCACGTTTCCTCTAGTAGCAGAGAGTTTCAAGCTGAAGCTGGGAAATTCAACCTGCTACCATCCCACTTGTCCATTGGAGTGCTGCAAGAAATTGGACAAGGATGCAGATCCAAGGTACTGATTAGTTCCAGGCTTGATCGTGGTTGCCTTATCTCTTTATTTCTATTGATCATTGATCATCTCCTGATGTGCAGGTGGAGTTCAAGTCTGTTGTAAGCACCAGTAAAGATTTGCAATTTTCTGTTGAGGTCAGTTAAAATTTGTTCTCTGCCTACCCCCCCTGTATTTCTGGTTCTTGATACTGTGAGAACATTTTCAGCGTAATTCATGAGCTTTGTAATTTTTATATTTGTGATTATCTGAGAACTTTACTTCGAGGACAGAAATTTTTGGTGCTGTAACTGTAGTTGAATAAATACTTGAAATCCATTGTTACGTTCTCTTTGCCAATTGTCTGTTCTCCCATCCAATTCTTTCTTGCAATTTCTTTTTCATTGGGGAAATTTCAGTTAGTTTTGCTGGTATAAATGTAAGGGTGTAGCCATGTTGAATCAGCTATCCCTTTAGAGTTGATTTACCATTTTATTGTCATGTTCATTGGGAGTGTCTGTTTACTTCTTTATCTTCCATAATTTTGAAGCCAGCAGTTATTTATTTTAGTTTTTTTCTGACTTCTCATGTGGCCCATTGTATCACCAGTCTTTGTTAGTTTCGAAAGCCTCTCTCTGTCCTGTTATGTGTTGGAAAAACTTTTTGTTTTTGTTCTGGGTGATTTGGCACTTGACTGACTGTGAACTTGAAGGACTAAATATTTTTAAACGTGTAATCACTATTTTAAGTTTGTTAAATGCCTCCTCACTTTTTAGATTAATAGAATGCCATAAGCAATCCCTTTCTATTACTTTACATTGTCTGTATGCCTAATATGCATCTGTTATATTCTTGACAAATGATTTGCAGGTTGCTGATGCTGAACTTGGGAGTACATCCAATATGGTAAATAATCAACAGCAGAAGTGTGCCAACTCCCCTAGGTAATGTAAAAAAAATCCTTCCTTTTATAGTGAATCGATTGTAAATTTGATCTCATAATGACATAGAGGGAGTAGGGCAGAAACGTTTTTCCAACTAGTTTTTGAGGAATGGGATTGGTGTGACTAGTGATTGTGTTCGAACCAATAGTTTGACTGTGTTTTCGGTAAATTGGATTTCATTTCTTTTTTGAGTCATGAAGCGGATTTATCTGAACACATGGAATTCAATGGGCTCTATAGTGGTGAATTCAGTCCTAGGGTTGGCTTATTGAGGTGGTTTGGGAGTTGCGAAGCTTGTGTTAAGTGTCTCACAGATGGATTGTTCTTGCCTTTCTGAACGTCGTGTCTGAAGGATTTTTTTTGGGGTCCTGTCCTGGGATTTTCACACTTGTACTTTCATGTATACTCCTTGCTGAACCTTTTTGCCCTGTCTTTCATTTTTCTATACCTTATTGTGGAACTTCTGCATGCTGTCTTGTACCATTCGTGTATGGCATGTGCTTTTTGAATGTCATCCCCCATGGAAATTAGATTCATTTGGAATTATGAATCTATGCTACTCTCTGGGGTGCAAGTTGGAAGGAAATTGTAGGGTGAGGTGTTTCTTTTCTGATTAATTTGATGCATTGTCATGACATTTTTGTACCTTTGTTTGTGATTCCTTTATTATCTATTATCAAATCTTTGTAGAGCATGAATTATTCCTGGCAATTTGTATTGTTGTGAACTTTTTTTTCTTGTTGTGTATCTTATGAAGAAATCTGGTCTCGGCATTTGCATTCTTGTCATGGAGAATTATTGCATGTCTAGTTTGGAGATACATGATGGTGAGTTGGTCATTTTTTGGAAGCTTGGTTGCTTCCTACTTGAGTTGCTAGTTGTAGAAATCTAATTATTGTGCATGCCTTCCCGATATGGTTGCTTAATCTTTCCAGATTGCCTCAATCTATACTAAGTAAACGGTCAAAGGAAAAACTGCGCGGTTCACAAAGTCTACCCTTTCAGCAACCCAATAACGGGAATCATGTTTCATAAAAGCCATAAAATTGGGAAAATGAGGAATGATCAAAGGTTTTATTTGTTTGGATCTATAATGCTGCACCTGGATTTTGTTATCTTCTGGAAAGATTGGCATATTTTATCCTTTTTCTCCCTCCTTCCAATTTTTGGTGGATGATGAGGGCAGAGCCGTTCTGGCAAAAGCAGCTTCTACCGTCCGCTTGTTACAGAACCTCTTCTTGTCTAGTTTAGGTAGCCACTGGATTTATTTATTTTTGCTGCTAGTATTTCTTATAAAATAATTTATAGCTCATCAATTGTAAATACTTTTGATTGTTTGTAAGATGGCAGCTTAGTGTTTGCATATTCTTAAAGCATTTAACCAAAAACTGGTCGCTTTTTGTTTAGCAGTTCAATTCTATCGAAAGGCAAGCACATTTTTGCTCACATGGAATGGTCTATGCCGATCCTTGAGAGAGAACGTGGCTGGCCGGTTGCCCGCTGTAACACGTTCCATTCCTTTTCAAGCCACATCTGGAGGCTGAAAAGTCGAATAGCTCTTTAAGCCTGAATTTTGAAAGGGCCAAGGGTCGTTAATATCGAGAAAACTTGGTATTGACTCGAGGACTTGGTGTCAGGATCAACAGGTCAGATGGTCCTTGCTGGGAGAATCAGTAACTCCAGCTCTGTTAGAACCTAATTTATTACAGTGATTAAATGCAAAAAAGTTTCTATGCGTCACTTTTTCGCTGGCAGGTGATGAAAAATAATCTGGGGCAGAGAGCTTTCAGCGGAGCACCTTAAGAAAGCAACGGTGGTTTAACACAAATGTTGCTGCATATGGAGCTATTCACCCTGGGAGTTACCCGTGGGCATACCTCGATCTAATTAAAAAATGTCAAGTTACCATTGATGTTTGCAAGACTATTATTTTTTATTGGTTTCGATTTTAAGATTTTCAATGCAGACTACAGAGGATGCGTCTTTGGTAACAGAGCAACATTGTTTCAAGTGCATTGTGATATCATTTCACTATGATGATGCTTCTCTGCCCCTTGAACGAGACAGAATTAATAAAGGTAATTATTGCCAACCGGAGCGATGGACAAGTTCCAGAATCACCGGAGCGAGGGACAAGTTCCAGAATCTCCGTTGACTTGTCACTCTCGAGGTTACCCGCTGCTTTCATCTTTGTATGTAGGAGGGAAGTGTCGGCCAATTGCTCTGACATCAGAAACATGCGCTATCTATCATTACAGAAGAATCAACCATCAATTATGTGTTGGTGCAGGATCCTTGCCTCCTGGAACTATAATTAGATGACAGTAGCATTTCCATGACTGGACAGAAAATGAAGCTTTACAGGTAAAATAGGCCCTTCTGCTTGCACATCAATTTTATAGTTTATACTATAATTTCTTTCAATAAAAAAATGCACCATTATTTTCAAAATCGGATTATTATGGAAATTACAACTTATTAATGGAATAAAAACTTAAATAAAACAACCAACAATAATGATAAAAGGTTAGATTAATTATAATATAGTTTGTTCTTTATATATATATATATATATATATATATATATATTACCTTTGTTCTTTTTGAAATTATATTTTATATCATAAAGTTAATAATTTCATAATATTTTGTATCCCCATACTGACATGCTAAAAAAAATCAATAAAAAATATAGAAGTATTTATAATATTGTCATCATATTCTATTTGATGATTAAATAATTATTGTAATATTAATATTACAACTTTTCCATTAAACGTATAGTTACTACTTTGTTTCTAAATCAATATTACAGCTTTGCCAAAAATTAGAGAAGAGGTAAAGTTTCATAGCGTTATTTCACCAAACACTTCATTTGCAATACAAAATCAACCAAACTGAGAATTCATGTAACTTAGATCCTTGAATGAACACCACAATAACTAAATTTCCCCCATTTTTATCAGCAACCTTGTATAACCTTCCTGGAATCTGTTTGAGGATTACGAATAAAGCAGGAACACCCTCCTGAGAATTGCATATACACCAAGGCACATGTTCCTAGTTGTGAGATACATCCCCCGGAAACGAGCGATATTAATTCGAGGCTTTCCTACATTTAAAAAATAAACATGTTCAACTGGTTCTACAAGAGGAATCCACCCCACAAAATACAATTCATGTATAAAGTAGGATCCACTGTTTCAAAACTAGAGTTTCTACCTTTCTCCCCTCTGTTTTCTCACCATAAAGTGAAGTCAGCTTCTTGTATTTTTGTTGACGAAATCACGAGCAACATGCTGACTAGAAAATCATTCAAAAACTAAACTCTTCTTTACATCATTGTCTTATTTATACCTCTACTCCAACCAACTAATGAATCTGTTACAATCTTTAACTACTTTTATTCCCATGCTTTTTCTATACCAGTCAACTATTACATCTTTCCCCGCCATTCTTCTTTCCTTTGTTATTTCACTTCTTTACTTCCAGCTCACGTTACTACTCCTATTGCTTCTGTAACAAATTATGGGTTTTAATTATTTTTGCAGGTGGAAGTTTTGAGACTAAGTGAGGAAGTGAATAGGTGAAATTATGGGTTTTACTTTATATGGAAAATTTGAAACTTTGTAGTTGAATTTTCTCATGGATCTTGTGAAATTTTCTTTGTTAGAAAAATCTACTGAAAAAAATGGATGGTCTGGACTCTAATCTTCCGTGTGTTATTATTTAGGGTTTTGATTGAAACAAGAAAGAGATAAAGAGAGAGAAGGAAGGGGAAGAGATTGGAAGAGAGAGAGAGAGAGGGAGAATGTTGTTTGTGACTAGAGAAAAGAGAGCGTGCAACATGTGTTACGAGGCTAATTTAATTATTTGATTTTGATTTGAAATTTTTTATTGATTAAAAATATAAAGTATAATTTTCAAAATAACAAAGTTAAAAACTATAGAAAACTCGAAAACTCGATGTAATAGCAAATTAAAAAAAATAAACAAACTAGAAGGACTTCTTAAAATAGGAATCATCAAGCGATAGGAATAGACCACAGTATAAAACTTCATGGATGAAAGATCCTTCTCACTTCATGATTGTTAGAGAGTACCAATCTCTTTCAAATCGTCAAATGTAATAGCAAATTTTTTATTCAAAGAAGAAGATAAAAACTAAATCGGATCTAGAATCATTTACAACTAGATTAAGATTTTTTTTTAGAAGTGTAGGAGGTCGAATCTTAAGTTTTCAATTTCATAAATTTTAGGGCTATTAAAGATTTTGAAAATCTATAAAATTAATTAAAATACACATAAATTAATCCAAACACTCATATTAATTAAAAAAAAATCATGGAAGAAAAGTGAAAAGGTTGACTCCTATGATTCTTTCACCCATGCTAGGGTTTTTTATTTCAGGGAGAACCAAGAGGGAGGGAGAGAGATGATACAAGCAGCTGGTTATTACTATTATTTCATTTTATGAAACAACTTTGGGAAGTTAAAATCATTAAACACTCAACATATAAATACAAACTTCAATATCCAGGTGACAATAACAGCATCTTTCTTGCAATCTAGTAGAAAAATTTACAACAACATCATGGCTTAGTCATAAATTTCTACACTAACACCTGCAATTGTCTCGCTGCCTCCTATTTGCCAGGCCACTTAAAAATTGTAGACAACCAAGTAGTAGCACGGAATCAGGCACAGAATAAATTTTCTTGAAGCTAAAGAAATCCTAAATTGGTTAGCAGCTTCCGTATCCAGTGCAGGTCATTTTGAACAATACTATTTATAACTAGCTCTTGCTTCTTTTCTTCTTGGGCCAGTGGCTTGCATACGAGTTCATAGCCATGCTGCTTCTCATCACTGAATCCATTGACTGTTTCTCCTCGATGTGGATTGTCATCATCAGTATCACGCTTTTCTTCTTCCGCCAGTAGCTTACGTCTGACTTCGTTACCGTGCTGCTCCCCGTCAATGAAACCATTAACTGTTTCTTCCCGAAGTGGTTTGTCACCAATTTCATGCGTCTCATCAAACTGAATATTATGACAACTCAGTTAATTGATAAGAAGAGCATAATGGGCAGAAATGCCATAAAATGTATCACAAGATCTATCAGACCAGTAATATGCACTTTGCAATAGCCTTAGCGTGCTTGTATGAGTGCCCGAGTAGTTGTAAACAAGCAACCATCTGAGGAGATTTGTGCTTGGAGTAGGTTGATGCTTTTTTCTTTCCTCGAGCGTTTCTCATTTTATGGAAATGGTGGTGGCTTTCAAGTTACTATTAGAACTTCTTGCACATTTCAAAGCAATAGCTCTCGGTAGCATATTTCATTGTTTGACAAAGAGTTCTGCTGTTCTCTCGCATATGATGTTTACAACAAAAATGTACCGGTCTAAAGTGCCAGGGGCACAGCATTTTTGGATCCTGGTTCTACAGAACAAGGGAACATGAAGCTCTGTTTTTTTTAACTTGTCCAGAATACTAGTATACAATTGACAAAGTGAGAGGGAAGAGAGGATCTTTCTTGTTCCATTCCTTTTGGCAGAGTTAATTGGTTCTGGATAGTTTTTTCTTTTCAAGAAGATACAAGCCAGTGCCAGATTATTTCTTTGGAGTGAATCCCCTAGCACTAGAGAAATCGGCCAATGGAAATGTCCAATAACTTTATTTCATTCAAAGCCAAATTGGTAGCAGAAACGAAGAAAAAGACAATGGAGTACGCATTAATCAGGCAGTTACCTGTAGGAAATTGTGATTCTCAACTTCATCAACTCCAACAGAGGCATGAAAGGCCGGACTTCTCTCACCTTCATTGTCATTAGCTGCTTCATTTGGAAGAACTGATACTGCAGACAAGTCAGGTACCAGAACAGGATCTCCTTCGTGAGTAACCACACTTCCTCCGACGTCAGACTTTGATGAGTTTATGGCTGTTGGAGCATCATCATTTCTGACAACACCCTCTCTGATCACCGTACTCTTGTTTGACTTAGTTCTCTTTTCAACTAACACTTTATTCACAGCAGAAGCCCCCTCTGAGTAACGTATGTTATCTGCTACAATTGCTACAGGCTTCTCTTGCATAGGAGAAATGTTATCAGCAACAATACGTTTCTCATAAGTCACTGGAGTTGGCTTCTTTTCCGGGTTAGAACTCACATTCATAGTAACTCCTCCATTGCTTGCATCAGAAACCAATTCTTCCTTTTGATGAATCAAGTTCTCAGTGACAATCAGCATTTCTGGGTTGACAGAAGGTTCCTCAGTCCCATTAGCAGATGGTTCTTCCTCTGTTACCTTCTGCAATGCAGCATCTTCCCAATCTTCCCGAACTACGATTGTATTATCAGTTTCCTGAGTTTGGAGAACCCGATCAGGACCCGGTTGCCAGCAAATTCCCCCACCAATACCTTTCAGTATGAACTTGAACTGGAAGGATTTTCCAACCGGTAAATCCTACATAAAAGATTAAAACGCATCAGCACATCATCAAATCTTTCTAAAAGTAACAACATTTTATACATCGTCTAGTAGTTTCTGCTTACCAGTTCAACAGTCCAAAGATGCTCATCTGACCAGTTCAATGGTATTACACTTCCAGGATCCCATAATCCCAACAGAGGATCATCCCCCACTATGGTAAATTGCTCGCCAAAGGAACACTCTTTCTGTAGCTGGAATTTGACACGAACTGTCTTTGATTCATCTGCACTCAGAGATAAGCATGCCAAGCTGAGACCAAGGATTGACCAAAAGATCTCAAGGGCCAAACAAGAAAAAGAATACTTACTTGTTTCATGGTTTTGATCATCTCCGGTCTCCAAGTCTACCTAAAAGAAGAAATTAAAACCAGTTTAGATTTTATACTGAATTTTAAGTACATACACAATAAACCCTAACCCCATAAGCACCTTGTAACATCATCAACTACAACTGCTTTAGAGAAATAAACACAAGTAAAGGTTAAAGATAAGTGTTTTAAGCATATTTTCTCTGTCTTTGATATAATTCTCCCAAGGACTCTGTTTTCTCTTTTGAAAACTTGTCAAGAAAACATCTTTGAGTCTGCTTTCATGAGTATTTTGAATACATCTCCAACAAGTGAGAATAAATAAAATTAATAAGGGACAAGAAAAGGAACCACTCCAGAAAGTTTTGGAGACCCAAAAAGGAAAGCTGAAACTTGAAAGCTATGACATACATAGAGCAAGAGAGAAGGAAAAGAAAAGAGCGCATGCCTGGGGCTCAGGTGAGGTAGAAGAAGAAACACGAATTGTACAGATAGGCTTATGTTTCACACATAGGCAGTGCAAGAAGCCAACATTATGAACAAGCTTCTTTGATGGAAAAATACTAATTTCGTGTCTCAATTCTCTGGATGAGAAAAAGGGTCTGTCTCCATTTTTGTGAAGGGTGATCTTTGAAAAAGAACTGGCTAGGGTTTCCATCACTTGAAAACAACAGTAGTTCAGTTGCGAAGCAGTGGAGAGCAGAGAACTGATGATTGATTTGTTTTGTTTTGTTTTGTCTGTTGATTCATTGAGCCTGGGAGATGGATGATAGGGCCTCGAGTCGAGAGAGTTGATAAAATGAATGTGGAGGCCTGACACGTGTGAGAGACTTAGCACCTGGAGGAGCCCTCATTAATAAATTATCGGTACAGTACTATAGTAGGTTTTTAAGGTCACCGTCGGTGCTCTGCTCCCTTTCAACCCCCACCATCAATTTCGGATAATAATTTATTTTTTATACCATTGAACAAGAAGGATTCTACTTGGCAAGTTCTTCCTATTCCAGCATGGAAATTTAGCAAGAGCAATTTGGGAAAATTTGAGGCCTATAATTCATTATGAACTTCTTTAGGACATGCATAAAATCACCTTTATCATGGGCGGCATTAGAATAGTTATCCTAAAGTCTCGGTGAATATTAATTCGAGCCAATTTGAATGAGTGAATTTTTTTAATTAATAATTACTTTATTTAATTTAATGGGTGTTAAACAAGATATAATATATATTTATATATGCTATTTTTTAATACTGACATGACACGCTGGCGCTTGGATACTCAATATATCTCTGACCAGAATGTCCGGAACACAAAGAGGTAGTGTGGCTGTAACAAACTGGGCTACCAAAAATGGGTACTGTGGGCCTCATGTAAGTTGGGCTCATAGTTTAGGGCAACCAATTGCCAATTATGTGCTTACTGGACATCGTTGAGATGAGAATCTATATATCGATCATTCAGTAGTTTTAGCATTTCACTATTTATTTTGTCTCGAGCGATCTTGGGATCCATTCTCAAAAAAAAAAAAAAAATTTAAAATTTATTTGATTTTTTAGAAATTTTAAGAATATCTGAAATAATTTTAATTCTAGATTAGGAAATATTTTTTTTAATCAATGTTCTCTCTTTTTATTTATGCATTTTATTTATTTGTCAAAACCATGATTTTTTTTAATAAAAAACATGGTTTTCGTTATTCTTTATTTATTTTTAATGTTGATAAAAATGTTTTTTTTATTTGCAATGTGGTTTTTCATATAAGAACTTATCATGAACAATTAATCAATTTTCAACAAAGAAATAAAAAATAATGTCATTATATGACTATAAAAAATATAAGAATAAGTAATTTATGGAGAAAATATAAAAAACTGACAAGAAAATGTTTTTTTTATTCTCATTGGATATTCATGTACAAGTTTTTTTAAAAATATTATGCATATTAGTTCCATAAACAATTATTAAAAAAATTTCAAATATAACCATAAAAGTCTAATCTTATTTAAAAAAATATGGCATGATTAAATGATTTTTGAAACATCATTATAATTATTTATTTAAAGATAATTTTATTTAAAAAATAAAAATATTAATAGGAGCACTTGAGGTTGTGGCCTAGTGGGGGAAGGGACTTGTTTCCTTCCTCTGCACTTGGGTTCGATCTTTTTTATGCATGTTTGTCATTTTCACGGTGTCTTACCTGTTTACTAGACTTGCAGGGTGTTTAATAAATTCAAAACTTAGTCGTAGTGCGTGTAAACTAACCCGGACACCCAGCTTATCAAAAAATAATAAAAAAATATTAAAAAGACGAGAGCTAAAAGACACCGGATATTGCCCCAAGCATGCCTAGTTTTATTTAAAAAAGTAATAATAAACAAATCAACATATTGTTCCTAGGAAAGATCATATTTCATCCACTATAATAAATACAAACTATCTTTGATAGCTGAAAAACTGATTCTTAAGGTATTTTGATAACCCTCCTATTTTCAGCTCGTTATTATCTAAAAATATCACAAGAATCTAATAACTCTGTTTATAATTCAAAATACTTTCTAATCACTTCAAAAACTAAAAAACAAATAGAATAAAAAAAAATCTTTTAGAACCCTAACCTATTTTTTCCTTCATGAACAGAGACTCAAACATCATTCATTGATTACCTCTTTTCTTGATGAATCAAAGATTAGCATTTCTGTAGTCAAAATATAGATAATAAAAAACTTTTTCTCTATTCTCTCAACAATTAAAGATCAAAATATAATAAAAATAAAATTTTAGAGTGTTGGAGCATTCGGAAGAATAGTTATTAAACTTGACATTTTTATGTGACGTTGATTTGGAGTCTACTCCGAGTGAATGTTTTTATTTTTTATTTTTTATTTTTATAATAAGGATAAATGTTAATTTAATTAAATCTGTGACTTTATATGTATGTCTGTAATGTAATTGACTTGATCAAGTCTTGAGGAGATGCAACTGAGTCAACTGTAATTTTTTTTTTAAAAAAAAATTTTGTTTTAAATAAAGACATTTTATATTTTTTTCAACTTGATGTTGGCCAGCTGTGGGGCTAAGCCTGAGACTTGCAAGTTCCAACACCTTATTATACGTTTTCAAATGGGAGGAAGTTCTCGAGTGTAGGAAGCATTGTTTGGGGAGTAATGGTTTGCATGCAACTCCCCAAACAATCATATTTTTGCTGCACCTAATCTAATCGTAATATCTAGGTTAAAAAACCTAGTATGGAATCATATCTCAATGACAAATTAGGGATAAATTGGACAACTAGCATATAAAATTAAAAAAATGAATAGTGATAAAAAGTTTGGGTAAAATGACATGTTTTTGAAAGTCATGATTTTGAAACGCGACATTTAATTAAATATCGCGTTTCTGAATAGTAATAAAGTTTTAATTAATATCATGGTTTACAATTGCGACATTAATTAAACTTAGAACTAACCGGTTAATTGATTCGTAAAACAAATCAGAAAACTGTCAAAATCAGGGCTCCAGGATGAGATTTTTGAAATCTAAAGATTCGATGGTCTAAGTAGCGATTCCATAGCTACTTTAAGGTAAACGACCTCTAGAAACTCCTATCAAAAATATTTTTTCCCTGGGCATGTTGTTTGTCCATTTCTCTTTAAAATAATCAAATGATGTGTTAGTAGACGCCACGCCGTTTGTTTTTTTAGTGCTCAGGGGCATACTGCAAGTTAGATACCCTTTTCTCTTAAAACAATAAACATCGTGTTGTCTATTATAGCATATGACTCGTCGCTTATGGCACCACTAGAACTCAACAACTACAATGGTGGTTGAAAAATGAGATCTAACTTTTTGGATCCGAAAACCTATTTGCCATCCAAAATCTCACCTAAAAGCACCTATCTAAAGTGCTTAAAAAACCTTTTGTGATCTTAAACTTGAAAAAAATCGGTTTCAAAATGAAAAATCAACCCAAATTAAAAAAAACTCCATGGTCAAGTTCTACTCTCTCAGGAAAAATAAAGATTAAAAAACTCCTCATTGGAACTTTTTCGATCAAATGAAACTTGTTAATATCAAGATCGATTTCTTTTGTCATTAAAATTGATACAATTTTTTTTCTCCACCATTAAAATCCGGTTATTTTTTCTCTTCTCTCTTAAATCAAGGGCTAAAAAATGAGTAAAATAAAGTTGTGAATTGAAATGCAACTTCCAAAAACTAAAGGGACTGTATTAGAAGAAAAGTGAAAATAGAGGGACCAAAAAAACTTTTCCATGCTTATTTTAGATTGGCCATGTCAACTTGCCGGCTCCTGCACTATATTTCTATATCTTTTAACTATGTTTTTCAATAATAAATCATAAGAAATCAGTTGTACATTTGATAAAAATTGATGTAATTGAAAAAAAGTTCCAGAATAAAAAAAACAATTGTTCATTCATATTCCATTTCCCCCCATCTTTTAGTCCACGCTATAATTATAATGAGAGGGTGCATAGTTCATTTCCGTTATACACCCCTTTCTAATAATAATTGCAATATTCCTTCCTCATTTTTTAAATCCTTGCCATTCTTTTTCAAGCTTTTAACTCAACATGAACCAGTAAAAATCTCAAGTTTTGATGGCATATGTACCATGGAAACAAATCTTATGGACTTGATTGTTTGAATTATAGTTTGAAACTCGGCCTAGCAGGTTGACTCGGGACTCGGCTGATCCAGGACTGGAACCGAGCTGAGTTGAAAAAAAATAGAAAAAGTCATGATCTGATGGATTGACCCGATAAAATTCAATTGCAATCTGTTGACTTTTGTTTTTTTTTTCTAAAACGACGTTGTTTTAATTTTTTTTAAAATAAAAATTAATTTGAGTGATTCAGTAATTCAGTTAAAATCTAGAATTTAAACTTTAAATCGAATAGAATTTAAAAGCTATAGGATAAACAACTCAAGAATATCATTACAACTCCTTGTAACTTTCAAGATTCGGTGCCTAGGGAAAGTGGTTCATGGTGGCATAATCTCACATATTCAATGAAATCATTAATTAAGGATTAGCATATAAACTTTCATTACCAATAAACAAATCCATCAACAATGAAGTGGTGTTGACTTGGAAGCTAGTGTGATACATCTTCTAAAAAGGGATGTTTGAAAATGTTGAATCAACTATGAAGTGGTGTTGACTTGGAAGCTAGTGTGATACGCTCTCTAAAAAAGGATGTTTGAAAATATTGAAGTGATTGTTTTTTTTAATTTTTTTTATTTAAAAATATATTAAAATAATATTTTTAATTTTTTAAAAATTATTTTTGACATTAGCAAATCAAAACGATCCGAAAATATCAAAATAATTAATTTGAAATAAAAAAAATAATAAAATCTTAATTTTTTTTTAAAATATTTTTAAAATGTAAAAACAAACTGAATATATTTAAGAGTTCAGTAAGATTGAATGCAGTAGGTTTTATGAATGTATAAACTTATTTAATGCACAAAATCATCATCATTAGAAGCAAGTTTCACATATTTTCTTTTTATTTTTAAGGCGAGAAAAAATTACCACCCTTCACCGCACCATAATTTCAAACACACACGCACAAAACATTCTCAATTAACCCATCATACTGTAGTACTATAGGCTCTCACATCTAAAGTTTCACCTTATGATATTCTTATTGGCTTCAGCTTTTAGGAATAAAAATAAATTTTCGTTGACTTGATGACTTTCTAAGATCGGAGGTGATGGTTTTTGACCGGATACACGAGTTTTGGTTGGTTTAATGGGAGGTCCAAAGGAAGTTGGGTTATACACTCTTTCCATCGTTTCTGAATCATCATAACCCCGATTGGGTGGGCATAATTGTGGGCATTATATTAAATCATTTAGGATTGGACCATAAACTAAGGATCAACTACTTATTATTTGTTGACTTGGAAGTCAAACTTGGTTTTTATTGTTTTTTAATGAATTCTTACCTTCTTTTTTCTAGATTTTAATCATAAGAAAAGACCAAGAAACATGCTCACTTGTCCACAAGACTAGATGGGGATCCACTATAATCAGATAATTCAACCCTGTCTGTAAATTATTGAGCTTGCCTTGAACAGTTGCTGAAAATAATATTTACAGTAATACAGAAAAATAATTCTCTATTTAACTTCTTTTATTCTAAGTGATCCAGAATCATCAGGGGCGCAAATTTAAATAGAAAATGTGCACCAACAAATTAGAGATAAATTGAGGAATTATCATATAAAATATAAAAAGTATATAATAGCAAAAGTTTTTGGTAAAATAGTATGCTGTTGAAAGTTGTTGTTCTAGACGGTAATATTTAATTAAATGTTGTGGTTGATAATTATGATAAAATAATTATTGTGTTTAAAAATAATGATATTTATTAAATATAGTGTTTTATAAGCATGATAATGTGAAAATATATTATTTCAGCAATTTTTTTAAAAAATAATATTTTATCAAAACTTTTAATTTAATGTTTTAATTTTTTTTAAACCCCCCCACCGGCTAAGATTAGATAATCAAATCAAATTACCATCTAATTACATATAGGAAACCAGCTTATAAATTAAACAGCAAAACCCATCTTTTCAAGGAATAAATAATAATAATAATAATAATAATAATAATAATAAAGCAACATTTTCATGACGAAGGGAAAAACCATCAGCAGAGTCCTCCAATCTACTTCCATCCCATTACAAAAATTTCCTTATATAATCCTTCCCTCCTCTAAAGCAGCAGCCACACTACGAGCAGAGCTCTCTAGCTATCCGTTCTCCATAAATCATTTTCTTCCTTATAAGATCTCAATAATGTCTTGTTCATTGTTCTTGAAGGTAATCTTGCAATCCTGTTTCGTTGTAATTTTTTTGCATGCGCCATCCTTCACTCAAGCAGCTACCACTTTGAGTGGAAATGAGACGGATCATCTTGCTTTGCTTGCCATCAAAGCTCGGATAACACTTGACCCTCTTGGTCTCATGAGCTCATGGAATGATTCTCTCCATTTCTGTAACTGGGGGGGCATCATTTGTGGTAACCTTCATCAACGAGTCATTACTTTGAACCTTAGCCACTATGGCTTGGCAGGTTCACTCTCACCACAAATTGGAAACATGTCCTTCCTTAGAGGTATTAGCTTGGAACAAAACTACTTTCATGGTGAAATCCCACAAGAAATAGGCCGTCTAGACAGGCTAAAGTACATTAATTTCTCCAACAACTCTTTCTCTGGAGAGATCCCAGCCAATCTTTCTGGTTGTTCTAGCCTTCTAATGCTTCGTTTGGGGTTCAATAAATTGACAGGCCAAATCCCATACCAGTTAGGATCATTGCAGAAGCTCGAGAGAGTTCAGCTTCATTACAACAATCTCAACGGGTCAGTTCCGGATTCTTTAGGAAACATCTCATCTGTTAGGTCTCTGTCCTTGTCAGTTAACAATTTTGAGGGGAGCATACCAGATGCATTAGGCCGTTTAAAGACCTTGAATTTTCTTGGCCTAGGCTTAAATAAGTTGTCTGGAATGATTCCTCCCACAATTTTCAATCTCTCATCTCTTATAGTCTTTACTTTGCCCTATAATCAACTACATGGCACCTTGCCATCAGACTTGGGACTTACACTTCCTAATTTGCAAGTCTTGAATATTGGTCATAATTTTTTTTCTGGACCTCTTCCTGTGTCAATATCCAATGCTTCAAATCTTCTAGAATTGGATATTGATACAAGTAATTTCACTAGAGTCACGATTGATTTTGGAGGCTTACCTAATCTCTGGTCACTAGCTCTTTCCTCCAATCCCCTTGGGAAAGGAGAAGCTGATGACCTGAGTTTCATAGATTCCTTAACTAAATGTAGGAATTTGCGGTTATTAGACTTGAGTAATAGCCACTTTGGAGGGGTGATTCCTGATTCTATAGGTAACCTCTCAACCCAACTTTTTCTGTTGAAGTTGGGAGGAAATCAACTATCTGGTAGCATCCCTACTGTAATTGAGAACCTCCTTAACTTGGCGGAGTTGACAATGGAGAAAAACTACTTGAGTGGGAGTATACCTTCTGTACTAGGTAACCTTAAGATGCTACAAAGATTGGACCTGTCAGAAAATAAGCTTTCGGGGCTGATTCCATCATCCCTTGGAAACATCACTCAATTGTTTGAGTTTCATCTCCAAAAGAATCAGATAATGGGGAGCATTCCTTCCAGTTTTGGAAACCTGAAATACTTGCAAAACCTTGACCTTTCTCAAAACCTTCTCAGTGGTACGATACCCAAAGAGGTTATGGGTCTTTCTTCCCTAACAATCTCTTTCAACCTGGCTCAAAATCAACTGACAGGTCCCCTGCCTCCAGAAGCGCAAAACTTGATGAATCTTGGTTACTTGGATGTTTCCGAGAACAAGTTATACGGTCAAATTCCCAGTAGTCTAGGCAGTTGTGTAACCTTGGAGGAACTTCACATGCAGGGTAACTTCTTTGAAGGAGCTATTCCTCCATCATTCAGCTCCTTGAGAGGACTCCGTGACATGGATCTTTCCCGCAACAATTTGTCTGGCCAAATTCCACAGTTTTTAAAGCGCCTTGCACTCATTAGCTTGAATCTTTCATTCAACCATTTCGAGGGTGAGGTACCAAGGGAAGGGGCTTTCCTGAACGCAACAGCAATCTCGTTATCTGGAAACAAAAGGCTTTGTGGTGGCATACCACAATTAAAATTGCCGCGATGTGTTGCTAACAGATCAAAGAACGGAAAGACGTCTCTGGGGGTCAAGTTAATGATTGCATTACTTACCCCACTTCTGGTATTAGTTTTCGTCATGTCTATTCTTGTCATCAATCGATTGGGAAAGAAGAATAGGCAGTCCTCTTTAGCATCTTCATTGTCATCAAAACAAGAACTGTTATTGAAGGTTTCCTATAGAAATCTCCATAAAGCTACTGGAGGCTTTTCCTCTGCCAATTTGATTGGTGCTGGTAGCTTTGGCTCCGTATACAGAGGCATTCTGGATCCAAATGAAACAGTTGTGGCAGTGAAGGTGCTGTTCATGCGTCAACGAAAAACTTTGAAGAGCTTCATGGCTGAATGTGAAATACTTAAGAACATTCGGCATCGTAATTTGGTCAAGATCCTGACGGCTTGCTCGAGTGTAGATTTCCAAGGAAATGACTTCAAAGCTCTAGTCTATGAGTTTATGCCCAATGGGACTCTGGACAGTTGGCTGCATCCCTTTCCAAGGACAAATGGCATCGATGAGGACCTGAAAATATTAAGCTTTCATCAAAGGTTAAACATTGCTATTGATGTGGCTGCTGCTCTCAATTATCTTCATTACCAGTGCCATAAGCCAATTGTTCATTGCGATTTAAAGCCAAGCAATATTCTCCTTGACAATGATATGACAGCTCACGTGGGTGACTTTGGGTTAGCAAGGTTCATTGAAGAAGCCATAAATCCGTCTCATCGGAATGAAAGCAGCTCAGTTGGACTGAAGGGAACTGTGGGATATGCTGCACCAGGTATGGTAGCTTTGTTTCACCCAACAAAGCTTACAATGGTTTTATGAAGATTAATCTAAACCAAGTACATGAACGAAATTATTGCATTCAAAAGTTCTTTTCTTTGATCTAACAATCAGTTCAAAATTTGCTTATTGCAGAGTATGGTATGGGAAGTAAGCCTTCGATGAATGGTGATGTATACAGCTACGGAATCCTCTTGTTGGAGATGTTTACAGGAAAGAGGCCTACTGATGACATGTTCAATGATGGATTGGATCTCCATAATTTTGTTAAGACAGCATTGCCTGATCAAATTTCAGAAGTTGTAGACCCATTATTTGTTACTGGAGGTGAAGGAGATGAAGAGGAGACCGGGCACTTAGAGAACAGAACCAGGGGACAAATAAAAAAGGACCAAATGCAAGAGAGTTTGATAGCAATCCTAAGAATTGGAATTGCTTGTTCGGTGGAATCAATCAATGAAAGAAAGAACGTTAAAGATGTTCTCACAGAATTGCAGAATGTCAGGAGAATTTTTCTTGGATCCGGGAGGAACTAAAGCTCAAGAGCAGGTGACACAGATCTTTCACATTGATTAATAACTTATAGTTAGATTTTGAAACAGTATGATAGGGAGATTCTTAAGTATAAATGAGTATAACTCTCAGCAAGTCTTTTGACATGTAGGGTTCTAATTGAACATATAGTTTCCCTTTTCTTCTGTCAGGTTATCAGCAGGTTGGTTCAAGGCAACTTCCAATCAACCAGCAGTCTGCCTGTGAATGTTACTGCCGTAGTCCATGTAAAAGATATATATATATATATATATATATATATATATACATGTGTGTGTGTGTGTGTGTGTGTGTGATTTCTCCTTCTCTCTTTCTTTACTGGTTTGGAACATGGCTCTCGTCTGTGCTGCTCCATCCATTAATGTTATTTTGTCGAAATAGCATTCTCTGAAATATATATGTACATATGAAATCCTCTGGTACGGTCATATCAATGGAGAAGAGATGTTGCTGCCTAATGTTTCTAGGCATCAATTGCATACATACTCTGGACAAAATAAATAAATACATGGATCATTGTTATCAGACTCAAGAAAACTAAACTGGGCATTTAAGGAACCTTGGATTTGTACATTAATTACATGTATATATACTGTAGTATCTAATATCATATATGCTTTTATTTAATAAATCAACATTAATTGTGGAAATCTTTTAACTCTATATGTATACTGTAGTATTTAATATCATATATGTTTTTATTTTTTAGTTTAAATATATATCATGAATATGTTTGATTTTGATAAATTAAAAAAAAAGAAGCAAACATGCAACCAATTATCTATATTATCTAAGAATCTGATTAAAATAGAATAAAACAACAAATGAACATGAAAAGTGATTGAACAATCTATGTTGGAAGGATGTTTAATTTTAATCAATAAGTCCTTAACTATTGATTAAAACTCAACTTGAATCTTAATTTTTGTTATTATTATTATTTCGGATCAATGTAATTCAATTTTTTTAACACATGTCAAAGAATCATAATCAATTTTGAAGTGAGACATATAATCAGCAAAAAATTAATATAAACTAAAATATAATAAACCATCAACTACCAAATCCTTGTTATCTGGACCATTTCTTATATATATATATATATATATATATATATATATATATATATATATATATATAGTCAGTGCTGATTTTTTTCTTAAACAAATTGTTTTTTTAGTGTTACTGTCATTAAGTTTTTTTTTATATATATATATAAAAGTATACATCTTAGATTGATCAATTATTAAACCTTAATTATTGTCAATTCTTTTTTTGCAATTAATCATTATCTTTTATGAGTTTGCATGAAGAGTCATTATTACTTACAATCATGTTTATTACTTTTCAAGATTAAATGATTTTTTATACTAATTTTGAAATAACAAACAAAAAAGTCAAAAAATGGAAAATAATAATTATTTTTATGAGGTTATATGAAAAATATAAAAATAATATGAATTATTTGTTGAAAATTGTGATAGAAATAAAAGAAAAACTATAAATTCCTTGTCATTTTGACCCTTACTTCTTTTGAGTATAAATCTACAATTGTAAGATAATATTTGTTATATCAGCTTAGATTGATTAATTATCAAACTTTTATTATTGTTTAAAAAAATGACAATTAATTATTAAATTTTAACAAGTTTGCATAAAAATAGTTATTTTTTTTTACAATAAGGATTATTTTGTATACTACTTTTGAAAAAATAATTATTATTTTTGTGAGGTTGTATGAAAAATAACAAAATTCTTAATTATTTGGAGAAAATTGATATTGAGAAAATGATAAAATACTAGATAATGAAAATAAATAAATAAATAAAAACTACAAAAATAAAAATAAAAATAAAAACAAATAAAAAAGTTGGGTCGGGCGCTTGTACAGCCTACGGGCATGGTGCCTAAGCCACTAGGTTGTAAGCATCAGGCTAGGACTCTAAAAATTATTTTAAAAAACTTGGCTGATGGTTGCTGTCAACACAACGGTCCAACTCTGCTGCTGCCGTCTACGATTTTCAGTAACCACTTGCTGTTGAAAAAAAAATGTTAGGCCAAAAAGGTCCTACTATAGCAGACAAAAAGACACCGTTTCAAGTCAAAAGGCCTAAACGACACGTTAGGGGCTTGTCTACGATGAGACTCCATTTGCTATAGCTTCTTAATAATTAGCAACCATGAATTCGAGATGATTCGTCAGGTTAAGACCCATAACTTGAATGATGTAGCCAATGGAGCCCTTTAAACCTGCAGAAATTGTTTGATTTTTAGAGTAGTTCCTCGATACTTCAAAGAGGAATTTAGCTAATCCAAAGTCACCAACGCTGCTTGGCTTTAAAAATCACAGTGAAAGATCTGAGTTTCACAATGGTGAAGGAGATAAATAATCCAATGCAGAAGGAACATCAATGGCTATTTTCAGTCTGAGTAAAGCTCAATTTATTAGTTCGAGTTGTTGGATGTAGCCCCTGGTCTAGATTGCCATCAGACTCGAACTCAAAAACAAGAACTTTGAAATCATTACCTTGATGATCAACATTGGAGCAAGAAATCATTACCTTGATGACCAACAGTTGAGCAAGCTGTGATGATCCTCAGGAGGTTACGATGCCTTACGCTTCTTAAAGCATTACATTCATGAGTGAAACTTTTTGAAGCACCTTGCTAATGAAGGTTCAGAATCTTGATCGCAACATTTCTTCTTTCACCAGAAAGAATTGCTTTGTACACAGAACCAAAGCTGCCAGAACCATTCAAATTCTCAGCAGCGAATCCATCGGTTGATTTTACGAGTTCCGAGACTGACATACCTACTTTCTATTCCTCAGAGACAGGTGCATTGAAATGCCTTGTTAACTTTCTTACCATACAAAAATTAGAAAGAGAGCACAATACAACAGTAATGAATGATGCTGCTATTATTGATGGGATTACTACCTTGAAGGAAAGAGGTTCTCTGGGTTTTTTCCTGGAGCATTTAGGTAAATGTAATTCTGTATAGCTTATCATTTCCAAATACTGGGATGGCACTTGCATTTGCAAATGTACTTTCTCTTTGTTGGGAATTCCGGTGTACTGATAGTTGCTCATCAGAGAGGTAAGCACACTGAGACAATATTTTACGTGGCTCGGCAAAACACCTACATCCACGGGAGAGAGTCTGTATTATTTAGGGATAGAGAAAGGATACAATAAATACATGGAGGAGGATCACTCAACTCTCAGCTCACACACTCTGCTGCATATGGCAGCAGGGCTGCTGCCCATGGCAGCAGCTCCTCTTTCTCTTCACTTCACGTTTTCCTTCACTTTCACAACTCTCACAATTTTTGCTCTCACATAATGCTTCTATTTATAGGCATTTCATGACAGCTCTTCTTGCTTTGTTGTCAACATTGGTTGCTGCCAAACTCCAACTCATTCAACAATGGTGGCTGCCAATAGTCAATGGTTGGTGCCAACCATTTGCTGCACATGCAATGGCAACCAACCTAACAATCACCCCCTTTGCCATTCATGTGGGGCAACTGTCCTCTTGCTTCTTCAGCACAGGCTTGCATCTTGCAGCTCTTCCAAGCTTACCATTCCGAGAGCGTCTCCGACCAAGTTTACAGGTACTCGCCAAACCTTTCATTCATCAGAGTCACCAAAGCACACCTTTTCTCACACAAAAGGATCACTACAACCAGATGGTCTGCCACTTCACATCTGAAGAGTGTTAACGCTTGTCTCTGGAACACAACATTCCCCTTCGAGCGTATCAACCATGCTAGGTCCGGAATGATTCATCAAGCCTTACACCAAGGCTTACAACACCCCCTCAAACGGAAATTTCTTTTTCCAAGTGCGACGGTCATTATCTGAGTATCTCAATATGATCACGAGCTCACCACTCTTCCAAGAGTCTACTTATCCAGGAGTTGCGCCTCCCCTCTGTTCCACCCTAGGAACCACGCCTTACGTCTCCCTGAATCTCTCGCTAAGAGTCCAGGTAGCTCTCCACCTTCACCTATGGGGGCAGCCCATTAAAGGTTGATCCATATCTGTCTTCATACTTTGAGTATTATAATGCCATTACCGAGCTCACCACCTTGACAAGAGTCAACTCGTTCCCGGAACCTGCGCATGCCCTTCTGCTTCTTCATAGCAACCGCGTCTTAATGCTCCACAAGTCACACACTTATTGTCCAAGGCAAATGTCTTCTAGCTCATTGATCTTTAGCATGGGGGCAATATCCATGAAAGTCAATCCTGCATTTGTCTCCATACTCATCATAGCCACTTCATTGGCTATACACCTGTCCACTCATGTCTAGCCATCACATTGGCTCTGGGGCGTTCTGAACTGGGCTTACATCGTGGCCCACACACCTTCTCCTTAGGTGTCTCCGCTCGTCGTCATCCGGCGGTCTGAAATAGGGTTCCTATCATGGTCCTCACACCTTCTCTAAGGTGTCTTCGCCAATTGTCATGAGGTGGTCTGAAAGAGGGTTCTTATCATGGCCCGCACACCTTCTCTCTAAGGTGTCTTCACCTTTCATAGGTGGTCGCATCCTCCTTCAGCTGAGATGCTTCAAAGTGGCTCCAGAATTCTCTACCACCATGTGCACTATGGGAGAGATAGCTGCCACTAATCACATAGAAAGAGAAACTTGCGGTATACTCCTCGCAATCCTCCACCTCGATTTCTATGTTTGGAGCTTCTATGCCTTTCTGCTTGACAGCTCCACCTACACCAACTCTCTTTAATAATTCACCACCACCACTTTCGGTCTCAAATCTCAACGATCGGACCGTACCATTGCATCCAGAACGATCAAATTAGCTGGAAACAAGTTTGAAATCTTCCAGATCGCATTTCAGACGACCAAGATTTGATCAAAACAATTCTGGCCTAATCAACGGCTCAAATTCAATCTTAGATCTGGTTGCACGTAGGATCAGCTACACTGGATCCTGTCCCTCGGCTTGGCGGCTCGGCTCGGCTTCAATTCAGCTCGGCTCACCCGGCTCGGCTCGCGGCTGGTGACGTGGCAGGTGGGTCCCACTTTGCTGACGTTGCTGCTGACTGGTCGCTGACATGACATGCTGACTGTGCATGCTGATGTCATAATTACGTCATGCTGACGTCATCCTTATCCGGGTCTAGCACGTGGGTCGGGTCGTCTGGTATTCGGGTCGGGTCGGCTCATCCGGGTGAAGAAGACGCGTGTGACGCGTGGCGTGCGTCTGTGCGCGTGGGCAGTGTCCTCGCCGGCGCGTGACGGCGCGTGCGGCGGATTCCAACGTCCGATTTCGACGCGGTTTTCAACAGTGGCTTCGTCTCTTCCTCCTCTACACAGTGGTATGGTCAAAACACAATTTGGACAACTTTTATTTTTGAGCAAAAATCAAACACCCCTTTAAACCATGTGCTCTGATACCAATTGTTGGGAATTCCGGTGTACTGATAGTTGCTCATCGGAGGGGTAAGCACACTGAGACAAGATTTTACGTGGTTCGGCAAAACATCTACATCCACGGGAGAGAGTCTGTATTATTTAGGGATAGAGAAAGGATACAATAAATACATGGAGGAGGATCACTCAACTCTCAGCTCACACACTCTGTTGCATATGACAGCAGGGCTGCTGCCCATGGCAGCAACTTCTCTTTCTCTTCACTTCACGTTTTCCCTCACTTTCACAACTCTCACAATTTTTGCTCTCACATAATGCTTCTATTTATAGGCATTTCATGACAGCTCTTCTTGCTTTGTTGTCAACATTGGTTGCTGTCAAACTCCAGCTCATTCAACAATGGTGGCTGCCAATAGTCAATGGTTGGTGCCAACCATTTGCTGCACATGCAATGACAACCAACCTAACACTCTTGACACTTCCGTCTCCAAATCATTACAAGAAATTAAGATTATGATGCTTGAGAGCTAATAACCTGCCGAGAAACTCGGGGATCCTCTCAGTTAAATTATTTTTTGACAGATCTAGTTCTTCTAAACCTCTCGAAGTTTTCAGAGATCCAGGAATTGGTGCTTCAAATTTATTTCCCTCTAAATGCAGGCGTTCTAATAAACTGAAACAGGTGCCAAGGTACTTTGAATTTCACCTGGCATTTTGTTCCCTCGTACATCCAACTCCACATGATTTTGTAAGCTATTACTTGTAATGGCAGGGGACAAGTTAAGGAATAATTAGACATTAACAAAGAAATTCAGACAGATGAAAGACCAAGGTTGTGACGTAGCTCAAGTAAACGATAGCATTTTTGTAAGTCAAAACTCTTGAAAAAAAAAACATAATTACATAACTATGAGGAAATATTTAAAATATTTATTTTTTATTTATCTTAATTTTACTAGCTAAATAATTATTACAATCCTTTATATAGATATTTTTTTAGAAAACTACATTAATACTAAATAAAAAATTAGAAAAAATATTCTTTTCAAATAAAAAAAAACTAGAAAATCGTAATAGTATTAAATAGAAAAATAAAATGGGAAAAAAACTAAAATTACTAAACTAAATAAAATAAAATATTCTAAAAAAAATCTTGCAGTAGTCTTCCTAAATTGGAAGGAACTAATCATTGAATTTAAAACTTAGTCACAAACTCTTCTCCATCACGAAACATTATTTTATATATGAGTTATTTTGTCATGAATCTCTAATATTTTTGTTAAGCCACCCTAGCTCTAACATCCTTTTACAAATCATCCTGTCGTATTAACATCTTTGTGCAGTTCGTCTAGTTAGCCAAAGAACTAGGAAAACTCAAGTCATCAACATCCCCATTTCCCAGGTTGTTTTGATCAAAATTGAGTCTAACTAAACTGTTTAACCATCCTAGATTCCTTGGAATAGTTACAGTGAGACCATTTTGAGCAAAATCGAGAACCTGAAGTCCAGAAGCATTAGACATTTATACAGGTATGAGTCCTGTAAAACTTTTAACACCACCAGCAAATATTTCCACGCCACGAAGTCAAACCTACATCTGGTGGTAACTGCCCATGCAGCTGGTTTGAGTAACAGAGAACCAGTATATTGAAGAAATATTATAAATTGAAGATGGAATCATACCAGACAAATAATTTTCATAAACCTGAAAAGAACCCAATCATCTTATATTAGGCATGCTTCCTCGTGAATTATTCAGGGGAAGTGACGAAGCAAACATAGAAGAAAATTCCCTATCCAAGGTGGTGTTAACAGTAGGTAAAATATTAACTTCCTATTCTATTTCTCTTGGTTGAATGAGCATCTACATAACTAGTTTGTACATAGAAAGATAACTCTCTACAATTACTCCACTTTATCTTTTTAATTCTCGCCAACATTCTCCCTCAAATTGATGCATAGATGTCTGCCAACCAGTCATTAGACTTAACAAATAGGTTCTAGCTTATTTGTTAATATGTACTGGACAATGCCACAGCATTTTGTTTCTAGCTCCTTCAAGTAACTGAATTACCTCCCACAAAGGTATAAAATAGTCAAACATGGATACTTGTCAGTAACACTTCCTACTCAATCTGTATTTGTATAGCCACTAATGTCCAGATGATCATTCTTTGAGAACACGAGCGCTTTTCTAGGAGCAGATTTCAAGTAATGAAATCTGTGACATAAGAGATAACTAATGTTCGGCATTTACCAAAGCAACATTCCTTGAACCATCATTGAAACCTGTCTCATGCTATTTTCGAGCCTTGAGTTCGTCCCACCATCTTAGATACCCATGTAATTTAAAACAAGTCTCGTGGGCATGTTTTAAATTACCACAGTATGGCCAACGTCCTCCTCCTGTTTGTAACTTTGACTTTAAAGATTGATTTGGCTTTCCACCATTTATAATTTACAAGGTATCTACATATATAGTTTGTACGGATAGCTAATTTAGAAAGTTATCCTTAGCTATCAATTAGTTGATTGCTCTAATTTACGTTGACCCGTAAATTGTGAAGTTTACAAACACAGCAAAATAGATCTCTACAATTACCCCACTTTATTTTGCCAACTAACGCTAAGTGGAAGGCTACCTGTAAAGCTATTACCTCCAAAACCTAGGATAACCAACTTTGTCAGTGCGCTAAACTGGTCTGGAATCTCCCCAATAAACTTGTTGACAGCAAGACCGAGCACTCTAATTTCTGTACAATAAGTGAGATTAGTTGGAATCTTTCCTCCTAAGTAATTAATGAAAGTCAAGATGATATGCTGCAAGGGAAAGAGACGACCAACCCGTTCTTCAGGATATTGACCCACCAAAGCTGTTGTTTCACAGGTTAATTCTTGTAAGATATGTAAGATTTCCTATAGAAGGCGGTTTAGAGCCTACTAAACTTTAATACTCCAGGTTCAAAGTTACCACACTTCCATTAGATGGACAGCATGAAACACCAACCCAATTACAGAAATTGATTGAATCATTCCATGAACTCATGATTTTGTGCGGATCTTGAATTAGTTTTGCATGAGGCGAACTCGGATTTCGATCCCATTAGCAGAAACATCATCATTGAAGGAAAGACCACCGCAAACTGCAGTTTGTATTATAAGCATTTCATCTGAGCTAGCACTAGGCCAATATCATTCTCCATTTGAGATGAAATCACAAAATTTAGCATTAAAAGGAGGAAAGCCTGATTCATAAAGAAGTCTCATTCCAACAATCTCATTCAAACGACCTACAGGATGCCAACGATCCCACCAAGGAAAAGCATTCCGTCCATTCCCAGTACTATGCACCAGATGATCCCTTGCAATGCTTCTTAATTTTAAGATTGTCCTCCAGTTCCAGCTGCAATCATTTGAGATATTCGTACTCCAAATACTTTTATTCTTCAACAAAAAGACATGACACTAGCAAACATAATGACCCTGGTTTTAAAAGCAAGCTCCAGATATGTTGGTAAAATGAAACTGGAGGATATATACTTAATCTACTTGACTATGATCTAAAACTGAAGGCAAGCACACACATGGCCAACACATGCTCGTGTTTGAAGAAAACACAAGTTAAAAATATGCAACGGGTCAACTTAGTTTAAAAGCACGGGCAAATAACAGAAGAAAGAAATTCATTTGACCTGCTTTTGCTGTAGGAAGAATTAGTCCTCTTTTCTCTAGTCTTATAAAGCAATCCCTTAAAATGGTGCAACAACCCTTTTTCCTGCAGTATATACATTAATTATTAGGATATACAATTCAATTTCTAGGCAGACATGAATATGATTTAGGGCAAAAAATAGAACAGCATTGAATACCATAAATACTTAATAGCATATCAGTACTGAAAAAGAAAGAATTCACAATTCACAGTGAGTCACACTACTTTAGAAAGAGTGCCCCAAAACATTTCAAATAATCAGTAACTCTGACCTGTTCACCGTTTCATGGGGTTTCATTGTAGAAATTCGGCTTGCTTAAGTTCTCTTAGTAGGTTCTTCCTAAGGTAATGGATGGTGCTTAATGCATATGTTGCATGGAAAAACCTATCAAATTTCTGTACTAGGAATCTCCCTTAAATGGTGGAAATGAATTGAAAAAGCAGGTTCTAATCTTATGGAGGATTAAGGGCCACCTTATCAGTATCTTTATACCAAGAGGTCATATTGTAGTAATATTTACATGCTAGCAAAATATGAAAGGAAAACAGGAAGAAGAGAATTCACCATGATGACCTAATGAAAAATCACCTATACCATTATATCTGAGGACCAGGGAGTAACACAAGACTGATTTCTTGTTTTCTGAGCTTGCAATTAACTAATTATTAACATCAAATGACACCAGGAGTTCCCCCAAACACTTCAGTGGGAAAGATAATACTCTTTCGGTCTGAAGGGTCCCAGTGAAGTGCTCAAGGGAACTCTAGGGGACACTTGATCTATACACCATTGCACCCATACCAAATTACTAATCCTCTTGTTGTTTATATTATCAGTGATGGTCGCCAACTTATATAGGAGCTGTTTCGTACAGCAGCTAGTAGTACATAGTGAATCTAGACGCAACAATAGGCTGAGTGGATGGGAGATTAATGTGATACAGAGAATAATTCAACTCTTTCGTATTCTATGATGATAGACATCCAGCCTTTCCTTTTCAGATCTTCGAGGTAGATCTTATTAAGATTCTAGGAGAATATACATTTATACATTACACTAAAATTTGATCACAACAAAGGTCCCTATCCTTTCGGCACCAATTTGATAAGCATCCCTTTCAAGTATTTCTAATTGTTGAAACTCTTATACTTCAAAAAGAAAACAAGAGATATACTAAAGATAATTGGACATGGAAGAAAGAGAGAAGAAGAACAGCATGTGACCAGCTTTGAAATTTAGAAATTTTATGTTTCTCTTGAGCTCAATTTGGCTTCTTCTTCTTCTTCTTCTTCTTGTTATTAAGGAAATGAAGGATACGTAAATGCTTTTTTCTTTTTTTATTTGAGGAACTAAAAATCAAAGACATTATATTATAGAAAAAAACTATTCTGATGGTGAATTTACTATGCCTCTCTCACAGGTCGAGGACGGCTACATCGTGTTTCTTGTTCTACATTCATTGCTTAGAATATCAGTTCAGTCTTTGTTTATTGTTAATGTTTATTTTTAACATTTATTAACATATATGGTGATTGATTAATATTACTAACATGCCGACCAAGCTTATGGTGCGTGTTCCAAATTTTTCATCGTCAACAAAGAATTTCACGTCGCCCACATTTTTTTTTCTCGATTGAATCGAGTTTTAATTTAGTCTAGCGTAGCGGGGACACCTAAACTAGTATTTGCGTATTCATTGATGGCTCAAACCAAATCTTTTTATACTAATTGAAACTTGATAACCATATCTATGAAATAAACAGGCAAGAAAAATTGAAGGAAAGCATTGTCATTGCTTAAATGCAAAACAATATATTAATGGAACCTAAACGAAGCAAATAAAAATTAGCATGCAGTTAACAGCATTTATACTTTTAACTGCAGTCATGTCGTTTCTGTAGTTAAGAAAGAATGTAGAAACTCCCTATATTCTAAGTTGGTTGCCGATAAATTAGCGGTTCCTTTGTATGAAAATGAAGCCTCTAGCAAGGATAACATGCACGTTGCTGTTTTTGCGTTGATCCAGTACCCCAAGCAAAGCATATAGCTAGCATGAATCTAGACAGAACTGTGGGCAACAGGGAAGGTATAGAATAACTTCCCCTTCATTTTGGTCCCTATCCATAATCCAACCTTTAATTTCATTTTCAGCAGAATTTCCTAACAACAAATAAAGCTGAAAGGATAATACCAGAGTACGTATAAGAGCGTGGAAGAAATTTATGGCCACTCACCCGCAGCATAAACAGCATTCATACGGTCCAGATTCTGACCAGGTTCAGTCCTCTCATGTCTTCGATTGTTTGGTCCCCTACTTGCTCACAATAGATCAAGAAACCTTTACCATATCAGAGCTAGGCAGATATTGTGTAACAAAGAAACAAAGATCTTGCTGTCCCCAAGAGTTTCCGTGACCTCTTTTCATTATGCCTATTCCTAAGGGTAGCTGTAATCCTACCCTAACCCTACTGGAGTGTTTAGGGGATCTCTGGATGCCAATTTGACTCTAGTTAAGAGATAGTTCTTCAACTTGTTTTGCATGTCAATTAATTTGTCGCATTTATTTTTTCGATCCAATATTTTACATTCATATCATTGTTTCCATGGAAATAAATATAAACCATGAATGTATGCCTCAATAAATTTCCTGTTACAGCCCCATGCATGCCAGCATAACTATTTCCTACATATGAAAACAAAAACAAAAACATGAGGGCACCCTGCGTGAATTACTACTAGAAAATTAGAAAAAAAAAAAAGCAATGAATTAAAACTCCGACGGACAATATTTCATTATTGTTTGCATATGAAAATTGCAACGAAATAAAAAAAAATTAATTGTCGGCAATTCTATTGGCCTTTTTGATTTATTGAATTGCAGATGAAAATTCTTATCAGCAGTTTTAAAATGAATTAAAACCCAAGAATCTTCTCTTCCCCCTGGTTTCTTTTTCTTCTTCTTCAATTCAAACCCTAACTCTAATTAATATTCTGTCACTGTTCACCAATCAAAATTGTGATGGAAAATTTTCATTCATAATTTCTGATGGAATAAAAAAATTTTAAAAAAATTGTGTTGGCAATTTTGTTGGCCTTTCTTACTTGTTAAATTGCCAATGAAAATTTTCGTTAACAATTTTAAACAGAATTAAAACCTGACAATCCTCTTTCGCCACCCCCCAATTTCTTCTTCTTCTTCTATTTTCCGACAACCCCCCTCTAAAATCCAGCCACCCAACCCAGCGGTGCCAATGCAACCTTCTTTTCTTAGTTTCATTTCTTCTCAAGTTTCACTCCAGGAAGTAAGAAAATCCATTAATTTTTTTGTAACACTCATTTATGTTTAAAATTAATTTATTAAATTTTTTTTGTAGAATTTATAATTTGCATATATAATTAAGTGTTTTACTTGTTTTATAATATAATTTTGTTGTATTAATGTATAATGTGTATTTTAGAGTTTGTTTGATATTTGAAAGAAATGAATTTAATTTGTCATTTAATGAAATTAATTATAATTTTATAATTTAGGTGTGTTAGAATCGATGAAATGATGGGTGGTTTAATGAATACTAATTATTTTTTGTTAATTTTATGGTTAAGTTGGAAACTCGAGGAAAATTAATTTTGTATGAAATTGATAATAAATAAAAAGTATTAATTTAGATTGAATAAATTTGAATTAAAAAAAATAATGGATAATTAGTTGGGACACAAATAATTTTAGTCAATAATGGGTTTTGTTGAAAATTTAAGAAAATTAAATTAATGTGTAATTGATAAAAATTAGGGTATGAGTTGATGTTATTATTTATTGATAATAGTATGATATGTAAATTTATGATAGGTATAATAATAATGATAGTAATAATTATGATAATAATATTTGTAATGATAATTATGATAATAATAGTAATATTAACTAGTTATGTGGTTTGTACATTTTAGAACATGTATTTTAATTGATATACATAACACATAGTATTTTTCCCGAGAATATAAAAATATTGTAAATTAGAGACAACATATTTTTACTTGGGTATTTAAAATTGTGGCTAATGGTGTTTTTTAAAATAAAGTTTTATTTGAAAATAAATTAAAATAATTATTTTTATATATATAATTTTTACTTTCGATTACACCACATCAAAACTATAAAAAAATACTAAAAATATATTAATATAATATTCTGTAAACCAAAACTATTTTTAAAAAGTACCTGCAAATAGAAGCAGTGCCAAACATCAATTACTAGCTTGGGTATAATAAAAGTCTTTGAGCCCGTGTTACTGGCGGCTTCTTTTCAATTTAAGGAATTCAACTCAATCTTTTTTTTTTTGGCTATAAATTAAATAGTTATATTATCCAATAATTAATTAGAGTAATAAGTAACTATAAATCTAGTTTGGTTCTTGATTAGATGTTTTAATTATATGAATATTTATATACTATATATTTCTTTTACTCTTTTTAGAATTCATTTACGTACCACATATACTTAAGCTATTTGACTTAATTAAAAACATTATGATAGGATATTTATTTCAATTATGAATTGCAAAAGGAAAATGATCGTGTGTGTGTGTGTATATTATCATAATTCAATTGTAATTACATTATTTATTATAATTACCAATCAAAATAATTTATTATTGCCTACGGGCATTAAAAAGTTTAAGGGTTTAACAAGGCAAGAATTTTCCATTCTATACAAGTTCATAGATAATAAAACTTATTCCGAAAAGAAAATAAAAACAAATGCGTAAGTAATCCTTCCCATCCCATTATATATATTATTATAGGTTTTTTGTCTTTTAAACCTGGGCTAGAAGGATGTTTCAAACTCGGAACACAGCACAAACCTTTAGAACATCCAAAAATATTGTGTGGCAGCCTCCTTGAAACTTGTGTCTTCATGTAATTCACATAATTCTGACCGTCGTGGAAGATCTTTCTCTTCTGAGATTTCTTGAAAAAGAACGAATATCCATATTATTGTTTTTGTCAAAATCATTCATTCAACAACAACCATGATGAGAAGAGTTTCTCACAAGATGTTAGATTAATTACCAGCAACTCTCTGTCGTGGAAAAACTCCTATCCTCTTTGCTACAGCACCCACTGCTGTAATCTATTTTTGTTGACAATCATTTTTTGTTGACACCAAACAATTTTCTGGGGAACTACATGTTCATACAACTGAAAGACAAATCATGTTGACAGCTATCATTAAGCAACCACTGCGTTCTATGCAAAAAGTGATTAAGGAAGTTGATCATAGTGAACATCAGAGTTCTGTAATTCTGCCCTTCAATCTCACAGAAGAAGAAAGAAATGCGTGGTTTCGGAAAAAAGGCACCGGATTTTGAGATTTTGAAGTCAAACAACTTGACCAAGAAATTTCATGGTCGATTTCTTGAATTTTTCAGCAATGAGTGTACTGTTCAAATCTCCATGACATGGATTTCGCCGGTAGCATCCTTTGAAAGAAGAGAGTTCTTGGCCCTGGAAAGTGTGTTCAAAGTCCACCCTCATGGCTGCTTATTGATTCTATCAAGAGATATGGATTCCATACAAGGTTGCAGGATTCTGAAACCACTACTTGACCATAAGTACAGAGTTGCTGCAATTAGCTGACTTGTCCTTTATGTTCAAGACAACTCCAGCGGAAACTTGGTTTGAAGAGATGAAGAGTGGGGACAAAGACCCTGGCGAAATTCCGTTGTCTCAGAATCTATCAGAATCTATCAAACCTCATTATACTTCCAGTTTTAAACATGTATGGAGGGATTTCATTGTCCTAAAAAGTTTTGCAGGCTTGAGGAACGCAATTGGAGCACAAAGTATTGGTGTGTCCAAGAATTGGACAAGATTGAACAATGCAGTTCTAGTCTTTGATATGAATCATCCACTACTTTTCAAGTTCATAGAAGAATTCGCTTCGACTTTCGATGGAAATAAATGGGGGCATAACGGACCCTATTTGGTCTCCAGAGTTGTGCAGAAAGTGGCTGAGAGACCTGGATATAACTTTACAATCTTGCCTCCCATGGCATTCTATCCAGTTGGTTGGAATAGGATAGGTGGTTTTTTCAAGAAATCAGAAAGCAATGCGGAATCAAGATGGGTAAATGCCAAGCTGCTTCAGCTTATAAGTGGGGAGACTTGTGGGATACACGTATGGAACAGGCAGAGCAGTAGATTCAGCATTGAAGAGGGAAGTATCATGGGTAGATTGATCTCGGATAACTGTATCATTTGGGAATACAAATAAAGCTCTTGAAGAAGATTTATGAATAGAGATGTATAAAGTTTCTTCAATCAGGTAGCTGCACCCGTACAGAGTCATCAGATACAGAATCAACAAAAATCCTCCCATTGTTTATAGATGAGTCCACTCGTTGCTTGAAAGTCCCATATTTCTTCCGAGAGTTTTTTGTATCTTTATTTGTCGATTTCATTCATCTCCCATTCAACGTAAATATCACAACGAGGACATAAAAGCAAATCTCTCGCAACAAAGATGTAAATTTTTTTTTCTGAATTATAGGCGACTAATTGTTTCCTTTGCATGTCATCCAACATTTGAATACAAGTAATGTAAATGCCCTCAAGTGCAACCTCTCGTTGACCCTAATAAGAACAATAAGCAATTAACACAGAATCTCTTTATAGAGGAATCACTTCAATTTATATTATGACTGTTAACCAATCTTCAAAAGCATGTGGTTCCAATTTGCCATAGAAATCAGGCACGTCCACCTTCATTCTCTTAGTGAGTTCGTCGATGGGTTGATTCTCCAGCCCTTGCCTGTCATGGTTTCGCGGAAAGTCATCTTTGTGATGCTAAACTTGGTGGTGATGGGGCTCAAAATCTCTGCCGAATTCAGTTTCCAAGTTTTCCCCACCAATTATGTGATTTCCCTCCAGTGACTCCTCACGAAGTTGGTCACACCCCCCTTCTATTAGGAGATCTTACCCCCTCTCGAGCTCGACGTTCATCCACAACATCTATTCGGTTAGAAAGTTGTTCCAACATAGTGGTGATATGAATGATTTACTGTTAGAATTTGGTATGTTGGCATGGGGAATTGTTGGGAACATGAGGGTTCGACATAATATACGAGTTACTGCTCTGGGTTACAGTCATGAACAGCTCTAAATTAATGTAAATGCCCTCTGGTGCAACCTCTCGTTGACCCTAATAAGAACAATAAGCAATTAACACAGAATCTCTCCGTAGAAGAATCACTCCAATTTATGTTTAAAGAAAAGCAATTGCCAAGAATACAAAAACTGCATATCTTTTTTGTTCTGTTCCTCTCTTAAATACCCTCCAGCTAAGGAATTACAATCTAATATGTAATTAACATCTAATACTAATCTGACTAGGAAACTACCCGCTAACTAGGATAATAATAACTAACAGCTAATAAGCTTATAACAGCTCTCAAGATTCTTTGAATTTCCCACGTTTCTGTTATCCAGTAGGCTTTGTGAGTTAAAGGGTCTCTTCCCCTGTCTCCTGATTTGCATCACCAAGGTTATCATCTTTTCTTTCTTTTCGTGAACAAGAAAAGAACTAAGGTTACATTGATCTGATTTCAGAATATTTTACCACAAATCATAATCCTAAGCCTTTTCAATCTCAACCTGAAACTAAATCTCCTAAATCTCCATACACGAAATCCCGGCAACCTACGAAATGACTTTTTTCTGGTTAACTTGCGATTCTTTGCCTTTTTATCCTTGGAGGCAAAATCATCGTTCCTGCAGCTACCAGAAGCAAACTTACTAGGTTCATCGGACCCAGGATCACTAAAAGCCCCAATCTGTCTTATGGATGCCCATGGATCATGCACCTCATTTTCAGTATCACTGCCCCATAGAGGGATAGGCTTTATCATCGGCGAGCCACTGTAGTCCTGAAAATGGGTTGCCAAACTTGTGTGCTCCATGTCAAATAATCTCCTCAGAGATGTGCTTCCCACTTTCATCAAGTCCAGCAAACTACTACTTTTGTGAGATGAAGAGAATGAAGAACAGGAAGCAGTTGAAGATGACAATGAAGGTGAAGATGAAGACCAGTACAACGATTTCTGGTATTCAATAATCTGTCTGATCCTTTGCTTCTTATCTTCTGTATTGAAGAAGCAAGGGGAATCATCATCCTTCTCTTCTGTTATTTCTGATGTCATCTTATTCTCTGAGTTCGTTTTTTCTCGTATTTTTGAAAGGACAAAAGACAGTCCTTCGTATATGGAGCTAAAAAAATAAGTAATTTGGATAAAAATGTTGGGAAAGCCGGCCATAACCAAATGTTGTTCCTACCCTCTGTCTTTACGAAAATCCAAGTATGGTCATTTGGGCATAAAAATACAGGGCAGAGATGACTTGCATAGTTGCCTTCGGAGTTTGGAATGTTGAAGCTCTTGATTACTGGACACTGACGACATCCACTCTACGAAACTTGTTACATCCCACTGTTGTTAGGGTTGCCCAACGTCTAAATAGTTGCTTCTCGTAGTACCTTAAAAAAAGAACAAAAAAAAAATAGCAGCTAATTGTTGTCATTTCTCTAATAGACGACCGCAGTTCTTATGTGAGGGCTTGCGGTCTCATGTGAGGGCTAGTTCCATATTTGCTAGTACTTTTATATCATTGTATAAACTTATGTGTTAATCAAAATCAAATCAATTTCGTGTCATAATCTCCTCAGAGATTTGCTTCCAACTTTCATCAAGTCAAACAAACTGCTACGTTTGTGAGATGAAGAGAATGAAGAACAGGAAGCAGCCAAATATGAAGACCACTGATACAATGATATCTGGTACTCGTAATCTGTCTTTGCTTCTGATCTTCTGTTTTGATGAAGCCACGGGCATCCTCATCCTTCTCTAATATCATGGTAGTCGTCTAAATACTTTTTCCCTCGGCAAGTGAATGGACAAAAAATAGTTAATTATTTAAAAAAGTAAAAGAACAAATTTGAGAAAGCCGGCCATGGCAAAATGCTGGCTTTACCTTTTGTCTTTAGGAAATCTAAGTTGGTGCCTGGGAACAAACATGAATAATTTCCCTATATGCCTTTGGAATGTTGGAGCTGTTAATTAATTGCAGAGTAGTAGTAAGGACAGCCACTCCAGACAAACTTGGGTGGGATCCAGAGAATGTCTCTTTTAGTACCTTGAAAAAAGAAATAGTTGCTTCTTAACACTGCTCTAACAGGCAACCGGCATGGGAACGAGTCTTCCTGTAATCTCTGATGGAACTGAATGAAATAATAATTGAGGGTTACTTTAGACACAAGCCAAGCGAGGAATACAAGTGAAGTAATTGCAGAGAATTGGAGATAAAGGCAGATAAATTATTGCATTCCACTGAAAACGATATCTTCAAGGTTAGCCCCAGCAACTAAACTGGGATGGAGACAGAAATGCAGAGCACAACAGGATGCTAAATTTTTTGGTGGGCAAATAGTATCCTTAGGCCAATGTTCACGTGTTTAGACTAAATCCATCTCCTGAGTTCAGTCAAAGACCATGCCAAGGCTCTAAACTAATGAGAGAATGCATTCTCGCTGCTTGACCAAGGAAATACGCAGGGACAACTGGAAAATTCAAACGTCTTGGGCTGTCCTTCTAGCAGGTCACAAATGCTTCAGATGGTCATTTTACATCTCGAGTTTCCTTGCTCAATGCCTCAAGCTATTTCGGTGGCTGAGCCTCATTTAGCATCTTAAATAAAATAAAATAAAAAAAGAAAAGAAAAGAAATTGGACTCAACACGGTGCAAAAGGAAAAGTATCATGGGCGCTGATTAGATGGGCTTAGTCAGAGTAAATTAGCCCGCAGTGCCTCGAAAGCCACTCCAAAACTCTCCCAAGTAAAATTACTGATAGAGTGCTATAAATATAAATTTTAAGGTTATTAAAGATTTATAAAAAATCAGTGACTATTTATCATGAGGTTGAAACTGCGGAACAATGTTTAAATATATTTAGTTTGGAAAAAATAGTAAATTAATTTTTTTAGTATTTTTTTAATAATTTTAATGTCTTAATATTAAAAATAAAAAAATATTTTAATATATTTTTAAATAAAAAAACTTTTGAAAACCATCCCAAAAAAACAAAAATTACAACAATCCCGTGCTCACAATAAAAAAAATCCAAAGTCAACAGGGAATAAAGACCTTAAAACTACACCACCTGTTATAGATAATGCCCTGGAGACTGAAAAAGAGATAAAGAAAAATATCTACAAAGCAAAGCATACGCATCCTAAAGTTGGATGGAATTATGCAGATACTCGACTGCCCGTAGATCTGCAGAGAGAATTATAGCTGGTATTGATGATGCCTTGAGTTTGCTAACCCAGATTATACCTGATAAACAATTTGCAAGCTGCAGAAAGGAGCTGAACATGGACATCTTGTATTGCAAGCTGCGTATGGACATGATTATAATTAATTAGGCATTTCACAAAGAGTACATACCAGCGAGGAGACATCAGCAGTAAATTATTTGTCTCGGAGAGGGTTATTGCATCTGATGATTCTAGGATACAGCGATGGTAAAGAACTTGAAATCTATATAGTAAATTTTAAATTTGAGTCAGGATATGTATTTTTTATAAAAAATTAAAATAACTGGGATTTTACTCGTTCATGTAAACTTATAAAATATACTTTTGGAGAAGTAGGGTTTTTTCTGATAAAAAAAAAATCTGATGAGATCAACGTATAGAATATTATCATTCAGTAATGCTCTTTCTTCACAGCCCCTTCGCTCGACTTAAATGGCAGTCAGATCAGACATGCATCAACATTTAAAAATAACTTCGAACAACCAGCTTTAATGAATGGATTGATTTCGGAGTTAACGCTAACAATAACTAGTCCCCACAGATTAATGTCTGGTTAAACCCATCCAAATCAGAGACATTCTGATAGTTTTGTGAGAATTTAGTCTCTAATCCCGATGTTGAATTTCTATTCCTAGACTTTCATCACATTTTCGGTTAACAACAGCATTGGATCCGCAACTAAATAATGATCTCGATCTGTTCCAAATTTATGGTTACGTATTATGATTACATTGTGAAGATATATTTATTTGAGAATAATATAAATTATATTTTAAAATTTTATTTAATAGTTTAAATTTTTTAATTTCAATTAGTTATCTGATATAATATTAAATTTTTAATGATAAAGCTATTATAAGTTTGAATTTTATATTTTTTATTTATTTGATAAATATTAACATAAGATGGTGTGAGCCTGTAAGTTTAAAACCTAAAAAATTTTCATTTAAACAACTATGTTAGAGAATAATATAAATTATATTTTGAAATTTCACTTAACAGTTGAATTGATTTTTTTTATTGTAGTATTAAATATTAGAAAATAATATAAATTATATTTTAAAATTTAACTTAATAGTTTAATTTTTTAGGTTGAATTGATTTTTTAATATAATACAAGTTTAAATTTTATTATCTCTATTTATTTGATAAAAATTAAATAAAAAATAGTATAAATCTATGTAAATTTCAAGCTCAAAAAACTTGTAATTTAAATTATATTAAAAAATAATATAAATTATATATTAAATTTCATCTAATAATTTAAATTTTTAGATTAAAATAAATTTTTCACCGTATAAACTGCAATTGCAATAAAAGCTTGGCTTGGCGAGATGAAGAGTAAGACGGATCCAGGTTACATTCCACCGTCTACAAATCCAAATATACGGAGGGATAACTTCTTAATGTACATGTATATTTTAGCATTATTTGCATCACTCCAAGTAAATGCAGATCTGGACAGAGGGAGAGTAGAACTGGTAAAGGCTTTGAAATGCATGTTTATGGATGCCAACATACGTTGTGTTTTCAGGATATACTCATTCACTTCACCAATTACACCAAATGAAGAAAATCACAGCACAAAATATCACCAAAACGTTCAAGGTTTTTCACTACATGCTTTGGCAAGATGATCCTGTTGAATTTTCCCAACTGAACAGAGTTTTACATCTACAGAGAAAAAGTAGATCATAGACTATGTAGAAAGAGAAAATTTAAAACTCGCTGTCTGCAAAAAGTAACAGCAACAACACTAAAAGACCAGACATTCAATGGATATATTAGATCTCAATAGGCACAGGTTCAGTCAGTAGCCAAACATAACTAAAAGCATCTCTAACAAAAACTTCAACATAACTTCACCGAGGTAACTAGTTGTCTTCCGGTAGGAGGTTAGCTACTCTACTCTCTCAGATCTAACTTCTTTTCTGAAGGACCTCCGGCCTAAACTGCACAAACACCAGACATTTTACAAATGCATTAACAATCGCACAAAACACAGAGCAAGGGAGGAAGGCTCTCACTTCTTTGCACTCTCAAAAGAGTAAAAATCAGTCCCGGAGCAGTTGATACGGGACCTCCAAAATGAGCACAAAACTTGAACACAAACATCAAATTCAGGTACTTCAGAAAATGTAAACTTGACAGATTCCCATCAACTCTACCTTCATAAGAATAGCAAGATCAGATACCAAAGCAAAAGATTAAAAAAAATAGAAAAAATGAAAAACCAGATACCTTGGAAACATTGGCTTGTCCTGTCTGCAAATGAACACGTCAATAATGTCTAAGAAATAGACAGGGGAGGTTTGAAGGAGGAAAGAAGAAGGGATCACAAGGAATGCAGGATAGTGTATAAAAAAAATAACATTAAACT
The DNA here is from genome assembly GCF_951802175.1 of Populus nigra. NCBI lineage: Eukaryota > Viridiplantae > Streptophyta > Magnoliopsida > Malpighiales > Salicaceae > Populus > Populus nigra. The sequence goes on from NC_084854.1 coordinate 19,414,674, forward strand.
TTATAATTTAATAATAATAATAATTATTATTATTATTATATTCGATGGCTATAAAATATTCAGTATGCATACAGAAAATTTGTACCGTAGAATAACCCAAAACTCTTCGTGAGAAGGGATAGAATTTCATTCCCTTTTTAGGGGAAAAAGCTTCATGGAATCCCATTCCCTTTCTTTCAAGAGATGATAAAATAAAGAATCTCATTCCCAAAATCCCCATTTCCCTCCCTCCCTCACTCCCTCTGTCTCCCTCTCAAGATCTTATAGCAAAGCAGAACTGAATAATACTGTAACAAGAAATTAAAAAACAAGAATAAACACAAGTTCAAAAAAGCAACAGAAAAAGTAATACAAATTCAAAAAGCAACGCCTCGAAAGAATAAAAAAAAGACATCCATTGCTAGATGCAGCACCCCTTTTCTTCTCTCTATCAGCTATCATCCATCCTGCTTCTCTCTCCTTGTCAAAATCCAGATCAAACCGAAGAACCCATTTTCTTCACTTTCCCATCAAAACCCCACGACCTTTTTTTATTTTTGGTTTATTACTCCCCATGAAATAATAAAAGAGGAAAAAAAAAAAAACATGACCGAACCACCCAAAACCGTTCGGAAAGTACTATTAGAAGTAGTCGATGCACGTGATCTTCTCCCCAAAGACGGTCAGGGAAGCTCCAGCGCCTATGTCATTGCAGACTTTGACGGTCAAAGAAAACGAACCAACACAAAATACCGAGACCTCAATCCAGTATGGAAAGAGACCTTCGAGTTCACCGTTTCCGACCCAAGCAACATGGAGTTCGAAGAGCTGGAGATCGAGGTTTTTAATGACAAGAAATTCTGCAATGGCAGTGGCCGTAAAAACCATTTCTTGGGGAGGGTTAAAGTCTACGGCTCTCAGTTTTCTAAAAGAGGTGATGAAGGGATTGTTTATTTCCCTCTAGAGAAGAAAAGTGTGTTTAGCTGGATTAGAGGTGAAATCGGTCTAAGAATTTGCTATTACGATGAGTTACTTGAAGAAGATCAGCAACAACCCCCACCTCCCCCCGAGAAGGATGCACCTCCGCCTCAACAGCAAGACCCGCAAAAGTCTCCCGCAGTCACAATGGTTGAGGAGGTCAGGGTTTTCCAAGTCGCTGAACATGCAGAGTTTAATTACCACGATTATCACCACCATCAGAATGACCACCATCAACACCATCAGAATGGGACTCACTCGCCTCCAGTTGTTATCGAGGAGTCTCCACCGCCAGTGGTGCATGTACATTCGGAACCACCACCACAACAATCACAAGGACCGCTTCCAGAGGAGCCGCCACCGGGCCTTAATGCTCCTCCTCTACATTCTATGGAAACACACACTCACTACCATCCAGAGGTGAGGATGATGCAGACTACGAGAGAGTCCAGTGGTAATAACAGAGTGAAGATAATGAGGAGGCCAAATGGAGATTTCACTCCGAAAGTAATTTCAGGCAGATTCAAATCTGAACCGACGGAGAGAATCCTTCCTTATGATCTTGTTGAACCAATGCAGTATTTGTTTATCAGAATTGTCAAGGCTCGTGGTTTATCGCAAAACGAGAGTCCTTTTATCAAGTTAAGGACCTCAACTCATTTTGTGAGGTCTAAACCAGCGAGTTACCGACCTGGTGACTCACCAGGCTCGTTTGAGTGGCACCAGGTTTTTGCATTGGGCCATAATAACAAGACTGACGTACAGTCCTCCGATGCTGGCATTATAGAGATTTCAGTTTGGGACTCGCAGTCGGAGCAGTTTCTCGGAGGAGTTTGCCTTGATCTCTCTGATGTCCCGGTGAGGGATCCGCCGGACAGTCCACTTGCCCCTCAGTGGTACCGATTGGAAAGTGGCGCCGCCGCTGATCAGAACTCCTGTAGGGTGTCTGGTGATATCCAGCTCTCTGTTTGGATTGGGACTCAAGCTGATGATGCGTTTCCTGAAGCGTGGAGCTCAGACGCGCCATACGTCGCCCACACGCGCTCGAAGGTTTACCAGTCCCCAAAGCTGTGGTATTTGAGAGTGACAGTTATTGAAGCTCAGGATCTTCGCATAGCATCCAATCTGCCACCGTTAACAGCACCGGAGATCAGAGTCAAGGCACAATTAGGATTCCAATCAGCGAAAACGAGGCGAGGGTCCATGAGCAATCATAGTACGTCTTTCCAATGGATCGAGGACCTTATTTTCGTCGCCGGCGAGCCACTCGAAGAGTCGTTGATTCTGTTAGTGGAGGACCGTACAAACAAGGAAGCACTACTACTTGGGCACATCATTATTCCTGTGAGCTCAATTGAGCAACGGATTGATGAACGCCACGTGGCATCCAAATGGTTCGCACTGGAAGGAGGTGGGGGCACCGGGGGAGGAGGTGGTGGTGTTAATGGCGGGTCCTACCGTGGGAGAATCCATTTACGTCTCTGTTTGGAGGGAGGGTATCACGTGCTGGATGAAGCGGCGCACGTGTGCAGTGATTTTAGACCCACGGCTAAGCAGCTATGGAAGCCAGCTATTGGGGTTTTGGAGCTGGGGATTCTAGGAGCTCGTGGGTTGCTGCCCATGAAGACCAAGGGTGGAGGCAAAGGTTCGACCGATGCTTATTGTGTGGCTAAATTTGGCAAAAAATGGGTCCGCACAAGAACAATCACAGATAGCTTTGATCCACGTTGGAACGAGCAGTATACGTGGCAGGTCTATGATCCTTGCACGGTTCTCACCATTGGTGTATTTGACAATTGGCATATGTTTGGTGATATGTCTGATGATAAACCTGATTGTCGTATAGGAAAAATACGCATACGAGTATCTACATTGGAGAGCAACAAGGTGTATACGAATTCATATCCTTTGTTGGTTTTATTAAGAACCGGGTTGAAGAAAATGGGTGAGATCGAATTAGCGGTTCGGTTTGCTTGCCCAAGCTTGTTGCCAGATACTTGCGCGGCTTATGGCCAGCCATTACTTCCTAAAATGCACTATCTTCGCCCACTCGGGGTAGCCCAACAAGAGGCATTGCGTGGAGCAGCTACCAGAATGGTTTCTTTGTGGCTTGCACGGTCCGAGCCACCATTGGGACCAGAGGTTGTTAGGTATATGTTGGATGCGGATTCTCATACATGGAGCATGAGGAAGAGTAAAGCTAATTGGTTCCGAATTGTAGCGGTTCTTGCGTGGGCTGTCGGGTTGGCTAAATGGTTGGATGATATTCGGAGATGGAGGAACCCGGTTACAACAGTATTAGTTCATGCTTTATATTTGGTGCTTGTTTGGTATCCGGATTTGGTTGTCCCGACAGGGTTTTTATATGTGATTTTGATTGGTGTTTGGTATTATAGATTCAGACCGAAGATACCAGCGGGTATGGATATCCGGTTATCCCAAGCGGAAACAGTTGACCCGGACGAATTGGATGAGGAATTTGATACAATACCAAGTATGAAACCACCTGAAATTATAAGGGCCCGTTATGACAGGTTACGGGTGCTGGCAGCCCGGGTCCAAACAGTTTTGGGTGATTTTGCAACCCAAGGGGAGCGGGTTCAAGCTTTGGTCAGTTGGAGAGACCCGAGGGCCACAAAGTTGTTCATAGGGGTGTGTTTGGCTATAACACTGATACTTTATGTGGTTCCCCCAAAAATGGTAGCAGTGGCCTTGGGATTCTATTATTTACGACACCCCATGTTTAGGGACCCGATGCCACCGGCTAGTTTGAACTTTTTCCGGCGGCTACCAAGCTTATCTGATCGGTTAATGTAGGTTATGGGAAAAATTGATATAGCGAATAGTTTTAGCATGAGCAGCCCCAAAATGTGGGATGATGGAGCAAATGCGAAGACAAAAGTTGTCCCAGATAAACGTTGGGAGGAGTGAAAAGTGGGAAGAAAGTAAAAAGTTATGTGTTTCCTTTAATTTTTTATTTATTTTTGTTGTTGTTGAGATGTAATTGGCGGATTGAGGCTGAAAACTTGAAATAAGAGAAAAAACTGAGTTTGAATGGGAGACACCAATGAGAGTCTTTTGGAAAGTGTAAACATTGAAATGCTTTTCTAACGTTGTTTTATTACTCTCGCTCTTCCATATAAAAATTTTCCTAGTCAAGAATTAGATTAGAGCAGAGATTAGATAATGTATGTTTTCCTGTTGTAGAAGAAGCCATGTAGTATCAGAAATCTTGCCTTTCCTAAAGTTGTCTCCTCATTTAATAGCATCAAACAATGAATAAACACCAAGGTCAAAATGCTAGTCTGGCAACTGACATCATCGAGACTAATTTTCGAAAGAGTTGGATTTTTCTGTACAACTCTGCTTTAATGAACCTATCACTTACTGCAAATGGCCCCCTCCAAGTCAGATGATAAAGCCTTTACGTTGTTATTTGTAGATTTCCTATCTTTCTTTTTTGTTTTTTGGTGGGTTGTGATTGATAAAGTTGCCTTTCGAGGCTGGGAAAGCAGCTCCTGCACACCAGTAGGGCCAGCACTTGGTTCAGAGGGATGAATTGCAAGGACTATATATAATGCAGGAAGAGTGGTATGGTCATTCCAGTTGGGATTACTGTTTATGATGTCACCACTTTCATTTTCTGTTAATTTTTAATTGGGTTGAGGTTAGGATCAGGGTGTTTTTCTTGTTTTCTTTTGTTTTTCTCGGTGTTATTTCCAGGATAAAAGCTTCAAGTTTAATTTGAAGGCACACCTCTGCTTCAGTTTCGCTGCTCAGGGCTACAAGTATACATGCTTGTAAAATATTTATCACCAGCTGATCGATGTTTTTTCTCACCTTCTGTTTCTCTCTAGGTTTCTGATGTCGTCAAGTATTTCTATGGTGAGGGTATATATATGGCTCAATAAGCAAATCACTGAATTCATCCTTGATTTTTACTTGGCATGTCTTTGTGAACGTGAGTCCATCCTGCGCTAATATATAATGCTCAAGTTAGGGTTTTGGAGGATGCGTGTATTCCAGAGATGTTGGTGGAAAAAGCACTTTACATAAACTAGCTTTAATATTTTCTTATTATTAATTAGTGATAGTGCATTAAGATGGTAGGAGGAAAATCCAAAGATTGTTAGCAAGTATAATTGCTCCATCATTTCCCCTCTTCTGGTGATAAGTAACGTGGGATTCTCAACTTTTCTTGATAATTTTTTATAGATATGTTTCTTATCTCCAAATCAATGAATATTCAGTCTCAAACTATACATGTTTTGCTAAATTAGGTGATAGAAAATTCGTTTAAGAACATAGTTTATTAACATATTTGAAGTAAATTTTACTGTGGGGTTTACTTGAAATTTGTTAAAAATTGTTCTTCAACAAAAGTATTTTAAAATTAAATATAAACATGTATAAAATTATTTTTGATAGAATAAGAAATTAATCTCAAGAACTCTAGATGGCTTATTTTTTCAAATAAAAAATATATTTATTTCACATTAAAAAATTACAAGATTTTCTTAAGATGTATAAAGTGAAAAGTTCTAAAACATCAAAATTAAACTTGTGAAATACTAAAGCTTTTAGAGATATGAAGCTTTAGGCTTAGTGAGCTTCGGGTTTAAATCACGTGTGCATGCTCGACTTGGCTGAGTTTGAGCCTATATCTAGACATACGTTTATTATAAAATAATTTTTTGACTCAAAATGATTATTTTTATGGCATAAAAAATACCTAACTAGATCAATAAATCAATTTGTTCAATTTCTTTTCCTAATAACTGGATAGTTTAAAGTTTTAAATGTTTATTAAGGTTTTCAATGTTTTTAACATTTTTTTAATTAATTAAAAATATCATAATTAATTTTGAATTGCTTGATTTCGATATCAGAAATTCAAGATATTTTCATTTGAATATCTAGTGTGAAAACAGGGAATCCTACCATGAGAGGAGTTTTTGCCTGAGTTTGCAGCGACACAATTGCAAGATGCTTAAAGTTTGAAGACCAATTGCAGGCCAATTTGAAACCCCTTTTTTGGACCAAGGACCAAATGGAAAAAGTGCTAAAATAAGGGAGTTGATTGAAGATAAAATTAGAAGAAATTTTGTCGGGTAAAGAAATTGAAGAAACGAGGATTAGATCAGAAAAGGAAAATAATGCCTCCTCATCTGCAATTCTTTCCTTTTTATCTGCACAGCTACCCCGATTATCTTCTTTCCTTTTATTTGCAAACCATATTTTTTCTTCCTCATTTCAAAAGAAACAGCTAGTGCCTCATGATCCTAACTATGAAAGGATGAAAAGGAGTCACACCATCCTCTAACTTGGAAAGAAAACGTTGATGATCACAAAATCAAAATCAAATATTCTGGTTTTCTACTTTTTGCTCACTCGAGATTACAACCTAGAATTAATGTAATATTTGTTTCCAAAATAGAGCTACATGTTAGGCTATATAAACCTCTTTTGCTGGGAGACACGAGGGGAGAAAAACAGAAAAAAGAAAGGCAAGAAAAAATGCAAGAGAGGTAGGCAATTAGGAGAGAAAAAAATGCAGAGAGTAGAGGGAGTTTCTTTCCTTCATCCTTGCATTGCTGTGAGATCAGAAAGTCTGGTAGTAGAAGAGAAAGAAGAGAAAATAAAAGATGAAAAAAAGAGAGGAGAAATAAGAAAGAAGTAGGGACTGACTTTCGGCCTTTGCTCTATTTTTCTGCAAATAAAATCTACATAATAGGGGAGAAGAAAGTGCAAGAACCAGTAGAGAGAGTGACAAAGACGCAGAGGAAAGCAAAAGCAAGAAACATACGCAAATACAGAACAGAAGGAAAAGGTTTGAAACAGACGAACACAGACCGAGCAACCATCACGCTTTCAACGTTGTTGTAGCTTCTTCATCTCCAAGTCTGTTTCTCTTCACCTCTTGCATGCATTTTTTTTCTTTATGTTTGCATTGTTCGGGTGAATTATAATTCACGTGAACAATAACAAGGTCTCTTTATAGGCATTTTCCTTTGTGATTGTACTGTTCAAGTGAATTAATTCACTTGAACAGTATCTCGCCAGCTTTCCTTAAACTTTAACTGTGCCCTTTTGTGTCCAGCCGGGTCACTTGCTTGGGCAAGTGACTCGGCCGAACCTACTTTTTTTTTGAAAAAAATAAAAGAAAGAGAAAATGATTTACTTTCTGGCATATTTATTTTAAAGTCTGAAATTTTTTTTTTGTTTTAAAAAAAATAATACCTGGTTTTCGACGCAATGTGACAAATATACATATCTATCAAAAAAAGGTTTTCATGCATACGGCCAATACCCTAACATGTTTTGAACGTTCTTTTTATATAAAAAAAACACCAAGGCTTCGAAAATATGTTTTTGCATGGATTTCTTAAACACAACAAAAATTATTTTCTTGCATTTCTGAATTTTACAACATGTTTGCAAAACTCCAAAGGGTATTTGTCAATATTTCAAAAAAATACAAAATTCTTATTTTAGGAAGAATTCATCTATTATTCACCGTTAATGTTTGGATAAAGAAATCACAAAGAGATGAATATCCAAAAAATTATTGGGAATAACTTGTTATTTATTCACTGTTAATATTTGGATAAAGAAACCCTAAGTGGTCAGTATCCAAAATAATTTTCTAGGAATAATAAGTCATCACACATCCTTGAAAGAAACCTTGATTATAATTGGGGACATTTCAATTTTTGACTCCACGGTTTACGAGCCGTGAGAGTATGAAACACTAAGGCAAAAATAGGCTTTTAAAGCGCCCTGAATTTCCTTAGATTTCTAAATTTGTATCCCTCCTCCTTGCGATTTACGAGTCGCAAACTCTTGAAATACTAAAGGAAAAATAAGCTTTTAAAGCACATAGAATCTTCTTGGATTTCTATCTTAATAAGTTTAGTCTGAATCAAACACAGATTTTAAAAGATCTGCATTGGTTCTCCTTGATACTTTGTAGACACATCTAAGGATGTGATCTATATTGACCAAGGGGTCTTTCTTTTTAGACTTTCAGTCCAAGTTTGTTCGTCATAGCAAAACGTATCCTAGGAAAACCGATGGGATTAAAAAACACCAACACTATAGCAATTATAAGGCAAACTAAACATCAAGTAGCCTACCTTAGGTAGGGCATACTAGGAGTGTTAATACATTCCGTTTACGCAACCAATCTCTTGCCTTAGAATCTCTGAAAGACCAGTTAGGGTTCTTAGTGACCATAATACTAGATGACAACTCCTTTATCCAAAAATAAACAAAAACCCTAAAATATATCGTGGGTCGCCGTGACGCCGCGCTCTGCCGCGAGGGTACAACAATTTGTATCATAACAAGGCTTTAAATTAATTAAGTTATATCATTTTTATCTTCAAGTTTTTGTATAATTCATTGTTGTCGAGTTCTTTATCTTCTCTAAGAAATAGTCACGACTTCAAGTTTAAGAAAAAAATTAATTAATTGTGATTCTAATTCTATAAAGTCTTATATAGAAAAAAAAAAAGAACAAAAGAAAAGTAACAAAAAAGAAACTTTTAAGGTTTATCTCAAATCTTGATCAAGAAACATAAAATGTGGCCACTTTTGCTTGAAATCTGACATACAAATATTGATTCTTAGGGTTTCAAAAAGATTAATCTTGATTTTGGATGTTTTAGTTTTATTTGGTTGAGTTTTCTTGAAAATTAAAAAAAAGAGTAGTTTTTGCATCATTATTTTTTTTTAGTTTCAACTACCATATATATAAAAAGATTAAAAGTTCTTTTGTTATCTTGAGTCGTTTAAATCGTATTCCATAGTTTTTTAATTTTCATGGTCTTTTTTTATCTTCGTATTTTTAATATTTCAAATGAATTCATATTGATATTCATGATTTCATATATATTGATAGTTTTTAGTTTTTACTACTTCCTGGTCCGTTATATTATTTGATTACACCATTGAGATATTAGTTTTTTATTTGTTATGACCTAGCTCATTAAAGAATTGAAAACTAGAGAATTGAGTGGTAAAAAGCAAAGGTAAGCATATTTGAGTGAAAAACCAAAAATTTATGTGAAACACAAGAGGTATGAAATCTATTGTAAACACGTAAAAGAGTGTGTGAAGTGTGTGTGTGTGTGTATTTTTACCAACTTAATTTTTAGCTTTTAACGATGTCAACTTAGAGTGGATCATCACCACCAAAAAATAGAAATAATCCTGAAATGGGTTATTTGGCCATAAAATAAAAAAATTTGGAGGTGATGAATACAAGGTTTCCCAAGATAATGAATGGGTGACTAGTTTACAAATCAAAATAGCTAGTTTTTAAGATGAACCAGACCATAGAGGTTTGAAAAGAATAAGGTCTACAAGACAAGTTAATTCACATCCAAAAGAATTTATAGCTGAAAATATAGATAGTAACCATGATGATAGTTAAACTACTTAAGCAATTTGGTCATAGGAGGGTAGATATAGAGAATGGATTTCGGGATAATTTGGATAGAAATTAATTTAGGTATTATTAAAATAAAGATTTTGGTTCTTCTAAACAAAAAGGATATGGAAGCTTATTTGAATTGAAAAAAAGAAAATGAAGTTAATTTCTTACGGTAACCATTACTATATGGTAAAGAAGATATAATAACTTAACTATGTTATTATTTGATGGTATTATATTATTATTTAGTGGGATCAACTTGTCATAGGAAGGAGGATGAATGATGAATGGTAAGATTGTGCTAAAAGATTTGCTGGAAAAGTTAATGGAGTGACAAAAGCCAAGCATTGATAAAGACCGGAATAGGGAGAATAATTTTCCCGGATTAATGTAGTCCTCCTTTATGCTTTAGTGGGAATCGAATTCTATGAGTCACAAAGAACAATATTTTGGGTGGGACAATAAGTATTCCATGATGCTTTAGCAGCAGCATGTTCAATACTTATATATCTTCAGGTGCAAAGGTTGCAGATGTTAATAATAGGAATTTCTTTGGGATAGCTAGCTTAATGCTCGTAACGATGGACTTGTTGATATTCAGGCAACAGCTTGTGGGATGATGTATCCTAATAGTGAAGAAGAGGACTCCATTTCCTGGAAGCTTGGTGTTGACGGGAATTTCTCAATAAAAAATCCATGGGGTAGCTTGAGGATCAAAGCTACAAATGTTGAGATCTTGTGGGGTTCTCGTTTCATACCAAAACACAGTGCATTGGATGGGCTTTCCACTGAAGCTGGGCAGCTTGGAGGTGAGGGACTAATCCCGTTTGTGTTCTTTGCCAGCAACAAGATGAGAGAGTTACTTTTTGAGAGTGCCTCAGCCTCTGTCAGAAACAGATGGGAGCATATCCTGTTGGATAGTAATATTCACAGCCACAATAATATTGGTGGGGATGGGGACGTGGAGTTTGCATCTATGGGACAAAATTAAGAAAGAAGGAAAGAAGAAAGAAGACGGTGTGTTGGTGAAAATCTTGAAAAAGAGAAGCTGAAGAAAAGAGTGACGAAGCAAAGTACGATCAACAGAGTCTAGATTCGATTTTATCTGAAAGAGCATCATCCATGGTGAGCTTCATTTCACTGTCATCTTCCTTTTTATCAAGAATAAGATTTATTCTCAACAACATCATTCTGCTCAAAGTCATCTTACTGTAAAGAAAATAGGTGAAGGTTATCAAAGTCAACTTATTCTTCTTTGAAAAACAATTTTATATAAAAAAAATCTACAATGCTCGGGTTATAATTACCAATACTTGCCACATCTAGCTGATTAGATTTATGCATGTTCCTCTGCCGCAAGCCAGCCAATAGAACCAACTCGGGATGGGTGGAAGAGGCACTGCTCAGACTGAAAGAGAGCTATGCATTACACCAATGGAACAAGAAAAATAGAGAGTTAAATATTACCGGGTACGGAAGCTTCATGCATAGATTAATCTCAGATCATCATTTCGTCTGCCAACACATATACCATTCTGGAAGAAAATTTCTCTCACAATAAACGAGATGAAGTTTCTCTATTGGAGAGTATTCGCCTGAAGCAACTAAATCAACCAGAATGCATCGGAGCCTCTTGTTAAGATAACAAGCAGCAAACTCTGTTGCTTGACTAATCTCTTCAATGATAAACGAAAGTTGAACTTTCTAATAATTTTTGAACTCCTTGATTTTTTGGTAAAAATGTAAAAAAAAGAAGAAAGATTATCATTTGATTGCAAAAATAGATGCATGAAACAAAACATTTTTTATAACCTAGTATACATACATATGAAATAGCAATTTGAACAAGCAATAAAAACATTCAATGGAAAAACCAAAACCTGAGCTTAACAAAATTCAATCATCTCAGCCTGAAATCTCCTATATGTGTTTCCTCTAGACAGTTTTGGCGACCAAACTCTTATTTTCTGAACCTATTAGCTAGCTAAGCTCAACATAAAAAATAAAATAAAATTTGTTCACAACATTGTGTACAACGATAACATAGATGTGTACCACAACTCACAATTCTAAGGCATCTCACCCTCAAAATGGACTTAAATCTCCATTGAGGCAATCCCATATTCAAAATCCTACCAATGCCCTAAATGACTTTTCTTCGAACCAAGCAAGAGATTGGATGATTTAATTAACTAATGAAGAAATATCCAGAAACAGGTTCAACAAACATTCATTTTCTTTGTAAATGCTTTCCTCGCAAAGCAACGAGGGTTGAAATACCCTAACTTATCCAAGATAAGGAGCATTTAGTTATTGTTTTTAAATAGGAGACCTAGAGACAAAATATAATTGGTTAAAGAGGTATACATAAAAAATAAATTTGTCTTTTTTAAAGTTTTTTTTTTAATACCAAATAGGAGTGAAGTGGTGGTGATAGAGAGTGAAAGTGAAGTTGAATGACAAAGAAGGATTTAGGATTGAGAATAAAAAATGCAAGATATAAAGTTGGGAGTTTGAGGGGTCATGAGTGGAGCACCTGTTAATTTAATATGTTTTGTAGCCGATCAGTTAGCTACATGTCATGTAAATATATATTTATTAATAATAAAAGCTTAATTTATCTTTAATATTCATATAATATTATATTAATGAATCTAGAATGAATATAAAGTTTATGGAACAAAAATATTTTACAAATAAAAATATAAAGTTATTATAATTATAGAATTTTTATTGCATCAAAGCATTGTTCATAAAATATTCTTAGTCGATGATCTCTTAAATATTGAATATTCATTAGAATTGTAAAGACATATACATATTATGTTCTTTTCTTTATGAAATGAAATAGTTATTCTCATAAATTGAGATATAAGGGATATCTAGAACTAATATGTAGGTGCTTTTAGTGAATATACCGGTCACTAAAAGGTTAAATCAAATCACTAATGATTTTTCTAATATTTGGGAGATCATAACACGTTGTTAAACGATGCACATGATCTTCAAATATAAATTATTATTTTTTAATTTATTTAATTATAATTATAATTTATATTTGGTCCCACATATAAGGAACCTAATGGGTCACACATATTAAAAACTATTAGCCAAAAATTAAAATAAGATGATTTAATTAAGTATGATTTAATTAAAATATATTTTAGAAATTAAGAACTAGAATATAATTAATACAGAGATTATATTTATAGACCTAAAAAAATCAAGTAAAGACTTGATTGAGTTAATTTTTAAAATTATCTCGAATTAATATATGGATATTATTCAGAGAAAAAATTATATTTTACTAATTTATAGGATTTTTTTTATTTTTTCCAATAAATAATAAGGTATACCTTTTATTTTTTAGAGTTGTTGTCTGTAAGATAAAAAAAAAACTACATAAATACAAAATTAGAACTAGTATTCTAGGTATAGGAATTCATCTTCTCTAAAAAGAGATTTAGAAGATTTCTCATAAATAGTTCATATGGATTATCGTTGGAGGCCGAATAATTAATAGCTTGTGATTTGGAACAACTCAGCCTTTAAAAACTTATTTAAAGTTGAAAAACATTAAATTTTTAAGTAATAAATCTCTAAACAACTTTAAATTTATCTATAAAATTTTAAAAATTCTCAGATAATTTTATTTTAATGCATATATATAATGTTGCTCCTACCATTAGCGAAGGCACGAATAAATCTTTGGATTGTTAAGGACAAGGTATTTTGCTAACGAGTTCCCTTCCCTCACGCTAATATATAGTCTCTGGCCAGTTTTATATGGATGGATGGATGGATGGAGTGGTGGTCATTGGGCTCTTCCAACTGTTCTTCAGCTATGAACTAAATAAGGTTAGAACAGACAGTCAACTTCAAGGGCTCAAAAGAGTCCAGAAGACTTATAGGCAAGGCCTAAAATTAATTTGGACACTTGTCGGGGCCTAGCAACAAAGACAGAATTGGTAATGGAAAAAATGCCTAAGCTGATCAGGTGGCAATTCTTGTTTTTTTTTTTTTTTTTTTTTGCTTATGAAAATCTTCAATGCCACTTCGTGTGGGTTTCTTGACGTCTGCCACAATCCATTCGTGTAATACGAAAAAAAGGAGGCAAAAGCTAGTGGGAAGAAAACGAAAATATTGAATTGAATTGATACAAAAACTTCACTATTTTCTACTATTCACCGTTCTTCAAAATGTCACACCGTTGACTTAAAAATAGAAAACGATGTGTCGTCAATTCATATGATGTCATGTTTGATTTGGGAAACGATGGGTAAATTACCAACACCTCCATGAGGTTTAGTCCAATTATCACTTACATCCTCTCTTTTTTTTTTCTAAATCAAAAACTTGCATCCATAATTGATTAAGTCATGGAAAGACTTCATAGAAATATGTTGACTTTTTCAGGTTAATGAATTTTCAGTCTAATTCGTAACTATAAAACAAATCTTTAATAGAAAAGGAGACACTCTCGTACTTAATTTAATATTCGAGTTTTTCTTAAATGACAAACAAGTAATAATTCAAGAAGATATAAATTATGTTTTTTTTATGCAGAGAAAAAATATGTGTTCTTTATATAACGGAGAAGTGTAGAGGTAAGTGTTCATACCTCTTTCTCTCTCTCTCAAAACCTGAGAATCTATAATTTGAAAAACATCTGATAAATATCTAGAAAAATATAAGAAAAAAAATATCATTTATGAATAATATTAATAGTGATTAATAATACGCACCAAGGCTTGTAGCCCAGCGGCAGAGGCAAGGTTTCCTTGCCTCTGTCACCTGGGTTTGAGCCCTAGCATGCACGTCTGTCACCTCCGCAGTGTCTTACATGCTTACTGGGCTTGCAGGGTGTTCAGTGGGTCCGGGGATTAGTTGTGGTGCGCGTAAGCTGACCCGGACACCCCGGGTTACCAAAAAAAAAATAGTGATTAATAATACCATGCATGAATAATGTCATGTAAATAGTATCATTCATGAATATTAAATAAGGTTGAGCTACCTTGTAGCTCGAATGAGTTAAAAAAAAATAATATTCATTTGTAATATATATATCATTACCACATTTTTTCTCTCCTACTGAAGAGAGACGAGGAAGAGAGGGGAATGAAGTTTAGTCTGACCGAGTCTAAAGACTTAGAACTCGTTTTAAATAAGCTTTGCATAATTATCAATATTCATGAATAGTAAATAAAACTATATCGAGCTAAGAAATGAAAAATATAAGAAGAAAAAAAAGATAGAATTTAGTCTAAACAATCATAAATAATATGATCAAGCCTGAGACTCATTTTAAATGAGTTTTTCCTAACAAAAACTATTCATAAACAATGAACAAGATTATATCAAGTTCAGAGGGGGAAAAAGAGATTGAGCTCAGGTGAGCCTTGACAAACCAACCTTCTTCTTTAATATTTTCTTTTTCTTTTTCTTATTATTATCAATAGCATCTTGTCATTTGACAATTCATTCACTTATAGAATAAAAAGGCCGAATTACCTACACATGTCAAGTTACCAATTCCTCCCTACTGTTTAGCCTACTCAATACTTACATCTTTTCGTTTTTCGTAGATCAAACACTTTACATTCAAAAAAAGACAAAATGTGCCAAAATATATATATATACTCATGTCAATATACAATATTGTTGGTTTGAATCGATTTTGATTCAGTTGTAGTTTTTTTTTTTAAATTTAGTTTGATTATTTTTTTAAATAGAAACCAAATCAAACAAAAAAAAATCATCTCATGTCAAAACTTCAGGGAAGTTTTAATGATTTACCTAAAAAAAATTGAAGGATGCAAAGCACAAAAGCTCCTTGCTGTAAGAAAGTCACATATATCTAACTTTAATGACCCAGCACGAAAAAGAGAAAAGAGCAATTCGCGTGGAAAGAAAAAGAAAAGGAAAGTATTTCCAAATTTCTTTATTTCAACTTTCAAATCTGTATGTATTGTACAAAAGCTCCTCCACCAGTGGATTTTGGAGGAATTTGTTTATATCCTAACTCCTAGCTAGGATACTATGAAATTCGACTTTGTTAGCTAGACAGCCAGCCAGCCAAAATAGTTTAAAAATCAAATCAAGCGCACACGTTGTCTACTGTTCTTGGACCATCCTTTTTCACTAGCTTTTGTGGCGTGTGAAGCATCTTCATTGCCTGCTGGTCTTAAAGCTCCTTTCTCCAGCACCCCCCTCTAAGAAATAAAATTTTGAAGACAAAAGGGTATCCATAAGTCAAAAGACGCCACAACTTCGATGGTTCATAAGATCTGAAGAGACAGATCGAGTTGATGATTATGATTATATAATCAATACATTTTGGATCCCATCAATGAGGTACAAATTATGGGGATTCCAATCGGATTCTAGTTTTGGTAAAGAATCGAGACTTGTTTGTCCCAGCTTAAGAACCTCTAGCAGTCAAACACAAATAATATAATATCTTAACCAAATTGAGCGCAACTCTTGCCCCGTTTAATTGAGATTAAGAGCTAGTTTCGGTATTTTACTGTTTTTATTGGTTATTTTTTAAAAGTATTTTTTATTTATAAAAATATTTAAATAATATTTTTTATATTTAAATTTTTTATATCAGCATATTAAAATCATATAAAAATATAAAAAATTATTTTGAAACAAAAAGAATAAAAAAATTTAATTTTTCAAAAATATTTTTGACACACAAAAACAAACGGGCTCTAAAAAAAAATCCATAAATCCAACCAATCTCAGCCAAAAATGACATTTTATATGATACCATTGCTTTATTGTTTGTGACATATAAGACTGATCTTTTAAGTAGTGTTTGTTTTTACAGTGACACCGTGATTTAAAAAAATAATTGTTTTTAATTGTTTTTTTATATAATTTAATCATTTTGATGCACTAATATTAAAAATAAATTTTAAAAAATAAAAAATTATTATTCTGATGTATTTTTAAGTGAAAAATACTTTGGACAACAACTACTATCATAATATCAAATACTATTTTATATAAGTTTTTTTAAAAAAAAATAAGCAAAAGGAATAAATGATCACTGGTAATTTATAACATGATTGACCATGTTGCCCAACTAGTAATTTATTGGTTTAACCAATAACTTGATCAAGTCACTATTGAGATAAGTTTTAAGTAGCATTGGGGTAGAGGTCGCGTGGCAACTTAGAAATGAAGATGAGCTCTACTGGGCTTTTGATAATGTCCAGTACATTGCCTGTATAATTAATATGATGGATCAGCAGCAATGGTTCAAGTTGGTGAAGATATACATGGACTGATTGGACTCGTTTCAAACAAACCTTCACCAAGGACGTACAAAGGCTGACTTTTTTTACAGGATAGTCTGGTTGTCTTTGCATTTTATGTTAGGACAATTTTTAATAAATTTAATTTTAAATTTGAGTTATGTGAGCAATTAGGATGGGATTTTTTTTTTCTTATCAATTTTTTTTAATATTTTCTATAAGGCGGCCGGATTATTTTTAAACCAGTTAATTTAACTAGATTATGTCGAATTGACTTTTATATTATTTAATTTTAAACTCAGACTGGGTGAGAAGTTAAATTGAAATGTTTTAAGATTGTTAAATATTTCTCTTAAATTTGATATTTGTTTTTACATTAAAAAAATTAATGACTTGCAAAAATATGAACGAAGCCATAAGTAGTAAATTATTAGCAGTGAGATGGGAGAGGAGGCTTTTTTTATTTATTTTTATAACCAGCATTTTTTTAATGCAAAAATAAAATAGTTTAAAAAATAATTAGCAAAATAACATAGTTTGTATATGTCGTAAGTGAAAAAAATGACATTTAAATTTATTATTATTCAGAAATATGACATTTAAAAAACAATTATGAAATGAATTACATAAATAATGACAAGGAGAGAAAAAAGAAAGATGAAAAAAAACACTTTGAGACTAATTAAAGCAATGGTTATGATACTATCATTAGCATAAAAAAGATCTCAACGGGAAAAATATAATAACATCAAGAAAGGTCACCGTTGCTCACATATCTTTGATGGCAAGTATGACTCATTCTGATCACTATCAGTAACTTTTCTGATATCATTAAATTTATTTTGTTGAAATCTTTTTTATTATGCTAATGATTTTAGTGTCTCTGTGTTTTTTTTCTCATGACTTTTTTCATTATAATTCATGTAGTTTATTTCATAATTTTTTTAAAAAATATCATGTTTTTTAATAATAATAAATTTGAATATCATGATTTCCAATGTATAAATTGTTCTATTTCATCCATTTTTTTTAAACTATGTTGTTTTGTAAACTTTTTTAAAATTCCATGCTAATACGAAAAAATACCGAGGGAGGCCCTGCAAAGCACAAATTCAGCTGTAGCTCCTCGTTCTCTTGTTCGGTCCCTTGTAAAATGAGTACAGTATCGCGTGGGAGGAGATCCAGCAGGTAGAAATTAGTAGGAGTTGAAGCACGTGACAGGCACGAGCCCCCCAATGTCTGTCTGCGATAACTCCAAATTATTAAGAAAGAACTCCACCTTCGAAAATGCTCCTCCGCCCTTCGGACAGGAGTTTATTTTCTCAGATACTCCAAAATTATATGAGAAATCTATAATCCATTTAAAAAAAAGAAAACAAACAAGAAAAGGGACACCCATCTCTGTCCATAACTCAATTTTCAGCGGATGCATCAAATTTGGTAGTTTTTGAAATTCATGTGTTGGCAATGGGTCCTCGTAAGGTAAGGGGGTGGGCTATCCATTCCCTTCGCAGCTAACCAATGACTAAATCTTAGGCTAAGAGAAGAGGAGTCAAAGTGTCGGGGAGGAAGCATTCATATTAATATTAACAATAACTCTAAATCATGTGGGAGAAACTATTAATATTTACTGTAGACTTGTGCAGTAGATTTTCTCATTTATGAAGGCCTGGGGTGGGGGTATTTTTGTTTTTTCACAATAAATAAAATTATTATTTTGCTCTTTGATTGAAAACACTAGAAGCCTTTTATGTAGGAATGTTATGGTCTTTTTATATGCTCATTGGTAATTAAAAAATTAAACAAGAATATATTAGTTTTTTTAAAAAAATTTAATTGTATAATAAAAAAACTATTATACCTCTAAGTCAACAAAAATTAGACTTGTTGACCATAGAGTTTTTTTAACATTTCACAATCTTTAAAATAGTAAAATTACTTCTTTACCTATTAAAAGTCAGAAAGTAATTGAGCTATTAACCAATAGCGCTTTAGGGTTTCACTTTTTAAGCTACAATATAAATACGCATGTATCCTTAGAAAACACAAAATATCAATTATGCATTAAGAGGTGTTTTGGTACTTTCACATTATCCAGGTTAGTAAGGGGTGTTAGTAATTTTGCATTTATTTTTTATTTGAAAAGGTGCTAAAGCACGTAGTTATGAGCCAACGTGTTGGTAGCATCCACACTCTTTAAGCGGCGCGTGCAACACTAGCGGCTGTCTAAACCTGGTCTTCTATCATGTCCCTAAAAGCATCATCGCGTTCCATTCCTCCTCGTGTAGCGCGTGATGGTGTTTGATGGGTAGTTTATCGCCGGTTGGTATTTTAGTTTATCTTCCTACTTTTCTCCCTCTCCTAGAGTAAGTACATGTCTATCCTTTTTTTTTTCAATTTCAATCCTTATGTTTTGGACTGCTTAATTTCTTCCATGACCCTTTTACAAAAAAAAATTTTATGGTTTTAATTCAATCCTTAAATTATAATTTGTCATATATTATTTTTTACAATTCGATCCTTATTCTTTTGATTTCTTATTTTGACCCTTGGCTTTTTTGTTAGAGTTTTATTGGTTTTCAATTTTATCTTTCAATCAAAGTTTATGTTTTTTTCCTTTTCAATTTAACCCTCATTCTTTTGATTTCTTTTTTCTTTTGTTGAAGTTTTGTTTTTCAATTTAACCCTCCAATTTATTTTTTTAGATTCCCTCAAAGTTTTTTTTTAATTTCAGTTTTCACCCTCCTTCTTTTAATTATATTATATATCATCATTTTTTTTTCCGGTTACATCCTTTAGTGTTTGATTTGTTCGGGATTAGGTTTCACCTTTTTTTCTATTTGTCATGCTTTCGATTTAATTATATGGTTCACAAGTTTTAAGTGTTAATATAGTTAGGAATTCTCTTCCCTTTATTTTCTCTTACGACTTTATCATTCTACATGATTATTGTGGTTACCTTCAATTTTTATTTAATCGGTTTATCTCGATCTCATTATTTAGACCACGGGTTTTGCGAGTTTTTTTTTATGATTTTTTTTTACTTTTTTGTTTTGTAATTAGTTTAAAGGAATATTGCGATATTTAATTGGTGATAAATGGATTAAACTTTTTTTGAGAGGTGTAATTAATTGGGAGAGGTGTGATTGAATATAATTAAAATAAATAGAATGATTAAATGGGAAAAAAGAAAGAACTAATGGGGTTTAAGATAGAAAAAAAAATACAAGAGATGAGTGAGGACAAATTTTAATTTCAAGAAAATTAGGGTGTTAATGTAGCATTAGGCCATAAATCAAACATAACATCTTTCACAAGGCCATATGGCCAACAACATGAAGAAGAAAATAGGAAATTAGGGTTCTCAAGATTTTCCAACTAAACTCTTGAAAATCTATACCTTGAAGGTAAAAGCAAGTAGTGAGGAAGATTTTATAGTGATCAAAGAAAGAAAATTAAGTGAGTTAAAAGAGGTTTTGAAGAGTTAGAAAATTAAAAAGAAGGTTAAGAGAGAGAGAAGTGGAAGATTGGAAAGGAATGGAAGAAGAATTTAGTTTCACTTGAGTTCAATCCATGGTTTTCCATTCTTTAAGAGTCAGGAACTTGTTTATGGTAATTGATTTGATTGAGGTGATGTTTATACCTTTAAATTTGTATGTGTTGTATTAAGTGATGAGGAATTTTATGTTGGGTTGTTTTAATGCATATATTTGTGAAGAAATAATTGGTTTAATCAATTAATTGATAGAATTAATGAAGAACACTTACTTTCTACCGTGATGGAAAATTTAGTCATGGATGAAAATTGAATATTTAGGGTTGTTTGAATTAATTGATAGCCAAATTATAGTGTTTTCTAGTAATTAGATTGAGTAATGAAATGATATTGTTAATTGAAAAAAAATACATAAAAAGTGTTGAGGGAGAAGTTTTGGTCAATGTTAAAATTGAAGGAAGTGAGTGTGTTAAACACAATGCCATGAAATTTATGTGTTAGGATGATGAATTTAATATAGAAATTGTGTAAAACATGTTGACATGAATGGTTAGTGCATGTATGAGATGTAAGTTTTGTTAATAAAGAAAAGATGGAGAAAAGTATAAATTTTGAAAATTCATATATACATGTTTTTCTTGTGTGTGTGTGTGTGTGTGTGTGTGTGTGTGTGTGTGTTGGGTGAACATTAGTTTGAAAGAAAAAAATTGACTATAAATTGAGCAATTTGGAGATGGTATTAAACTTCACTAAAAAAATAAATTATGAGTTTATTTAAGATTATTTATGCATAGTAATAATTTGAAATTTTCGATGCAATTGATTTAAGAATTTAAAATCTGTATAAAAAAATTAAATTTTATAATGAGTGAATGGAAAATAATATATTATTCTTGCTGGTATAGGATAGGTCTCAGGATATACTAAGCCATAGGGAATCATATCATGTGCTTATACATTACGTAGGCGCTTGAAATCTTAAAACTAAAATATTATTTAAATTATAATGGTAATTTTCTTTAAATGTATCTTGATTTTATTTGAAAAATATTAAATTATTGGAAAAACTAGTTACCCTAGTTAACAAAAGTACTGTCCTAGTTAATGGACAATTGAAGAAACTAGTGCCCTGGTTACTGGGATACTGGAGAAACTAGTTACCCTTATTAATAGAACTAGTGACTTAATTAATAGATAATTGAAAAAACTAGTACCTTGGTTAATGAGCTATTGAAAAAACTAGTTATTTTGGTTAATGAAACTAGTGTTCCGGTTAATAAGCAATTGAAAAAACCAGTTATCATGGTTAATGAGACTAATTCTCTAGTTAATAGACCATAAGAAAAGCCAATTAATTTGTAATGGAACAATTGTATGAGTTAGGCTAGAGAGGATATTGATATGTCTTTAAATTATGCTAATTGTATTAATTTGTAAGGTTAAATGTAAAAAATAAAATTAATTATTTAGAAATTGATGTAGTAAATATACTGAAGAGATAATAGTAAATAATCATTGTGTATAAAGCTAATTGTATTTGATATTAAATAAGTTTTCAAGTGCCTCACAACATCATGTTGTAATAAATCATGTATTTGTGTTTTTTGTTCAAATCTAATGATGTAAATGGAAGAAATGAATATTTTATTTTATAATGTAATTTTATATCAAAATATGAGTATATATTTAAATTAAATATGAATGATGATTTAAAGTAGTTTTTTAAAGCATGTTTATAATTATGTTGTACTTCTTTTTTAGATTTATTTTTGCTTTAAAATCAACGTGTTTCTTGATATTAATTTCTGATTTAATTGTCTCATTATTCATGATATTTCTTGAATAACACAATTTATTTGCCTTTTTTTATGGTTGATTTTAGTATAAATAAGGAAGTCTTGAATGGTGGGACAATGATGAATTTGATATTTGTAGGTTGTGAAAATTGTTGAGTTGATAATTTGATATTGAAAATATAGATGAAACCCTACTAAATTTTTGATAGAATATAAAAAACATCATGTAACTTCAATGATAATACAATATATATACATTAAATATTGTGTAAATAAATTGAGGTTGTTATGATGTTTTACTGATTTTAAAAACAACTATGGTTATCCTGAGATTTTTTATAAGTTTTTTTTTGTTAAATTTTGTTTTTTTAAAAAGCTATTTTATTTTTTTATTCATTTAAATTAATTAATTAAATATAAACATAAATTTTTTATTTCATGATGATTTATTTGTTTTAATTGAATATAAACAAGAAACGTCAGAGATTTCAATGTTCATCAATTGACCATAAAAAAAAACTCATTATTTAAACTTTTTTTTAATAATAAAAAAGCTTTTGGGTAGAGCCCGCAGCATAAAGCGGGCCCATAGCTATTTTAACTCCGAAACGGCTCTTATCTTCCATATCTGAATGGATCCCACAATATATTACTTTTATAGATCCTCCAACCCTATGCCCTATAATCTAACCTATCAAAGACCTGGATTTTGACAGGAGACCCTCCTCCTTTGACCACATAACAGAATGGGCTTTCCTTTTCAAATCATTATATTTTCCAACTTAAATGTGAGATAACGTCCTCGAAAGCGTCCTGGAAACTTACCAGGAATGATCGAAGGAGAGTCTGTAGCAGGTAGAAATTTTGAAAAGATTGATTGGGATATGAAATCCAGCAGGAGTCATTCTCCCATTTCCTGGAGAATACTAGCTTCCAACCACCAATCGTAATTGTTTCATCGATGGACAACGACGACGTGTAATGAATTCTCTCTTAAGCAGGCAGGTAGGTTAGAGACAGACCCCATTGCTAGCTATTGCAGATCTTAAGAAGAAAGAGGATGAGGTTAAAGCATTACATTACCACTGCTGAAAGCAACATAGAGGACTCTATGCATTCAAAGGTGTTCATGTAAGACTCACGATATAGCATGTGTCAAAAGTAACGTTGCCAATAATTATGGCTTTTAGATAATGTTTGTGTTTCTAAAGTGTTTTTTAAAATATAATTGATTTTTTAAAAATTAATATATTTTCTAATATTTTTAAATTATTTTGATACACTGATATTAAAAATAATAATAATATAGTGATTTTAAAATTATTTTGATACACTAACATTTGTTTAATTAAATTTCTTTTCCATATTAATAATCTTAATTGTATAATGTTGATATCATTGTACAATTGTATATATTCCTAATAGGTGGAGAATTTCAACTTAAAACTTGTTTTTAATTATTTTTGGATTATTTTCGAATTAGAATTTGCAGGGTGATGCGTGTAATTGGAAGTACAACCCCCTAATTTGAGTTATGAACTTATCAATGTAAGTGCCACCTCATATGATTTAGGAATCATGGGTAAATCACGATGCAAATTAAGCAATATTTTAACATAATATACTATACTATACCATGCCATGACAGTATTCTGTTGGCTAATTACCTAGACATACTAAAAAACTTGAGTGCAATGCACCCGCTTTACTGTAGATATAAATAGAAAAGTAGCTGTATTTTTTTCTCTTTTCTTTTTATTTATTTTTATTTTCATTATTTTTTTTTTAATTTTGATCTCAATTTTTTTTTACAGTAATCCAATTTGTTTTTAAACTAATGGAGTTAACTAGGCCACATCATGCTAACTCATGTATAGTTTAAGTTTAAGCCTTAGCTAGATAAGAAGTTGGTTTGATAGATTTTTTAATTTTTTAATTTCTTTTTTTTTTTCAATTTTGTTCTCAAATTTTTTTTACCCGTCAATCGAGTTGCTTTTAAACCATCTAAATTAACTGAGTTACATTAAAAAAACTCCTATACAGTTTAATTTTAAATCCAAGTTAGACAAGTAGTTAAGGTCAAGAGGTTTTTTTATGGTCAATTTCATCATTTTTTCTCAATTTTATCTCAAAAAGTTTTTTTTACCAATTAATCGTGTTGTATTTGGACCAACCAAGTCGATTGTGACATATTAGACAACTCCTACATGATTTATTTTTAAACTCAGATTAAATAAGGAATCTGATTTTAAGATTTTAAGGTCTAATTTAGAGGTTTCAAGGATAATCTATTAGGCTAACTATAATAACAATACCAAATAGTTTTCTACAACCTAAATATTTTTTATTTCATTAATTTTATATATATATATATAACTTGTAATGTAGATTATTTATGGACAAATAACAGTGTAGTATATACTTTGTAATATTGTAAATTCTATAAAGACTTGCTCATGATTTTAGTCTAAACTCTACATATTTGATTTTTAAATTCAATAGTTTTTTTGTTAGAACCTGTTTGAAATTGTGGTAACGATAACCATTTAAAGTGCTTTTTGCTTAAAAATGCATTAAAATAAAGTTTTTTTTAATTTTTTTTTGATATTAGCATATCAAAACAATATGAAAACATAAAAAAATTCATTTAAATTTCTTTTAAAATTTTTGAAAATGCGGTTTGCACTGCATTCCCAAACACACCCTTAATCTAGTATGTTTTAGTATGATTTTGATGTTACTTAAATTAGAATCCATATAGTACAATATAATACCTCTTTAATTTCTTAAGAAATTTGTTTCAAAAGAAAAAAAATGGAAAGCTCTTATTTGATTTCAAACAAATTATTAGTACTTAACTAATTATATATTATTAATTGAATCCAAACTTATTTAATATATTTTAATAGTACAATTTAATCATTATTAATTTTCTCTAAAAAATTTAAATTCCTTCAAATTTACTTAAATTTTTAACTTAACAATAAAATTAAAAAAATATGAAATGCACCTATTAAAGAATTCATTATTTATTTCATTAAACACCTAAATTATAAAATCAAATTTAATTTCATCAAATGACAAATAAATATAATTTTTTAAAATTGAGATACTAACAAATTGAGTGCTAGGATGGCTGAATTTGTGATGACGAGAACTTGATTTGTGACAAAATAAGGGAGGAATGATGTTGTTTTTTATAGGAAAAATAATAATAAAAAAAAAAAGAAATAAAGGAGGGTTGTGTAGCAAGTTATAACTTAAATATTACAAACAAATTGCCCAATAAAAATTAACGATGGTTTTTTTTCATTGGTAATTCTATTAGCAATATTAACATTATATGTTTTTCGAATTGAAAATAACAAGGGAATATCTATCCAAGGTTTTTTATTGTTTTAATTTCACTTGTAATTCTCGTGTCAGGGAATGTTTTAGCTGATAAATACTGACAAAATAAAAACATCATATTTAATTGGTAAATGCAACTGTAATTTAATATTGTCTGTTTGTATTTTCATTAGAATTTGATAATTTTCTTGTGGTGTCACCATTGTAAAACAATGCCAACGAATAATTCAATTGCTTGAGTTCTTGAAGTATCCTTTTTAAGAGAAAGGTTTAAACATGTTTAGAAATGTCCAAGATTATTATAAGCAGGGCATAGAATGAAAAGGGCTTCACAGGCATCCTACGTTAAGAAAAAGGGAAGTGGGCTATAAACCCACATGGTTTCTGAACATGAAACACCATACCTCTTACTCGGGAAGAAAAGAAATTAAGTCTTCCTCATCTTCTCAAGACAATGTGTGTGTGTGTATTAACAATAGAACACTCAAAGCTTGCCCAGATGTGGCAGCTCCTTTTTCGGCGTGTACCGAGGCCCAAGCCTCCCTATATTTTCCATTTTGATTCGAGCATGTGTATAACTCATAGGATAATTAAACTCTTTATGTCTTCTCCTCATCACTCGTGTATATATATGCATAATAATATTGATATGCCTAATTGCCAGATATGCCAGGAACTTTCCAAACACGGCTCACATGATTATGTAAAGATAAAGCCAGGCATCTGACAGCACTCTTAATTCAATGCCTCTTATTACTTCCGTTCTTCCAAAAACATCTTCATCTCTGTAATTTTCTTCTTGGCTTTCTTTCTTAACCCCGGAAAACAACTTTGCCAAACCGCGCCACTTACAGGGGAAAAAAAGAAGAAAAAGAAGAAAAGTCGTCAAATTAACTTTTCCCATGCATGTTATGGAAGCAATTGCAAGTGGGCAATTCATCAACTACGTGCAAAGCATGACATTTTTTTTGCAAGTCATTGAGCATAATGCAAAGCCTAGATTGTAGGTATATCTTGAGCTACGATAATTTTATATTATTTATAAGTCAGTAATTTGCTCTTCTAAACAAGCCTGTCAATATCTATTATCCTTAATTAATCTAATTTGCATCTTTTTTTAGGTTGATGGGCTAAAACGGTGGAGAAGATATGATGAATAATCAACATGAGCCGTACAGAGAGATTGTCCACAGAGGCATTGAATTTTGTGGGGTCATTTCGAATTTCAAGGTTGTAGCTTATCCACAGATTGCTGTAATTTCTGTAAATGTACTACGTTCTCTGTTCACCGTCCTCATGCTATTATTTGGTCTCCCATTTAATTTCAATCACATCAATCTGTGACTACCTACCATTTGTTTCGTACGTAAAATTTGGTGGTTGAGATTGCCTTGTCCACCTTAATCTCCGTTCAATGCCCGGTGGAAGACATGGCCCACCCAAAACATTGCATGGTTCAAATCACTGATACTCGTATCTATGGAAGCAATGCTGCATGGTTTGAATAGAAGCACCATCGCCCTCGATGCTTCCCAGCTTTCACCATCTCCAAAGTCCAAACACAAAACACCCGCACACGTATATATGTTCAGATAATCACAGCCCCATTTGTTAACCTATGATAGAAACAAATCATCAAAGTGATTCGCTGTAAGCTAATTCCGAATTTATGTAGTTTTCGTGACCAAAATGAAGTGAAGAGAACAAGGAATGCAATTCCCAGAAGTCCTGGGAAAGCCAAAGAGTACGTGGATCTTTTTAATTTTTAGAGGGACCTTACGTGGAAATGATTAAAATTGTGAACCTTTGATAGTAGTAGGTAGTAATGTGAACTAGATTCCTTCTTCATGTAAAAGGGCCATTACATGGGCGAGAAACCATGTTGTTTAAAATGCTAGATGCCATATTCCTATATGACTTTAAGAAGATGAAGATAGGGAAAGGAAAAAAAAATAAAGTGTATACGAAAAAGAAGAGCAAGGGTTACGTTCGATGTTGGCTTCCACGATTTCGGCTGCTATTAGTTCGAGGAGCACACAACACCTTTCTCCAATTATCCACAGATCAATAATAATCAAATCGTTCTCAAATCTTGACTTTTGGATCATAAGTTCTCCTTTCCATTTTCCAGCTAATAGCCGATGGATTCTATATATTTCGGTCGCTCGAATATAGTATGCGAATTCAAGATTTCTAAGTTGTCTTGCTTCAAAGCTTTTTTATTTGTAAACTTGACTTTTATTCCAGTTGTTGTTAGTCATCTACGTATACATTTATGCTGCATAAAATGTGATTTCTTTTTCAAGAACTATATTATTCTTTATCTATACACACACGAAGGCTTGTTAAAAACTAATAAATTCCTAAAGAAATCCCATCTCAGAAATTGTTTTTATAAGAGATCGAAATTCGAGACATAGAAGTAAGTGAAAGCGTTATGATTTAACTCGAATATGCCGTGGCAGCATTGAATTTCTAAATCTTCTAAACAGTGCAAAAGTTTGAAAAAACCAAATTAAAGAAAAAATTTCAAAGAAAGCCAATATTTAATTTTTTTTATTTTTAAAATTAAAAATCTAATTTGTTAGGGGGGTGGAAAAGAAATTTTCCTTACAGGTGACCGGCTCCTGCCAGCCCTCCTTGATTCCGCCCTGCTTCTAAACATTGGTTTGCTTCGAATTGGTGAAATTCATAACAGGTTTTGTTGGTGTAATCTTTGCATGGGAAATCTCACCGTGGTAACAAAATCGATGGCACCGCCGCTGTAGGTGGTTTCGAAACAAAGCAAGCCACCGTGACGGTCCCTCTTTGAATTCCTCGGCACGTAATTCCATTTTTCTAATCTTTTGTTCACTTGACTTCTCGTTCTCCAGACGTCATGCTCTTCTCATGTGATCATGAAAAATACTCCACACATTTGATTCGAGCATATATGATTTTTTTTTCTTTTAAAAAATTAATGTTGTGTTGTGTAAAAATAAATTAACTATACATTTGACACAAAATATTATCTCTTATTATGAATATGGAAATCCCTTCATGAATGAAGCTAATGAAATTAAATTTATAATATCATAAAAAATAAAATAAAAAACTGAAAATAAGAATTCAAACTAAATGAATCTATTTCTTTCCATGTGAACATGCACATGAGAAGTGAAGAAAAGAGCTTGTGTACTAAATATCATTACTACATTAATTAAAGACTTCATATCTCTCCCTAGGATCCTTTCTTTAGTGGATGCTTTAAAGATGTCTAAACGGGCATGGCATTTGTGAAACGATATCTTTCCTTTTAAGAGAAAAATGATTGGCAACAACGATCTGTAAATTTATTTCTCAGGTGTTTCTGTAAATTTTTCAAAGGTTCCAATTCCATGGTTTCATATAATTATTCAACTTCTTCACAAGCTATACTATACTTTATGGGTTCGAACTCTGACTAGAATCAAAGGTGAAGGGCACTTTTCGCGGTACTGTAAATTTTGGCTCTGTTTTTTGTTTATATAAAAAAAATATATTGTATTCTAGCCTTGACATTCTCTTTGTGAGTAAACTTTTGATCTATAAATGTTATTAGTGTGCTGGAATTTGATTGTTGCTATGGTAGTGCATGGTCTTCAAATTTTCTCTTGCTAACAAACAATAGAAGTAAAGGTTGGACTTTCGAGTTTTTAAAATAAAGGACACTAATTCAATCTTGAAAGTAAAAGTAAATCTATCAATTTCTTCATCTGCAATTGATATCATCAATCTTGATAGAGAAAATTACTTCTAGCATTTTATAGTTTTATCAAAATTTCACAAGTTTTGAAAATTTATAGTTTGTATTATTGGTCAACAATTTTTTTTAAATCTATGAAATGAACAAAATACCCTCATATATAATAAATTGAAAATCCTAGCTAACTACATATCAAACCTCTCTCACTTCAACTGACAGCTTCTCTCTCATCTTAACGTTTCTCCCTTTTTAAAAAAATCTAAACCAAACCTAAAAATTATTGTTTCTAATTATTTTTTCTCATTCTTATCATCAAATGAAAATGGTTTAACAACAAGATTTTCTCTCGTGATAGCTTCGCGACTTACAGTCTTGTAATCGTAGCTACAATCATGTCAATCTGAGTACCAATGCTCCCAGCAAAATAGCTCCCTACACAAACACCAGAATCTAGTCAATATGTTTCGTTCAACCATTAAGCAAGTATTGAACTCAAGAAAAAAGCAATAATTAAAGTAGAATTCTCCATGTGAGAATATAATAATAGAGGAGCAGTTAGGTAATTAGTAAAGAACAAGCCACATGCAGAGTTAGTTGGTTAGTTGTTAGTTAATAACTATTATAGTTTGTTAGGTAGTTAAAGGTTGTATGTTGTATAAATACTAATGTAGGAAACGTGAGAAGTACAAAATCAAAGAATCACTATTTTGACAGTTAATTTTGTTATACTCTCAATATTCTTCTTTTCCCACTCTTAATCTCCTTCTTAAACCACTATTATTAAGAAGTAAACTTAACAATTTGGTATTAGAGCATCGAACCATAGCTACAATGGTAGGGAATAACAAAATCAAGAACATGGAGGAATACCGTAGAAAGGTAGATGAGCAAATACAACACTTACATGAGAAATTATATGCGATTGTAGAGGATCGAGCACAATAAAAATGATCAATTCAAACTAGATTTTATCATAGCTTCATTGAAAGTATCATCAGGGGTAATGAAGGCTGAAAATGAGGAAAGAATTAATACAGATATTGATAAAATCTTTTTCATGACAAAAATAATTAAAGAAAAAAAAGGCATAGAAGGTCAGGAAATCCAAAATAGAGGATACATTGTAACCTTGCTTAAAGTAGAATTGTCGAGTTTTAATGTAGAGAATCCAAGGGACTGACTCCGGAAATATAGGAAATTCTTTAAGCTAAATTTCATTCCAGTTCAGCAATGGGTGTAGATAGCTTCTTTATATTTGGAAGGCAAGATAAAAGTGTAGTAAGAAGGATTTTTGTTTGGAGGGTAGGATTTGGTTGGTTGAGAAGAATTTAGTAAAGGACTTGTATAAGATTTGGCAGCGAAGAGGATGTGATCGAGGAATTCAACAGACTAGTGCAAGATAAAATTATGAAGGAATATGTGGAGAAATTCAAAGAACTAAAGTCCCTCATAAATGTTTTAGATCCATCATTACCTGAATCTTATTACATTTCAACTTTCCTAAGTGGATTGAAGGGTGACATAAGACCTATGCTCAAGATTATGAAACCTATTATATTGATGCAAGCTCTTAAGCATGCAAAATGACAAGAGAAATCAAATTATACAGCAGTAAAAAGGGCCAAAGTGGTGCTACTAAGAACAAATTTTTCTTTTAAAGTAGGGAAAGCAAAAGGTAATATGCCAATAAAATCTCTTAATACTTCTAAGGTAGATCCCAAACTAGGATCAAAACACACTAAGACTTTATATGAACAAAGAAGGCAATTGAGTCAATGTTTTAAATGTAGAGATAAGTTTGTAACTAACCATCAATATAATATGAAGGGAATTAATATGATGGATGGGTTAGAAGATGAAAAGGTTTAATTCTTGAAAATAACAAAAGGAGAGAGCAATGATATTTTAGTTTACATTGGAAAATAGATGAATATGGGTGATAAGTATTTAAAAGTATATTTTTATGAAAAAAATTTAAATTTAAGAGAAAATTGGGTATTTTTAATACTTGGCCCATAACTTACAGTATAAGTTCACAACCCAACATTAAGCAAAATTATTGGAAAGAACATGTGATGGGCCCAAAAATAAATTCAAAATGGTCCTTGAGTTTTTTCAAAACATTTTGAAATTTTTAATGGCTTATTTAGTTAGATATTAAAATAAAGACAAGTTTAAAAATAAAGGAAAAGCATAAAGGTGTATTTGCCAAACACACTCTTAGCTTAGAGATTGGGTTGATTGGGTCTAAAACCCAAACCCAGCCTAGTTGGTCGAGCCGACTGAAAGCCTAATAGTTTTTTTTTTTTTTAGGATAGGGTTGGACCCAACCTAGTCTTATGGGCTAAGTTAAAGATCCAACCTAAAAATTACATGGTCACTAAACTAGACCTAGTGACCATGTTAATTATTTACTTTTTATAGAACATGAAATATTTACGTTCTGCATGCAAGTAAAAAATGTTGAAGGTTTAGTGACCATGTTAATTATTTACTTTTTATAGAACATGAAATATTTACGTTCTGCATGCAAGTAAAAATTGTTGAAGGTTTTAAATAAGGGATAAGAAGATTACCTGGAATGGAGAATTGCTAGTCACTAGTGTCGGCGCTAGCTCACGGTAGCGTTGCTTGCATTGGTGGCTAAGAGGAATAACAGTGATCGAAGGTGGAGTATTGATGTTCAAAGCCGATATATATATATATATATATATATATATATATATATATATATATATATATATATATGACATTGTTGCTGCTACTAGTAAGGCTAGTCATAGAAACACTGTTGGGATTGAGTTTTGCAGCCGCTTCTAATGAGGATGGAGGTGAATTTGCTGGTATTGATGGTTGTTGGGGGGTCTCTAGTATAGCTAGAACAAAAAGGGTCATTGGCTAAGATAAGAGAGAGAGAGAGGTTGGGTTTATGGATGACGGAAATGTGGGTTTTTTTTTAGCAAATAATCTACCTGGTAAGAGGGAAATGAGTGCAAAAAAGGTTTTGTTTTTCTTTCATTTCTCCCTTCCTGATATTTGTCACGAGGATGGTATTTATAGGGGCAAGGAGAATGTTGGACCACCTTACTTATGCCCAAACACATGCCAAAAAAGGCTGGCTTGGCAATGTTATTTGGGGTCACTTTACAACGGGTTTAGAGTTGCCAAAACACCTAGTTTTCTGCTCTTTTTGAGGTACAATGGAGGGCCACAAAAGGGGTATGTTTTGTATCATAGTATGAGGAACATAGACGAGAGAGAGAGGGATAAAACACAAACAGTTAAAAGAGAGGAAAAAAACTCTTCTCTTCCATCTAAAAACTAGTGTAGAGAAAGAAGATGATGCATAGTAACATAAAACAATGTTGTTTCCTCCTCCTCCTCCTCCTCCTTTTATTCACTTAATTACCAAAATGATGTCGTTTTCAACAAAACAAGTCATTTCATTTAAATGAAACAGTGTTGTTTTGGTGTTAAAAAAACAAACGAGGTTTAGAAACTCTTCTCTCAAAATCAATCCTCAATTTTTGATTTATTTAATCAGGACATTAACTATGATTTTGATTTTAAGAATTAATTCAATTTCACCCTTACCAAGTTTTTAAAAAATCACTTGATTTAGCGCCTTTTTCATCTTAGTTCTTGATTTTGAATTTACGCAAATTGATCCTCAATACAATATTCAACTTTTAATTTGTTTTAATTTGACCCTTTATTTCATCAATTTCAAATCCTGAAGTCTTGCACCATTTACAAGTTAGTTCTTAGTTTTGAATTTCTTCAATCAAATCCATAATTCTTCATCAAACTTTAATATTTATACAATTAAGCTCTAATTTGACCTAATTAACTCTTAAAATTTGCAATTTGGCCCTCATACTTTAATTTCTTCTAATTAAAGCCTAAATTAGCTTCAAGAATTAATTTTCCTTACAATTAAACCCTTTATAAATTCAATTAAACATTGAAAAAATCAAATTAAATCGTTATTTTGAATTTTCTTCCTCAAAAATTAAATTATTTTTGTCAATAGGGTCAAATTTTCTAATTTTATATATTTTGACCTTTTTCAACCAATCTTTTGATAATTTCCTGAGAGTTTGAGCATGTTCTTCTCAATACATATACATACATGAATGAGAGAGAGAGAGAGAGATAGTTTAGGGAGGCTAATAATCAACTCCATATCCAATTCAAAAAAATAATGCATAAAATGTAAACATATAAGCACAATAAAAAAAAACATATTATTGGTTAAATCTCAATAATCAATTCAAATTATGACTAACAATATTTGTATAAGAGGATTGGTTGTGTGCAAAGAAAAAACACGTCTCTTGAAATATACATGGATTTAATTACAAATATCTTATACTAAATTTTATTAATTTAATTAGATAGAATGCAATAATTTGGTTGTGACTTTAATATGATTTATATTCTATTCTATTCTATGACATATTAAAAGACAATCAAATTTAATTTAAAAGGCTGGTATTCTAGACTTTAACCAAGAAAAACATCACATTCAAGTAACTACTAGTCCACTATTCTGTTTGATTGCTATGGGGGTCATTGTATACCTTCTCTTTCAGTTGCAAAATTGATCGGATTATTATTCTCATCAAGATCACCCACCATGTGAGGTGCTGCAGGACCACAGTCAGCTGCGCCCCGCCAAGAAATCGCGGCAACGGACTACTGTTAGCTTATAGGTTTTACTCATGTGGACCAAGATCGATCAATGGTCCTGCAAAGTGCACCATGGTGATAATGTTTATCTCCTCTCTCTCTCTCTCTCTCTCTCTCTCTCTCTCTATATATATATATATATATATATATATATATATATATCAAAAAGACATATATGCACATGGATGGTGATCAG
This sequence comes from Populus nigra, assembly GCF_951802175.1. Taxonomy (NCBI): domain Eukaryota; kingdom Viridiplantae; phylum Streptophyta; class Magnoliopsida; order Malpighiales; family Salicaceae; genus Populus; species Populus nigra. The sequence continues at coordinate 19,448,588 of NC_084854.1, forward strand.
GCGAGGCTTCAATTCTCAACTTCTCTTGATCAAGAGGCCAAGCTTTTCAATTATGTAAAGATAAAAATAACTTTGGGATCTTGGACGAGGTATGATTGTCTCATGACTTTAATTAATTGATTACTAAAAACACAGAATTAATGAAGGAAGCTAAGGAGTAGCTAACCATGCCATGAAGGGTTATACATGGCGAGACCCTACATGACCATCCATTAAAGCGAAAGGTTCAAGTGAGTGGAGGCATCGAGTACCTCCTCAGTGCATCATCAGCTCTAAACTCATGAAAAGGTATTTTCCGTCTGAGTTGATGAACTGGCCCCCATGCACCCAGTCCTCTTGTTATCCACGACATTTATTTAAGATTCCACTGTTTTAGAAATGCGTTTTTATCCAAAAAGCATGGCCTCCCTGGAGGTATCGTGCAAAAGATCCACTAACTATTTCATCATTACATAATTAACTCCCATGAAGAGGTTTATTTCATTTAATTAATGCCAAGTGCCCGAGATTTGTACGTTGATCATGACTTGACTGCATTAATTTGTTATAAGAATATTGAGGTTATAAACTTTTTAAGTGATGTTGTAGTGTTAAGAATTTATAATTAAGATGTTTGTTTTTTTTTTGTTTCAAGTTTGAGCTATGTGATTGTTTATATGATGGTCACTGGAAGCTTACATGATCCTTAATTTCAGGACCTGTGAGATTAATACCGAGGTACGCGCAAGCTGACCCGGATTCACGTTAAATCAAAAAAAAATATTGAGATCATAATTCATGTTAAACAAAAAAAAAAAATTGAGGTCATAATTAATATGTGCTTTAACCTAGCTAGTAATTATACTCAAACCTTGAAATATTAAAAGCAGGAGTTTACTAGCAAATCTTGAACCAAAGAATTAAATGATTAAAACTTAAGGGATTTAGCACTGTTGCACTAACACTGAATCAAATTGCCCACCAGGCACCAATTACCAAGTTTAAAGAACACCTATGGGTGCGGTGCAGTTTGATGTGAAAAGGGACATAAATCGTGAATGGTGACAATATTTATGGTCACTAGTCAATATAAAATGAGTGGATATTCTAATAATGAAGAAAACAAAGCCAAACAATGCGTGTAACACCAAGAGACATGCCACTTCCTAGCCTACGGCTACCAAATTTGGACATGACCATGTTTCCAGTATTTTGCTGGAAATACAGAGTCATTATATCATATTCCAATTTTTTGTTCTCCATTGTTTGTTTTTTCTTTTCCCTAAATATATTTAATAGAAAAATGAAAATAATACTAGTATTAAAAATTATAAAAAAAACTAATAGGGTTTAATCTTTCATGGTAAACAAAGACATAATGCATTGTTGATTGGAACAATATGATGATCATTTTATCATTTTAAAAAGATAAATGAACTAGTTAGTGAGGTAATATGATATTTTTGCAAGGGTTCATTAGTCATTATTATATTGATAAGAGACAAATCAATCTTCTAATTTTTTTAATCATAGTAAAATGACTAAATAACCCTTAAAAGCAAATAATAATAGTAAAATAAACTGATATCCACAAGCTTTTTTGTATTTCTACTGTTCAAAGCACAATCAAATAACTATATTACCCTTAAGTTTCTCTAACTTGCATCCAGAGGCTTTTTCATATTATTATCTTGGTTTTTTTTGTTATATTCAAGTTGATTATGAGATAATTTGGTAATTTATTAAATATAAAAATTATTTTTAAAAAAGTAATTAATACATGCATTAATACGCGCATTAGCACATGGGTTGCGGCCACGCCATTTGGGCAGTATGTGAGGAGGAGTTTGGTGACCAAACAGTAGCTTTTTAGGCGGTGTTTAAATCATCTCGGCGACCTCTCCATCCTTAAGCGACGCGAGTGACTTACTGACATTTAGTTTGGTGCCGACAATCTTTGTTTTCTTTTTTTTTCATTTTTCTCTCTTCCTTAATTTTCATGTCTGACCCTCAAAAATTTCATAGCAATCATTTGATTGTTTGTTTTTTAGATTTGATCCATATTCTTCTGACCATTATTTATTTTATTTGAAATAATTTATAAAAAAAATTAATTTCATCATCTTTCAATTTTTTTCATCTGTTGAATTTGATCCATGTTCATTTTGTTACTATTTGTTTTATTTGAAATAATTTATAAAATTGAGTATTTTAAAAAATTTTCATCCTCCAATTTTTTTTCATCTGTTAGATTTGGTTCCAATTATTTTGATTGGTATTTTTTTATCTGAGATAATTTTTAAAATTAAGTTTTTTTATAATTTTATTCTCCTTCAGTCTTTTTCCTATCATATTTGATTCTTGTTGTTTTATTTGGTTTACTTTTCCAATTGTTACTCTGACGGCATGTGCAACCTTTTTCAATGCCGTAATGCAACATTTCACAATAGTGTTAGAACCATATCAGTAAGTTCTTTTTGGTGGTAAAATAATGTTTATGATGGAGTGATATTAAGTCTCTAATAAGTTTTTTTTTTTCTAAGTATGATATTGAAAGCTTATTTTTTATAGTTAAGTATTGTAAAAAAAAATTGTTTTTCTCATGTTTTTCTTATTTATTTAAAAACACTAATATTGTCTAAATATTTTTTTAATATTAAAATAAAATCGACTCGTTCTCATGGTGTAGCATAAAAAACCAATATAGTCAATTAACTACGGAGTAAGTGAAAGATGGAGATTAAGGGGGGGCCCATGTGAGGGGCATGGGCGGAACATATTCCGAAAATTGATCCTCATGGAAAAGACCAAAAGGGGGCCTCAAAATCCATACACTAATCATTACTTCTCCCACTAAGCCTCAGAGTTTTTTTTTTTTTTTTTTTCAAAAAAAAACCCTAATGTTTTATAGGATGACAAAATCGAAGCGGCTTTCTTTCATTGGTTGCCACCACCTCACCATGTGCGCTTTATTAGTCAATTTTGTTTCCCTCTAATATGGAATAATTTGAGAAAGAAGTAGAGGGTAATTATGGGAAAAAAGAAACTGAAGTGGAATTCGGCTGCGTTTGGCTGGGAGGCGGGCCAAGATTGGAACCCTCAACCAAGCCAAGCCAACAAATCCCCGTTTGAACGGGGCAACGTGTGGATTTTGCAAGGAATATGAGTAACACATTTCCCATTTTACATGTACTTCCTTAAGCACAGGACCATGGTGGCTTGCTGGCTCCACCACCACCACCACCTCCTCCTCCTCCTCCTTGGTTTCCGCTGCTGACACAACTTGAGTTTGTTTAGGACTAATGCTTATCGTTTCCATAATCTCTTAGCCAAAGAATCTGTCTTTGCCTCTTAATTAGGATAGTCAAAGTTGTCTAATAAGTAGAGTATTTGTTAGGTCTTAATTATACGAAATTGCACCATGCTCGATTATATCGTCATTGGAATAAATAAATAAATAATTGTTTTCTCATTAAGAAATCAAGGATGTACTAGTGTTTTTTTATCACAGACGGAAACTACATCAATAAAAGATAAAAAAAAATTCACAAAAATTGTTATAACAAAAAGGGTTTATAAACCCTACTCGTGCACAATTTAAAAATATAAAAAAAAACAAAAGAGTTCTTAATTAAATACAAAAACATTCTAAATTAATTAGGAAACAATTATAAAAAAGAGAAATTTTTTGGCATGATTTAAGGGTCTTACCGAGCTCATATTGCTACAATCACTCACTCAATTTAATAATTAAATAAAAAATTATTATTGTTAGTATATTTTACTAAAATCTCTTCCCTAAATATTTAGCTAAAATCACTCTAAATTAATCAAATTCTTGTATATATTGTGCCAACGAGCAACATAAGATTCAATCACAGTATGGAAAAAAAAAACTTTCAAGTTTAAACTATCTATTGAGGTTTTGTTTGGATGAATGATTACGAAACTATTTGGAAATGTGATGCAAACAAGTTCTAAAAAAATTAATTTTTTTTTATTAAAATTTAATATTGTTTGTATGTTTTGGATTGTTTTAATGTACTGATATCAAAAATAATTTTTTAAAAATAAAAAGACATCATTGGCATGTATTTCGGCATAAAAAGTTATTTGAAAAGCAATCATTACCATACTATCAAATATACTCTAAATATGCTTGAACTTAAAAAAAAAAAAAAAGCAAAGGAAGAAGTTTCTTAATTTATGGGTAAGAAAAGATATTCAGAAAAAAAAAACTATGATAAGAAAAACAATATTTCTCTTAGGTGAGAAAAGGTTCTATAAATTATTTTTTTCTGACAAAAACAAAAAAGTTGAATTATTAAGAAATACAACAGTGGTTATGATGGGCCACCCTGAGCCGTTGAATAAGAAGGCATTCGCCTATGATGACCCGGCGGCAAGTAGGGTTAGAGTGGTTCATTGCGCGCGTGTTTTTCTTTAAAGGCGTGCCCAAAGTATTTTTGCGGGTCATCGTGGCTCGGCTTGAGCCAACTCTGGTTACAAGGAATCATACTCGTGCGCTTGCGGCTGCGCCAATTTCATATGAATTTGGTGTGAGCAATTGCATGGTGTCTTGGTAGTCTTGACACGTAAAAATTAACATTTATTTCTCCCTTCCAGATTATCATAGTTATAACATATGTCCGGTGTAGTGTGTTAACATTGCGTTTTTTTACAAGTGTTTTAAAAAAAATTAATTTTTTTATTTTTTTATTTTAAATTAATATATTTTTTTATATTTTCAGATTATTTTTATATGCTAAATAACTGCTATCATATTTTCAAATACACTCTTGACAAAGAAAAATTGCTTGACAAACAACTCATAATTGTATGGTTTTGTAAAAGAAACTAGAGAGTCATCTCTCATTCCATATCTTAGTAATCAAGAAAAGAGGATTATATAAAACAATCACTCTAAAGGTGGCAGGAGTAGAAATCACGAGGAAAATTTTTAATTATTTGATGTACTTGTTACTTAATTGATCCAATAAAAATTGGGGTTGACTAAAAAATTTAAAAATAATTTTATATTAATTAAAAAATAATAATAATATTTTAAATAAATCAAATCAATCTAGATTAACTTATTTTAATTTATAACTCAGGTTTTAAATAAGATAATGGTTCATGGTTTAGAGATGAGTTATTTATATCATTATTGAAGAAGAAAAAAAAAATTCACAACCTAACTTCTCATAATTTAATCTCAAGGAATAATTAATATACAGTGTAGCATGTGATACTTAAAATATAACATATGATCTGTCTATTTATAAATAATTTCATGGTACTCGAAAAAAACGTAAATGTAACTAGCTATTTAAAAAGGTGGGGGATATTAGTTGTTGTTTCTTTTTTTTTAATATGGGTGTCCGGGTTAATTTATGCGTACTTCAACTAATCCTACATGCCCTGAAGTTAATAATCATGTAAGCCTCTAGTAGCCATCATATTAGCAACCACGGTGCTCAAACTTGAGATCATATGAAGAGTAATCCTTTTAGTTTAAAGCTCTTACCACTGGACCACCTACTAGATGATTATTAGTTGTTGTTTCTTAATTTCATTACTACATGCTATTTTTGGCTACTTTTTTTTTAAAATTAAAGTATTGGATTGAAACAATATCATTCATGCCAAGTTTTTTATGAGGAGTTAGCTTATTATATGAAAAGAGACAATATTATTTAGTTTGAAGTAAGAGATTACCGGGGTGATAAATTATGTTTGATTAAGGAATAATGATTATTTGAACTTGTATGATTTTTATAATTGACTATTTAATCTTCATTTTTTTTTAATATATATATCTAATCTTGTAGTTCTATACAATAAAGGGTATGAATGGATGTATGTTGGTCAAATATTAATGTGTCCATTAAGTAATGACGTGAATATTAACACCTAAGATAATTTATGAATAATATCATCAATAATATGCCATGTCAATAAATAATTGTGAAAAAAATCAAAATTATATCTAAAACAAACTAAAAAATTAGAAAATAACAATTATTTATCAATTATTGTTTTAAAAAATTGTCATTTTCTAATTAGGTTTTGGTCTTTTTGGAGAAAATCTTTTTTCCATTAACTTTAATTATAGACATGATATCTTATCAATGACGTTTGTGTTAAATAAAGTTGGAGATACATGTATGAGAAAGGGGCAATTACCCCATCAATATCTTCAAAAAAATCATAATAGTCTTTAATAATTTTGAATTTGCCTTCTTGTTTCTAAACATATGCTCCTTGTATTTCTTAAAATTTCCTACCACTCAATGAAATATCTATTAAAGAGTAATGTGTTTAGAATAACTATACATATGATTATAATTTAAATGAGGTATCTTATGTTTTATAATTCAATTTTAGATATGATATTAATCTTGTTTAATTCCAATATTATATAATAAAGTAATGTATTTTATTTACTAACATCTATCAAAGTGACATTTTTGTTTTCTCCTCCATTGATTACGAATTCTAGTTTCGCCCATAATCTTAAATAATATTTTAGGTGTCAATATATATGTCATGGACAAATTGGCATCCGGCATATATATATATATATATATATATATATATATATATTGAAATATCCACCTATTTTTTATTTACTCTCATTTTGAAAACTAAAATGTTAAGACAAGAAAATACTCAAAGAGTTTTTATTTCCTACAACATGGTCTAGGTTTTTATCACGGTTAAAAAAAGAGAGGAAAGAACACATCTCCTTAGATTTTGGAGAATCCTTTTAGCTGGTTAGTCAAAGAGTAACTTACAAGTAAAATAATTTACCCAGGCATTATATATTGGTAATAAATCTATAATAAAATAGAAAGAAGGCGATAAAACAACAGTGGGCCTCCATTCCATATATTTGGTTGGGTTTGCCGGCCCACGATAGAGAAATCCTATCGTGTCTCTCAATGGAGACTTGTTCCTCTCACTCGCTCACAGGTATCGTGACATCCAAATCATCTATTTTTTTACCAAAGTAGACGAGGCATGTAAAACACGCATGGTAGTTATAGCTTGTGAATATAATATAAGTATTGATCTGGGGGACAGGGAGGAAGTTTGACGGAGCTCGATTAATTAACATTTAATAATCCTTTTTTAGTAACATTAAATTTTTTTTTATTTTTAACATTAACATATTAAAATTATTAAAAAAACACTAAAAACTAAGTAACGTTTAATATTTTTTCATGTTAAAATATTTCTAAAAAACATGTTAAAATACAATGGCGCCAAATAGCCTCATTAGGATTTTACTAGTTATTTTTTAGGATACATTTTGAAAAACAATATATATATAAAGAAGAGATAATATCCCTAATTTATCTTTTCTAGTTATATATATATATATATATATATATTTATTTATTTTTTAAAAATAAACTCTAGAAAATAACTAATAAAATAATACTATACTTTTTAGCACTATAATATTAATTGTTTTTAAGTGTGCATCAAAACAGGTTCGAGAAATATAAATAACCCTTGCAAAAATTAAAGGCTGGGAAACAGGTTCTTAGGCTAGAAATTATAGCCCTGCAATGTTAATAATAGTGGTATATAGTAGTAGTAACTTTAATATAAAGTAAAGAAAACAAAAATGGACTTAATTTTGATTTTGGGGTGCTTATAAAAAGGAAGGTCCATGGAGGTTCAGTCCTTGGCAAGTGATGAGAACGAAGTCCCCATCGCCTAGATCTCTAAATTCTCTTCTCTCACACACAAACACCAAAACGATGACTGACAAAGAATCGAATCAAGAGTGGAATTGGAATACAACAAGGAATTTTGGGGTTCATTTCCACCTGTTTTTTTAAAGAGTGAAAGTGAGGAATTTCAAAGCCATTTTTTTCTTCAAATAAAACTAAACTGTAATACAGCTAGAGCAGTAGCAAGCAGGCAGTACTATAGTTCAGGCTGGAGCAGTGAGTGAGAGCATTTATATTTTGGTTGTTAAGTGAGAATAGGATAGGAGTAGAAAGGGTCCTTTTTCTTCATCATCTGCAAAAACCATTGATTATTATTAGTGCATCTTTTCCTGCTTTTGAGGTCTCGCCGTCTTTGAAGTTCGGCTCTGCTCCTTTTGTCTATTCAGATTGGTGGCGCATTAAAGTGGAGCTTTTACTAAAGAGATCCGTAGCTGGAGATTTTTTTTTTCTTGGGATGCTCAGGCTGCAGGTATTTAAGTCTGGGTCCTGGAACGGAGAGAAATCTTAAAAACTCTCACACAACTGTGGCTGTACCTCCCTTCTGCCTGCGTGCTCGATGGTTGCTTTCCATTCTGAAAACTAGGTAAAGGTGACAAATCAAAGTCAAGCGAAGGACATAACAGCTAGGGAGGGTTTGAATACATATCAACAAGTCATTTCTGGGTCATAGAGGAGAGGGATTCTTCTTTCTTTTTTCCCAACTCGAAAGAGACATTTCAAGAACAAGGTTAGTTTTGAAAGTGGAGTATTCATGGAAAAAAATAAGTTCAAAACTCTGTTCTCTTTGTTTGTGTGGGGGTGGAGACTGTAAGTGACTTCACTGTTTTTTTAAAAGGTTTGGAAGAGGGAGTTTGGTGATTTTATTGGGATCTGAGAGGTGGGAGAGTCTTGTTGGCTTTCGTTTTCTGGGGTTGCGTTATTTTTGATTATGCAGTATATATTTTGTCTCATTTTCTGTCTTTTATATGTTTCAGATTTACCAGGATTTAGACGTTGCTTTTAGTAAAAAAAGCTAAGACAATGTTGTCTCCGAAGCAAGCAGAAGAAGCAATAGTCTCCAACTATAGCGAGACAGATCAACACGAGGGCAAAGAAGAAGAGAAAGAAGAGAGCCACTCCATTTTTAGTGTCAAGAGTGTTCTTTGGCATGGTGGTTCTGCCTGGGATGCCTGGTTCAGCTGTGCTTCTAATCAAGTACTGTATCCCTCCAAACCCATTTTCAAGAAGCTCAACATTTTTTGCTTCCATGATTTCTTGTTGCAAAAAAGAAGTAATTAACTTTGATGATTTCTGTTACAGGTGGCACAAGTGCTGTTGACACTACCTTACTCTTTCTCTCAGCTTGGTATGCTATCAGGGATATTGCTTCAGATATGCTATGGGCTTTTAGGAAGCTGGACAGCTTACCTTATAAGTGTGCTTTACATTGAGTACAGAAGCAGAAAGGAGAAAGAGAACGTTAACTTCAAGAATCATGTCATTCAGGTTTTTTTTTTGCTTCTCAAAACCGCCGCCGCCACCAATACTAATCTTCAATGCCAGAATATCTTGAATTACAGTAACAAGTTAAACCCTCTTTTAATTTTGTATTTAATGTAATTAAAAAAAGATTGCTTTTCTGGATTTCAGTGGTTTGAAGTGCTTGATGGGTTACTGGGTCCATACTGGAAGGCAGTAGGACTTGCTTTCAACTGTACTTTCTTACTCTTTGGATCTGTAATTCAACTTATTGCTTGTGCAAGGTAAGACCTTCACGATGGTTTTCTATTTTCGTCTTCAATTAGAAATAGAAAAAAAAGAGTCTGATGTCTTTCTTGTTTGATTTTTAACTATTTCTTGTTTTTTTCTTGACGAGAACAGTAATATTTACTATATCAATGACCACTTGGACAAGAGGACTTGGACTTACATTTTTGGAGCTTGTTGTGCCACCACAGTTTTCATTCCCTCTTTTCACAACTACCGTATTTGGTCTTTTCTTGGTCTTGGTATGACCACATACACTGCCTGGTACTTGGCCATAGCAGCTTTTGTTCATGGCCAAGGTGAAGGAGTGAAACATTCTGCTCCTACAAAGTTAGTGCTTTACTTCACCGGAGCCACCAACATCCTATACACCTTTGGTGGACATGCTGTCACTGTGTAAGCTTTTTTCTTTTTCTTCTTAAAAGTTTATATTATCCTCCTCTGCTTTCCTTCGTGTCTAGTGTCTACACGGCTTCTGTTTGCAGCTTTTGCCGGTAAAGTTGGGTTCGAGACCCGCAGACAAAATCATGCAATTTTTTTTGGTTCCCTTTCCAGTTCTCAAGAAGAGAATTGAAATGAACAGTAAAATGATCCTCTGCTCTTGTTTCACTGTGCTCCTGACCTTTTAACCTCCTCTTATTTTGTCTTTACCTAGCCTAGCTTTCGCATAGTTTCCTAATCATGAATGGGCTCAAAAAGCTTATCGATTCACTTATTGGAGCGTCGCAGGAAACTAGAGAGTGAGAATCCAATGTTGTTTACATGATGTCAATTGAGTCATTTAACAGTATACATGTGTAATTAGGTTTTAGAAGCTTAATTACTGTTGCCAGCGATGGTTGTTGTCGGAATTAGGTAGTCTTTTATATTATTTTTTTTATTTTTTAAATTAGTTTTTAATATCATTATATTAAATGTGGAATATTGATCACACTTTAATTTTACAGGGAAATTATGCATGCCATGTGGAAGCCGCAAAAGTTCAAGTGTATTTACTTGTTAGCTACTCTCTACGTGTTCACACTGACAATTCCGTCAGCTTCCGCCGTCTATTGGGCCTTTGGTGACGAGCTCCTCAACCATGCCAATGCCTTTTCTCTCCTCCCCAAGAATGGATTCCGTGATGCCGCCGTTATCCTCATGCTTATCCACCAGGTCTGTTTAATTCTGGCTGCGTTGATCGGACTACTTGATTGCCCCTGAAAGAATCGATATTTGTGTTTTTTAATGGAATTTGACTGGGAGTTTGCTTTTGTTGAATGGCGCAGTTCATCACATTTGGGTTTGCGTGTACGCCATTGTACTTTGTGTGGGAGAAGGTAATAGGGATGCATGACACAAGGAGCATTTGCTTGAGGGCACTTGCAAGGCTACCGGTGGTGGTTCCGATATGGTTTTTAGCTATAATCTTCCCTTTCTTTGGACCGATCAACTCAGCCGTCGGTGCTCTTCTGGTTAGCTTCACGGTTTACATCATCCCATCTTTAGCCCACATGCTCACTTACAGAAAAGCCTCTGCTAGACAGGTAAAAATAATGCTGCATTTTTTAGCTGAAAGAAAGTTGCAATTATCTTCATCTTTTAGGGGTGTTTTGGTCATAGTAGAGTGAGGGGACACTCCGCGTTTTGATGGGAATCCCGTATTCGACGGCGACAGCGTCCCAACTGAGTGGAGAGTGGAGAGAGAGAGAAGGGAGAGAGGGTGCAGGAAATGTACAAGAGAGCATTCAAGGCTTGGATTTGGAAATATTACGAGAAGAATTGAATGGGGTGGCATGTCGTTTTCATTTAGTTATATTCTACAGTTGATGTGTTGTACTCTGTTTCTAAATGAGCTGGCTGACCTGACCTTCCCTCCCTCCCTTCAATTATAGGCCGAAGTTGCATCTTTTTGTCGGGAAAAAAAGGGGAAACACTCGTCAACAAATCTAGTTGGCCTAACTTCACCACTTGCTAATTTGTTTGACATGGGTTTTCTCTTGCAGAATGCTGCAGAAAAGCCGCCTGCCTTTATGCCAAGCTGGACAGCCATGTATGTTATAAACGCCTTCGTGGTGGTGTGGGTGCTGGTGGTTGGTTTTGGGTTCGGTGGATGGGCTAGCATGACAAACTTTGTTAGGCAAGTAGACACATTTGGGCTCTTTGCCAAGTGCTATCAATGCAAGCCACCAGCACCTCCAGCAGCAGCAGCACCGCCACACCATCGCTGAGTGAGCTGACTACATTTATAGCACAAATCAGCCACGAGATTCAGCTTAAGAAAGAATATTTTCTGTTCTCTCTCTCTCTCTCTCTCTTCATATTTTGTATCATACAAAGGGGAAGTAGTAATATCTCTCCTACATGTGATGTTGTGCTGCGTTTTGCTTCTTTTTTTATCTTTTTGGTTTACTTAAATTAGTTGATAAAATTGCGTGTTGAATTCTGATGATTCCTTTGCCCCTTAAAGGCATAGGCTAGTTAATTAAATCATATAAATATATGTTCAGTTTTCTTCTGTTTTTCCCCCCATTCTTTCTGCCCTCTCTTTTTGTTGGGGATATTATTATTATTATAAAGTATTTCTTCTTCTTGGCTGTACTGTCATTATTGCTAAGCATGCTTCCAAAGCGCATTATTAATTAACCTTGTAAAATTGCTACAAAGGTTTGGTGGTCTGAAGGGCCAAATGTGGACATGTCCTAATGGCCTCTCTCGACCTTAGATTCTGTTTAGAGAGTGGGCCGTGGGCCGTGGGCCACCTCCACATCCACATGGGTTGCACGTTGGCTCATGTGCTTGTCACGTGCCAGTCTTCACTCCTAAATATTTTCCTCTTGAATTCACATGTGAAGTCATACACGGACCTTACCGTGCATGCTTTTCTCGCTTGATTAAATCATAACCCATAATTGATTTCCCATTAATCAAGCTTACAAGGACGAGGCCTCCCTTTAATAAATATATTTGCTTTTGGCTTTCACATGCACCCCGCAGCAGCACGGTGTCGTCTTGCTGTTTCTTTAAGTTAAGCAAAAAGTGTGTTAATGTCTCCTCCTTTAACAGTGCTGAATGATGACCACTGCAAGCTCTTTAATTTTTCTAATCGTCATCTACGCCGCGATTTGCCTAAGCTTTCCTTTGCTTCTTGCTAGTCATTAGTCAAGATTTTACACGTCATAGCTGGGCCTATGGCAATCAGGTTTGGTGAGATCACGTAGCTTAATTTCTCCCTTCGGCTAGACTCTTGGACTTCAACCATTTTATCAATATAGCTGGTAATCCTAACCTTCTCTTTAGAGTTAAGAAGTCATCGTAGATGCGGATATTTGTAGTAAAAAAAGAAAGAAAAATCAAAAGGAATTGTATTTGTTGAAACCGAATATTCCAATTCATGATTGATTCTGATAATAGTTTTAATAAATTGAATCCATTGAGTATTTTGAAAAAAAAAAAAAAAAACTGTATTAGGGACAAACAGTTTATACGAGGTAAAGGGATTGGATTTTTGCAAGGAAATTAGTATTTTAGAATTTTTCCCAAGAGAAATAGTTTTTGTGATCCATATACAACAATTGATGTTTCACGTCAAATGTGTAGTTTTTTTTTTAATTTTGATTTTTTTTAAATTATCTTTTATGTTTTTTTATTGTTTAGATACGCTGATATTAAAAATAATTTAAAAAAATTAAAATATTATTTTGATGCATTTAAAAAATATTATTTTTAAAATTAATCATTACAACATTTTCGAATACACTTTAAACTAGTTAGGGAGATAAGATAGTGAAATGAAATCAATCACTTGGTAAGATTAGTCTCCTGATTCCTTCGTAATTGGGATTGATGGGCATGTGTTATCACTTCCAACTTGGGAAAAACAAGTATGCGATATTTGACTCAACATGGGACCCCGTACAGCATCAAAATTATTGAGCCAAAGATTAAGTTTTGTGACATATACTTTTGTTCATAGCTGGAGATGTGTTCATCATCACTAAATTCATTGGAGACTTGCAAACAAATATATTCCCAATTGTTATTGCAGGAATATAGTTATCATTATTATCATTAGAACAATGTACTCCTTTCTTGATTCCTTGAAAAAGCTTAGTCTTCCTCAACAAGGTAGCTTCTGTTAATATAATATATAGCAGAGATTAATGTTGCTAAGATTCTTACAGTTACCGTTGCAAGAAGTTGCATCAATCTAATTGACGAGGTCCCCACTGTCAGAATCTGCACTTGCAAGAAACTTGCAAGTTGATGACACCCTTTTCTATATTCTAATACACAAGAACACTTGAGAAATAAGCATCGTGGTGAAGAAAGCACTTACAGAATACAAATCATGGCAGATGAACATAAGATCAGGTGCTGCAGCTAGCAGGATAGCTCTTTTGTTAGAAGAGCGGGCAGACATGCATGTGGAAATAAGCATCATGACAGAGTACAGATTATAAATAATGGTTTTTAAGAATAGGAACATGTTACTCTTAATGATTTTTTTAAATATCTAAAGGACGTTGAGCCCAGCAATATAAATGGAATTCAGTTTTCGAAGTTTTTTTTCCCTCTGCGCGGTAATTTGTAGCAGACTTTTAATTCTATTTTTATTTTTCGATTTCAAACATAAACAAAATCTGGGATTATGGTGATTTGATCAAACATTCAGTTCCACAGCGGTTCCTTGCCTTTTTTAATGCTTTTAGGTTTTTGAGAGATCAAGAAAATTTACCTCCAAATGTCTCTAGAGACCATTATAGGGAACATTTCAAGACTGTATGAAATCAGCCTGTACAGCCCAGCCCAAGAGTCTGTCTAGACTCAATAAATCACCAGTCACCAGTTACATCAAACTAGGCTTAGAAAGTTAGAAATAAGAAATCATGTATACATGGGCCAGGCTAGTGTTAAGAGCCTTGAACCTTGATGCAGTTGCATTCAAGAGAAAAGGGTAAATTTATACCTAAACCTTTACTCCTTTTATAACAAAACCTAAAAAAAAACTCAGTGAAAAGTTTCACTGTTCGAATACTCACGGTAGATTTTAATTGTAAGATTACTGTTTTGCTCTTGAATATTTAAATCTTATACTATGTATTCAAGGGTAATATGATATCTTTCCACATGATATATTTGCTATTTCAAGATTAAATGAGGGTAAAGAAGCCTTTTAACTTTTTATTTGCACAATATAATGCCTAAAATACCCTTTAAAGTTTAATTTCTTAACTATAAAGGAAAGTGCGTATTCAATGTAATTATTAAAGTGTTATTTGAGTCAAGTAATCTATATCTAAGATTGAGGTGTTTTTTGGTTTTTTATGGGGTTATGAACACTTTGATTTGCATAAATTAAATTAAAAGAAAGAAAGTTGTTGGCATATACGACTCTTTTCGTTGGTCGAACATCACATTTCAGAGCAGTGTTCGATGCATCTCGTCGTCCTTTCAATGGTAATGAGGTATGTGCAGCTTCTCCATGCACAATGGAGCCTCAACAAAGTTTTTTCTTTCCCCCTCTTTTCTCTCTCATTAACCTTGAAAAACACACTGTCCTTGTAAAAAATTAAAAGAGTGTATTATTTGTTAATTTTATCATATTTTGTTCTTATTCTTTTAATTGTATTAAATTTGAGTTATTTATTATTTTTAATTTTTCATCCATTGGCATTTGATTTTTATATCAAATTTGTCATTTTATTTTATGATGTTTCGAGTTTAACTCTCAATATTTTAATTTTTAATTTACATTCTTGTCTTTTTTATCAAATTTTAATTTATTTTCAATTTTATCCTTGGATCCATGATTTTATGTTTAATTCTTTCATATTTGTTCCCATCCTTTTTATTTTTATTTTTGTTTTGGGTTCGTTTGTGAATTTAATTTTTATCTTCAATTCAAGATTTGATGATATTTAAGGTTTGAACCTTAATATTTTGATTTTTAATTTTGATTCTTTCCCCTTTTATCAGATTTTAATATTTTTTTCAATTTCATTCTTAGATCTATAATTTTGATTTTTTAATTTTTTTTTAAATTTGGTCCCCATTCTCTTGATTTTTATTATTTTTTGGATTCATTTGTTAATTTGTTTTTCAATTTTGCCCTTCAATTCAAAATTTTAGGTTGTCTTTTTTTTCTTTTTCGAATAAAGTCGTTATTCTCTTAATTACTATTTCTTTATCATTTAATTTCTTTTTATTTCATCATTAGACATTTGATTTATTAGGATTTGGTCTCTTTAGTTTTTCCTATTGTTTTTAGGCACTACCCAGTAGTCAATTTAGAACAAATATTGTGTCACGGTTCAAGTGGATTAACATGAGTGAACCCAAGTTAGCCAAATCTTTTTGTTTTTTAAAAATAAAATGATACAATTTTGAAAAAAAAGAAAAATAGTCAACGAGTTTTGACTAGATTTGCCCCGGGTTAACTAGGACATGAGTCAACTTGGGTCTTTGACCACCTTATATTGGATCAATTCTCTCTAAATTTCTTTTGAAATCGAGCTCGATCTAAGCCATTAGTCATCTAGGTCACATGTGTAACTTGTCATGTTGAGCAAGGTTTTAAAATAATGGCTTTTCCA
The DNA here is from genome assembly GCF_951802175.1 of Populus nigra. NCBI lineage: Eukaryota > Viridiplantae > Streptophyta > Magnoliopsida > Malpighiales > Salicaceae > Populus > Populus nigra. The sequence continues at coordinate 19,464,633 of NC_084854.1, forward strand.
GATATGGTGCTTTTAGTTTAGTCACTAGTTAGGATTATGAATTTGAAAAGTTAACACAGGGTTGACATCGTTTTCTTTCCTCGAAGTTGTTCGTTTTGAAAAATAAACTTCATTACTTTCTTTGGTTTTAATTTCAATTAAGTTATCCCTATCTTGTGATCTAGGTAGGAGGTTTGTCCGGGTGACCCAAGTTTTGATGATCTCTCTCAGTTTTGCTGATGCTTTGTTTTTTTAAGAATTGTTTTTTATTTTTTTTCTAATTTCATCCTTTTATATTTTCATTCCAATCTTTATTTTTTCAATTCTTTTTTTTATGATATCGAGTTGCGGATTTTTTTTTTGTTTTTTGAAATATATTGACAACACATGAGCATTGTTTTTTACGCTACAGAAAAAAATTATCCTGGTCTGCAGCGAAGCGCATGCCAACTATCTAGTATTTCTATTTCATACCTCACTTCAATTCTACTTATTTAACTTTCTCAATTTTTATTTTTTCTAATATGATACATATGTCCGTTATCTTGTTTTATACAACAAAAAAAATTTACTTAAATTAATATATATTTATATGTGAATAAAAAATAGGAAAAAAATGTATTTAGCATCTAAATTCTTCTTAAAATTGCATTGTAATTTCTCTTATTTTTTCTCATAGTATAGTTTTTTCTCACATCATTATTGCGGTTCAACTAAACCCTAACATAAGAAAATAAATCCCAATATAATCACCAAATCATAATAAATTCTATAAAATTAAGAGTGAGATTGAGTGTTAACCTAAAATTTTTAAACGAGAGTTATTGGAGCGTGAGTGATGGTGTTGAGTGGAGAAAAAGAGGTCTAGAAGACAAGGAGACAAGGAAAAACTTGCAATGAAGAGAAAGAGAAGTTATTAAGGACAAAGAGAAAGAGAGAAATTAGAGGAGAAAATAACCTTAGCTTTAGATTGGTTGGTTAGAGGTAACCAATTAAAATTAATAAGTTGTACTAATAGTGTAACCACTAAAAGTTTGCAAATTTTTAAATTATTTTCCTAGCAAAAAAAACCTTTTTTTTTAAAGGTATATTTAAATTTAATATTACGATATCAGGTTGTGCTGGCCTCGTTACTGATAATAATAATAATAATCTAAATAAATTTTATATGATTAGGCTGGCCTAATTAATAATAACAGCGAATTCCTACTTATATTATATTAGAGAATCCTGTGTAATGTAATTGGTAATTTGCCCACTTATGATAAGTCATTAGTTAGTTTCCTTTATAACCTTAATATTTCCAAATATAATTCATGCTTTCCTCCTTGCTATTTTAGCCCAATTTTCCGTTACGCTTGATATAGTGCTGCTCCCAGTATGCAGCCATAAAAATCTGTTCCTTTGCCCCCCCTCCCATTTAATCACTTTGTCAGTGTTGAGACCCGACCCGACGCGACCCGACCCATGGATCTTCTTAATCAGTTGCAGAGACAGTATACCGATTTCACTACCCTTCTCTACCAAGAGGTTAGTTTTGAGTTTTCTCTCTTTATTTTTAAGGGAAATCGTTTTCTTGGGTAATATTTCATTTCCTTGAAAATCAATCAACGGGTTGTAGTCATAGACTTTAATTTCTAGTGGTTTTAAAGGGTTTTTGACATAGGTTTTTTTGTTGGTTTTGAGAAGGGTTTTGTGGACGATCAGTTCACTCAGTTGCAAAAGCTGCAAGATGAGAGCAGCCCTGATTTTGTGGTGGAGGTTGTGTCTCTCTTCTTTGAAGATTGTGAAAAGCTTGTTAACAATATGGCCAAAGCCTTGTGAGTTTGTTTTTCTTGTCTTCATTTTCTTGGTTTTATGTAGAGATGCATGCGGTTGTTTAGTTGACTGTGGAGCTCTTTGCTTCGGATAGGCAGAAAGTACAAGTTTCCCTGCAAAATTGACTTGCTAGGTTTTTTTCTTTTCTCTTCAGAGAACAGCAGGATGTTGACTTCAAACAGGTGGATTCTCATGTCCATCAACTGAAAGGTAGTAGCTCCAGGTATTTACTCACATCCTTATTTCATTATAGGTTATTTGATTGTTCCATTTGTGCTCTAGTCACTTGTGAGGAGACCTGTATTTAATGGATTTTCGTTGTTCTATCAAAATCACTTGCGTGCATGTCTATTACTTTAATTGTTTTGTCTTCTATAGTATTTAATTATAATATTGCTTTTTATGGTTAACAGCATAGGTGCAGCAAGAATTAAAAATGTCTGCATTGCCTTCAAAACTTTTTGTGAAGCCCAAAACCGTGAAGGGTGAGATCTCTTCCACACTTTTATAGCAAATTTGTATCTTTTTCCTTTCAATCAATATTAATTTGTAAGTCTTATCCAGTTGCACTTGAAAGTTTGTCTATCATAAGATTCTTGACTGTTTATGTTTTGATATATTAAAAGTCACAAAAGGAATTTACGTGTTCAAGTTTTCTTGTGTGTTTATTTTTTCCTGTGACAGCAGAGTCCCTTTGGATTCCAGAATTGTTAACCTTAGGTGGATGGTAGTGGTTATGAAGTTTGACAATTTGGATACTATACCAGTAAATCAATTAGTTTAATAGGTTTTCAAGAGATACTAGTGTTTCAGGAATGGTCTATCTGCTTTCCTTGATTGATCATAGAATTAGGATGGAGTCCTATAAGCATCTGTTGTTTCATTGAAGTTAAAAAAATTATTGACTGGTGAAGTATTGGAGCCGTGATTTACCAATGTGTTATTTAGTGCAGTCATGTTGATCTTGCTGCATGAGTATTGTTCGTCCTGTTTTTTTGGCTCTTACCCAAGTCATATGATAGTTGCAGAGGATTTTGATTGACCCAAGAATGTTGGTGCAGGTGTTTGAGATGTCTGCAACAAGTGAATCATGAACACACTCAATTGAAGACCAATCTTCAATCTTTATTCACGGTGAGTTTTATAATTTATAGTCAAAGTTAGTTTTAGTTTCCTGGGAAGGATCTGATCATCCAAGCGAGAATTCCCACGACATTATTTATCCTGGTATCCCACAGGGGAAAACTAGCTTGTTGCTCAACGTGCTTTGAAAAAGATTACTTCATTTATTGAATGCCCATCTTTGGTGTCCGCCACAGCAATTTAAAATCCCTAGTTTGATTTGGTTTCTAGTGTCCGATCATGTTCTGTAAAAGAATCATGGGGAATTTTCTTAAAAATTTCCTTCATTTGGGTGATCAAAACTGCTTGAGCAGCTTTCTTGTCTAACATAAGAATGTTTTAACATTTTCAATTTCTATCTTAAGTTAATGTTTTTCAATATTTGTTCTTCTTTTTTGGCTGCTGTAGCTGGAGCGACAGATTGTGGCAAATGGGGGGTCAATTCCTGTGATGCAATAAGTAATGTTGATATAATCTCCTTTCGACACAAATAGAAAGGTGAAAGTTAATGTTACAGATACAATTGTAAGTTCAAGATACTTGGGAGTTCTTTGAAATTTGTATGATAGAGGGGTATGTTAATTGACTTTTATATATCTGCTGCCGCAAAGCATATAACTTTTGCCCCCTTTTAGGGGTGTTTAGCAAAGTGATAGAAGTTGCCTTTCAAAGTGTGTATTTTTCTTGGAAATGTATTAACTACAAGTAGGAATGCTTCTAGCAATGCAAAAGACATCCTGCCATCAGTTTAATCACTAGGCTCAACCATGGAAGTACTCGTCTTTGCTAGCAGAGAAATGTTGTCCGCGAGGACCGAATGTTAAATGCTGGTTACTCGTTCCTGTTTCTGTTTATCTGGGTGGGAAAACTCAAGCGAATATTGCTAAAGTGTAGGGAACAGTATAAAGAAATTCAGTAACTAAGCAAAATTAACTAGACATATAATCCCATCCTTCATTTTGCTGGTGACGGGAAAGTGAATAGTGAATGGATCAGCAGCTAGGTCCTTGCATGCATTCTCTAAAATGAACTCGCTCTTGAACACTTTGAAATGAGATATCATTCATTCAAAGAATTAAGTGTTCCATGTCACAAACACCACACTTGTAGTATTATATTATTACAATTACAAATAAAACTAAATCTCATCACTGTTTTCCTCTGGAATATTCACAGTGCATCTGACAATAAATCGATGAATGAACTCTTGGCTGATAAAAAAAAATTGAACACACATATAGGAGCAGAATCGTATTTTCATATATTTATTGTAGTGTAATTACTCATACCCTTCAACATTTAGCTGAGGGATGTTTTTGGATTTTCACCTTTTCTTGTACAATATATTACTATATTACTGCATAACCCCAAGATCAACTTTTTTTTTCCCCAAGGTCAAGGGGCATTTTAGGTTTTTTAATCTTAATTTTCTTGGAATTATCTCATGGGGTCAGGGGTGTTTTGATTTTTCTATAATTCAAAGAAAAAATAACTGGTGCGTGCAACAGAGCATGTGCAAGCAAGTGGGAGGTGTCCATATTCTTCGAGCAGCGCGTGCAGTGCCTTCCAATGGCTATAGGTAGATTTTTGCGGCAGCGTCCAAAGCATTGCGCCACCTTCTACACTGTGGGTCAGCACGTGCTGACCTTCATAGACCTTCATAGAATAGAGGAGCTCTGGTAATAATTTTTTTCTCCCCCCATTTCTCTCTCCTCCATCTCAAAAGGTGTTGCTGGCCTTGCAAAGTGGTGCCCAATCATTTAATGTATTGAACTTTATTTATTTATTTTTCAATTTATTTATTTTTCAATTTCATCTATTGACATTTGATTTTTTATGTTTTTTTTCCCTCAAATTTAATCCTCATTCTTTTGATTCCTATTTATTTTGCTTTTAGATTTTACTTTTCAATTTAATCCCTGATCATTTGATTTTAATTTTTTTTTATTGAATTTGATCCTTATTCTTATGATTGCAATTTCTTTTGATTTTGAGTTCTCTTCTTGATTAATTGTTTTTTTTTCTTTTGCAATTTTATCATTTATTGTTTAATTTCATTGAATTTTCATATTATATTTGATGATTTGTTTTATCATACTCTTAAAACCCGGTCCTAGAGTCGACCCCCATCATGTGTCGGGTCACGGGCTAGGTTGAACAACCGGGGTTACAAGGTCAATTGTATTTTTTATTATGCAAGAAGTAAAAATGATATTAGTTTGATAAAAAAGATAATGAAAAAAAATAGAAAAATCAATAGGCGTTGACATGATTTTTTCCTAACTAATTGCTTGATTTTTTATTTAGATAAAAAATAAAAATAATATTATTTTGATAAAGAAGACAATGGAGAAAAATTTAATTATGATCATTTTTTTATTGGTCTTTCTTTGTTTTGGATTATTATTTAGATTATTTTTTTTCCAGTTTCATCCATTTCCATTTCCATTTGTTTTTAATATTAAATATTGTACTCATTCTCTAGATTGTTAGTTTTTTTTATCCTTGGTTTTTTTTCTTTCAATTTCTCCCCCCACCCTAAATTTTATTTCATTTTTTTTTATAGATTTAGTTCTTATTTTTTTAATTGCTTTTTTAATTCTTTTCTTGATTTGTTTTATCTTTCAATATTTTCCCTCAGTATTTTATTTTATTTATTTTATTCAATTTTTGTTCTCATTTTTTTAATTCATGTTTTTTTTATCCTTTTTCTTTTTTTATTCTATTTTTTATTAAATCCCTCATTATTTTCTTTCATTAGTTTTTATACCAGATTTGATTATTATTGTTTTGATTACTATTTATTTTCTTTTTAGGTTTTTGTTGGTTAAAATTTTGTTCAATATTGTTTTTGGTCTTTTATATGGCTATCTTGGTCTCATGATTAGAGTTGCTGATTTTGAATATTAGCTTGATTTAACTTCATTTTTTTTTATTTTTTTATTTAACATTAGACTATCGAGCTTTAAGCTTTCTATATTTTTTCCCTTTCCTTTATCTGGAGTCATCTCAGATAATGAGTTAGTCAAGTTAACCCGAGTTCACTTAAGTTATCACTATTTGAATATTTTTTATATGTTAGAAAAGAATTGACTCACCTCGCAGCGTAAAGCAGACAAAAAAATCTAGTAAGAAATTAAAAGAGAATGGGGTTTTACCTTGTAAAACCAGGTTCATCCTATCATATTTCATTATTCATATTTGGTATACAAATTCCTTTTACTGGTCCCTTAAGTTTTGTATTTCTTTTCATTTGGTCATCGAGCCTTTTTTCTTTTCAATTGGTCAGCGAGCTTTTTTTTTTCAATTTAATCCTTTAAAGTTATGCCTTACTTGTTTTTTTATTTTTTTTTTGTTCTTTTTAGGTTGTGTTTTACCTTGCTTCTAAGCTATCAAAATATTTTTTTTCCCATGGTTAAATGAAGTGTTGATTTTGCATGACAAAGTTTTTAATTATTATGGAAAATCAAATAAAATGAGGATCAAAATTGATATTGACAAAAACTAACAAGCTGTTACCCATGTGTATTGTTCAAGGTGTGTAAATCTACATTTTGGTCATTTAATTTTAAATGTTATGATATTTGGTCTCTTTTTTTTTAATCTTTTGTTTACGCCCCAAACTTTACTTTTCTTATGCTACAACCCCTTGATCTTGAAAGAGGAGATAAAATGTTAGCGGAAGTTTCGAGGAGAGAAAAAGCTCTCAGGTGACCGAATTCTGACCAACAATGACTTCAATTTTATTGTCTATGGATTCATCTTTGAGAGGGAAACTTGATAGAGATAGTTTCCACTTTTGATGATGCTAAAAAAAAGTATATCACAATTCAAAAAGTTTTTTAAATTAAATTAAATTTTTTCTATAATTTTTGGACTGATTAGAATGTGTTTTGTTGTTAGAAACAAGGTTATAAAGATTCAATGGTTTTTATTCTTATGTTTTTATTGAAAAAATTATGTTTTTATTGAAAAAATAGATGAATTCTAGGTTTTTGGAGTCCAAAATATTTAACCTTGAATTCTCTATCAGGTGCCAAATCTCCAAGTGACTAGAAAACATAGCAGTGGATGACACATCGTATGCACAAGTAAGCGACATGTCATCCATTTCTTTTTTAAAGAAAATAATAAAGGTGGATGACGTGTGGTTTTTCTTTTAAGAAAAAAACCAGGAGAGTGAGCTTGGGCTTTTAGGCTCGTGTGTGCCAGAGTTTAAATTTGAGCTAGGCATGCGAGCCCATTCTTTTAACCCAACCCATGCGTGTTGGCCCTTCAATTGTTTTTTTTTATATATATATTTTTACACTTTATAATCTTGATTCTTTTTTAATGAATTTGATTGAATGATGTTTAAATAATAATTCAATTATGCTATTATTTTAAAATGATATTAGCATTTTTTATGGTACTATTAACAATTTTTTAAAAATAATTATATATGAATCTAATATGCATAATTTTCTAACTGTGAATAATTTTTTGTTGTCTATATTTTATATGACTTTACTACATTTTATTATTTTTCCATATTCTTAAAACACATGAGTCAAAATTATTAATTCATTATTTTTTTTATTAAAACTTGTTTTTTGAGATTATGATAATTGTTTTATTTAAAAAACCAAAATTATGATAAAGAAATTATTAAAAACAAGTACACATTAAAAAAGGAAAGTGGTTTTAATTAAAGGACACCCATTTTATACTTATTTCAAATCATTAAATATTTTTTTGAATGTTGGTTTTAGTTGCTTTAAATTTTATACAATAAAAAATATACCTAAAAAAGATATGTTTTTATTTTGTTAAAAAAATACGTCAATAATTTTTTTTTTTTGTAAAATTTAAACGATTACCTTTCTTATGAAAATATGTTTTTATTTTTATATAATTAACTAAAAATAATTGAAGAGAGCTTAATATTAATAAATTAAATATCTTAATGTACATTTTATTCTGACTAGTGTTAATGATTCTTTTTAAACTTCTTGGTTTATATAGTTTTCAATTTATTTTATTTAATATACATATAATTTTTTTTTTATAACGCTAAATAATGCGTTGATAATTCATTCGTATTCTTCTTTTATGCTAAAAATCAACCTGAAATCTTATGTGTGGTTAGTAGACTGGTTAAATCTAGAGTAGATGTGGGTTGCAGGAATCGATTCGGCAGGCATTTGTGGCCTTATGATCTTGTGGCCTTGTTTTAAGCACAAGAAGCTCTACTTCCAGGATGGCCTTGTTTTATTTTGAAGTTATTTTTGTAAGCCAAAAAATTGAACAATTTAATTTAAGTTCCACTCTTTTATCCCATTGGTTCAACTCATGATATTTATTTTATAAACAGCACCAAATGATTTTTTCTTTACTTGTGCCGACACTATCATCCCACCCCACCCATTATGTATCATTACTAGGTTATTTCCCATGTTATTATCACTACTACTTGTACTATTTTTTTTATATAAAAAAATAATATTTAAATTATAAAAAATCTTTTGATATTATTTTTAAATTCAAATTTTAAACTCATTATCCAACTATTTTCTTAGCTTAAATTTTAAATTAAATCGTGTAAGAATTACTTTGACGTGATCTTATCGATTAGACAAGTCTAAAGGAAAAAAAAACAAGTCAGGTTAACACTAGTTAACTCGTCAAACCAACAATCCAGATAATAATGCTGGAAACAATATTACCTTTTATTTAACATAAGACATGTTGTCTGTTTTTTTTTTTAATAAAAGGCATTCAAGTGATCCACCCCCTTTTTTTAAATGAAGTTGTTTATCGAATAAAAAAGAGTATTGTTTCTAGCATAACAAGAGCTCGAGCTTGCGACCTAGTCATTTTACAAACGGTAACTAATTGAGCTATGAGACAAGAAGCTATAAAGCAATAATAAAAATATATTAATTTGGTTCATTGCTTCCTAAAAGTCACCAGTCAGGCTTTAAGTTTGCTCTTTAGAGGTCACCAGTTTGAGTCTCACAAATCTCAGGGCCGCTAGAGGTTTACATGGTCATTAATTTCGGGGTTTGTGAGATTAGTCGAGTTACATGCAAACTGACCCGGACACCCATGTTAATCTAAAAAAAATGTTAATCTGGTTTACTACTCATATAAACAATTGAACCAACCCCACACCATTTAGTTCTTTTGTTAATAAGCTTATACAATATAATGTTTATTTGGAAAATACAAAAAAAAAAGACTAAATAAGGAGTTGTTTTGTAATTTAGCACATTAACAAAAAAAAATTAGAAAAATAACATAGTCTATAAAATATTTAGATAAATAACACAGTTTGAGGAGTTGTATTTTTTATCTATAACTCGTAAAAAAAGGTGGTCAAGGCAGATTTCCAGCTTCTCAATTCCTTGCCACGAAAACCAACTAAGGAATTCCCAATTTAAAAATACAATTTACATACAATTCATCAAAATTAACAATTCATAATTAAACATAATAAAAATTCACATTACATTTAATTTAGGCTAAATTTATAATTCTTATAACCTTAAAGCATATAATTTAGCAACATTTAAAAATCATACTAGCTTGAGGACAAGCATCAAGCACTTGTGAACAGGTTTAGAATGTTTATGAAAAACTTTTATGATGTCCAGAGAGTAACTCTTAGAATTCTATTAATTACTTTTTAGGTTCATCTTAAAGAAAGAGACATATATAACAAGAAGAGGGAAAAAATAAAACTTATAAACCACCAAAAATAATAATAATATTTCCACTTAGAATTTCTCTATCTTATTTGTATTTTTTTTACAGTGGGCTAAAATAAATAGCTAATATAAAATCACTAGTTATTTCCTTGAGCATTATAAAATTTCTCAAAGCTCGTGGACGGGTATAGAGAATTCATGGAGAAGCCTGAAATGTTTATGAATGAGCCTACATCATCTCAACTTATCCAAATTGAGAACAGACTTGTAGCGCTCCAGCTGTAAGGATCAACATTAAAATTACCTCAGCCTATAGACGGGTTGGAATGCTAATGTACAAGTCTAGGTCACTCTTGGACTAATCTGTCTCCCTATCCCAAAACCAATTCACATGCAAACGGCTAAAGAAATTGTTCTATAGATTTGATTTTTTTTTTTTTATTATTATTGAAAGTATATAGTCAATGACGTACCGTGGCTGCAGTCTTGTCTTGTCTTGTTTTTTGAGCTTGCTATCGGGGTGGGGGTGGATTGGATACTTATTTCCATGATGAACGGCACTGTGTTTTAATTTGTTCTTGATTTAAAGTTTGCTTTAAACCTCCAAATCATCCATGTTTCGACACAGAACTAATGGTTGCTGACAATTTACTTTGGGAAAAAATCACAGTTCTTGCTTAGAAAATAGAAAGGGAGACAACAAGGGATCATAAAATTTCTCGAGCTCGTGGACAGGTTTAGAGCGTTCATGGACAAACCTGAAATATTTATGGATGAACCTACATCATCCCAACTTATCCAAATCGAGGGTAGACATATAATGCTCGTGTAGGGGTTAATATTAAAATTGCTTCAGTCTGGTTTGGAATGCTCATGGACAAGTCTAGATCACTCTTGGATGAATTTATCTCCTTAATTATATGTCTTTATTTTCAATAAACGATCTTATCTTTCATTAAAAGCGCTTTGAGATGCCCAATATTCCTAAACTTTTAAAGTCTATCACAATACAAATTAAATATATTGTTGACCAAGATATATTCTATCTCATCGAATCCTTCACAAATATCTACCGCTACTCTTGAAGCCTTCCGTAACAAGTAAAACATTTAATAAATACAATAAAAAATTATTAGCCCTCAACATTATCAATATTTGTTAAATGTAATAAACCAACGCGTTATGGGCAAACACATCTCATACAGTCGTCCAGATCAATTGTGGATGCAGCTCCACAAATATCCAATTTCTCCTGGCATCCCATGTGATGATGGGGGATGGTGGCGGCGGCCAAAAATGTAAGGGAGACCCGCGGGTAGAGAGAGGAGAGATGGTGTCACGGTGACAGTGTTGGTGTTTTGTGGTGGAGAGGGAGAAGGGTACGTGAGTAGTGATAGGTCGTGGGTGGTGGCTGAGGATGAGAAGAAAAGGGAAAAATACAGAAAGAAACTGTGTTATTTCCATATATAGATTGTATTATTTTTTCAATTTTTTTTTGTTACCGTGCTAAATTAAAAAAAAGTCCTAATTATTATCCTCAACATCAGCCAACTTTATCATTAACCATCAATTCCAATTATTATACGCTGTGAAGACCCAAATTCTAAAAACTTGAGCACTATATGCAATGGCACTCAGCAGGCTCTAAAAAGCCACATATTCAAAACTATAGGTTATAGCAAGAACCCATACAAGATTGATGGCCAGCTCGATATGTAATGAATGACACCTTTTCCTTCGAATGCAAAGCTACCAAGCTAAATAGGACCAGCCCTAAATCTGTAATGGAAAAAAACACTCCGAGAATGGCTACTTTCGTTGGGGATTCTGGATGAAGTAGTACAGTTTGTAAGAGCAAGGAATTGCTGTAAAAGTATATACATTATATTTACCACAATTTCTATTCCCTAATAAAGTGTTACGTTTCCCTCACACAATGAGAAATGTTTCAGTGGCATATGCATTACTAAGCACTGCCATTATCATTCCAAATCCGAGTGGCTATTTTTCAACCAGATTGTGGCAATCACCATCTTGGAAAAATAGTTCAAACTTACATTAAAAGGAAAGAACGGTTTCAAGTTGTCCAAGTGAAGTGATGGGAAAGAAATAACATCAAAATCTTCTCATGATATCACAGCAGCAGAAACTACTTTTTCAAGGAGCGAGTATGTGTCGGTAACAAGTGATCAAGACAATGCACAGTTCATTTTCCTCTCAATCAATGAGAAGACAGTGAAAAAAATCTTCCTACACCAGGACAAACATCTGTCCCAAAAACAAGCTACAAATACCCCACTTGCTCAGTACTTGTGAGTCTCTCAAATTGATCAAATACACTTAGCTTAAGCTATAAAAAAGGCTTGGAGCAATAGTAACAAGAGGCAAGTGAGACCAAATTCTTTTTTCATAAACTGTGAAAGATATAGTGGAAATGGAGGAAGGAGAAGAAGATGTGAAGGTGGGTGCAAATAGGTATGGAGAGGGGCAACCCATAGGAACAGCTGCTCAAACCCAACATGGCAAGGACTACACAGAGCCACCTCCAGCACCACTTTATCAGCCTGGGGAGTGGTCATCATGGTCTTTTTACAGGGCAGGCATTGCTGAATTTGTTGCCACTTTTTTGTTCCTTTACATCACAGTTCTAACTGTCATGGGGGTGGCAAGATCCCGCACCAAGTGTTCCACGGTTGGCATTCAGGGTATTGCTTGGGCTTTTGGTGGGATGATTTTTGTTCTTGTCTACTGTACTGCTGGCATTTCAGGTACTGCTCTTCTAACCATAGTTGTTATCTGACAAGTTATGGATTACATGATGATGTTTAATCATCAATGTGGTTGGGAATAATAGCTTCACGTTGTTGTTGTTGTGATGCAGGGGGTCACATCAACCCAGCAGTGACTTTCGGGCTGCTGTTGGCAAGGAAGCTGACATTGACAAGGGCAGTGTTTTACATGATAATGCAGTGTCTTGGAGCAATATGTGGTGCTGGTGTTGTAAAAGCTTTCCAAAAGAGCCCGTACGAGATACTTGGTGGAGGTGCAAACACTGTCAGCACAGGATACAGCAAGGGCAGTGGACTTGGCGTTGAGATTCTTGGCACCTTTGTACTTGTCTACACCGTCTTCTCTGCCACTGATGCCAAGCGTAGTGCCAGAGACTCCCATGTTCCTGTAAGTAAAAATAAATGTTATTTTTTTTCCTTGATGTCTTTTTATCATTGAAATTGATTTCCAAAATGCTACATTTGGATGGTCAGGTCCTGGCACCACTACCTATTGGATTTGCAGTGTTCTTGGTTCACTTGGCAACCATTCCTATTACAGGCACCGGTATTAACCCAGCCAGAAGTCTTGGTGCAGCCCTCATCTACAACAAGGACAAAGCTTGGGATGATCATGTAAGCCTCTCACACGTTATTTTAGTCCCTACACTTCATCTTGGTAAGGCCTTCGGAAAACATTAGCAGCGTTCAATTCTTTTTTGGTGCAGTGGATATTCTGGGTAGGACCGTTCATTGGAGCGGCACTTGCATCCTTGTACCATCAGATAGTGATCAGGGCCATCCCTTTCAAATCCAAATGATGCATGACAGAAAACAAGGTTCTTTAGAGTTCCCGATCAAAGTATATCTGAAATAATCCTCATTATTCTGCTATTAAGGGATCTAGTTATTTATTTTTCGTCCCTCATTTTAGCATGTAGATGGTGAAGAAAGAAATGTTATAGCTTATGGTAGTGGAGGTTCCATTTATGTAAATTACTCACTCACCAGGTTACCCGAATTACACGTTCGAAATTATGGAGTTTGGCCTCAATTGTGTCTGAGTCTACTCCGTTGGAAGTGTCCTATCTACTCTAAATAAATTGTTTCCTGGAATGGATTTATCTACAGGTGACAGGATTTTATAGTGACTATTGGGAAACATCAGACGGTGTGAGCTGATGCAGAAAAGTGAATATCACAAGCACGCAAGCAATAAACATGGACTTCAAACTGAAATGATTTGAATGAAATATTAAGTATGATTTCTAAACTTAGACAGGTAGTATGGAAATGGATTCACTCCATCTTCAATAATTGATGTCAAGTTAAACTCAAGTACCGTGGCATGCCAATGAACAAGAGACGAGTATCAAGAAGGTGAATTTCTAGGATCACAGACACAAAATAAATATATACAAGGCCACAATAACTTCCATTTATCTACAGACAGAAAGATCCCAGCTTAAACCCCTCAAGAATAAGCTTAAACAATTTAATGACATGTGCCAAGTAGAATGAAGAAAAATCGATGTGAAGATGGTTGCATGAATTGCCCACAAGAGATGCAATAATGACACATGGACTAGACAAACAAAAGGTAAAACAAAAAGAGATAAGGTTAGATCACTGTCATTCCCAGTTGCGTATTTCAGTTGGGCTTCCATACAAGAGACTGCTGAAGCGATATATAAACAACATGAGACTCCTTCATTTGCAACTTTTCCAGCTCACTTGTCGCTGCACCAATTACAAGCAGTTCATAGACAGCAATCACTCGAGGGTTGAGTATGAAGCATTCATTTCACCAGAAGACTTGAGCTGGCCTCGCCATTGTTGTGCTGCTTCAAAACTCAAATAAAGAAAACGAAAAAAAAATTAAACGCTGTCCATAGAATTCAGTTCAATCAAGTTTTATCTGTGTCTACAATAATCTTACATGCTGAACTTCAATTGAACCTTTTCTTAAAATAAACAAATAATTACATATCATAGAAGACCGTACAACCAAACAAACCATTCAATCTTTCGCATTGCTGCCATCATCACCACCCCCTCACCTTCAAAATTGACAATTTTACTTTAATTTTAGCATACAAGCATTTATTAATTTTTAACATCGAAAGTAATCAGCAATTTATGGAACACCCATTAACACAGATTCACAATCAAACCTTCTACATGGAAAGGTCCAAACAATAAAAAGACAAAATCATGGACCATAAATATAATATTAGAAACATCAAACCTAACAAAAACTTAGAAAAGTCCAAATGATACATGATGCAAGAAGAAAAAGCTATAAGAACAAAAACAATACAATAATTTCAATAAGCTAAAAGAATATAGATGTGAACTCTAAATTTATAACTTATTTCTAAATAAAATTAATGAAGTTTACCTCCTTAGAGGTTTATAAGACCTATAAATAGTTCACCAAACCTTATCTCAATTAGAAAATAACTAAAAATTTTAAAGCTCCTAGAAAATTAAAATAAAAACCCGAATTAAACAACAAAATAAAAAAACCTAGAAAAAATAATAAAACTAACCCAAACAACATCATTTGAGCGATTTGATAAGTGATGCAATGACTTCCCACATGAAAGATGCATGGAAAAAATTTGAGTCTGATCCAATGATTAGATCTTTCGATATCTTTGTTTTAAGTTGCTAACTAAGTCTAGCATGACTAGATTTTTTTAGACATAAATCTGTTTTACTGATCTATAAAAGTATCTATTAGGCTATCTATATAGTCTGTCCAAGTCAAATCCTCATATATTTATGTCACATCCTTACATGAATGTTATTTTTTTTTAATATTTACAAGCTCAATTGCGCGCATCAATACAATCGATGATTTCTCTATCAATGAGATCAAAATGAGACTATAATTTTTTTAAAAATTGCATCAAAATTAATGATTCATTACCTTTTTTTATTAAAAAATATTTTTGAGATTATGATAATTTCTTTATTTTAAAACATAACTTTTGATAAAAAAAATTATTAGAAAAAGTACACATTAATATGGGGAAAATGGTTATAATTGAAGGGATGCCCTTTTTATACTTATTTCAAATAAGTTTTTTTAAATATTGGTTTTAATTTCTTTAAGCTTTTATACAATAAAAAATATCTAAGAAAATATATGTTTTTTTAAGAAATATATTAATAAAAAAATAATTTATAATGACAACTATATTTTTTTGTAAAATGTAAATGATCATGTTTTTTAATGAAAATATATTTTATTTTTATATAATTAAATAAAAAATATTTGAAGGTAGCTCCACATCATAAGATCAATATATATATAATTTAATTGATTTAAAACAATTCAAGCTATAGGAATCAAGTTTGAAGAATTAGAAGATATCCAATTCCTTTTTATTGCCAAATTCAGGGACTAAAATGCACGAGCAGGGGAAGGTTTAACTCCTGTTATTTTGATCCATCAATTTAATTTCTTTTCTTCAACTTGATCCATTCACTTTGCCTTAATTAAGATTTGACTTGGTAGTTTTTTTTATTGCCTTGATATAGAGATCTTATAATATCGAGGGAAATTCCCAATGCTCGATTGAGGCTTGATTTTGAAAAAAATAATAATTTCCCCTAATTTAAAAGAGTTTAGTTTTAAGGGATCAAATTTAAAAATATAATAAATATGAGGATCAAGGAAAACTAGCAGGACAATTTGGCTAGCGCGTGCAATGCACGCCCTAGCATTTAGGATCTTTCATTGTCTTTAAACTGTATGAGATGTCATGCAATGGTCAAACACTACCTTCCATGTGGTGTTGGAAGCATCATAATGACTTCTTCCTTTTGGATGACAAGTGTGGGACGGTTTATGTCGATATTATTTTTTTCTCTCTCTCTTTCTCTCTCTTTCCCCTTAAAATTCATGCTAACCATTTAAAATTTTAGAGTTATGTTTTTATTTTTTAAGATTTCAACTATGGTTCTTATTTTTTTTATTTTTAATTTTTATTCTTGACTCTTTTGTAAAATCTCAATTTTCATCATTGAATCCAAATTTTTGATATGCTATTTTTTTTTTAAATTTCATTCTCATTCTTTTCATTATTTTTTTGGGATTCTTTTGTTAAATCAATCTTTCTTTTCAATTTCAATCTTTAATAAAAAAGTGTTAGTTATCCTAGGTCAGTTTTAAAAAGTAAATACAAGTTGATATTATTTATTTAATTTGTTTTTAGATTTTTATTTTATTTTATCATTAGACAAAACAAACTTTGTGATTTTCTTTATTTTATTTTCTATTGGGTTATTTAAATCCCATAACCTAGGCTATGAGGTTGTCGGGTTAACCCGGATTGATTTGAGCCTTTTTATCACTTTTTATTTTTTCTTAAAAAATATTTAATGTTTTTTTTTCTAGCCTTCATTTCTTTTTATTCTATGATTCAAGTCTTGAATTTTATTTTTTCTTTAGAATGTGTTCGTAACATTTAGATATTATTTTTTTATGTAAAAAAAAAAAATCTAGACCACTTTGTGGCACTGGTCCACAGATCCAGTAAGCTTCTACAATATAATATTTAGTTGGAAAATACATAAGAATGAGTAATCAATATCCTCCACATCAGCAAATCCTCCACATCAGCAACTTTATCATGCACCATCAATTCCAATTATTAGACGCTTTGAAGGCCCAAATTCTAAATTATCAAAAGCCACAATATGAAATGGCACTCAGCATACTCCAAAAAGCCACATATTCAAAACCCTAGGTTACAGGTAGAAATCATACAAAATTGATTGATGGCCAGCTCGATATGTAATGAATGGCACCTTTTCCTTTGGATACAAAGCAACCTAGCTAAATAGGGCCAGCCCTCAATCTGTAATGGAAAAAACACTCCACGAATTTGCAAGATTCTGGATGAAGTCATACAATTTGCAAGATTAAGGAATTGCTGTAAAGGTATATACATTATATGTGTTAATGTGTATACTTTATAGTCAATTGTCATACATATGTGATATTGACTTTATTTATATAAATATATTTAATTTATTAATAAAAATATATTTATCTTTAATATTCATCAAATATTTTATTAATGAATCTAAAGTAAAGATAAAATCTTTGAGATAAAAAATAATATGTAAAGAAACTTATAAAGTTTATATAATTATGAGATTTTTATTATATCAAAACATTATTTCTAGTATGAAGGATATCTAATATATATATATCAATCTCAATATTTCTAATTAATATTCAATCTTAATAGAGCATTGACTAGAAACAATGTTTTGATATAATAAGCAATTGTTCTCATAAGTTTAGGTATGAAGGATATCTAACACTAATATGTAGATGCTTGTTAGATGATATACACACTGAACTAACCCGTATGAGAATTCTATATGGAGAGATCACTTGTATCTATGGAAATACTCACATGATGGTTGTGTGAGTAATTATTAAACTTGAGATCATTAAGTAATCTTATATAGAGAGTGCTATGTTTTGATCCCACTATACTTTTTTCTAATCAAGAGTAACAAGTGGATAAATATTGGGTATAACATAAACTATATAAATGTATTTAATAATCAAGAGAGGATTCATCACCTTAGGTGAATTAGAGAAAATGTTCCATTTGTTCTCAAATAGTATTGATTATAAATCCTTGCGCAAAGTGTAATGAGATTTGAAAAGAGTTTCAAATCTTATTCAAAGAATTAATAACTATGGTGTTGAGAACAAACATAATTTGATAGAGTAGACACACTTCATGCTATAATGTTTAAATCAGAATATTATTAATAAAGGTATAACAATTACACTAGAAACTAGTTACTGAAAGGTTAAGTTAAATCACTTATGACTTTTATAATATTTGGAGGGTAAAGATAGGTTATTAGATATTGTACTTGATCTTCAAATATATATCAATCAGTTATTGAATTGATAATAAATTAATTTGTTTAATTTATTTAATCCTATTTATTTAAGATTGTGATTTATATTTCAGTTAACTTATTAGAAAACCTAATGAGTCATGCACATAAGAATCATTGATCAAAAATTAAAATAAAATGATTAATTAATTGTGACTTAATTGTAAATAAATTTTAGAAATTAAGGATTAAAACGTAATTAATACAGGAAATTACAATTCTAAACATATAAACAATCAAGTAAGGACTTGATTGAATAAATTTTTAAAATTAGCCTAAAATAATATATGTGATATTATTTAAGGGACAAATTGATATTTTACCTTTTATATTATGTTTACTTATAAATAGAAAGCTATGCCTCTTATTTCATCAGGTGGGAAAAGTATAGTAGGTAAACACCTAAAATAAAAATTAAAAGAGTTAGCACTATAACAATCCATCTCTCTTAAAAGGGTTTAGAAGATTTCTCACTGGTGGTTCGTGTGCCTTACTGTTAGAGGCCGGAAACTTGGACGACTTGTGGTTTGTGATAACTCAAGCTTAAAACAAGTATTTAAGGCAAAAAAGAATATATGATATTCAGATAATTTACGTATAAACCTTAAACAAGTCTAGATATCTAATGGGATCCTTGAAACTCTCATTTTTTTTTTAAATTTACAATTTTCATTGTCTATATATATTTCAAGAAACCTAACAATATGCAATTAAAATTTCTAATTCCTAATAAAGTGTTACATTTTCCTCACACAATGAGAAATGTTTCAGGTATGACTATGTACAAATGAAACATAATTTTGGCATACGCATTGCTAAGCACTACCATTATCATTCCAAATCTGAGCGGCTATTTTCAACCAAATTGTTGCAATCACTATCTCGGAAAAATTAATGGTTCAAACTTTCATTAAAAGGCAATAATGATTTCGAAGAATTGTACTAGTAAAGTGAAAGCTACACATGGGAAAGAAATGACATCAAAATCTTTTCACGACAGGACAGCGAAGTGAAGACAATGCACAGTTCATTTTCCTCTCAATCAATGAGAAGACAATGAAAGAAACTCACTAACACGAGGACAAACACTTGTCCCAAACTCAAGCTACAAATACTTTTTCGAGGAGCATGGATCGGTCGCATGTGAAGACAATGCACAGTTCATTGTCCTCTCAATTAATGAGAAGACAATGAAATAAATTCACCTACACCAGGACAAACAATATTCGTCCCAAACGCAAGCTAGCTACAAATACCCCACACTCTCACTACTCGTAACTGGTGAGCCTCTCAATTGATCAAATACACTTAACTTCTGTAATAAAAAAAGGCTTAAAACAATAGTAATAAGAGGCAAGTGAGACCAAATTCTTTTTTCATAAATCGTGAAAGATATAGTGGACATGGAGGGGAGAGAAGAAGATGTGAGGGTGGGTGATCAAAATAGGTATAGAGAGAGGCCACCCATAGGAACAGCTGCTCAAACCCAAAATGTCAACGACTAGACAGAGCCACCTCCAGCACCACTTCTTGAGCCTGGGAATTGTCATCATGGTCATTTTACATGGCAGGCATTGCCGAATTTGTTGCCACTTTTTTGTTCCTTTACATCAAAGTGCTAACTGTAATGGGGGCGGAAAAACCCGCACCAAGTGTTCAACGGTTGGAATTCAGGGCATTGCTTGGTCTTTTGGTGGGATGATTTTTGCTCTTGTCTATCGCACTGCTGGCATTTCAGGTACTGCTTGCCACTTTTTTGTTCCTTTACATCAAAGTGCTAACTGTAATGGGGGCGGAAAAATCCCGCACCAAGTATTCAACGGTTGGAATTCAGGGCATTGCTTGGTCTTTTGGTGGGATGATTTTTGCTCTTGTCTATCGCACTGCTGGCATTTCAGGTACTGCTCTTCTAACCGAAGTTATCTGATACGTTATGGATTACATGATGATATTTTAATCATCAATATGGTTGGGAATAATATCTTCATATGTTGTTTTGGTGATAAAGGTATAAGGTTGAGGATTTAAGATTATATTATTTTTTATAAATTTAAACTTGTATAAATATTTATTTTTTAAAAAAGTGTTGTTATCTCAATTTTTTTGTTAGTGTGCTAAATTAATAATAAAAAATACTAATTATTATCCTCCACATCAGCCAATTTTATCATTAACCATCAATTCCAATTATACTACTCTTTGAAGTCCTAAATTCTAAAAATTTGAGCGCTATATGCAATGGCACTCAGCAGACTCTAAAAGCAACATATTGAAAACTATAGGTTATAGCGAGAACTCGTACAAAATTGATTGATGGCCAGCTAGATATGTAATGAATGGTACCTTTTACTTCGAATGCAAAGCTACCTAGCTAAATAGGGCCAGCCCTAAATCTGTAATGGAAAAAAACACGCCGAGAATGGCTACTTTCGTTAGGGATTCTGGATGAAGTAGTACAGTTTGTAAGAGTAAGGAATTGCTGTAAAAGTATATACATTTTGGCATATGCATTGCTGTAAAAGTACCACAATTTCTATTCCCTAATAAAGTGTTACGCTTCCCTCACACAACGAGAAATGTTTCAGGGATGACCATGCACAAAAGAATCATGATTTTAATCGTGAGGGGTTAACTTTAATTGATTAAGTTTTGAGTTTATTCTTTAGAAAGTTATTGATTCGAGTTCTATAAATTTTAAAGCCACTAAAAGCTTATATGATCACTAACTTTAAAATCTGTGAGATTAATTAAGGCATATATAAGCTGACCCGAACATCCATAATAATAATAATAAAAAAAAAAACCTCAAGATTTTGGCATATGCATTGCTGAGCACTGCCATTATCATTCCAAATCTGAGTGGCTATTTTCAACCAGATTGTGGCAATCACCATCTTGGGAAAAATAGTTCAAACTTACATTAAAAGGCAAGAATGAGTTCAAGTTGTTCAAGTAAAGTGATGTGAAAGAAATAACATCAAAATCTTCTCATGATATCACAGCAGCAGAAACTACTTTTTCAAGGAGCGAGTATGTGTCGGTAACAAGTGAAGACAAGGCACAGTTCATTTTCCTCTCAATCAATGAGAAGACAGTGAAATAAATCTAACTACACCAGGACAAACATCTGTCCCAAAAACAATAGATTTGGTATGTAATTTGAATGGTTTATATGGTAAGTATGCTTCTTCTTTTTCTTTTTCTTTTTTTAATTTTCAATACGTAATTATTAATTTCAATAAAAAGGAGGCAAAATTAATAAATAAATTAGGTTGATTTAACATAAGAGAATAAGATAAGTAAAATTTATTAAACCTTTTAACAATAACTTAGAATATTTAATTATTTTTCTCTCTTAAAGCTTTCATCACTTAATAAAAAAATTGCTTTTCAATCATAATTCAATTGACATTAAGGAATTAATTAGGGGCTTTTGCTAATTAATTTAATCTTTATCGATCTTCCTTGCTTAAAGAAATTTAAGAATTTTCTTGAATTAAAAAAAATATTTATTTTACTTCGATGATCAACCTAATTCATTGAATGAACAATTTCTTTGAATTGAGCATATAAACATTAAATTATCTTTTATATTTTATTTTCAAAAGTTTAATTTTCTTTAGTTTTCTTATTAATCCCCAATTTTTATTTCAATTTATTGTAAGAAGAATTAGAATAGTTTCCTTTGGGTTCGACCTGGCTTTTACTATAGTGCTATAAAAAATCAAATCTTTAAAAAGAGAAAAAAGTCAAAATTAATTTTGATAGTTTCAATAACAACCAAAATACTGGTGGTAGTTTAAATTTACTATGTTTGGGTTTTGAAAGAAAGGTCAAGTGTTTGTAAGAGGTATTTCATCAATGGATATGTTTTTCATACTCAATGAGTTTATGTTATATGATCAACTTCTAAAGAGTTTGAAGTTGATTATTTTTGAAAATTAAAAGAGATGATTGAACTGTAATATCATACTAAGTAATATAGATAGGAGCGCTACTGGTTCTTCTAGCAATGCTTCTAAGGACCATGAGTTGCTAGGTGCCAATTATGATCAGACACTTAAGTCATATGCACTCTTTCTCGACACATGCTCATTGAGTGCGGTGCCGCCTTGCATAAAGAGTGTGTCTTATAAGCAGGATGTATATAATGGAAAATACATTACTTAGTGGAAGCCCGACCACAATATGAAAGTTTTTTTTTCCCTTTCTTGCATGATTAAAAAATAAACAACAATAGATAATTTTTGAATAATTAATTTTTATGATCGAATGAAATTTCAAGTTTATAAATATGGAGGCTTTTCACACAATAACATCAATGTTTAAATCATGAATGAAAGTACCTTTGTTTCAGTGGAATCAGATTTTCAAAAATCCTAAATAGAAGTTTATGATTGATGCTTGGTTTAGAAAATTTAAGGTTAGTATATATATTAACATTTTTTTTTAATTTGATCAGTTTTTTAATTTTAATGAACTAACTATTTTATAAAATTGACGTGTAAGGAAAACTTTTAATGGGAGGAGGTTGACAATGTTATTTGCTAGGAGGGTGTTGGAGAATCACAACGCTATTAGGTAAGATTAAATTCAAAATGTTATATTTATTTTTCATTATCTTAACCAATAATTTACTATTACCATATGGGTTGCATGATTTCTAATATGAGGTGAAAAAAAATCAAAGAAATATTCAAAAGAAAGAGGTCTTCCAGGTTGGGAAGACGTTGTTGTGCAGAGGGATTTCAAACCTTTACATGTCTCGGAGGCTATCTAAAATGCTTATATCCATTACATTATTTTTTAGCATTTCATGTGGCGATTATAGTAAGATGCAAAGAACCGAACAGGGAGATTCATGGTTCAATTACCACACACATCAGCAGATCCATTCTATTCATTTTGTGTGTGAAGAGGGTTGTAAAATTCTATTTTATTACTTTTTTAAAAAAATTATTGTGTTATATAAAAATGTTTAACTAACAATAGCTTTTTTTACAGGCTACTTCTCTTGGACATGATCCAAGATCAATTGAGCTTTTTGTTGAAATTCATATGCGAAATAAGGACCGCTAAAAAGCAGTGCAGCGACTCATTGATAGCTGAGCTCAGAAGTTCATGGTAAGTTGAATTTCAACAATTGTTTTCTGAAGTTATTATTTTTTTTAAATTTGCTGATTGTTTTTTCTTGGGAAATATTAACATCCGATTACAAGAGATACAAAGACGATCTTTCAATCCATTCAGAACTCGATCCAGATTTATAGTTGGAGGCTAGATCATTCGGTAGACCCAATATAAATTAGATTTATGGTATCTCAAACACTACAAGTGATGATATGCGGATGAGCCATAGTGTATTGACCATTGGTTCCTAGCAATCAGGTTTGATCACCTAATCTCCGGCTGTCCAAGCGATTGTACTACCCTGCTTAGTGTTGAGATGACCCAACTTAGATCCGATACTACTTAACTTAGGTGATCTTACAAGGAGCTATTGTCAAACATCAGTGGTTCATGTGGTCTACCTTGTTGCCCACTTGGTCTTGATGAAGATCAGCCTCTGCCTCCTCCTCCTTCTAATTTAGCTTCTGTCCCTTAAAATAATTGTATTTAATAATATTTTTAAAATTTATAATAAAAATGTGGTTTTGTATTTTAGTTTTATTTCTTTTAATTGTTTTATGTTTTGTTTATTTCATTTCTTAAAAAATATTAAATACAATATTGATGGAATTACAAACAAAATAATAATTACAAATGGAATTATTGACGGAAAAAGTCCCTTGAAAATTTTTAGAAAGTGTGAAAACAATTATATGACTTTGTAATTGACAATTGCAGATAGAATCATCGATAAACTAAATCCTTTGAAAAGTTCTAGAGAATAGAAAAAAATTACAAGACTTTGCCACTAATAATTAAAAATGGAATCATCAACGAACTAAGTCCCTTTGAATGTTTCAGAGAGTTGAAAAAAATATTGGACTTACCACTAACAGTATGTGAATCTCAATAGGTTAATTATGTTGGTAATATAAATTCAATCACTGATGGAACTACAAATGATTTTTTCTATCGGTGATATGCCATAATCGCTAATGAAATTACTAGCGAAATGGTGTTGGTAATTTTTTTTTATTTGGTGTGTTTTTTCTGTCTACATATCTATTGGTGATTATATTACTGAAGGAATGACCAATAAAATAAAAATTACTGAGAATATATTTTTCGATGACGAGTGCCTATTCATGATTTTGTCAGTAAATGTTTTTTTTTTTGACATAATCAATGTTTAAACATCAACAAAATATTCCATTGATATTATGCAATATTCTATAAAAACACATAACCATACACACCATTCAATCAGTATATACAACAACCTCTCTCTTTCATTTGCAACATTTCCAACATTTGCAACATTTCCAGCTCACTTGTTGTTGCACCAATTACAAGCATTTTATATACAACAATCACTTGAGAGTTGAGTATGAAACATTCATTTGACCAGAAGACTTAAACCGGCCTTCTCGAAAATGTATTTTTTTTTTAATGTTGTCCATAGACTTTACTTCAATCAAGTTTTATCTGAATTCTTGTATTTACAATAATCTTACATACTAAACTTTAATTGAACTTTTTCTTTAAACAAAAAAAAATTGCATAATTGTTAAACTTTAATCTGAACTTTTTTCTATAAAAACACATAACCATACACACCATTCAATCATCTTTCACATTGATGCCATCACCACTACCCCTCAGCTTCAAAATTGACAATTTTAAATCATCTAAGTGGTGGCTTAGTGGTAAGAACTTGGGTCCAAGAGGTTTGCTCCCTCTGTGGTCTCAGGTTCGAGCCCTGTGGTTGCTCATATGATGGCCACTAGAGGCTTACATGGTCATTAACTTCAGGGCCCGTGGGATTAGTCGAGGTGCGCGTAAGCTGGCCCGGACACCCACGTTAAACTAAAAAAAAAATTGACAATTTTACTTTTATTTTCAGCATCCAAATAATTATCAATTTTTAACATCAAAAGTAATCACCAATTTATGGAACACCCATTAACAAAAATTCACAATCAAACTTTACTACTTTGGAAAGGTCCAAACAATAAAAATGATAAAATTATAGACCATAAATATAATATTAGAAACATCAAACCTAACAAAAACTTTGAAAAGTCCATAATAAAGGATACAACCAATGATTTCTCTATCAATGAGATTGAGATTAACTAAATCTATAAAACATATATAGAAATCATTGTACACCCTAACTTAGTTTACTATTCATTGCTATAATGAAGTTCTTTTTTTTTTTTATCATTGGAAGAAAAAATAAGATGCATTGGTGTTAGGGATAATTTGTTCTTTTTGCATGACTCATTGATCATTAAAGAATTATCCAGGGGTATATATGTCTTTTCTAAATTCTTGAAATGGTAAAATAACTAAATTACTTCTAAGTCGATAAAATTTAAATTTGATGACCAAGGATGTTTCTATTTTTTTGCTTTTTAAACATGCGTGTTGTCCACACTTCAATGCCGTTTGAAGGACACGTGTGGTGCCTTGTAGTGACCTAACCTGCTTTTTTCCCATATTTTTAGAAGTGTTGCCGCATCCTCCTCTTTTTAGTATGGCATGTGTTGGTGGTGATGAGGCGGTTTTGTCAGTAATGAACCTTTCTTTTTTTCTTTATGTTATCTCTCTCCTCCCCCCAAAATCAAAGGTTGGCTCTCTTTGTTTTTATTATTTCGATTTTAGTTCTTATTCTTATGATTTCTAATTCTTTTCTCTGACTCTTTTGTAAAAGTTTTATTGGTTTTTAATTTCATCATTCAATCCAAGTTTTTGGTGTATTATTTTTTCCAATTTGGTCCTTATTTTTTTGATTCGTTTTTTTTTATTAAAATTATTTTTCTTTTCAATTTAACCCTTTAATTGAAAATTTTTGGTTGCCTTCTAATTTATTTTTTATTTCAATTTTCACCCATATTCTTTTAATTGTTGTTGTTTTTTTATTTCACGTCCTTTTGTGTAATTGATTTTTTTTTCTTGACTTCATCATTCTATATTTGATTTACTAGGGATTGGACTTCACAATTTTTCCAAGTATATATGGTACTTCCAATTTAATGACCCGAGTCACGTGTTTGAAAAGTCAATACGAGTCTACATTATTTTTGGCTTATTTTCTTTACCGATTTCATCGTTTGATAATAGTTTTTTTTTTAAAAACAGTATTGGTTTTGTGGTTTTTTTCAATTGCTTTACTATCAAGTTAACGTTATTCTAATCTGATGACCTAGGCGACGGGTTTTACTGTTTAACCTAGGTTGGCTCGCCCCTTATCACCTAGGTTATATATCTATCATGCTATCTCGAGCCTATTGTTTTTGTTCGTTTTTATCCAGTTTTGTACTTATAAGGGTTTTTTTCTCTAAGTTATCATGATCTTTTTTATTTAAAATATTTTTGATTGTTTACTATCATTGTCTATTTTTTTTATCTAATTACAATAAAACCAACTTATTAAACTCGATCAAGGCTATAATCTGTGTTTTTTTCCCAATATTCTTTGAAACATGCTTGTGGAACCTATACTATCTTTGCTTTTTTTCTTATTTTTTATTCTAATTTTGATTTTGTTTGATACGTTCTTTTAATATTTTTTTAAATAATTTTATTTATTTATATTTCAATTAATACCACTCCTCTATGATTTTTTTTTATTTTGCTTATTAGCCTTTTTTTTTAATGGAGTTTTTTTTAAAAAAAATTTATTTGTTTTTAATTTTTGAAGATATTATTTTGATTATTCTATGAGCTTCTTTTTATGTTTTATATAGAAGAACTTTATTTTTTTAAATAAAAATATTTATTTTTAGATATATTTCTAATATATGCAGTCTTGCATAATATTTTTTTGTCATTTTATTTTATTCTATCAATTTCATGTGTGTGTATTTTTATTATTGTTTGATTGAATAAAAAATTTATTTGAATTAAAAAATTCAGTAAACTCAACTAGATAAATATTCCATTTTGCGAACCAAATATCTTGATCTACATTAGTTTCTCACTTTTTTTAATTTTATTTTTAGTTATCATTAATGATTTATTTATTCATTTATTAACATACATGATTTTTAATTTATTTAATTAGATAATTACATTAACTTTTCGATTTACATTTAGAAATTTTATATGTTAGAAAACACATAGGAAAAACTGTATATTCAATTTTTTTTTTTTAATAATATACAACTTGCGGCATAGCGTGAGGCGAATAACTAGTAAGACTAAATTAAAATGAACCGATTTCTGTCGCTTACCTTTTCTTCTATTCTGGTCCTTTCTGGTTGCAGTTGTAGTCTTTCTTATGCATCTTGTGCTACCTAGTAATTCTGCAATTTTTCCAGTTGCAGTCTGGTTTTGTTTTTGTTTTTTCGATATTTTGGTTAGGTAGCCTTTTCCCTTTTCTGGCGCTGTAAGACTTTTTAGTTATCATATGTCGTGTTTAGTGCATTTTTAACTCATATACCTAATCAATGTGTTGGAGAAGCAAACGGGCTATTTAGTTGAGAATATTATGAGAGAAAGGCAAGTGCCTTCGACGAATCTTAGGCATTCATATTTAGAATGTGACCTTCATAGCTAACCAAACTTGAACTTAACAATCTTGTGTAAATTATTAATATGAATTACGTGACAAGTTCTTCTACTCACAGGACGACATTTATAGTTATGTCCACCATCCAAATGGTATTATCGTGCTCCTGTAGGCTGTAGCTCGACCCAACACGAGTCATGCCGAGGAGTATTTCATAGGCTTTCTCATATATTGTCGTCTAGTTATGATCAAGTAGTGTTTCTTTTTCTTTAAGCTATTCCCATGTTCTTTGTAATCTGGTGACTGAACTTGACTAATGTCCACGATTTCTTGGAAGCGTTTTTCTTTATTTGCTAGAATTAGACTTGAAAGGTCCCGAGTCTTCTTATTATAAATAAAAACAGATATTGAAGCCTCCAAATCAATTTTTTATTCAAATGATAATGTGAACAAAAAACAACTAAAAAACTGATTAAAACAAGAAAATTGAAAAACCATTAACAAAAAAATCAAATTATAAAAAAAAATCGATTATAATATTTAAAAAAATTACCAGTGCGATTCAGCTTCAGTTTTATAAGAATGAAACCAGTAATTAAACTGTTCGGTTCGGTTTTTTTTTTTTAAATACTATAAATTAAAAATAAATAAATTCTAAGAGTATTGTTTCTTTTCTAACCTAATAACCTTGGGAGGCAGCACAAACAATTCTTCTCATTCTTCAATCAATATTATGAAATCTTCATCAAGTCATCACTCATCATCAACATCAACCACCCAAGCTTAGTTCGTTGTGGTAGTGATATATACTATTGCTAAACTAATTATCAACTTTTCATAAAGAAGCACCTAGCTAGTCTGTATCATCTACTATTCCTATCCATTTGCACATCAATTGTCATGTATATAATGCTTTCATAAAAGCCTAGGCATGCCACGACTATCAGCTAGCATACGATCTTGTCCCATTTGGTGTGTGTGTGTGTGGTTTTAATTAGGTTACTTAATCTCATTGAGTAATATTTTTATTTTTTTTGAAAAGGATTAAAGCTTAAAAGTAATTAAATTGTGACAAATACTTTGTTTTACGAAAAGTAAACAATGCGGTTGCATGGGCTAACGTGGGTCGTTGGCAGAGACTTAATTGATATGGAGAGGGCAAAAGAATTCCTAATCTCAACTACATAATCCACAGTTAATGCAATTAATTAAGGCTTCGCATTTTTTCTGTCTTGTGGCTTTGATTGCTTCCAAGTTAACTGTTTCTTATTAAACAAGAGAGAATTTTTGGTTGATGTCAATATCTACCCGTAAGAAAATTTGGCAAGAAGAAGAAGGTGGTTCTTGAAGTTGTTGGTACGTAGAAGCTTGAAGAGGAACGTCAACAGGATAAAAAGGAGATGTGTATTTTTTCGTTCAATTTATTCTCTAAGTTATAAATTAATAACCGAGGCTTCATGCATGATAGAGCCCATAGCTCATGATGACCTAATTAAATTCACAAATATTTTCTACTATATTTTTTTTGTAAAACCAAGGGAGTGATTATTTGAATTATCCCGTCAAATTAAAAAACTTGAGCACCTTGATCCAATATTAATAATAAGTCTAAGTGTGAGGTGTTATAATTTGGGTATCCAACACTATATATATATATATTAAACTAACAATTAAGCAAATTATAAAGGTTCAATGTAGTTTCCTATTAAATCTGATCATCACGTAATTAAACATTAATGTATGCTTGGGCTTGATAATATGTGACACGAATAGGTGATATATATTTCGTCAACCATACCCTTTTCAACTTTATTATTGCCGTCTCCCCAACGAAACGTCGAGTAATCGATCGACTATAAATAACAAATTAAGTAGCAGCACCAAAAAGAAAAGATGGCTACTGAAATTAATACACTTTCTTCTTCATTACTGAGATATACTCTATACAGTAATAAACTATATTGCAAAAAAACAAAAAAGAGGGAAGAAACAGAGGGGAGGCAGAGTGTTAAAGGTTTGCTTCTTAAAAAACGTATTTAAAAAAATTAAATTTTATTTTAAATTATTTTATATATATATTTTTATATCATTTTAACAGGTTGAATTAAAAAAAAAAAAAAACTTAGATGAGCTAGTTATGTGCTGAAGCCATAAAATTTTGCTAGTGCTGGTTTTAAACTTAGCCACATTAAAGAGAATTAAGCTGAGCTTTAATAAGGGAGCCATATGGCCGGCGTCCAGAAACTGAAAAAAAAAGGAGGCTAATTTAATGGCTTGTAGGTGCTGGTATCAACTGCCAACTACTCAGATCCCTCCTCACAACTGCCCTGATTTACGCGTCAAGAATTTGTCTTGTCTTACAATTCTTAATAAAAATAAATATAATAGTATTGTATTAATTAGTTATTAATTGTGCTCCCTTAAAAAAAATGAATAAAAAAATACATAATTCCTTAAAAATACATAATTTGTCAAAAATTAATAAGTTATTTTCTGAATATTATAAATTTTTTTATATTAATCTCTCCTTTATTTTATTTTTTGTAAGCTAAAAAATGAAACGTCTGTTCTGGTCTCCCAACAACATAATAGTTTCATGCTCTTCGCACAAACAATTAACTTCTTGTCCAGGCAATCTTTCTCCTCTCTTCTTTTATATACCCTTCGATCTCCTCTATCTCTCTCCCTCACTCTTCTTAACACGACATAACTTACAAAAAAACACACACACACAAACACACAATAAATTAACAGTCCTTTCTGCTCCCTCCCTCCCTCGCTCGCTCTCTCTCTCTCTCTCTCTACTCCTCTCTCATGGTAATGGGGGCTCATCGCCATTTTGAACCAATAGCAAAATGTAGCACAGAGGGACGATCAAATCAGACTGTGGCTGCCGACCTGGATGGAACACTTCTTGTATCAAGAAGTGCTTTTCCATACTTCTTGCTTGTTGCTATTGAAGCTGGGAGTCTCTTAAGAGGACTAATTCTCTTAGCATCAGTCCCATTTGTATACTTTACGTACTTATTTATATCAGAGGCAATGGCAATCAAGACTTTCATCTTCATTGCCTTTGCGGGACTTAAAATAAGAGACATTGAGCTTGTTTCAAGGTCTGTCTTGCCAAAGTTTTATGCTGATGATGTTCATCCAGAAACTTGGAGGGTGTTCAATTCTTTTGGAAAAAGATACATTGTTACTGCTAATCCTAGGATTATGGTCGAGCCATTTGTCAAGACCTTTTTAGGGGCTGACAAGGTTCTTGGCACTGAATTAGAGGCTACAAAATCTGGAAGAGCAACTGGGTTTATCAAGAAACCTGGAGTTCTTGTTGGAGATCATAAAAGAGATGCTCTCTTAAAAGAGTTTGGCACAGATTTGCCTGATTTAGGCCTGGGAGACCGCGAAACTGACCGTGACTTCATGTCCATTTGCAAGGTTAGATCTCCGTATTATTTGAACTGTAAAATTACTTCTCTCCTCTTTACTTGCCCCTCATTCTTTCCAAGTAAATTATTCAATTTTTTGGTGAAAATATAGCGTGAAGGAATTCAATTTGTGTGTTTATGCAATTTGGACCGAATATTAATAAGCAATTAATGTGACAGACATGCAATATTCGATCCAAATTGAACGAGTTGGTATTCAATTTGAACACAAGTCAATGAGCAAATGAAGTCAATGCCCCTTTGGCTTGCTCTTCAGTTCTGAGAACAATTTGAGCACTGTGTGCTGCGCTGTTTCTAGCTCAATATGGAGAGTACAATTTTTTATTGGTTTGGTGAGAATGTTTATGGCACTAGTGTTTTGTGCATGAACTTTTTCTCCGTCCATCAGTGTAGAGCTAACGGCTTCTATTCTTAGCCCTTAATCTTATTGCTTTTCCTCCTATTTTTTTATTACTGCTCCAATCTAATAAATTTCAAATACCTAATCAATGAAGTACATATAGCATTCAGAGCATTTACTATCAGAGCAATATCAACCATTCATTCTTCATGTCCAAACCACTCTTCTATTCAAGTCAACTTGTAATCCATGCACCTCATGTAAGAGCTATGATGAGTGAATTACACAGCACTAGCTATATTTTATTCCTCCTTGATTTGTGTTAGCGATAGATGTATGCCATTAATTTTAATGACTTTGCATGTATGGAAAAAAAATCGTTTTTAATCGTTTTAGATAGTCTCTCCTACAGTCGTTTTCAGAGTTAGATGAAGTTCAGTTAATTCAACGAAACAAGTGGATCCCCATTCATTTAATTGAGATCATGATTAGTTTCCATAGCTTTCACTGGTTTGAACAATTAAGTAGCAAGCAGATTTGGCTCAGACGTGCATGTGAAACAGTACTGCTGAATTAGAGATTAGTTTATGATCAATTGCTGCCATGAATTTAATCTTGTTAAATTACTGCAGGAAGGATATATGGTGCCAGGAACCAGGTGTGAGCCTCTAGCAAGAAACAAGCTTCTAAGCCCTGTCATATTCCACGATGGCCGATTAGTTCAAAGGCCTACTCCTTTGGTTGCCCTTTTGACCTTCTTATGGATGCCAATTGGTATTATTCTCTCCATACTTAGAGTCTACCTTAACATCCCTTTGCCCGAGAGACTTGCCTGGTACACTTATAAGCTACTAGGAATTAGAGTTACTGTCAAGGGTACCCCTCCATCCCCTCCAGGAAAAGGCCACAGTGGAGTCCTCTTTGTTTGCAATCATCGTACTGTCTTAGACCCAGTTGTCACTGCTGTTGCACTAGGAAGAAAAATTAGTTGTGTCACCTATAGCATAAGCAAGTTCACTGAAATTATTTCACCCATTAAAGCTGTTGCTTTATCAAGGGAGAGAGACAAAGATGCTGCAAACATTAAGCGACTGCTTGAAGAAGGTGACTTGGTCATTTGCCCTGAAGGAACCACATGTAGAGAGCCATTTCTCTTGAGATTTAGTGCTCTTTTTGCTGAGCTTACTGATAGGATTGTGCCAGTTGCTATCAATACAAAACAAAGTGTGTTTCATGGCACGACGGTTCGAGGGCACAAACTGTTGGACCCTTATTTTGTGTTCATGAATCCAATGCCAACATATGAGGTCACCTTCTTGAATCAGCTGCCCAAAGAGCTTACTTGCAAAGGAGGCAAATCAGCCATTGAAGTTGCAAATTACATACAAAGGGTGCTGGCTGGGACACTTGGATTTGAGTGCACTAACTTGACCAGGAAGGACAAGTATGCTAAGCTTGCAGGAACAGACGGCCGTGTTCTATCTAAGAAGGAAAATGCTTGAGGAAAATTCTCCAAAAAGCAAAAAAAGAAAATTCATCATTTAATTTCTCTACTGGTTTTTCATCATTTAATTTCTCTACTGGTTTTTTATATGTTTGAAACATTGTTATAACAATAAAAATTGATAATTGTTATTGTGATTAATTAGTATAAAACTGTTAACTTTAATGTTTGTTTTCTTTTTTGAGTACTATGCATACAATTATCAAATTACTGTAATGTAATGTTTTTTCGGTTTTAATAAATATGGTTTTAATAAGGTATTTATATAATTAAAAAAAACTAAATAGTAGAAAAGAAAAATGTGTTTAAACAAACATTTTTTACTCACACCTTATTTTTCTCATAATTAAAAGAAGGGGAAAAGAAACCAAAATTAAAAATCCATGAATAAGCACCTCCTACTCCTCTAAAAACTCAATTGCAGAATGTCTTTGCTGCCTTTCCATTAAACTGAGTTCATAGTCACACCTTGCAATGATTCTGGATAACAAACCCGCATGCAGCCCATCATCTTAATAAAATCTAACAAACCTCAATCGAAGCCTTGCAATTCGATAGACTCTCTCCATGAAGAGTTAGTACACAGATTATTGGAGGCCATACAAACGCCTAGGGTGCAATAATTAGCCGCCATACACTCACCACAATCCATTGTCAATTCCTTGACCAGAAGGGCACAATCTTCCTTACCGATAAACTATTACAATAAAGCAACCTTAAACAACCTCGATGACTCTAGTGGTGCTGGAATTATAGCAGCTAATTAAGCTTTAAATGACCCATATTCATTATCTAATTATTCTTAAAATCTAAATTACTAAATGCAGTAAGAATATACTTTGACTCGTCAGAATTATCTTCAACACCATTAATCTTAGCGTTTTTCTCATTGTTATCCTTCTTCCAATTACTATGATAATCGTGATTACAATTTTGATTATTCTTCTTCCATTTAAGACAATCAACTTTAATGTGCCTTTTTTCTTATAAAAAATATAACAAATCCATATGCCATGATTGTGATCTACCATGACCACCATTGTTGCTCGAACCTTGCCTCCTAGACCTATTTATTACTATAAACATGTTGAAAGTAAACTAGATTTTAGTTTTGAAAAATAAAGGAACCGGTTTACCAGTTGAGAACCGGTTGACCGGTTCAGTTGGCAGAATACAATTTATGTTTAGACTGGAATTTTCTTGTATTAGTTTAATTCATTGATTATCTATGACTTTATGCCTATAAAAAAATATTGTAATTCAGAATTATTTAGAACCACAAAAGAGAGAGAATAGTTAAAGAAAGTTTAAAGAGAAACATTTAATAAAAGTATACCTTCCTCTCAATCTTCTTCTTGTTCTTGAGTATTTGACTTTGCATTACTGTTTTTGATCTTCTACCACATTAATCCTTCTTCCAACAAGTGATATCAGAGCTAAGTTTGATTATTTAACATGGACAATCTAAACTTTCCATTTCAATGTCCTAGGTTGACAAAGAGCAATTATGCAACTTTATATATTCAAGTAAAAACTTGGTTGAGTTCTCAAGATGTATGAGAGACGGTTGAAAAAGGTTTTGAAGAGCCAATAAATATAGCAACGTTGAATTTAGCCTAAAAAAAGGTTGTGCAAAAGGCATGAAAGAAGGATCAACAAACACTCACAATCATTGACCAATATCTAGATGATGCCACTTTTTGAGATAGTGGCCAATACAACCACTACTAAGTAAACATGAGAAGTTGTGCAAGAATCAAACTAAGGAGCTGATATTGTGAGAAAGATACATCTACTAAAGCTACGTAGTGACTTTGAAAATTTACATATGCATGCATTAGAGAATTTTTCAGAATACTTTGCAAGAT
This sequence comes from Populus nigra, assembly GCF_951802175.1. Taxonomy (NCBI): domain Eukaryota; kingdom Viridiplantae; phylum Streptophyta; class Magnoliopsida; order Malpighiales; family Salicaceae; genus Populus; species Populus nigra. Next base: position 19,499,735 of record NC_084854.1, read on the forward strand.
TATTAGTCATATGCAATCAAATGAAGAGATATAGGGAGAAAATAAAAGAGACATGTATGGTAGAGAAAACTTACGTTTGTTGCAAAAAAAAATTCTATTATGTGGTGGTTGCGATAGAGAAGTCGCAAAATATGGATGTTATTTCAATCCAAGGTCTTATAGAAAAAGTAAAAGCCCATGAGAAAAGAGTCAATGAGATTCAAGAGTGTGGGTGCACATGTATTTTTTTTCAATTTCAAAGTAAGATAGTTCTAGATATTCACAAGGGAGTAGAGGATATAAACAAAGCAAAAAAAAAGAGGAAAAGGAAAATTTAGAAGAGGAGGTCGTGGTAGCCTTAATAGGTCAACTAATAGACCACATAAAGTAAAATAGTCGATCAGTTAAATTGACAATGGTAATCTAAAATCCAAGTTTGACAAATCAAAAGCTAAATGTTATAATTGTCAAAAGATAAGTCATTATGCTTGGGAGTGCTAGAGTCCAACCGAGAGAGTTGATAAGAATGTAAATCTAGTGATAGAAGAGAAGAAAGAAGTCATCCTATTACTAGTGCATGATAAGAGAATGCAAGATAAAGAGAACATCTGACTTCTAGACAATAAAGCCAATAACCACATGTGTAGAGACTAAGATAATTTCATGGAGTTTGATGAAGCAATTAGAGATAATGTCACATTTATGGATCATTCAAAAGTTTTTATCAAAGGAAAATATATGATTTTGATTAAATTGAAATATGAAATTCATTGATTTATTGGTAATGTCTATTATATACCAACGGTGAAAAGCAACATATTGAGTTTAGAACAATTACTGGAGAAGAGGTATGAGATTAAGATGAAAGATCATGCTTTGACATTACTTGACACTAAAGGAGTTATGATTGCAAAGGTAGTCATGATAAATAATAGAATGTTCTTGCTAAATATAGAGATGGATATGTTTAAATACATGTGTGAAGGATGAGATTGGGCTTTGAAATATGAGACTTGGGTATGCAAACTTTGATAGCTTGTAGATGATGGCACAAAAGAAGATGTTGAAGGTTTTACCATCCATTATACATTTAAATAAGTTGTGTGAAAGATGTTTAGTGGGTAAGCAATTTTGCAAGAGCTTTTCGAATGAATCTATATTAAGAGCAAGTTAAAACCTCCAAGAAATACATGTCAATGTTTGTGGATTTATCAAACCATGTTCGTTAGATAAAAATTTGTATTTTTAATTTTTTATTGATGATTATAGTAGAAAAACTTGGGTATACTTTTTTTAAAAAACATCTAATGTGTTTAGTTGTTTTAAGAAGTTTACAATATTATTTGAAAAAAGGTTATTCTATAAAATCACTTAGGATGAATATGAGTGAATTTTGTTATAATGATTTTAGTGAATTTTGTGAAGATTATGGTAAAAATAGATTCCTAACAATGGCTAGATCCCCATAACAAAACGGTATGGCAGAGAGAAAAAATAAAAGCATCCTTAACATAGCAAAAAACATGCTTAAAACCAAGAAGATGCCTAAAGAATTTTGGGCTGAAGTTGTAGATTGTGCTATCTATTTGTCAAATAGATGTCCTACTAAAGACTTGAATGACATGACTCCATAAAAAGCATGGAGTGGAAGAAAGTCAAATGTCTCTCATTTGAAAGTTTTGGGGAGCATTGACTATGTACATGTAGATGATCAAAGAAGGATCAAGCTGAATGACAAAAGCAAAAAGGTGATCTTTTTGGGATATGATTAAAAGTCCAAATAACACAATATTTACAACTCTAATGAAGAAAAGATGATAATTAGTAAAGATGTTAAGTTCAATGAAAAAGGAGCATGAGATTAGAAGGTAGATGATGGTTGGAAATATAACTTTCTACCAATTCTTGAAGAAAAAAAATAAAAGATATGAAGACCATTAAAAACCTATAGTTACACCTCTATAAACACTAATGAGCTCAATTTCTCCTTCTTTTTTTTTTTTTAGTGGAAGCTCAAGTAGTGACACTCCATCAAGAAAGATGAGGAATCTTGATGACTTATATGAGATAACTAATTCAATTGATGATGATGTAATACTATATTGTCATCTTGCTACATGTGATCCTATATTGCTTGGAAAAGTAATAAAGGATGCAAAATGAAAAATTGTTATTAATGAGGAGATTGCATCAATTGATAAGGATGACACATGAAGATTGGTTCCTAAATCAAATGGAAAGAAGTCAATAGATGTTAAGTGGATCTACAAAGAAAATAAGAATGTCAAAGAAGAGGTAAAGAGATACAAGGCAAGGTTAGTGGTAAAAGGCTATAATCAAAAGCATTGGATTGACTATGATAAGATTTTTGTTCCTGTTACTAGATTGGAGACAATTTAATTAATCATTGTCACCGCTACTTAACATAGATAGAGAATCTATCAAATTGATGTTAAATCATCATTTATTAATTATTTTCTTGAGGAGAAAGTCTATATTGAATAACCTATAAGATATGAAGTGAAGGGACATGAAGACAAGGTATTAAAATTAAACAAAGTCTTGTATGAATTGAAATAAGCCCCAAGGACTTGGTATAATCACATTTATGGTTGTTTCTTAAAGAATTGATTTGTTAAATGTCTCTATGAATATGTTATCTATGTAAAGATCAAAAAAAGTTGTGATACTTTTATTAGCAAAGAATCCAGTATTTCATGATAGAATTAAGCATATTGACACAATATTTCATTGCCCATGAGATTGCATTGTAAACAAGGAAGTTGAAATCAAGTATGTGAAGACACAAGATTAAGTTACAAATATATTCACAAAACCACTTAAATATGATGTTTTTATCAATGAGAGATGTTTTGGGAATTATGAAGAAATCAAGTTTAAAGGGAGTGTTGAAAGTAACTAGATTTCATTTCTGAAAAACATAGGAACTGATCTATTGGTTAAGAACTGGTCGACTGGTTCAGTCAGCAAAATATAATTCATGTTTAGATTAGAATTTTCTTGTATTAGTTTAATGCATTGATTATCTAGAACTTTATACCTATAAAAAAAACTTATAATTCAACATTATTTAGAAGTATAAAAGAGAAAGAATAACTAATAGAATTTAAAGAGAAGCACATAATAAAAATATACTTTCCTCTCAATCTTTTTCTTATTCTTCAGTGTTTTACTTTGCATTATTGATTTTTATCTTTTACCACAACTATCCTTCTTCCAACAGAACACATCCCCTTAGTTAGTAACCACTAGGATTGCCACAAAGTATTTATCTATAAGATCCTTAGAAAATATCAAAGGCTTAATCTCCTCTAAAGCTATAATTTTTCTACTATACAGAAAAGTCTCTACCAAGTTTTAATATACAAGAGATTAAAAAACATAACAATAACAAGGCTTGATTCAACTAATATGTAATAATCGAATTGAACTCATCAGTATAAGATTGAAGTTGCAGCAACAAAGATCGCAGAAATGGGTGATTCAATGAACCGAATAAGTTGTTAATCTCATTTCTAGCTTGCGGGGACCTCAGTAAGTATGATACTGATTGCCCATATCCGCTGCCGAAAGTGCTGAGGGCACTTACCGGGGATTGGATTCCATACAATTTAATATGCTCCCTCCTTATAAGATAGCTTTGAAATTGGAAAACTTCAAGTTATTGCATTCAGAACTTTCAAAAGCTCTTCGTGGATATTCTTGATTGTGCCATTTGATACCATTCCTTGCACATAACATGAGCAAACGAACTTGGAAAGGTTAGTTTTTTTGTACTAGTGTGCTATTAGTTGACATTCAATGATTAGAAATAATAATTAAGAGCTCTCTCATAATGCTCCTTTTGTCTCTCAAATTCTCAGTGGGTGATGTTCAGACAAATTAGTGTCAAGAACAATGCTTACACATGATTACTAGACAATTATTAGGCCATTCCTATTATTGAAGACATTGAGTGAACTGAGTCCATGACTTGTGGACTAATTGTGATCGAGTTTCTTGAGCAAGCTGGCTAACTTTTTTACAGTAAAAAGAAAAAAGAAAAAAGTGAATTCCAGGTGGGATTTTTGTTGTGTAATGGCCATGATAGTGACTAAACCTTTTGGTGTTAGATAGGCTCGCCCCTCTAGGGTGTGGCCCACCCTTGGAATGGTCTGCATCCATTAGTTGTATGGTGTTGAATTATCATACATGAAATTAATTGTCTTGTTTGGCTTCAGAGGTGTTTGCTGTACTGGGTGAGAATTAGACTCCAAGACTTCGTATATATGCAAAACATTCTTGATACTCGAACTCTATGCATGAACATATTAGTGGCTGTTGCTATTTGTACTGATTACACTTGAGTATTTGCTTACTTCTCTATAAGAAACTAAGAAACCACCGATGATCAATGAAATAATATGAACTATTTGATCCTTCATGTACGTACTTATCTCATGACTGCAGAGTTTAGTAAGAATATGTAGAAACTGAGTTTGACCTCTGCAAAGAGGATGAAGAATTTAGGAACTCGATGCAATCTTCAATAGCTTCAGCTCGTTGAGAGTCTACTGCCTCAGCAAGTGATCTTGATCTTGGCAAACTTGATGAAGTGACATTATGTGAAGACTCCTTTCTCATGGACACAAAACGTAGAACTCTTGCTACCTTAGCACTGAGACTCCTTAGTAGTCTTGCTGGTGAAAATTTTGAGGTTCTAGGAAGCCTAAAAGTGAGAGTTCCAGCTATCTTCTTCCTGTTTCCACCTACTCTTGTTCCACTTCCATGTTTAAGAAAGATTGTTGGCTTATCATTGACATCGGGACTGAAACTCACTCGCTTGCTTGCTTTACGTGACATTTAGAACTGGGAGTGGAGTTCCAAAGCGGAAAGTACCCTTCTTGTTTGAAATATAGAGAGAGGGCAGTGCGCGCACACAGAGAGAGCGAGAGAGAGAGAGTTGTGAACAAGAAGGGCCAGTTGGTAAGGTTGTGGGGGGGTATTTATTGATGAAAATTGTGACATAAAGAGAAGGGAAAAGAAGATACTGCGGATAAAGGTAAAATTAAATACTGGATTAGGGCTTCTCATCGAAATGAGGAATAGACACAGTAGTATTTGTGAAAATAAATGCATTTTCAAAGAGGTTGGCTAATTGTGAAAGACAAAGGACCTAGCAAGCAGCTGTTTGGTTCAACTTCACCTCTTTGTTTTGGGAATACGTATAGATATGCATTAACCATGCACGTGGCATATTGACCGTATTCTACATCTTGTACATACCCATCCACAGTATCCTCCTCACTCATGCCTTATGATTATAACTTAGGATGCTCTCTTTCAATTATTGAAAATGGAGAAAGCAGTACATGAATCGGATTCATGTGAATCAAAACTGTACAGTGACATAGGTATATCGGACTTTAGTACTGTTCTAGCTCTTTAGAATCATCAATCCTTAATATATTATTGATCTGGTTTATATGAACTAAACCTATGTAATAATCTTTATTGAATTACGGTTGTTATTTGAAATCACATATATCAAGCATGGTTCTCGCATGTACGAATATACTTTTTATTTAACAGCCAACGGTAAGAATCCCAGAACACCATGACAGGCATGGTACAAGGTTTCTATCAGTTGGCTAAATAATTAAAGCCTGAGCATTTCAGTGTTTTACCCGTTTTAATTACGCAAGTCTGAACAATAACCAGATTGCGTGCATGCAAGAATTCAACAGAATCAAGGAGGAGGAGGAGGAGGAGGAGGAGGAGGAGGAGGTTTGGTCAAAAGAAAGAGGAGCAGGTGGAGCCTTTAATAGGGTAAGGGCGAGAGAGATGAGGTAAATAAAGAAAAACAAGAATAGAAGAGGGCACAAAGAGGGACAGAATTTGATACTCTTCTCGTCAGCGTTTCTTTTTAGGTTTTCTGAAGGCCCTACCAGCCCTTTGCTTTTGGTGGCCATCCTGGTTCTATAAGGATTAAAAAAAATTCTACTCATGATGGCCCCCATTTTAGAGGGAATCTATTTGAATATGGAAGTGTGGGCTTGGCGTGAATATTATCGAACTCTTCTTTTTCTTTCCTTCTTTTTTGTCACTTTGACAGGAGAAAATTCCTGTTGAACAAATCTGTTTGGTGGTATTTTTTTTTTTTGTTCTTGGAGCTTAAAGGTCCCAGTTTTATGTCCTGTTTTTCTCTCACTTGAGATGGTCTCTCATGGAGCTATTAATTAATTAACGGACCATTTTTTATTTTATTCTTTTGAAATTAACTATCGGATCTTAAAGACAGAAGAGGAAACAGCCAGCTTGAGAGCACATGGCTAAGGCATTTATGGACAGACACAAACTCAAAACCTTTCTTATTAATTAAAAAATACTACTCAATTGTCCATTTGCAAGCATGCATTTGGTGGAAGTAAGAAATTAAGAATGATGCTCGATTCCGTCCATCTTAGCATTTTGAATAAATAAATAATAATTCAATGCCTATGTTTCTACTTTCTAGTGATATAGCAACTTAGTCCTGGTTTCGGAAGCCACAACTTAATCCCTTGACTGTCTGTCTCTTATCGCAAACTCATTAAAAGCTTCGTTGATTTCTTAGAAAATGGCCAGACTACTCCCTAGCTTGAATTTATTTCAATTAATTCACGAAACAACTATAAGAGATTTAAAGTAAAAACTGTTCTACTTTTTTCTTTTTGATTTAATTTTTTTGTCAACTAATTTCATAAGATAAAATTTTAAATTGTAGTAGAAATAAAAAATTAAAAAAGAGAACCATAATGTAAAATACAGAAAAAATGTGTTGCTAATCTTAGATGTTTAAAATTTTTATTTTGATCCAAAAACTTATTTTGTTTACTTTTCGATCTATAGAGTTGAGAGAAAACAAGAAAGTCATTGGAAACGATAAAAGAGAGAGGACTTGTTAATTGACCATAATTCAACCATAAAAAATAAAGATCTTTATGTTAATGGGTTTCTTTTTTCAAGAGAAGTTTATTGAAGGTGATTTTTCTCTCCAAACATGGCGGGAAAGGTAAATTGGTTTCAGTTTTGATTTTTGAGATTTGGTTTTCTTTTGTGATATTAAGGTGTTTTAGAATTGTTGGTGGTTTATATAAGTTTTTATGGTGTTTTTAAGATATTTTTAAGGTGTTTTTAAAGTATTTTTGGATTAAATGGGTTGAAATTAGATTTTGCAAGACCCTTCATTTTTCTAGTTACTAAAGTGGTGATCAGACTTTGGGCTATAGCCCAATAAGAGACTTGTCGCTTGCTTAATAAAATCAAAAAGACGACCTTAAGGGAAAAAAGAAGAAGCATGGGTGCAAGACTTGGCTTCCATGCTCACTGGGCAGGGAGGGAGAAGAAGGGAGTAGGGACAAAACATAGAAAAAAGAACGAGAAGGAAGGAGAACTGGGCAGCATAGGGAGAAAGAAAAAGAGGGTGGGAAATCTTTTGAAAAGAACAAAAAGAGAGATAGACAGAGGGAGAGCGTAAGGAAGCAGAGGATAGGGAGGAGAGAAACAGAAAAGGGAAGGGGAACGAAAAAAACAAAGAATACCGGGAGGAAGGAGAAGACAAAGACGAAAGGAAAGGAACCATAAGAAGAACGGAAAACAGAAACAGATCGAAAAAAAACAGGAAGAACCAGAGGAACCGGAAGAAAAACAAACGAAAAGGTAAAGATAGAGGTCCAAAGCTGTTGTTGCCTTCGTCTTGCTTCCAGGTAAACTTCTCCAACTTTGCAGAAAATGCACAAACACTGTGCACTGGAAGATTAATTACATCGCGATTGTAGCAGGCGTGCGTGAATTGTGCACGCACGCTTGCGGGTAGAAACCTGCTGGGTCCAGCCCAGCCACATGGGCCGGGCTGGGCCTAGCCCGAAAAAAAAATCAAAAAATATGTGATTTTCCGCAAATTTTTTTACTTCATTTTGATCAATATTAGTTTGTATTTTTATATTGTAAAGATACAAATTCGGTATTAAAATACCCGGTTTTCTTCAAGACATTAAAAAAAATATATTTTGTTTTCATGCATACGGCCAAGTCTCTCAAAAATAAAAGAAAAAAAAATCATATTGTATTTTCATATAACAAAGAAAATTTCAAAAATATGTATTAGCATGCATTTTGGCTTTAATAACCAGTTTATTAAAGTCACGAGAACTAGGTCAATATTTCAAAAATTTTAAAAAAATTATTTTGTTTTCTTTTAATATCTGGAGTTATGACCTTATACGTAAGACGTATTCTGGATATTAAATTCTTTGGTTAACGTCAGAATTACCCGATAAGATAAGGATCTCCTTACCGAGAAGGATTTTTCTTAAACCACAGACGGACCAACAACTAGAAAACACAACAAGACCTTAGATTTTATCAGACAATAAAACAATGCAGCTTACCTTAGGTAGGGCGTATTTGGGGTGATAATACCTTCCCTTTGAGCAACCAGTCCCCGTACCCGATCTCTAAGGCCAGATAGGGTTCTTAGTGACCAAAATACTAGGTGGCGACTCCCATTCTATTTTTCCACTAATAAAAGACAAGAATTCCTTGTCTCCCCATATTTGCCGCATTAGATAAGTTTTGATGGTCGATGTTTTCGCCGCGACGCCGCACACGTGCGACAATGGTCTTTTTTAAAAGGCCTAAGCATGCTAGACCGCCTAGGTTAGCACGACTGACCCTTTTTTTTTCCTTTGATTTATTTTTTTGTTATGTCATCCTTCAATATTACGTTTTTATTGAATTTTTTTTTATTACATCATTCGATATTTGATTGATTTTTATTTGATTTTTATAATTTGTTTCAGTTTACTTCATATGAGGTTATCTCACTCTCAAAAAAACTTCTCAACATTTAATTGATGTTCAATTTTGTGAGTTAATTATTTTTGTTATTATATAATTAAGTAAAATAGTTTTTAAAAAAAGTTCCTAAACTTGGTGGAGTTCATGATCCAAGTATTTAGTTAAGTTAATTGTGAAGCTTGGATCGATTCAATATAATGTTTGGATAAAGAAATCCTTAAAAGATGAATATTCAAAATATTATTGGGAATAATTTGTTATTATTCACTGTTAATATTTAGATAAAGAAACCCGGAGTGGTAAATATCCAAAATAATTTTCTAGGAATAATAAATCCGCACACATCCTTAAAAGAAGCCTTGATTATAATCGATGACATTTCAATTTTTTTTACTCCACGATTTACGAGCCGTGAGAGTATAAAACACTAAGATAAAAAAAATAGGTTTTTAAAGCACCCTAGATTTCGTTCATCAGAGCAAACTTATCCTAGGAAACACAACAAGACCTCAGATTTTATCAGACAAATATACAATGCAGCTTACCTTAGGTAGGGCGTATTTGGGGTGCTAATACTTTCCCATTATGCAACCAGTCCCCGTGCCCGATCTCTGAGACTAGTTAGGGTTCCTAGTGACCAAATACTAGGTGGCGACTCCCATTCCATTTTTCTGATAAAATCTTATGCACACGTGCGACAATATTGTCATCTCAATATTAAAAAATATCATTTTGAAAGTTTTTATAAAGCCTAACAACACTTTTTATCAATCGTTTAGGTTGCATTTGTACCCGTCAATTCGACTAAATCATGTTGAGACAACTCTCACATGATTTAATTTTAAACTTTGGCTAGGCAAGAAGTCAAGTCGAGAGATTTCAAGGTTGTTCTGCATGTTCGAGTTTAATAAAAATATCAAATAATTCTTTGCGGCTTGAAAAAACATTGATCCAACTCATAACGTAGCGCAAACTAGTACACTAATATATAAATAAAAGGATATCTTGGAAAGAAAAACAACTAAATTCATAACAATTCAATATGCTATTACGGGACACTTAATATAAAAATTAAGTAATAAACAGAAATAAAAAAAAAATTGGCAATGGTATAGAAAATTTCAAAAAAATATATATTATTTTTCCTTAGTCGTTTGGACATAACCCAAATGATGAGAAATTTTCACCCGAAAAATCCACCCCATACCCGATGATCGAATCTAACCTATCTACTTGCACTCTTTTCTATGTGACTTTTTTGGGTTTCCATAAGCGCTCCACGCAAACTTTTCATAACACAACTTTTTTATGCATAGACAAGCTTTTTCTATGCAAAGTTCGAATATTTTCTAGGTCAATAGCAGACCACCACCAATAATTTTTATCAATAACATCCATGACACAACAATCATGGCATAACACATCAATTAAGAGCCATTATGGTTAGCCAAACCAATATAACACAAATGTTTTCACCAATAATACAATATCATCTCCATAAAAACAATCTAAGGTCTAAGTGTACAAATACACCAGCTACTAGGCAATTAACTAGTGCATAACTAATCCTACAATTTAGAAGCAATTTCTAGCAAGACAATCCTGAGTGTATAAATACACCAGTTACTAGGCAATTAACTAGTGCATAACCAATATCATCTCTATGAAAAAAATCTAAAGCTTGAGTGTATAAATATACCAACTACTAGGCAATTAACTAGTGCATAACCAATCCTATAATTTAGAAGCAATTTCTAGCAAAATAATCTTAGCCAATGTAAGCCAAATGCCTTAAAAGTCATCAAAATTCTATGAAATCCAAGTCAAACCATTGAAAGCTAGATAAAAGTAGGTTAATTCTTATAATTTCTAGACCAAATAGGCACTTTTTAACTTTCATTTTGTTTTTTTCTCTTAGTGTATATTATTTTTCTCTCTACATGCACATGTTAATTTAAGTATTAGAGAACTTGTTCTTTAAGAGATTTATTTTTTCAAGAGAATAACAACTATCAATCAAGTTCATCAATCCAACTATAAAAAACCTAATTTTTGTATAAAAACTTTTCACCACTTCATTAATATCTTAGACTTTTTATATTATAAGCACTAACAAATTATTTCGTTGAAAAACTAAAGAGTGATCTACACTATAAGACAATATTAAAGTAAATTATTGTTTTTTGCTACCCTATCATGAATATGGAAGACTCTATAATAACTCTTAAAGAAATGGAGGGAGGCCTCATAGTTGTAAATTCCGTTCCGAGCACCATTTCACTTTTCTTTGTTTTGTATGAGATATCTCGGTATCAAAACATTTCAGAATTTCATTTCGGAGTCTTATATATTAATACATATATAAAAAAATCAACATAATATTAATTTCATGATACATCATTTTCAACTTAAATATAAAGATAAATTATTTCAATGTAAACAAAATATCAACCATTTAAAATTAAATTCAAAGTTTAAAACATTCTCAAATGCTTAAAAAAATTAAAATGTGTTTAACATAAACGAAATTTAAATAGAGAAATTATTAAAGGTCAAGTTGTAAGACTCACAAATCAATGTCATGTTTGAAATAAAATAAATTCTTGCAATTTCTCATAGAACTTGCCCATATTTTATGTTCTCATTTAGTATTAATTAGTTATAAAGGACACATATGAAACATAAATTATTTTTTGAGAAATATACATAATGCATATATATAATAAAGAAAAGAGAGAAGTTGTAAAAAAGATTAAAAATAAATTTAGTGGCTATTTTTATTATTTTTTAACTTAATCCTTCTATTTTTAAAATCATAAATCAGTCCCTTAAACAGAGTTGATTGTTAATTTTATTTTGAAATTTCTAAATTATCCTTTTTAAATACATTTTTTTAATTTTGAGTGTAGTATATAAGATCAGAAAATTGGATTACAAATGAAAGATATTGGAAAAAAAAAAAACAATTCGATGAAACCCATTATAATTTAAATCTTGTCCTGGTTTGATTCAGAATACAACGGATGGAACATGCTCAAAATATCTTGGTCGGCATTTGGCTGAGATATCTGATTGAGATGGGCTGAGGAGATGGAATTTAGTATACTATTTTTTTTGAGGTGGTACAATATATTAACAAAAACCTAAAGGAGATCAACAAAACATTGTCAATATGAGTTCGTACTGTGATTCCTCTTTTTTTGCTCTTTTTTATCTTTCAATTATTTTTGTGGTCTTTTAATATTATATTAATTTAAAATTGTTCTTGGTGATTTGTTTTGGTTATTTGTTTTTTTATGGATGTGTATGGATATCTCATGATGTTGGAGGAATTCCTTTTCACTCAGTTTTGCAAAATAAAAATTAATTTTATTAATTTAAAAGAATTAGAATTTGAGGATCGAATTTAAAGTTTAAACAAATATTTAGTCCTTTTTTTTTTGCTAATATTAGATGCTAATTTTCACAGTTTAGAAAATTATTTGTGTTTTGTTTTTAGTCACTTAACTTTTTTATATATATAAAAAACGATCCATTCACATGACTTTATTTTGGGTTTGACTTTGTAGTTTGTTTCGGTTGCCTATATATAAGGTTCGTACAATGTCGAGGAAGAATTTTGACACTCAGTTGATTTTTATTTTGGTAAAATAAATTAAAATTATGTTGATGTAAACCAATTAAGTGTTAAGGGACTAAAATTAAAACTAAAACAAATATAATGGACTAGAGTGGATAAATAGGTTAACTTGGCTAGCACGTGGGTCACACACACCTGCGTATGGAGAAAGCCCGTAATATTCAAACAGCATGCACGACTTTCTCTGGTGGCCAAACACATTTGTTCGCAATTGCTTTTGAAGCAATGTGTCAAGGTTTGTCATGTGAGACAGTGTATGAGGGTTAAGGATCAATAATGATATGTCGGTGATATTTTTTCTTCTCTATCCCTTTTTCTCTCCCCTCTCTTTAAGATTCATGTTGGTTCAATTAAAATTGAAAAATGTCCTATCAATTTCTTTTAATGTGAAATTTAGTATTCATTCTTTTAATTGTTATTTCTTGCTTTGGATTAATTTTTATTTTTTTTTTAATATCATCCTTTAATATTAGGTTAATTAGGAATTGAACTATGTAAATTTTCTTTAGGTTATCCCGATCTTATGACACGAGTCACGGATTTAAAAAGTTAACTTCGATTGACATATCGATCTTTAATTTAGATCTTTTTTTTATAATTTTTTTTTTAGTTTCATCTTCGACATTAAATTTATTGAAAGTTAGACCTTATCATTTTTTTTATTGTTTTTGTAAGTTTATTTCATTCTCTAACCTAGATCTTTTATTTTTTATTTTAAACATGCTAAGAATTCCAACTACTCTGAATTGACAACTATCTCATAAAGGATCATGTCGGTTGGTGCTCGCGGGGCTGGCATATGAAGTCTCTATTCAAGTCCCAATTCATAAATCACAACCAACCATCTAACTTACTTACCGGACCTTGACTTTCCTAGCCAAACTCGACCCGACCCAAACTAAAAATCGAAGTGCATCCTGCAAGGCATTTAATGGTATTTTTGGGAAATCAAAATCTAGCTGTAACTAGAAGAAAAAACAAAAAATAAAAAAATCAGTCATCAATTGTTAACAATGGGCTGCGATTGAAAGCAATTCAAATTAAATTGGGCTCACACTCCTTTCTCTTTTACTTGATGCTTAGTGGGCTAAAATATTTTGGATCAAAGCCCAACGCCCCTAACAACGTATAAAAAAAAACTAGTAATCAGTCATGGTTGCTCATGAAAAGTGGATATTTTTATTGATTGAATGTAATTTTCTTTTTCTTTTATGTGCATCTATTTTTTGTGTAGTAAGTATGGTAGTTACAGATTCAAAATGAATTTTGACTGAGTTTAAAGAAGGTGAATGGGCTCTGCTGCATTAAAGAAACAGAACTGACCTTTTTCTTGGGAGGTGATATTCCGGTGTTTTCACTTCTTAACGCCTTTTTTAAATAATATTCGTTAAATAAATTATAAAAGTTTATAATTTGAAATTTTTTAATAAAATATAACAATTTATAAATGTTGAGATTATAAAATATAACATTTAAAATTATCACGATTGAAAAACACGAGAACTAAAAATATCATGACTCCAAATCTCATCCTAACTAAGTTCAAATCTCAAAATTAAACCCTAATTAATACTCTAACCTCAAATCAAACCCGAAAAACAAATTCTAAATAATATCCCTTCTCCAAATTCTCGTTCTAGCTAATTTTAAACACAAAATACTATATTCAAATTTTGAAATCTTTTATGAACATAAAATTAAAGTTGATTGTAGATTGCTTTGAAAATTGAAGTAGCTTATAATTGAAATTTAAAGCTGAACCTAAATAACATGTGGGCTATTGTAACCTAGATTAAATATTATGTAAAAACCTAAATTTTTTTAACTATAATTTCTTAACCATTTCCAATTAGTATTTCTTTTATTTTATTTGATTTTCAAGCATATTCATGTAAATTATTTTTTTGTAACTAGTATTATAGTAATTGAAGTTGCTAATAATGCAACATAATAATGTTGGCTTCATTCACCTATAAATGACTGATTTGAAATTCTGGATAATCTAAATATAAAAATTATAAAAATTATCGAAATTAGTAATTTATCAAACATGAAAAAGCCTACAACAATGTTAACATTCCAACTACAATCAACCTTGTTGTCTATTAGAGAGTATTATAAAATCATATCTTGAAGTTTCATCTAAAAGTTTAATTTATTGGGTTGAGGTGTTCTCTGATATGGTATCACAACCTTGATAACCAAACGATCACGAGTTCGAATCTCACCACTCTCATTCTCTCTTTTAATTAAAATTTAATTAATGGTACAAAGTAGTGTGTATTTGTGCAAATTTCAAGCCCAAATGGCTCTAACTTGAGAGGGTGTATTAGAGAGTAATATAAACTTATGTTTTGGGATCTTATCTAATAGTTTAAGCTTTTAGGTAAATTGGTTCTTTGACATTGTCTTCATTCACGTTTCCACCTATAAAATTTAATTTGGGTGAAGGATTAAGGTTAGGGTATTGTTTAGTGTTTGATTTTGGGGTTTGAGGTTAGTTAAGAAGAGGTTTTAGGATTAGGATATTGTTTAGAGTTTGATTTTAGAGTTTGAGTAGACGTTGATATTAGGAATCATGACATATTTAGTTTTTACATTTTTCAATCATGACAACTTTAAATATCACAATAAGTATAAATTATGTTATTTTGTAAAAAAAATAAAATTAAAGGTATTATTTTACCAATATTTTAGATAAAAATGCTAATTTAAAAAAAAATATATATGTAATATTCGCACTCAAGTAACTGAAGTAACCTTAACAAAATTTAAGTCTTGTTTATTAACCAATGCAAAACAATCTCTAACCACCTTAACAATGCCAGCCCCTTGTCCTCCAAAATCACTCATACCATGTTTACCATTGATCATATTTATAGCTCACTTCACTTCCCTCACCTTCGAACATAAAAAGGACAAAGACCACCCGAAAAAAAGAAAAAGAAAAAAAGAACAGTGTTGTAATGAAGGGCACACACACTAGCATTAACAGAAAACAATCCAGCATATGTTTTTTTTTCTCTCATTTTAAAGCATGATTTGTATCCTAAATTTTCCTTAATTAATTACCTATGGCGTTTTCAGAACAACAATATTTCCCCCATCTCTGCCAAGATTCTAAAAGGCAATATTCAATTTGAGAATTTGAATTCAATCCCTCACCAGATGATGTAGTCCAAATACTAGAATTGCAATCATCTCTTTCAGCATCAAAAGGTAATTTTCTTGACTAGAGTTTGGATTCACGATAGGTCAAGCTCCTCATTATTTCCAAGCTAAAAAATAGGGATTTCTATAAATGACCCACTTATCTCACCAATCCAGTTCTCCATTACATATGTTTGAGATACGAGTTTTGTTCTATGAAAAACTAGAGTTAATTTAGCCCAGATATTGAATTAATCGATATTGTATTTGGTTTCTTCTCGTATAGTTCGATACAAAGAATTCTCATTATGATAGTGATTATTTTAAAAAAACTATTCATGTAATTACTATAAAGTGAATTGAGTTGGAGGGGAAAGTCCTTTTTCAACAATGTTCATTATGATGATGATCATGGTGCAGTGTTTGTTGGAAGTTTGAAGAAACAAAGAAGAATAGGAAAAAGATCACAATGTTGACTCGTTTTTTTAAGGCTTTTCAGAGGCTATAAGCTGACAAATTAAGGGGATCTTGTTTGTTTTCCTTCTCTATCCCATTGCTCAAACTTTTACAGTCCCCAGCACTAAAAAGAGAGTGAAAATTACTATAAAGTGACACTCATTCATATGATCTTCACCCTTTTTACCTTCTTCTGCTAGCCTTTTTAGTTCCTTACTTTTTTTTATTCAAGTGGAACCAAAATGATTGTCCCAATTACTCATATGGCCATCTCAATTTCTCAACTATAAAAGGTAGCCAACCAGCTAGCCAACCCAATTTATCTTGACCATTATAATTGCCTATAATTTTAAAATAGTTTGGCTAATTAGATCAGCATTAAAGATAAGATGCCTCGTGAAATAGTGAATGAATAAGAAAGGCACTTCATGGGAAATAGGAACTCGTTTCTTTTTCCAACGATGGCTATGAAAAGCCCTGGTGGAAAGTTACATTTGTAGTGAACATATCCTTTTTAATAGATGGGGAATCAAGGTAACTTCAACTAGAGATTTTAAAATAATCAATTAGTAAATATTAACATTTATTTAATAAGCTCATTTTGAAGAGAAATATATATATATTCAGAACAATTAAAAAATAGTCCAGATGGTCCAGCTTCATCAACTATTATTAGGCTTTGTACTTCAAAGTTATCAAATACCATGAATAACCCATTGTTTCTCTGAACTAAATAATTAAGACTATCTAGGAATTCAACCTTTTCCTCACCTCTATAAACTAGTATGAGTTGTTTCCAATCTTGTTTGATAACTTCTAATACATCTAAAAAATTAAAATCCTTGAACAACCTAGTGTAATTAGCTAAACCATAAGTTTTTGGTACATGTTGAATTCCCCTAAATTGCCTAGCAACCAATAAAGGTGAATAACTAATATAACTAAATAGTCTAATTAATGAGACCCATGTTTTATCTTCACAATTCATGACACAAAAAGAGTTTCCTACCCCAAAGGCTTTCCATCTGAAATTACTATAAGGGACAACCTGATATTTCTTTACCTATGCTTTTTCATCCAAGCTATTCCAATCTTCACTCACAATAACCTTTAAAAGCTTTATGTTAAACCATAAAAAATAATTGAATGCCTCTTTTAGAGTTTCCAAATGGCTTACCACTCATATGAATAGTAAAGAAATACAACATTGCATTGTAATGTAACCTACAATGGTTCAATGATATGAAAGCCTCGGCCAAGATAATTGTAGTAGGGATGTTCTTTGTTTGCTTATATCCAATAAAAGCATTAGTGGCTTTAACACCGATACTATTAGCAGCTTCTGATAGAAAAAACACTAACCAAAAGATGGCAAAAACAACTACTTGATATATATCTTTTATTTCCTAACTTCCCTTCGACTTTGTTTGTCTTCAGCCTAGCTTCAATAAGCTTCCATTTAAAACTTCCATCAATTGTTCTATATTGCCAATTTTATCTAAGTGTAGCAATTTAGTGATTTCAGCAGCTGTGTCTCCAATTCTTTTTCTAAAATAAACCTTATAAGGGTTGTTTGGAAAATTCAAAATTTGAGCATACTCCTCAATAGTATAGGTTATATCAATGTCTCCAAAGGAGAAACATCTATAATTTGAGTTCCAGAAATGCAACATGGCTTTGACTATTGAAATTTGTATTGAAATCCCTATTAGATGAGCGATCCTCCTATACATCTTTTCAAAAAGATTCTCATCCATCTAACTTATAACCGACACACACTTCTCTATGTTATTTACAGACCAATGTATTTTAGTTATATGCGGTAAATATTAAAAATATATAGGATTCAAAGCTTAGAACCTACTGTCAATATACAAACATACACATATATTGTTTTTATCAATCTAAAAGCTCATTCAATATAAAAATACAACATTAAAATAACTTATTATCATTATCATTATCATTATTATTATTATTATTAGCAGAAGTAGTAGTAGTAATGATAATAGTAATGATGATCATAATGCTACTAATAATAATAATGATAGTAAGAATAATGCTAGTGATAACAACAACAACAACAACAACAATAATAGTGGTGATAGTGATAGCCATAATATTAGTAATGATGATGATGATGATAATAGTAATAGTAATAGTGATAGAGATAGTGATAGTGATAATAATGATAATTCATTATTCAACGTTAGATTTGTTGGGGATTGAGTTTCATTATTTTTCCATATATGACACTTTCAATCTAATGACTCAGGTTATGAGTTTAAAATATTGATGTAACTCGCTGTTCTCTTTTATTTTTTTACTTATTGTATTTTTTGAATTCATCATTCAACATTAATTTTTAAAAATAAAAAAAGACATTATGGTTTTTATAATTTCTTTTCTATCGGGTTAACCTGATCTCATAACCTGGCCCATGAGTTTTGCAAGTAAAATAAGTTGGCTCACCCCTTATTACCATACCTCGGTTTGACTCGATCCTAGTTTTTTAGTCTATTTTTCTTCAATTACATACTTTCAAAGTTTTTTTCAGGTTATCGTGGTTATTATTTTTTTGTTTGTTTACTATCATTGTTGATTTTTCTTATCATCTAATTAAAATAAAACTAACTTATTAAGTCGGTCAAGGCTATAATTAGAGTGATTTGTTTTTCTTATTTATTTAAAACACACTTGCAATGTCTAGACATCAATTTTTTCCCATATAAAAATACAAACACGTGGCGTAGCACAGGTCCATATATATATATATATATAAGAATCGGGTTTATGTATATTGTTATAGTATATGCAAGAAGTGAAAGACCCACCATACAGGCAAAGAAAGTGAGGCCTAAATCATAGCAATTACATACTAGTATTTTTTAGACAGGTGGTTTGGACTTCATCGCAGGCCGAGCTATATTAAAAAAAACCTTTAAAAGCCAATGTAAAGGCGTTACTATCATGTTTTAAAAAATAAAATAAAAAAAATTGTTACTTAGGTCATAGATCCTACTGGATCTAATAAATGGTTCCATCTAATTATATGATTAAAAAAAAGCTAAGACAATAAAAGAAAAGGTGAGCATGATGACAACAGTAAATGGGCAGCGTAACTTGAAATAAAAAAAAAGAATTAAAAAGAAATAAATATTAATCAAAAAAATAAAAATCAAATTTAATATAAAAATTAAATAAAACTTAATGATAAGGAAAAATTTTAAATAAATCAATTTAAAAAAGGATTCAAGACAAAATAAAATGCAATAAAAAAAACGATGATCAAACTTAATATAAATAACAAATGATAGGACACCTCTGATTTTTTGCAGGAGCTTAAGAGAAAAGAGAGATGAGAAGGAAAAAAAACCCATAAGAGCCTAATAGTTGCGACCTTTTGTAAATGCACTGCACCACCTAGAAGAGTGCGGTGTGGTGCTTCCAACACCGTTGTGGAAGTTGTCATTTCATCGTTTATTGATGCCTTACACTCTCCCTAAAAACCGTGAAAGCCACTTATCCTTTGGCGTATGTGGTACACACATTAACCTATTTACAATGTCTGTTTACCCCAGTCTTCATACATGTTTTAGTTTTAATTTTGGTCACTTGAAACTTAATTGTCTTAATCTAGCCCAATTTTGATTTTTTTCCTATAAACCTAAGCATCAACCGACAAACAAAATGCTATCTCAACATTGCTAAAACCCAATACTTAGGCAATCAAAATAAATTATCATGTCAAATGTCAAATAAAATCAATGTAAAATGATCAAATTAAAAAAAATAAAAATTGAGTATTATAAAAAAACTTTTCTTGACCATAGGAAGCAATCCATAATCTTAGCTAACAAAAAGGATTGAATATTTGTTTCAACTTTGAATTTAATTCATAAAGCTCTAATTCTTGTCAATTATTAATAATGCATCAAAATATTCTCTTAACACTACAAGGCCCCTAGATGCAGGCATTAAAACAAATTACCACTATAGTTTCAAAAAAATATAATGTTAAAGAATTAAATTAAAAAATAAATAAATGGAGAGATCAAATGAAAAAATGTTTTGGGACAAGAAAAAAAAGGTTTTACTATGCGAATGAACATAGAAGCCCCTCACAGCCTATGGTACATTACTGATGTCTGATGCCTTTTATTTTTTTTCTTTAAATTAAATTTATTTATTTATTTATTAATTTTAATCTTAATGCTCAAGGAGCCAGAAGGCATATGCTTCACATGTTCTTCGATTGATACCTCAGAGAAACGTGAGTGTCCTTCCATCGATCGGGAATATCCATTTCTATTTCCCTTTGTACCCTTCATGATTCCTTCCAACAATAAAAATTATTGTTCCTCCCATTAACAAGCATTAATCAATTGCGAAAACACACCCAAAATTCAACCTGCAAAAACCCAGCTCACTCCACCCATATATTACTTACACCCTGCTCATCATGATACCTTCCACTTCTCTCTCCATAATTCCTACTCTCTCCCCTATTCCTTTCTATTCCATCACTTGCTCATCTTCTCCTTCAACATCCTCTTCTTCTTTCCTGTACCCGTGTCTGGTTTCTTTTAAAGTTTCAAACTTTTCTTCTCGTAAACCAAAACCCATTGATCTTTCTTGCAAACAAAACTGCTTTACTGAGTTTCAGAGGCTCAAAAAGGGTGAAAGAAATAAATGGTGTTTTCTTGTTAGAGCTAAAAGCAATAACGATATGACTATTAGTGAGGTTAGGGAAGAAGACGAAGAGAACCCTCCTCCTTTCCTTGACTACGATACCATTTCAAGGCCTAGACGCATTGCTCTTTTTGTTGAGCCTTCTCCATTTGCGTGAGTCTTTGTTACGTTGTTGTTTTACAAGTTCTTGGAAAATTATGGGCTTAATGCTAGTTTCTTGCATTGTATGATGAATTCTTGGATCTGTGACTAAACGTTGACTTTGAGTCTCTTTGATTGCTTTGTGTTTGATGAAATGATTGTGACAGTTTCAGGTTATAATTTCCATGCTGTTTTCCCGTTTACATCTGCTGATTCTCTTCTAAGTAATACTGTATAGCTGTTTGATGACTGAATTTTTTTTTTATCTTTAGTTGCTATTGCCTTTTTTATGATTATGTCATGGTCTCTGCTAACTGGCAATAGTGTGAAGTTTGGATCTAACTAGGTGTTATTTCCAATGTTCCATTGTCTCGGTTGATTAAATTATGCATCTATGTTTTATGGCTTCTGTTTGACGGCATATTAATTTGTTTAGTGTGTCTTAATTTCTTGGAAGTTGTGCTTGACTAGTGTATTTCACCATATGGTGCATTTTGTCAATGATTCCAATCTTCCACTATTTTTTCTGATTGAATGCTATTCCATCATAAATTCCAAATTCATTACTCTCTAAAGACTAAATAGTGAATTTGTTTTAAGTTTCCACTTTGGAAGGTATTTTTTGTTTGCACTGGAATTTATATTTACTATTCTTTGTATGTAAAAGATTTAGGGATTGAATCTTAGTAGAAGTTAGTCATAGAAGTTCAAAAGCTAAAACTTTTCACCGTGTTAAGAAGGCCAGTGGCAAGTGGTCATGGTAGCAGCTATAATTCTTATGGTTCTTGATGCTCATATATTTAGTGACACTTGGTTTTGATGCATTATCCAATTGGATTGTAAGTATTTTGTTTTGTAATCTCCATTTTATGGTGAACTATTGATTGCCTGCACCTGGATTTAGCTTTCGAGAAAGTCAAACCAGATATCTCTTCGTGTTTTTTGTTTGTCACCTTGTCTCTCCACATTTTTTAAGTTTCATGCTTCAGCTGACACAATGGATATCATCATCGAAATGTTTCATATACTGACGTGTTTATCAGCACGTATATACATGATTTTTTTTTCTATATTTTCTTGATGCTCATATACTGACATGTATATCAGCATAAATATCGTCATTAAGGGGCATCCTGTTATTGTTTTTGTTTTCTTCAATGTTTACTATTAGTTGAGAGTGAATAGTGGGAACTTATTGAATACCATCTATTTCCTTTTATTTTGCAGATATGTATCAGGTTATAAAAACAGGTTCCAGAATTTCATCAAATATTTACGCGAAATGGGGGATGAGGTAATTTAAAATACTTTGACTTTTTTGGTGCATGACTATAGTTTTATTTTGTTTTTTCTTTTCCATGCATACTGATGAGGCTTATTAGCTTCAGTGTATGAACGAGGACCAGAGTGCTTGCTCACCCATTTTATATCAGAACCTATTTCTCCTGTTTTGGGTTACCAATGGTACTTTAAATTTTGAAACCTTTGAGCACAAATCAAAAGCAAACAGAGTTAAATCAACAGAGTTTTTGATATAGCTTCTTATCATCTTTCTATTTGTTAATTCAGCCTAACTGGCTCAGTTTGTTTATAGCTGCTAGCTGCAAAACATCAATTTTGCTCCCTTTCTTTTCTCATCTTATTTTAGGTAATAATGCTATCACATCGTAAAACTAACAAGTTGGCCTTGTAATGCTACTACATGTAGGTGATGGTTGTGACGACACATGAAGGAGTACCTCAGGAGTTTTATGGAGCAAAATTGATCGGATCACGGAGGTTGCTACAATATCCTATGATTACGTGCACATTACCACCGTGGCTTATAGATTATCATATCCTTACATGTGTACTATTGTGGTTTGCTTTAATTGTTTTCCTGGTTCAACTGCATAATCTAGGAACCAGAGTGTTATTTCAACTTGATCAAAAGCTTTGATTTTAAAAAATAAGATTCCTCTCTTGGTTCTTAAACTTCTTCCCTCTTTACAGCTTCCCCTGCCCTTGGTATCAGAAGGTGCCCCTCTCTCTAGCACTTAGTCCAAGAATAATTTCAGAGGTTGCACGGTTTAAGCCTGACATAATACATGCATCATCACCTGGGATAATGGTGAGTTTTCCATTTGAAGCAAACAATCTTCATTATATATTGGTTATGCAAGACTGACAGTCACAGTCTTGTACTGCAGGTTTTTGGTGCACTTGCCATTGCAAAACTGTTGTGTGTCCCCATAGTGATGTCTTATCACACTCATGTCCCTGTGTGAGTTTTATTCTCCTATGACCTTTCTAACCACATGTCTATGCTGCAGCTTCAAATTCTTATGCGACATTTCCTTTGATATGTCAATTGGTTTTTTGCAGACTTTAATTCTTTGTTTTCATTTGCAGATACATCCCAAGGTACACTTTTAGTTGGCTTGTGAAACCCATGTGGATGATCTTAAGTATGTATTATGCATTTTATACTCATAGTACAACAAATTCTGCAGGCTGAAAATTACTGAGTCAATAATGACCTTTGTTTTCTCCTTTCCATCAGAATTTCTTCACAGAGCCGCTGATCTAACTCTAGTGCCATCAGCTGCTATTGGGAGGGATCTTGAAGCAGCTAGGGTGACAGCAGGTGGATATAAACATCTCATTCCTGATCACATAGCTTTTAACATTTCCTTATGCCAATTTTAGTGCATAATGTGCTTTATTCCCAAAATTAATGTCATGAAAATGTTGCCTCTGCATCCATGCAGCTGTGTTTTAAATTGATTGTTATTGCTTGTTTACAGCTAATAAGATTCGTCTTTGGAATAAGGGTGTTGATTCTGAAAGTTTCCACCCCCGTTTCCGCTCTAATGAAATGCGAATGAGATTAAGGTAAGGCCATCCTCTCATTCTATACACCTATTTCATTATGCTAGGAATCTGGAATATATCTGGGTGTCATATATTTTTGGTCTAAACAGTAATGGCGAGCCTGAAAAACCATTGATAGTCCATGTTGGACGACTAGGAGTTGAGAAGAGTTTGGATTTTCTCAAAAGGTATTACATGAACCCCTTTCACTTCTTTATTTATTCGCATGTTTTTCTCCTTTTCATTTTGATGAATGAAAATATTAATTTGTTTTCCTAAATCAGTAGATGCCAAACTCAATGCAATTTCTATGTTAGGCCCACCATTTCTTAAAAGTTCAAATATGAAAGTACTGGTAGAGCTGACTCAATAAGCTTTGTTCTCATATACTGTGCTAAATTATTAAATGAAGTGTCTGAAAGCTTTTGCTGCAGATGCTCTCATGGACATTTTACTTGAAAATTGATGTGCATATCCAATGAGGGTTTCGTTGTGATACTTTAGTACTTTTTAATTGTTCTTAGCAGTATTTTGAAATGGAATTCTTCTGCTACATTATCATAATTCCCTGTCCCATTTTGTACTGAGGGAGTCATATTTCTGCTCTCTATTCTTCCTAATGTATGACTTGATTGCTTTAATGTTACCCATCTAGTTCTTACCACCTTTGATCCTGAACAAAAAAGTAGTGCTATCATTTGCCAGTAATGAATTTGATTTAACAGGGTCATGGATAGGCTTCCGGGAGCAAGGATTGCCTTTATTGGGGATGGACCATATAGGTACTGCATTCTGAAACTTTTCAATTAGTTCAAAGGAAGTAAAGACGTTATTATGATTCATGACCCTCACAAGCTTCAAATGTTTGATTTTTACAGTCTGAAATGTTACCAATGTTATTTTTCAAACTGATTTTTTTAAACCAAAACTTAACTTTCCCATTTCAACTAGACAATGAAATTCATATTTACCCCTGTAAAAAAGGTTGTTTAGAAATCCCCAGTATCTTACTTTAGGAAACATGGATTTTTTCTTTTCAGGGAGGAGCTGGAAAAGATGTTTACTGGCATCCCTGCTGTATTTACTGGGATGTTGGGAGGAGAAGAACTCTCTGAGGCATACGCCAGTGGGGATGTTTTTGTGATGCCTTCAGAATCCGAGACACTTGGTCTTGTTGTTTTGGAGGCCATGTCATCAGGAATTCCTGTCGTGGCAGCTCGTGCTGGGGGGATACCAGATATAATTCCTCCAGAACAAGATGGCAAAACTGGGTTTCTCTTTAATCCAGGAGATCTTGATGACTGCTTGAGCAAGTTAGAGCCTTTGTTGGATAACCAAGAACTGAGAGAAACAATGGGCAAGGCAGCACGCCATGATATGGAGAAGTATGACTGGAAGGCAGCGACAAAGAAAATACGGAATGAACAATACAACGCTGCAATTTGGTTCTGGCGCAAGAAGAGAGCCCAGCTATTGAGACCTATCCAGTGGCTAGTAAAACGTCTCTTCCCATCTCCAGAAGTTTAACTGCAGGTGATGAAAGTTCGTGTAAGAGCTTGTCTTTGAAAAGGTAAATTAATGGGAAGAAGAAGGATTTTATTTTTTTATTTTTTTTATAACCAACTTGCTGTAGTTCTTGTTGTGACAATCAATTAAATTACCATGTGCTCTATTAAATGTCGATAGAAATTAATTGGGTTTTAGGGTCAAAGATTTGATTGTCATTATTATTAGATTATTTATTTATTTGTTATTAGTTAATAACAAAAGGTATTTTCGCTCACATCCTTAAACTCTAACAGGTGGTGTTGTAATATTTATTTAGAACTTGAACTTCATGTTGAAAATTAATCGCTAGATTGAAGAAGGCTGCAAGTAAGAAAATGGCAGTATCTTTTGGTGGTAACGAGGAATATAGGAGATTGGCAAACGAATGGGAGTGAACGAGCTTATATTTAGCTTTCAGTCAATCAGAGCTTATATTTTACTTGATTTGATATATAGACGGAGATGGAGATATAATTTCCATATTTTGCATTGCATGATAGTTGAAGAGCTAAGGAAATGAAGCATTCTTATGGACTGCAAAAGTGATTTTTTTTTTAATCATTTTGGTTATTAATTTTATTTTTTTACTTTCGATGCTCGAAATATGAGCAATGAGACCATGCATTATCTATTTATTTATTTTTTTTAAAAAAAGTCATGACCCAGTCCCTTTTTTTTTAATAGGCGAAGTGCTAGCCCACCCGGCTGGGGCATCTGATATTTTTTTGCCATTTATTATTTTCCTCCATTTAAATTGAAATTTATTAAAATAAATTCATTTAAAATATATTTGGGATAATATTTTATTAAATTTTGTTTAATTTTTATTTTTTAAAAATAAAATTATAGTGTTTCTTTTATAATATATTTTATTATTTTTTTTCCTTCAATTTTATTCAATTTCTTTCTTGTGGATGCTTATTTTAGTATTGTGTAATTAAATAAAAAACATATACTAAAAAGTTTATTCAAAATATCATTGTTTTAATATTAAAAAAAAAAATTGAAATGACATTCTTTTCCTTGAATTTATATTAAAATTCATTAAAATGAAATTAATTAAAAATATATTTAGGATATTATTTTATTAACTACCATTCAATTTTTATTTTGTTTTCAAATCATATTATAGTATTCTTTTTATAATTGTCACAAAGTAACGAAAACATGATTCTTTGAAATTAATCCCTAAAATATGTTATTTCATTGATTTAGAAAAAAAATAAATGTTAATTCCAAATTTCATCTAGTTTAAAAAAAATTAATTTTAATCCCTAAAAATAAATAATTTTATCAATTTAGATTAATTACAAGAAATTTAACATTTGTCCATAAAAAAAAGACATCAAATTATATGTTCATTGAAATGTATCCTCTAAAAAGAAGATTTGTCGAGAAATATTATTTTCAAAGGTTTTAATATCGATCTTTAAGATAAGACATCGACTTAAACGATTCACAAAACAATGTTGATCTTTTTTTAAAAAAAAACTTATTGAAAACAATATATCATTTTTTTCGATCCTTAAAAAAAAGATATATCAAATTATATATTTATGAAAATAAATTTTTAAAAAGAAGACTTGTCAAAAAAATTATTTTATAAGATTTCAACATTAATAATTAAAAGGAGATATATCAACTTTAAGATTCGCAATACAATATTAGTCTCTAAAAAGGAGAGTTGTCGAAAACAAGATCGTTAGTGAAAAATTCAATATCGGTTTCTTAAAAAGGAGACATATTGAATTATTTATTCGTGAAAATTCAACATCGGTCCTAAAAGAGAGACTAAAACAAAAGAATATTTATGTTTTCTATTTTTTTTATGAGACTAGAAGGTCTCACGAACATGAAGAGAAATTCAACTAAGCCCTAACTTAACATTCAAGGTTTTAAAGAAAGAAACCCTAGCTAGTTTATTTTGTTCAAGTCATAACTGCTTTCCCTCACAAAACCACATGAAGTGTTCTTCTTTTCGTGGTTAAAGACCAAACCAAAAGAAACTTTAGCATTTCAGTCCACGATTCCTATAAATTCATGACTCTTTGTTCATGATTTAATCCTTTTTTGAAACTATTGGTTTGTCAGCCGAAATAGCAAGCTTGCAACAACAAAGCATGAAGGGATCTGCCATCTTCTTTTATTTCTTACATATGTTTATGCTAAATATTTCATTGACAAACCAAGCTACCACAAAATACTTTGGTTCTTTCAGAAAAGCGATGAAGAAACTGCCATTTACGTACTAACTAGCCTTTAGTTTCTTAAACAAGATGAATTGACAGATTTGGCATGAACGATGAAGAACACTAACTGGAACTCCCTTTTTTTTAAAAAAAAAAAAAAAACTCAAAACCTTAATGCTGGACATGGACTGTCCACCCTTGTAAAACTAGATCTTTTATTCAATTTCTCCTTCTTTAGGTTTAAAGGTTTTTTTTTTCCTCACAGAAACTAAAAGCTACAACACATGTGGCTATCTTTTTCTTTTTTCAAAAAAAAAAAAAACATCATGCCCCAAAACAGACTTATCTTCCCCTTTAAAGTTACAGGTTTTATTAAAAAAAAAAAAAAAACTGAAGCTTGTATGACAATAAAAGGAAAAGCATCAAACTGCATGTTCTTGGTTTGGAGAATAAAACTGTTTTTATTTGATAAATAAGGGAGATATTTTCTGCCATTCTTGGCATTTTGACGGAGGAGAACATGCTGTCAAAACTGCTTCCTCAAGCAAGTGTCTTGCAACAACTCCTTCAAGTATTATGTCAGTAATGTATGTAAGCAAGCAAGACATGACTGCAAAACAAAATCTTAGACAGTAACCATAAGAAAATTCTGCCAATGTTTATGCTTCATATTTGACAATTTCGATTGTTTTTCCATGAATCAGTTTCGTGCTAAGGGGAGAGGAGAAAAAGATGTCATTTGCACACTACAAATTGCAGATGACAAGTGCAGAAAGTGTTGAACATAAGATAACAATAGAGAATCATACCTGATGTGGATTTTTGGACCTTCTTTTTTCCCCACCTTTTTCGTTGTTTGTTTGCCAAAGGCTTCGGGTACCCCACCTTTCCTTCCCCTTTTCTTGTTTCCTCTTTATCTTCTTTACAATGTTAATTTACTCTTGCAGTTAAGTCCCTAACTAGTCGAACAATTGTTCAATCTTGAAGAACAAACCATACGATGCATCATTCATCCCTTTAATTTTTTTTTTTAATGGAATGACGTTGTTTTGGGATAATTTCATTTGGGTTCTTGAATTTCAACGCCTTTTCGATTATAATCCTTGGTTTCAAGAATTCTCAATTTGGATCCCAATTGCTCTTTTAACTTCAAATTTCTTTCAATTTAGTCCCTAATCCTCTATGATTTTCATCCTCAACTTTGGTCGTTTCTTCTATTTTGGTCCTTGTCCATCCAATTTGTGCAATTTTAACCAATTTTCTCCTAAACCTTAACTTCAATTTAGGTCTCTAATTGAATGAAGTGGACTTCCAAACATTGCCATCGATCTCTTCCATTTTGATCCTTAATGTTTCAATTACTTTAATTGTGACCAAATTTCAACCCTTTTTTTTTCAATTAATACCCCCTAATTGTTCCTTAAAATTATCTTTAACCTTTTTTTGTAATTGCACTAGCTAGTCTTTAATTTTTGAAATATTATTATTCTATTGATTTTATTGCTAATTGTGTTTTTTCTTCTTTTTTCTTTTGTGATTTTGGTTATTTTTAACAATTGTCTTTCTTTAAAAAAGAAATGCCAAATTTTATATACAAAAATCTTTGTGCAATTTGTTTTTCATTTCTAAAAGGGGTAAAAACTAGGCTATGACAATAATATTAGCAAACGCTTTTTCTATACAAACATTAATAAATTTATTTTTTGTTTTTTTCTTAGGTTCTATTCAATCTCTTTCATATGGAAGTCTATTTTTAGTATCATATAATTGAATGAAAAATAGATTAAAAAATTATTAAACCTAAAAAAACCTACGATCCAGGTCATGAATTTTGATAACCTGGGTAGATCCAAATTGATCAAAAATATCGTTGTTTAAATATAAAAAAAAGGTAAAACAATGCCATCTTGAAATATTTCTTTTTTAAATTCAAACCTAGTTTCGAACAGGCCAACTAAGTAGGGTTGGAACACCTTAGATCGACCAAGTCGTATTAGGTTAGCTCCAATTCGATTTAATTTAAAGCCCAACCTATGCAAGGGCTCAGTCTGTCATGTTTTTAATTTTTAATTGAAATTCATTAAAATAAGTTTATTTAAAATGCATTTGGGATATTGTTTTATAAAATATCTTTCAATTTTACTTTACTTTTGAATAATATTATAATATTTTTTTTAATATCAGTAAGCATTTTTTTTTTGTATAAACTTTCATCATATTTGTTTTTGGATTTTTTTCTAACTTTTATTCGATCGCTTTCAAGTGCGTGTCTGTTTTTAATATTATATTATTAAATAAACTATTGATTCTAAAAATCAATGTTATTAAACTTAACTAGGTCAATGACCCATGTGGCAAACTTAGTGGATTAACCTTAGTTGCTCTAAGTCAATTAAAAAATGTTATTATCTCAAAACCTAAAGGTTAAAACAACAACGTATTGATAATTTTTTTAGTCAAATTAAGTTTTCACCAGGTTGACCTTGTTATATTTAGATCTGATAGGTCAAACATGTTATATTAGGCCAACTCTAATATAATTTAATTTGAAATTCAGATAAAATAAAGGGCCAAACAATGAGCCATGTCGAGGGTCAAAGTCAAGTTAATAATAATAAGAGGACTTATAGTAGCAAATTATTTTGTTTCAAATGAATTTGAATCATTAGTTTTTTTAGTATATAATTAAATAAAAAAATTGAATAGCTCCATGTGGCACAAGATCATGTTTATTTATTTACTTTTATATGTCAACTTCCGGATTTAGTCATAGTCATCATTAACAAATCTTTTTAATATTTAATAGAGCATATAATAATTGATAAATGCATATATTAAATTTTCAATTCACCATTGAAAATTTTCTTAGTTTAAAAAGAAGTTAACAACTCCTGCATACTTAAATCTTATAAAAACTATTGTAGTAAAAAAAACAAACAAACAAAGATAACAATCCTTTAACCTTAAGCGAAACTTATTAAGAAATATAAAGTTATTTTGTTTTATTCTTTATTAAGGATAGAATAGTCTTTAAATTTTCTTTTTAGTTTTTTTATGTTTAGCCTATATATAATCTCTTTATATTTATGTTAAACCTATTCCTTTTAATTATTTTAATTGAATTATGTAATATCAATGAAACCCTAATCTCCTTCTTTTTTTATTTTTGCATTTCTCTTTATTTACTTGGATTGTTTAACATGGTATCAGAACATTTTTTTTTTGTGTGTAGAGTGACTGAAAATTTTTAAGAGGGTATTCATTTAGTTTCTACAATGTGGTATTTTGTTTTTCTTTGTTTGTGCAATCTAGTATTTTGTTTTTCTTTCTTTTGCGTTCTGGTTTTCTTTGTTTGTTGATTATGGCTATAAAAAAAAATGATTTGCTTCAGTCTGTAAGTGTGAGGTTGGATTAAAAGAATTATTTGTATTGAAATTATGTGATGAAAATTGTTTTTAAGGATAAAATGATGTAGGCATATGTTAGTAGAATTTCTGTGAAACTTAGGAATAATGATGAGGGTTATGCTGCCTTGATAGACACTTTAGAAGCAAATAATGCAAAAAATTATTACCTAGATTAACAATTCTATTTAGCATTCCATAGGTACACAGTTTGTGAAGTATGAGAGAACAAATAAGGTTTAAGATCATCTACAAAGGTTATTCACTCAATCAAATTTTGCAAAGCAATATTAATTGAAGAATACATACAGGATCTTCACCAGAAGAATATAAGTATTCATGAGTTTTATTCTGTTATAACAGATTTTTGGGATCAATTGGCTCTTACAGAATCGGTAAAATTAAAGACATGTGGTGCCTATATTGCTCGTAGAGAGCAATAATTATTAGTACAACTTTTAACGGCACTTCGCAGAGATTTTGAAGGACTTAGAACTTTAATTTTGCATCGTTCTCCACTTTCTTCTATTGACTCGATTATCAATAAGTTATTAGCTGAAGAAATACATCTTCAGTCTTATTCTGAAAAGAAAATTATTTCTACTTCTAATCCTTTTGTGCTAGCATTACCATCTAAGCCACTTTATAATAATCAGAATAAGTATTATACAAGAGTTGCCTTCGATGAGTGTAGTTTTTGTAAACATAAAGGTCATTGGAAGACTTAATATCCTAAGTTAAGATAACATAATCAATTGCAACAACAATCTCAAGCATGACACCACCACTTTGCTCTTTGTTCATTTTTCTTTACATATTGCAGATTTTTTTACAAAGTCACATTCTATTTCTTGCTTTTATTTTCTAGTTGGTAAATTCTCAATGTTTGTAGTTGCTACATCATGATTAAGGAGAAATATTAAGAAATAAAAGGTTTTTTTGTTTTTTTTGTTTATTAAGGGTAAAGTAGTCTTTACATTTTCTTTGTTTAACCTATATATAGTTTTTTTATATTTAAATTAAACTTATTTTTTTTTTATTTTTTTAATTATATTATGCAGTATCAATAAAACTTTGGCTTTTTTCTTTCTTATTTTTATATTTTATTTATTTATTGGAATTGTTTAACGAAAACGTTGAATAGATATTTCAAAAATAGGAGAGCACCTGCACATTAGAATAGAATCGTGTAAAATGAAATTAGGCTGCCATTTACGAAGTCTAAAAATTTACCACATTACATGCGCAGAAGGCGAAAACGTCCCCGTTTGGCCTCAAAGAGGTCCCCTCTACCCATTATTAAAGGAGGAAAAACAAGAAAAGAAACTACAAAACGATGGTGATATATTTCTTCATTTATCTCTCGTCTTCTTCAAGCTATGAACCAGAGATTGATTTCCCTATGGTGTTGGTGTACAACCAGAGATTTCTGAAACATATTGCATAAACTCACCATCGTTTTCAAGCCCAATCATTGTCTCAGGTGACAAAACCACCTCAAGATCAACGCTCCCCTTTCCATCTCCCCCTGGAAAAGCTGATATCTTCCCATCAAATTTATTGGCCCTACCACTCCTCACTGCCAAAGGTCGGCCCCACCCAAAATCATTATCATACATTGGAAATCTTGGAGAACTCCCCATCGTGATTGATGCTCCATCAAAATTCCCCAACGGAAATAACCGCGGCTCCTTTTCCCAGTCTGATATACCCTTCCGCACCGTACCATCACCATGTGCGACGACGTTTCTGTGCAGCAATTCAGCTCCGAAGCTCAGGTCCTTTGATAAAAGCTCTCCAGCCGAAGCAGCCGTTGGGATGCTTTGAATCGCGTTGCCAAAGTAATACGGCTCCAGCCGTGGCTCCAGCCGGTGCCGGCAATTCACTGCCATACGAAACGTCGTCATCTTAGACGGCATTAGTTTCCTCGCACGTGTCACTGATCTCCATAGCTGCGCGCAAAGGGACTGAAACGAGGAAATCTCCGCAGTTTTGTCCTTCATTAAGAAAAGGGGAGCTACTTTCCCGTTACTTTCTCCGTTAGCGGCTTGCCAACTGTCGTTTCTTTGCTTTCCGAAAATCTCCGCCGAATTGCAAATTAAATCACTGTTATTAGCTCTGACTTTGAGCTTGAGAATTGCTTCTCTTCTAAAATGGAAAACTCTCTCGCGCAATGGCTCATCACCAGAAAATGTCACTTTCGGCCCACCGGCGGGGAATTTAAGCACCGCCGGTGAGTTAAACAAGGTGTTGCGGGAAAAGTCTGGTGAATTAGAAATTTTTTTAGATCCCTTGCATATTTCAGCGAAGGTATTGAAAAAGTGCCAGAATGAAGTGCCATCAGTAACAGCATGGTTTACCGAGCAGCCAATGAATATGCCGTCTTGCAGTTCAGTGACCTGAACTGCCATTAATGGTTTTGAATGACCCGAATAACTGAGGGTCTTGTCGAATGCGAAGAACCCTTTGAAGCATTCAGGGACGTCGGTTGGAGAAAGAACGGTGTGGATAGAGAGGTGTCTTGCTTTGGCTTGGATGAAATCAACGCCTGCATCGTTGCATACAATATGGATATGGCCGGTAGGGTCAGTTTGGAGGCGGCCAGCAAGAGCAGAGAAGTGAGAAAGAGCGGTGGAGAGGGAGTGTTTGAGGAATGTGATGAGGTCATCAGTGGAGTATGGTGGATAAGGGAGGAGGACACCCTTCTGGATGTATTGGCACGAGAGCATGGGGAGGTCAGAGACTGAGAGCTTTAGGGTTTCGATGGTGGTGGATTTTTGGTCAGGGTAGATTGTGCATCTTGAGACGATGGTGGTATTGGAAGAAGGCATTTCTTTTGTTTTCGTCTTTTTATTGTTAATGGCGATCAAGTATGGGCAGGACCGCAGGAGGGAGGATGGTGTGTGTGAATGTAGCTGAATGTGGGAGGGTTTATATAGAGGAGGAAGGATTCATGAACTTGGAGGGTAGTTTCGTGGTGACGTTAATACCTGCTCTTGTTTCACTGTCTATGCATTTGTTTATGGCCTTTTTATCAACAGAAGATGTATTCAACAGACAGAGACGGAGAGTCGTCACGGTGGGGTATACTGTGTTGGACTCAGTATAGAAAGACATGCTATAAATATTTGGATCAAACTATTCAAAATTCTATGTATATATAAAAAGACAATGTTTTGATTAGGATGCAATACCATTGGTCATTAAGATTATTAAAATCTGAAGGATAAATTAAATAACGACAGAGATTTTTTATATCCAAATTCAATGGTGACTTGGATCGATAATTCATGTATATATATATAATTCTTGGTATGAATAAACATTGACTGCAGCTCAGAAATCAGAACGAGATTAATTATCGAGGGCCAAGGAATCAATTCACAGAGCCGATTTTTTTAATAGAATCATTTTCGGTTGCTTAATTTTCATTTAAAAATATATTTAAATAATATTTTTTTAAAAAAATTGTTTTTAACATTAAAATGATTAAAAAATTAATTTTAAATAAAAAAATTTAAATTTCTTGAAAACACACGGCTAACTGCGTTCCAATGAACCCTCGTATAGAGTCTCTTGTGGTGATATTTCCTTTATTTTCACTGTGTTCAGCCAATCACCATAGAATATCAATTATTAATCTCCTCATTCGATCCAATTCTAATGAATTCTCCTAGAAAATCTTTGGCCAGAAGTACAAGCAAATATTCATGTTGAAGTCGAGAACTGCATGTCAAAGAGCTCCATCGATCGATGATCAGGAAGTAAAAGATGGCACCATGCATAGGATCGTGGACCAAAACTAAGTACTGTTTCTTTCTTGGAATCTCAAGTTGATTGCCAAAATCTTATTTCCTGAATCCGCAACATCTCTTGGGGTCTCTACAACCAGCTGATTCAGTCTCTATGATTATCTCTGGTATTTGATTTTAGGCACTGATTTTATTTCATCCAGACTACTTTAGGTTTACTACATATTCCTTGAAGAGAGAATCACAAGAATCATGCACAACGTGGGACTCATTTCCTGCATGTGTGTAAGTAGATCAGCTGAAGTTTTGCCTGGAAAACATGCTCGAAGTCTCATCAGCACCTCATTGCATTGCTTTGCTCGCACAAACACTTGAATGTTAGTGAGGAGGCACCAAACATCCCCCACTGAAATTAAATAGGAGCATGTGCTCTAATTCACTCCTGCTCGTTCCAGGAAATTAAAGGACATTAATTTCCATCTTCAAAATGTACAGTTGATTGACGTTCAAACCTTTGAATCAACCTTGTTAATTGATATGACATGACTAATGAGGCAATTACTTTTCTTTTCTTTTTTTTCTTCTTCTTTTCCAAGTACCAATGAAATCAGCTGAAACCTTAGATTGCAATGGTTAACATATTACGTACAAAGCAACAATGGCACAGCAAGATTCTCTTCGCTACAGTTCACATATTTTAAAATCTCAACTTACTCCAATTAATTAATATTTTTATATATGCTATTCTAATCTTCTCTAATCATTCTATCAGTTAGGGCTCCAACTGTAAGAGGTTTGTCATGAGGTAGGCATCTTATTACTAAATTAATGAATTATTATCATATACCCAAATATTAATTAGCAGTAGCCTCCTTTCCAATTTATATTATATATATAGCTAGCCACCTTCCTTGCTCACCAAAACCCGTCTAGAGTGTTTCAAATATTCACAAAAAAAAAAATGATTAAGCATGCATGACGTATGACACACATCCTACAAGAAAATAAAAATAATGGTTCTTCAAAATGGGAAGGAGCATTAAGGGAAAAAAGAAAGAAAAAAACCTAAATGAGAGGGTTTCTTACCTGTACCCATGTAATATATACTATTCACTAAAATAATATTATTTTTAATCTATATTTTTTTTTTATCAATTTCAATTCTATCTTTTAACATTATATTTATTGGGTTTGAAATTAATAATTATTTTAATTAATTTTTTATAAAGTTATTTCATACTTATGATTTAGACAGCGGGTTTAATAGATTAACTTGATTGACTCAAGTTTTTTTCATACTCTCAATTAATTTTTTTTTCTCAATTTCATCCTTGAACATTAGGTTGATTAAGAATTAAGCTTCATCATTTATTTTAAATTTATTTTTCTATGAAGTTATCCCCATTTCATGAATCAGGTTATGAGTTTGGTGAGTTAATCTTGATTGACTCGAGTCATTTTTTTATGTCTTTTTTTAATCAATTTTTTTTTAATTTCATCTTTTAACATTGGGTTAATTGAGGATTGTGTTTCATAATTTATTTTAATTTTTTTTATTGGGTTATCTTGATCTCATGATCCAGGTCATGATTTGACAGGTTAGCTCGGGTTGATTTGAGTTATTTTCTTGGGTCTTTTTTTTAATTATTTTTTTTAGTTTCATCCTTCAACATTGGATTTATTGAAAATTGAGTTTTATAATTTGTTTTGATTTGTTTTCTATGAGAGTTATCATAATCTCATATCTTGATATGCAATTAATAAATTAACCCGGATTGACCTAAATTAATTCATGATGTTGTCATCTCAAAGTTTATTAAAAAAATATTATCTTAAATATTTATTTTGACTCAAATTATATTTTTTTTTCAGTCATTTAATTTGCATTTAAACCCATTAAAGTGACTGAGTCACATCAAATCAATTTCTATAAAGTTTAAAGTTTTTCTACTAGAAAACCATTTATAATATCTAAATTTTTTTATATTAAAAAAAAATTTAATCTGACTCATAACATATCACGCGGGACATCACATGCCAATAATCTACTTAATAATTCCCTAAATATTCATGTGCAGTTCTCTTACCTGCATATATCCAGCTAGCCAGGACTCTTTCCATCATTAATAGCTACGCGATTGAAAAGTAATTTTTAGATAAGATTGAAGTTCATAGATAATAACGCAGATGCTTAGGGTCACATTTCCTTAATTTGGTTAATTCTTCATTGGTTTTTTTTTTTCGATGGGTTTATATATTTGATAAGACGCAAGTTCTGGAGGTATCTTGCGTGATTTTTCTTCAATATACTATATCGTTATAGTAAGATGAACAGGGACACGTTGCGAACTTGTAATTTTCACCATTGAATTCATATACGTATGAGGTCATAGGTAGCCAACAAGCAAACCTCAGCTAATTAAGCAAGGTTGAATGACTTATTCAAGAATTAAATTTAAGCTCGATTGTGTCTACATGATTTTTATGTCCAAGACACAAGACACTACATGCATGCATCTGAGGAAAGATCAAAGTTGACTATGTTTTTAAAACATGAGCCATCCACATTTTGGTCTGCCGACTACCAATACCAATGGAGTCATTAAATCCGTAAATTATTTTCGAAGAATGCACTTAGTTTCAGTCAGTGTCAAGGCATATGTCACTCTCCAAGCCTGTACTGTCAAGTGTAACAGTGAGAGCCAGATGTGTGTTTCTGGGTGGCCCTTTTGTCCATTTGGCCGAACGGCATCAGCCCCCAGAACCGCAAAATGTTTTCAATTTCTGGAACCTGGACAAAATATTTATAAGAATGTAACGTGTGGATTTTTCAAGTATATATAATTTTACCATTGACCATGGATTCACCCACAACAACACCCCCGCCCGCCGCCCCCCCCCCCCCCCCCCCCCCACGATTGACGAACTGTTCTTTCAATTTGACAGGGATTGCACGTGGATTTTTTTTTTCAAATTTTCACATTTGATTTTAAAAGTAAAATACTAATGAAAGTGACTTTTTTTTTTAACAAAAGAACAAAAGAAAAAAGCAAGAGGGAGGGACAAAATAAAATAGAGAATCTTGACATTTTGTTGCGTTTTCATAAGTAACTATTATGAGACTGTGCTTTCTATATGTGAATACTTAAAATTCATACACTAAATACTTAAAATGCATATACTTAGGCATGGTTTTACACCTTTCATATTTAGAATAAGAGCTCTTTGTAAGGGATGATTATGGACAAGATTGGCTACAAGAGTGAATGAAGAGGTGTAAGAGTACAAGGGTGTGAAACCTTCTAGAAAATACCATATGGGTAGAGAGAGAGAGAGAGAGGGGCATGAAAACACTGTCTTTAAGGTGT
The DNA here is from genome assembly GCF_951802175.1 of Populus nigra. Lineage (NCBI taxonomy): Eukaryota > Viridiplantae > Streptophyta > Magnoliopsida > Malpighiales > Salicaceae > Populus > Populus nigra. The sequence continues at coordinate 19,537,748 of NC_084854.1, forward strand.
TTAAGGTATTTATTTGTCCCATACAAAGACAACACCTCCATGATACAACTAAGCCCTCTAAACCTCTAAAAAAAATAAGAAGATAAGACCAAGAAAAAGAATATATGTTTTTTATTATGTTTTTTTTTTCTATGTAGTAACATGTTTTTATAGACTTAAAATATAACGATGAAACAGTATGAATGTTCATCAAATAGTATGATTGTTCATAAAAAAGTTATACTTTAAATTAAACTGAATAATTGTTATTTAGTTTTATCTTAATAGTCACAAATTAATCTAACTGACATATTAAGTTTCAAGTTTCAAGTGTCATCTTTTGATATTATAAATATCTATATAATAGCATTAGGAAGCCTACTAAAAGAGTCCTTCCACCATGGCTTAATTTACTACATAATATAAACTTATACTTATAAACATTAGAAGGGAGTGTTTCTTTCCAATGTGGGATATACATCTTTTCTTTCTTTACTCATTTACAAAGTACATCAACAAGAGGAAAATGAAGAGTATATTATCAATCTCCTAACTTGAGGATGTATTTTAATGGAGAGAATAAAAGATTGCTTGATTCATTCCCTTGAATCTTCCTCTGTTTTTTTTTTTTCAAAGCCATTAACTCATTTACTTTATAGGTTAGCTCACTTAATGAGTTTTTTCCTCGTTCAATAAGCTTATCCTTTAACCTAAACAAGCCTTATAAAGACCAGGAGTAAAGCATGAAGATTGCGTGACACCCGTCTAGAATTTTTGTTTTTTTATGATGATTCCCATTTTATATAATTTGATCTTTTTTTCACTATACTAAAGGTTAGCACACCCAATGAGACACTTAAAGAGAGATTTAGAATGAGATTGAGAGAAGATAGAGCCAGATTTCTAAAGAGTAAGAAGGCTTTAAAAATATAGGATTTCTCTAGTGGTGTTATACATGAAAGGGCTTTCCTTGAATAATCATATAATTTTATGCTTGTGCTTCCTTCTATAATAGTACAAGTAATATTTAAGTAAAGGTTTAGATGACTAAAATTAGCTCAATAGGTACTTGGTACTTAGGTAAAGAGGCAACCTCCAACATGTTTGAAGCATTGAAGTTAGGCTAGATGCCCTAGTATCTTTCATTATAACTGAGGAACATAGGAAAATGAAGACCATTTTTAGAGAAAATCCTATCTTATAGGAGAGAAAAAAAAGAAGCTTTGTAAGATGGTTGGATTTTTGTCCTAGTTTCTCGAAGACATCGATATTTGGATGGGTAGGAGTCTCACTAACCAAATATTTTTGGCTATTTAGGCAACTTTCACTATATGCTCTTTCTCTTTCTCTCTTCCAATACATATCAATTTATATTTCAATTTCTTGAATCGAGTTGTTTTTGTAGGTTTTCCAAATACTTATAGTTTTTATAATTGGAAAACAATGACGCAGAAGATATGCAAGACCTTGAAAGCCTACCGAAAGGCTTAGAATGTTATGACCAGATAAAAAAAATATGTAGTCCTTCTAAATGAACATAGATGGAAAGATTAAAAAGGCTTAAAACCTATTGTCTAGTGTTTTTAAAGTGAATGATTCTCATATTCTAAAAAAAAATTGTTTAGGCACACCATGCTATCGAGAAAACATTTAATAATATGGTGCCTTTATACCTTAATAATGTAAGACCACACACCTAAGAAAGCATGGTTTATATGCCTAAGGCAACTGTTCTAGGAATACAATTTTTTTAAGGTAAATTTGGATAACTAGCTAACTAAAATCATTGATAATATATCTTAAAATAGTCTAATTACTAAATATGGGACAAGTTCATCCCATCTATCTCTTATATATGATAGGTATTTGTCATGATAAGTGCCATTTTTCTTATGTGTTTGGTATTCCATATGACTTTTAATTTTCCCTAGATGAAATCCTCAATACGAAAATGTTTATTCTTTACCTATATGTTGTGGTATTGGATGACCTTATATTTTTAGACCTTATTCCTAAGAGTGTGTTTAAGAGTGTGATTGTGGTTGTTTTTTAAAGTGTTTTTCACTCGAAAATGTATCAAAATAATATATTTTTTATTTTTTAAAAATTATTTTTGACACTAGCGCATCAAGATGATTAAAAACACCAAAAAAATATAAATTTAAAGCAAAGAAAAAAATAAAAAAATAAAAAATTTTCAAAACGCTTTTGAAACGCAAAAACAAACAGAGTTTAAGTGAAGTGGCTAGTTGAGTCTATTTTAAGAGGTTCACGTTGGTCATCATTTCTTGCTCCTTTTTGTTGACTAAATAACCATATACCCAATGGTTAGAACACTTCATTTTTAATGGGATTATACACTTTATCTCATAGGTTAATAGAAATGTGATATGTCTTATACAGGTCTTTTAGGTTGTTCCATATGCCTAGATGGTTTTATTAAAGAGTTTGTCTCATTCTTCCTTTGCCCCCCTCCTCTTGATTTTATACTCTTTCATCTTTTTACTATCAGCTTACATATTGTTATCAATGATTAATTATTCTTTTAGTGTGTCAAAGTAGTTAATAACATTCCTTCATAAAGAATAACACTTAAATAACTGTGATATTCGTCAAGGCTTTTATTTCTATATATTTTAAGAAGTAATAATGTAATCTATATAGGCCTCCATGTTCCTACCTAGCTTGTTTCTAATCACATTATACATTATATTTTAGTATGAAACCAATATTTTTCCAAGTGGTTCAAGTGTCACTTACACTTTCACAATTGATTATCTCTTATAAGAATTTTTCACACCCTATCATATTGAGAAGCATACAATAAATTAAGCTAAAGTCTTTAAGGAATTTAATCTAGCTAAAGAATGTGTTATAGTGATTTGATATAATGAAAGTTTAAAACTTTGAAAATAATGAGATCTTTTTTATAAGACAAAATGTAAGCTTGTAAGATTTTAGGGTTCTGTTACTTAGTTCACATGAAATGAGAAGTGGTATTTATAGGCATAAAAGCCCAAATTGTAGTTACTCCCACTAGAAAAATAAAGCCAAATATTTTGAACCTTTTTTTAGCTTCCTTCCTCTTATTAGAAACAAATATATCACTCTTTTTGGAAGAAAAGGAGCATTGCAAAATCTTGAGTAAAACGTAAGGTAGCCTCTTAAAACAAGTTAGCCCTTGAGTGTAAAAAGAGTAAAGTACACTTCTTTTAAAAATTACAAATTTACAACTTGTGTGATAAGTTTTTCTAGCTAAAATTTGATAAAAAAAAAAACTTATGTGATAAAAAGTGCAAGAGCACATGTGACGGTTTATTTAAAAACAACTTGAGTGATTAAACCAAAATATATGATAATATTTTTTAATGAGGTATTTTTCATCATGTTTAAGTTTTGGAAATAAAACTATTTTGAAGGATAAATTCAATAATAAAAGTTATTTTTGTGATGTCAAATTAAGTTTTATTAACCCTTGATTACATGATAATAAGTTTAAGCATCTTCAAGTCATGTTTGCATCAAAGAAGTCTATATTGATTCAATTTGACATGAGAAAATTTCTACAACATTAAAATATTTAACAAACATATTAATGTTACTAATTGTTATTATCATCAAAATAATTAATCCATAGATGCTTAGAGACATTTACAAGTAATGGTGTCTTTTTCTTCTTCTTCTTCTTCTTATCAATTCTTACTATCTCCTCCCTAAAAGGTAATTATCTTTGCACATTTTCAAAAAGCACAACATGGTTAATTCTTTATATAAAGAGGAAGGGTTAGCAATACTAACAAAGTAGGAAGAGCCTTAAGTTGCTATTGTAGTTGAAGGAGGTATATAGGTTATACACAAGTGCTTGTAAAGCATGTAACATCTCATAAATTGATATTTTCTAAGTTTTAGCTATGAGAAAAGCTTAAGAATGATGAAATTGAGAATGAATCAATTTTTTGTTTAGTCCTTATTGATGTGTCACTGGTAAGGTTATAAATCCTTGAAGGATGATGTGGCTTTTATCACGTTTAAGTGGATATTGTGGATTTTGACCGGAGATGGGAATGCTAGTTGGAGAACCTATAAAACTAATCCCTTTAGTTGGGTAAGCACCATTTGATTATTAAATTAGTGTATATGTGAAGAGATATGTTTGAAAAAGTAAAGATAATGTTACATAAAGTGTAGAAAGTAAAAGAGGAGATTCAAAGAAAAAAGAAGAAGATCATTAAACCCTAAACTATAAGATTGTTTACATAGCCATGAGACCTATCAAGTTGTATGAATAGCAGAGTAAAACTATCATATATTTTTTTATAACCAATAACCTAAGAGACTGATTATAGGATCAATGTATATAATATTGATGGGTCATTGCTAGGTGGACATAATTATGTCATGGTCTTTACCAATTAGATTAAAGTAATCATGGGGCCATGAGAATATTTAATAATGTATTGTATTTTTTTTTTTTTTTTTATAGATGAAGGGTAGGTCATACCCTTGGTGCTCCATCTTAATAGCTTAGTTATTTGCTTAGTTTTTGCCCACATAAACCCCATATATCTAGATTTTGCTTTAATGTCTAGTGTAATGATGTAGGGCCATCATCTTTCATGTGTCGATCTCCATCATAGATCATGGAGCCTTCTAGGGGTACACGTGTCGGGTACACCACAATCAACAAGAATGTATCCTTAATTAAATTAGATATGAAATATATATATAAATGTCTTCTTATCCTTAACCTCAATAAAAACAAGTGAAAAATATGCATAATCCAATGCCCATTTCCTCTCTTTGAAAACAACAAATACCAATACAATCACTTAAAAATATGATTAATTCTACTACACACTCATCTTGTTATTTGTCTTTTTATCTTTATTTTTCTATATTAACTTGCTTGCATTAAGATAAGTATCAAGAATCTATCTCAATTCACAAGAATAAATTATAAGGTAAGGTTGAAGAATAATTTTATAATACTCTATTTGTGTGTTAGAATATCATTGAGCCAACTTTGATATTAAATGAAACTAAATCCCTTCCCAAATGATCTTAGAAATGCATAACAATAAATTCATATCCTAGGTCGACGCAAATGTAAAGGGAAGGAGTATTTTAATTTAGCTTACAAATTTGCAAGATGAATTAGATTTAACCAAGTCAATAATGACAATTCAATTAAAAATCCAATCTAGCCAAGGCCACGGGGATTCCGTGTCGGGCCTGTGAAGTCTCTAATCTAGTAATTAACGTGTTTGGGAGAGTAGAAAATGATGGGAACCAGAACTTGACGGGACTGGAATTCTCCGTGCATGTCCGTGTTTGGAAGGGAAGAGAGACGGTGGAGAGAATGCGAAAGGCGAGGAAAATCCCCCACAAGGTCCCCACCGTTTTGGTGCTCTCAGGGGGAGGGGAGAAGATAAATTTGGAAATATTTTTTTTTAATTTTACCGATTGACTGTTCATGTGTTAAAAGATATATAAGGGCAAATAATATGTATCTTTCATTTATATTTCTCTCCTTTTATTTTCCTTCGTCTTCTCCTCTCCCAACCGAAATCTAACTCCTAGGAAATAATTAAATAAAATGGGAACGACAAAGAAGATTGTCCGAATGCAATCTCTTCGTGATCTCTCATCAACCTGTAGGGACGAGAGGGAGGCAGACATCCTTTTTTTCCTGTGGTTTTGACGAGAGACGACAAGAACGAAATACCGACAAGCTTATCAATAAATTTCTTAGCAAAACGATAATGCGTTTGGTTATGCTTTCGACAACGTGCCAACGCGCCACTAACCTGGTCTTGGTGTGCGTTAATTATTTTCTTAATTATAACTTAATTATTGGATAGCTGATGATAATTTGTCTATGATGCATGATGCTTAGGTACAATCCAACTACACATTTTGCTAGCTGGACCTTTGTACTTATTAATAGTGATAAATTTGCTGATTTAAAACACCCTAATTAAGAAGAAGAAAAACTAATCTAGTTTATGAAATATCATATTCAAATTATGTCATCGGTTTATTAAAAATATATTTTAAATTTTAATTCCAACATAAATACATAATAAATTCTTGAAGATTTATGGATACAAACAAATGCAATGTATTTAGCGTGTATATGAATAATCAATCTGCAGATTTGTTTTGTTTGCCAAAAAAGTGATTTAAAAGACATGATCTCTATTTTGTTGCAGTTTTTTTTTTAGTTTGTATGGAGTGTTAAAATTAATAATATTATAATAATTTTAGTTATAAAATCCAGATTAGCTTGATAGGAAAACCGAAGACTTAGCTGATTTAGTGCCTCAATTGACCAGGGTTTAAAAAAATATATATAGAATTGACTCGATCTTACCTGATCGACTTGAGATAAAACATTAATTAAAACCATGTAGACTTTTTTTTTTCAAAACGAGGTTATTTTGATTTTTTTTAATTGTTCGGGTTAACTCGAGTTGACCCTCTCAATCTATAACTCGGGTATTTTTCTAGGTCAACTTTGAAATTGAATCTTTAAACTATAATAATAATTATTTTTATCCAAATATTAACTTGGATCAACTCAGGTTAATCATCTTATTATGTGGTCTGCACCTAGCTCTAAATCAACCATCGAGATAGATTCTAAAACAATGCTAATAATTATTTTTATAGTTACATTAACTCAGGTCAATTCGATTCATAACCCGTGTCTTGCTCTAGATTGAATCCCGAATTAGATTTTAAAATTATAATAATAACTATTTTAATTTTTACGTTGATTCAGATAAACTCGGATTAATCTTTCTTATTCATAACCCGCGTCTTGCTTTAGATTGACTCTCGAATTAGATTTTAAAATTATAATAATAACTATTTTTATTTTTACATATTTTAGTTGGATAACCTTAAAATTAAGAGTTTTTTATAAGTATATTTTAAAATATAAAATAATAAATATTTTCTGTAAAAGTTAAAAGCTCATGATCCCTTTGTTTTGTGCACCCTGGGAAGATATAACGATCTCGTTAGATATTCTAGAAAGATTAAAGTCAACATTCCCAGCTTTTATTTTGTGCTACACATGATCTTGGCTAGAACATGTGTAAAGGGTGTTGAAGCAATCAAGCCCCGTGTTTACGGTGCTTTGGAGTGCTGAGGATTAGGAAGCTCTCCGATGCAAAGGTACAAAGTGGAGGCGTGCTTTACCGTATCATTAATCACGTGTATCACATTATTATAATTTGAAATAATGATCATATACTTCAATTAGCTAGTGAAGGTTTTTATTAATTATTGCAATTTTCTTGCATAAAAATAATGCTAGTAAACTATGCCTTTACTAAATGATGTAATTGGGAAGAAATGTGGATTTTGAAGCTTAAATATCAAGTAGTCAAAAAAAAAAAAAAAAAAAACTTTCACCATAGATACAGGCTCCCGTGTTTTATTAAATCTTAGCTTGGTTTGACATCATTATTTTATATTAATATATTGTGACAAGTAGCTGTGAAGCAGGAAATTCTCCTTAAGGGGAGCAAATATTTTAATTGTTAAGAAAAAAAAATTAATTGATACATTTTTATTTTAAAAAGATATAAAATATTAAATTATAAAAAATTTATCCTCCTCAAGAAAAGTTATTGTGCAATAAGATTCAAAAATTGTGCAACTACATATTTACCATTAAAAATAAAAAACTCATTGAGCTATGCATTGAGACAACGTTTTCTTTTCAACATTACACAATTATCTTTAACATATTGCATACGGTTAGATTTGTTATTTTCTTTTTTTTTTCAAAGTAAAATTACTACTTTAGCCTTAGAATAGAAAAATCAAAAGTATTTGACTTAGGTTTTATTTATATGAAATAATGTAATTACTTTGATGCCCTTACAAACAAAAATAATATAACTCTCTTTTAAGGGTTTCTTGGTCATTATACATTGGTTTTATTGTAGAGTTGGAGATTGCTCAAATGTATTATTATAATTGGTATAAATCACATATTATTTAAAAATAAACATGCTGGTATGTTCAAAATACATCAATGTATGGATAGCCTCCGTACGATCTAGGCAGCGCATGTTGGTATGTCCTCCCACCTGGTGTCGCCTTCTGGGGTACTGTTTGCAAGATCTAAACACCAAAGGCATAAAGTTTGTTTCACCATTAATGTAAAGAATGGTTTTTCAGATACAATTAATGTAAAGAATAGTTTTTTTTAGGAAAGTGAGGATTAAAAAAAAGGAACTAAAGGAATTTCCACTAAAGGCATTAAGTTTGTTTCACCATTTCATTGATTGAAAACATAAAAATAGGAGTATTTTATTTGAGATAATTTATGAAATTAGATTTTTTTCAATTTCATTCTCATTCAACTTTTTAATTTATAAGATTTGTTCCTCATTATTTTAATAAACTTGAAAAATAATAAAACATTAATCAGCTATTTTTCAGCTCATTTTCCATAACATAACCAAACACTGGAAAGTATTTTTCAACTTATTTTCTATAACACTACCAAACATCGAAAAATAATTCACTTTTCAAGAATTTATTTTTCAAGGAAACCACTTTCCAGCAAATAAACGGAACCTAATATATAAATAATTTTGCTTCTCTAACCACTTCAATTAGGTTAGAACATGCCATGTTGCTATGATATGATATAAGACACATTAAATTCCATTTTATGATGTAGTTAAGAAGTTATTATTTTACAAATATTTTTTGTTCATCTTTTTGGCTACTAGTTGTCTATGCATTGTAATTATAAAGGCTAGTTAACAACTATGCTGGACTTTGTCTTTGTTTCTTTGGTAGAACAAATATATATTTTTTTAGGATAATGAACCAATTGTTTGTGAGATTTGGAAAGATAAAACTAGAATTGCTTTGAACTAGTAGTTAACATAAGCTCGTAAAAGAGTTATGTCAAATATAAATACCATAAATATTATGGATTGCATTAATAAAGGTCCAATTTGGATAAATAATAACAATTGGAATCAAATGATTAAAGATATTTGGTCCCTCCTTGAATTTTAAAGGAGATCAAAATGTGCAAGGAATATTCGACTAACTGAAACAGATGGCAAATTAAGCACTCATTCTGGAGGTACAATTTCATTTGCATCATATCGAGCTAGCTTGGTAAGGATTTTTTTTATTTGTTATAATGGACTTGAAATTTTATATTTATATTTTCTAATTTTTTTTTGTTGATAGCAAGAAAAAGCAGGTGGAAAAAATCCTTTATGGGATGATGTGTTTTCGGTGTTGCATCAGAGTGCCAAACAGCCTGAAACCTTCATAGATAACAAGTCTAAAAAAGTTATTGTAAGTATTTTTTTATGTAATTTAATTATTATTCAAAATTAAAATGAATTATTATTATATTTAATTTTATTGTAGGAGAATTACAAAAAAAAAAGATGATTTCAAGATATAAAATTAATCGAGAAAATCAACCTTCATATGATGGAGCAACTTGGTGTGTTGTTATAGAAGGAGTTACAAAGAGTGGGATATATGGTGCACCTGGTATGCCAAAATCCATAGTTAGTACAAGTGCTTCATCACAATCATATACAATGGAGTCAACATCTCCTAGTTCATCAATTCAGGTATTGAAAAAGCAAATAAAAGAAACAGATTGTCATATTTTATCACTACAACAAGAGATGACTTCTATCAAAAAATTTATTAATAATATGGGATACCAAACTTAGGTATCAAATATGAACCAACGTATTTCGGTGCCTATGGCTTCATCTATGCCGTCACATGTGGCTCCATAGATGAAGACACCTATGTATCCCCTGTCTAATCCAGTATATCGACCAAGGCTTCGACAACCATATACCGATCCCATCTTATAATGGTCAACATTGTCTTGGTTTGTTTCCACCACCACTTCAACCACAACCTCTATGATATAATATATTTATTAATTTGTGACTTCTCTATATTGATGTAAATTTAACAGGATTTTGAAATTTATTTTTATTTGACTTATTATTGTTGATAAAATCATTTCTAGTATTAATTATTTATGTTATTTATATATTTTTCTATAATTTTTTAAATATCCACAAATAATTATAAGAAATCCAATAAATTGGAAAAAATAATTTAAAAAAGTCATGTTTTAAAAAATAGTTATTGGAAAAATTAGCAACAAATTTTCCATTGATAATTAACAATGATTCAGCAACGCAATATCCGTTATTGATAAGCAATTAATGGTGATTAGCGATTGAATATACGTTGTTGACTTATATAATTAGTAACTGAATTTCAGCAACGAATAAGTTGTTGCTAAAAATATCAGTAATTAATAATTTGTTGATGAGAAATTAACATCTATTATTTGCATCTGACATTATCTGTTGCTAATATTGTTGATTTTAATCAACAATAAATTTTAGTTTTATCTGCATCGGAATAGGTAGTTGCTAAAAGACCTCTTTTTTAGTAGTGACCTCATCTATGTAGAAAAAAATAACTAAAACTAACTAGAAAATAATTAAAATTAAAAAATGACATTGAAAATAGTTATAAATTCAAAAACAATATCTTCTAGGTATAATTTGAGAGTATTCTTAATCTCAAAGAATTATAAAAAGCCAAGTCTCTATAGAATTGAATCTACAAAATCTATTTAAAAAATTTAAATACCATCCAACTATTATATATATTGAAGTTATAATTGTTTTTATCACACTAGCATTGTGATATATTTAGACTTCTTCTCATACTTTATAATGTCTAACAGGTTATAAATACATATAGATATCGCACGTCAACAAGATTTTTCATCGTTATTAGGAGTGGAAAGCTAAGACAAATAGATTTTTCCGAAGATCGATCATCCATAAAAGATAGAAGATAGGTAAAAAGTGACAAGCAATATTAAGTGTGAGACGACAATGGTATGACTTCCCTCACCTCACGACGTCACCTTTGTCGCTGCTCGACGCTTAGCTTAATATTGTGAGGAGAGAATTTGATTATTATTTCAGGATAAATCCTGTTAAACTTACATCAATATAGATAAGTCACCTTCTCCTGAATTTTTTGGCTTGAAATTAGGCCACGTCTTCCGCAAACATTTTCAGCACTGAATCTTGGCAAAATCATAATGGCCCATCCCTTGAAAGCAAGCCTGGCAAATGGGCCAAGTTTTGGCCAATATTATACTAAACAAGTCGATCCTAACACTTGCGTCCTTGGACTCCATGACCAAAGAAAGGTACATCCTCCTAGAAAAAACTGTTAAAACGTCAATAAATCCGACACATCCAGATGGGCATACAGGAAAACTCAACATCCAGGTCACTTTTTGTCTTCAGATTTGGCATGCATAAACTTCATCGTCATGCATGTTATCCACTGTGGCACATTATTTGGATAAGATCTTATGCCAATTCATTTTCCACTTTGTTTTTTTTTTTTTTTTCAATTATTTGGCTACAAGCATCTTCTTTTAGTCAAGTTCTACCATGTTTTTCTTGATAGGGAATTGTGGTCAATCTATGTGAGCTAGTGAGAAGCAAGTGACGATGAACCAAGAAAGCTTGGCCGCTGATCATGGTTCGTGTTTTGCATGGCAGGATAGGCACGGTGCCTATTTACATCTCATCTTTACTAAAAAGCTTGACGGTGCCAAGAAAGCAAGTTTTACCTTCGCCTATTTTTTCAATTATTTTGCTACATGCATCCCACGGTTTGCCCACGGCAACTGCTCGAAATACATTCTACACTACAAAGATTTTAATTCGATCGTTTTGCTTTTTTCAATCAGCATATTGTTCCTGGAGCCTTATGCTGCTGCGTGTCTTGTCCCTTATGCTGCTGCGTGTCTTGTCCTTCTGTTATCCTCTTGACGAGTTCCATACAAGAAGGCATATATATAGAGATCTAGAAGAAAAAAAATTCCGCTTTTCATAGAAACTTCAAATTAATTGCTTACAGGGATGATGGGGATGACAAATAATTACTTTTGGTCATCAAGCTTTGAATGCATACCAAAATGTAGAGTGTAAGGAAATCTATCTTCATTTACGTCTAATCCTAATTTCAATTCATTATGCCCAGTCTCAAGGTCAATAACAGTTCACTGCAAATTGATCATGAAACCACTAACGTCACTGCCTGCGTAGTTTTCACTTGTGAGGAAGATATATAATACTGTATTTTGACATCACCAGCAGCGGCAATTAATAAAAAGATAAGTGTTTGAAATATTAGCGACCTTCCATTATTTTTACTTGAAATACTGTATTGTAAGCAGCTAGGAACAACAAGAAATAGAATATCTGTTAAATATATTGAAGATGTTTGAGTGTTTTAATTAATTGGTTGATATGCATGTGCCTATACTGTGATGTGATATGAATTCCAATGCTAATTGTATAAAGATTTGATAATATACACCGTTTGGAATCAGGATTGGTTTGACCCAGCAATGGAATCCTTGTAGGATTAGGATTTTTACTAATCCTTTACTCATTAGAACTACACATTCCTTTTTTATATATATGTTTACGCTTATTTTTTTACGTAAAATCACTATATGTTGTTATCTTTAACAAACTAGTAGAGGAGCTCTAGGTTTGTTGTCTGTGGTTGATCTACACAAGTCACTATATCTTCATCAATATATACCTGATATTCAAAAGTTTGATGGGCTTGGTGGTTTTAGCTTGCGGTAGGTTTATAAGAAAATAGTGGTGATCATTTCCCAGAATGGTTTAAAGAAGCTCTCCACCGTAAAGAAAAGAAATTGGCTATAATGACTGATAAAAGATGGCCGGGATCACATGTGGTTTCTTAGCAAAGTTGGAATTCTTTTACATTGCTACGTACGTTGTTGGAGAAAAAGATCTACGTACTGAAAACATCGTCTGTATATGTTATGCATGAAAAAAAGTACATCAATGAAATCCCATATCATGATGAGTTTAATTCTATTATTATAGTTAGTTTTGTAGTCTATTGGTATTGAAATTGATGACGAGGATCGGACCATGTTCTTGCTTTGTTCTTTGTGTCCTGGCATATTTTAATTATACTAGTGTTTATTTTCACATGTGTGTTGTTCAAGTTATTAAAACTAGTCTAAATAGCATTTAAAAACTATTGTATTAAGCTAACTAAACTATTTTCTCAAAAAAAAAATAAACTAATTGTATTATCAAAAATTATAAGAAATTAAAGAACACAATATTATGAATACTATAGAAAAAAGTTAAATGTTAAAGCCTCATATGACTTGAAAAACGAATTAATTCTTTGAATTTGAGTTTTGTATTAATTAATAAAAATTATTTTTTTATCAATCTACTTTAGAAAATAAATATTTTTAATAAATTACTGTTATGTAAGATTTTTATATTTTAAGGTATCTTTTACTGTAAACATTTTTTTCTTATTCCTTCCTAAAAGAATGTGAACCTTATATTTTGACAAATTCTCAGCATCAGTTTTGATGCAAGCCAAAAGATTTAAAGAGAAGAAAGAAAAAAATCTAAGAAAAAGCCAAAATAAAATAGAAAATAGCTGAAGACATGAAGAGAAAGGGAAGTAAAATTTGTAACTCTACAACTTTAATTCAATTCATCATGAACTTACTAAATTGTCAAAAATTAATTATAAATAGTAAATAACAGGCCAAATACCCATTAAAAATGAACTAAAATCCAAAATAAAATAACTTCAAACCTAATAAAAAAATTAAAAAATCCAAATAAATTTAACCCAATAATATAGTTTAACAACAGGTAATAAGCTAATAATGTTACTTTTTATCATTTATGATCAAACACATGTGTGGTCAAGTCTGGGTATATTGTTCCTACCAACTCACTTAAAGTTGAGAAACACCTTAATTTTTATGCAAAATAAAATGATTTTACACATGCTATTTTTTTGATATGCCTATGATTTTACTCTTATATAAAAAAGCATACTTTAACACTAATGAACTTGATTTCTATGTTCTTAGTATTTATGTTACTTTATTACAAAAAATTAAAGTTGTATTTCTTGATGAAATTCAAAATGGATTGCCACCTATAAGAGAAATAGAACATCAGATTGACCTAGTACCAAGTTTGGTTATTTCTAATATAGTAGCCTATAGAAGTAATCACGAGGAAATAAAAAAGCTTTAAAAGGAAGTGGATGAATTAATGTTAAAGGAGTAAATTCAAAAAAGCATGAATCCATGTGTTGTTTGTGTACTTTTAGTACCTGAGAAATATGGTACTTGAAAAATGTGTATTGATTGTAGAGCAATTAATAACATAACAGTAAAATATAAACATCTTATACATAGATTAGATGATATGCTTAATGAATTACATTGATCTTGTTTGTTTTCCAAAATTTATCTTAAAAGTGGGTATCATCGTATTAGAATGAAAGAAGATGATGAATGAAAAACTTCTTTTAAAACTAAATGTGGTTTGTATAAATAGTTAGTCATGTCTTTTGAACTTACTAATATGCCTAATAACTTTATGAGATTAATGAACCATATTTTACGTGCATTTATTGGTAGGTTTGCAGTTATTTATTATAATGATATATTGATTTACAATAAAGAATTAAATAAGCGTATAGATCATTTAAGACGGGTACTTAATGTGCTTGGAAAGGAAAGTTTGTATGATAATCTAAAGAATTGGGACTTTTGTATGAAAAATATTATTTTTCTTGGATATATTATTAGTGTAAAAAGTATTGAGATGAATGAAGCTAAACTTAAGGCTATAAAAGAGTGGCATACACCTAAAATGGTAACTGGGGGAAGAAGTTTTCATAGATTGGCTAGTTTCTATAGAAGATTTTAAAAGACTTTAGTACAATAGCTTCTCCATTAACTAAAATTGTAAAGAAGATAATAGGTTTTAAATGGGAAATTCAACAAGAAAAAGCTTTTAATTTGTGATATGAATCAAGTCAAGTCTAAATTTGGCCTTAAAATATTTGTTGACCAGTTTTGTAAGATCAGGAATATCTCTTAAACCGTACATCGGATTGATTGAAATAGTACAGGAAGATACTAGACACATAGAAATATATTGTGGTAAATGTTCATATCAAATAGAGTTTAGAAACATATTATTTCAATGGGTCGAAGTTACAAGATGAATCTTGTCAAATTTATCAAACTAGATCTTTGTGTACTGTATGAGACATATCTAGAGCTACAAGTATAATTTTATTGCGATTTAAGTTGGGACAGAAACTAGACATCGCTTGCTTTCCAACCATATATGGTAGGCCTAATAATTCATTCAAGAGAGAGAGAACAACATGTTTGAAGTTAAGGATGAAATCTGCCAAGAATAAGCAAAAAATAGAGATTTTGGCTATATGGAAGAACTTTAGCATAAAAACTTTATTTTTATTCTTCTATTTTATTTATTTATTTATTTTTGAATAATTATTTTAATTTAGATTTGTTCTAGCCCATTAGACATTTTTTATGAATTTGTTTTATTATTGGACTTATGTTAATTAATTACTAGTTTAAACTTATTAGCTTGCAATCGAAGAAAAGTCCATTAAGATTAGTTAGAGAAGAGTATATTATGTTTTTTTAAAATACAAATTTTGGAATTAGGTTATTAACTTTATTGGAGGTTACTTAGCCATGTGATCAAAAGATTTGTATTAGTTGGTATTAAGGCTAGACTTCAAAATCATGTTATATCTTTTATTTTGTTCTTATTAGTTTCGGCTTATTTAGCTTTAGTTGTCTTTTATTTGGTTTTTTATTATTTTGTATTTAGATCTTAGTAATTTGAGTCTAGGATTCCTTAAAAAAAAATTCAAAAATCATTTTTATTGAATCTACCCCATTACACATACAAATAAGAGATAATTTGGACCAAACCAATTCAAAAAACTATATAAAAAACTAATTTAAAAAATCATATTTTATTGAAAAATTTGACTTTTTCAAAGTAATTTTATAAAAAAAAAAACTAATTTAAAACTGCACACTCGAACTGCTTCATAGTCAAGTCCAAGGTTATCAAACTCGCGAGTTAAGTCATAAAATCGTACATATACTATGTACAACCGGGTTAGAAACTTGAAAACCAGCAAACTCGAGCACTCGATCAAACTCGGTTAAACTCGGTAAACTCGTATCGAGTTTACAACTTTGACAAACTCTTCAACTCTCTGGATTTGTTAGCTGCTAAAATACTTGTTCATTAAAAAAAATCAATTTTTGATTTAAAAATTTTTGGAAGTCCAAATCAGTTTTCAGTTTGTAATTTGCTCAATCAAGTCCTAAAATTGCAATTTTAATTTAAAAATCAATGCAATTGCATCCCTGTCAAAAATCAAACAGCGGCCCTGAAGTTGGCCACTTTTTTCACTTTGGTCCTTGGTTTTGAATTAGTGCAATTTGACCCTCAATTGAACAATAAACTTCTAATTTTTTTATTTTAGCCCCTGATTTGGTTTAATTGCAGCCCTTCTATTTATGTGTGTTTTTCATTTTGGTCCTTGGTTTCAGATTTCTTCAATTAAGTTTCTAATTGACCATCAAACTTCAATATTTATGCAATTAAGCTCTTGATTTGACCAAATTAACTCTCAAAAATTATAATTTGACCCCAGAACTTTAATTTCTTCCAATTAAAGCCCAAATTAACTCCAAAATCAATTTTTCATGCAATCAAACTCTCCATAAATTCAATTAAACCTTCAATAAAATTTAATTAAGCCCATAAACATCTTATTTTGGACTTTTCTTATTCAAATTGAATTTTCTTTATCAACAGGGCTCTTATCAGTCAACAAAATACCGTCAAATTTCAATCTTTGTAATTTTGAACTTCCTCAACCAATTTTTGACCATTTTATGAGCATTCTGGGATCCTCTTTTCACCGTTATATTTTGTGATAATATTTTTTGATTTTGTTTTTAAGAGAAAAAAAATATGAATTGAGAAATAACTTAAAAAATATAGGTTATGACACTGATCTCTATGTCCATCTCAAACTCTTCTCCATCTTCAGCCATGCACTCTGTTATAGATCCCTTGTTGCAGATTCATGATCTAGTGGTAGTAGTGGTAGGAATCCACTCCAGATGGTGATCCCCACTTCCTTGAATGGTTGATGATAAGCTCATCACCATCAAGATCAAGATTGTAGCTGAAATCAAGAAACAAGAACTCCATTTTGTCATTTTTTGAAAAGGAATATACACAAACAAACTCTCTTTCTAGCTGGGTTTTCTTGAATTAATGGTTTCTGTGGGCTTAATTTCTCTCTATATAGGGATGGTACTGTGTTGTGACTTGTGTGTGTCGATGAGCATATAAGGTTCTATTAACCAAATTGCCATTTCTTTTCATTGAAATCTAAGTTCATGGGCAGCCACTAACTACAAAGATCCAAGTCACCAGCTGATCAGTATAGATACTTGTATTTTTAAAAAAAATTTAATTATTTTTTAAGTTTTAATTTATTTTTTTGAATTGTTTTAACATAGTGATATGAAAAATAAATTTTAAAAAATAAAAATATATATTATTTTAATTTATTTCAAAGTCAAAAACACTATAAAAAACAAGATTTATCATATTATTAAACAATAATTAAACCACACATTAGATTATTATTTACTCAAGACTTGACTGAAATTGTTAATATATAATTAATTAAAATATTTTACTTATGATTTTATAATTTTATAATTTAAATTTATATTATATATTTCATGTCATGTTAAGTTTTCGACAACTTTGATCAAATCTTTTTTGGAATTATCAACCGGTTGTTGAATTGAAAATTGACATTCTTTTTTTGGGCTTACGGATACCTGTAATTTAATTATTCAATCACATTTAACTCTACTGATTCGGTCCTCCATGTTTGGATTCTGGGACAAAGTTCATCACTATTCCAGTGTTCTTACCGATTTCCTAATATTTATTGGTCCATAATAAATCAAATTTAACTAAAAACTCAACCAACCAATACTTGTCGTCATCTATCATTTTTAAGTTAATAATTCTGAATTTGATGAAAATTTTCAGTAGAATCGGAGGAAGGACTTTCTTTTTGTCCCAACCCCGAAATTGAAGCAGTGAGGGAGAGGAAACATTTTGATGTGGGTTTGTGTTTATTTAAGTTTATTTTGAAGAGAAACTTCAATTCACCTTCGCTATTCCTCCCTGCTTTTCTTCTCTGGGGCAGGTCCACATCTTATTAAATGCTTACTCCAGGCTCATTGTTGGCACATGAGGCCTTAGAGTTAGAGCTCCTGCAGCCGCAGGAACCTTCTCAGCCACCACATCAAAAATTCCTCTGGCCTTTAAATCAGCCGCATCTGGTAGCCGATCAATTTTATTTTTTAATATTTAATTATTTAATAATTGATTTTTGTGTTTGTTTTTTTACTTTCTTTTCTTTGCAGCTATCCCAATCTTATACTAATACTTCTAGGGTTAGCCGGCTAATCCATATCATTTTTTCATATTTTTTTTTTTAATTTTCTCATTAAACATTGAGTTATTTGATAATTGAGCTTTATAGTTTTATTCAATTTGTTTTTGTTAATAATTTTACTTTTTACCTTTTTTTTGGCACAAATAATTGTTTCATTAAATATAAATTTTATTCTAAGAAATGAATTTATTAAACACATGAGTACATGGTTTGTCTTATAAGATCAAATATCTTAATCTTTTTTATCTCTTGATTAAATATCGGTTTATTTAATTAGATGCATGTATAGACATTTTGATTTATGATTGAAAAAAATTTTATATGCAAAAACATGTATTTTTTATTGAAAAAAATAATTATCGGTGTCATGACCCCGTTTTAAATTCCCAAAAAAATAATAAAAAAAAAATATATATTAATAAAAAAATAAATGAAAAATAATTTGAGAATTTGATCAAGACAACACAAATTGAAAGCTTGAGAACTAATAAGGATGGAATTATAAATTTGGAAGTCAATTTGGCAAAAAATAAAAGAATTGATAAGTTTAGGGACTTAATTAAACTTTGAATTAGTTTAATTAATGCAATCAGGGTTTAATTGAAGAAAGATCAAAGTTCAGGGTCAATTAAGGTAAAAAAATGCAAGAAATTAAATTTCAGGGACCGAAATGAATAGGCATTGATACTATAGGGAGGTTAATTGATTTTTTTAGGGGTAATTTTGAAAAAATTAAACGTTTAAGAGTCAATTAAGAACTGAATTGATTAAATTTAAAACCAATGACTATTTTGTAAATGAAACAGAAATTCAGGGGTCCAATTGCATTGTTTCCGGGATGAAATTAAAAAAAAAGATTTTCAAAAAGCAAGAACTTGATTGCAAAACATCAGATCTTTAGTGGGCAAATTGAAAATGGACATTTAAGCCGAAGAAACGGCGTCATTCCAAGGAGGACTGTTCATCCTCTTCCTCCTCTGGAACAGAGGAAGCTGTCTGAACCAAAAAAAAAATGGTCTCTGTTAGACCCATCAAACACAATCAAATCCAAGCCACATTGTAGACTAGATTGTCTACCACAAATCCCATTTTTTTCCCAGCTTCCATCGCCCCCACGATGCGCCATTAACGCTAAGGAAACCCATCACCAGCAATCCAACAATGGCATGACTGTTGGTGTTCTTATCCCACCAAACTCGGAGAAAAGATAAAACAGTAATTATCTGCAGAAAGATGACGATCTCAGGAGGATAAAGATCGAGTTTCTCTCAAGGTTTGTCCCTTTAAAAAGAAGAGGATCCAGAAAGCAAGGGAGAGGAGAGAAAACACAGAGAGAATTAGGGAGAAATAACACAAAAACCAGAGGGACTTTTGGCTTTTCCTTCAGAACTCTAGCAAAGGATTTTTTGCTCTCCCTCACAACAGACTATTGATCCAACCAACACGACACAAACCATGAAAAAAACAGAGGAAACAAAAAAAAAACGATAAAACAGAGGAAGAAAGAGAGGAGAGGAAGGGAGCCAGAGGGAAGAACGACTAGAGAGAAACAAACGAAAAAATAAAAAGAGTGGAAGAAAGGAGCATTGTCCAACCAACGCATCATCTCCTCACATCTTCGTCTCCAGCAGCAGCTACACCAGCTAAGCTGCTCTTCTCCCCGTGTTTGAATTTTAATTACTCTCCCCTGTAGCAAGCGTGGGTGAATAATTCACGCATGCAAATGGTTGTCAGCTTGGTCACTGGCTGGGTCAGTAACCAAATTAAGTAAAAATACTGTTAAGACCGGGCTGGGCTTGAGCCTCAGCCCTAACCAGTTTATTTTCTTGAGCTAAGGATATGTTAGCAAACATATCTTTATATTATTTCTTTTTTTTTATTATTATTTTTAATATCTAGTAAAACAGGCCTTTTAAAATATTAAAAAATTCTGAAAAAATTCAGTACCCTTGTGAATTTATTTGTGGATCCCTCACACTTTTTTCATGACTTTACTTGGTATTGAATTGTAGACTTATATCGTGAAATGTGAATCCAATATAAATATGTATCTGTCTTTTCTATTTCTTTTTCTTTTCTCTAAGAAAAAGGAAGGCTTCATCATTGCAAAAATACAAAAATATATTTTGCTTTCAATTTAAAATTTTACTTGTTTATTAACTAGAGTCAAAGTCAGGAATATTCGTATTTACTAATGTCAGAATTAGAAATACCCTCGATATTCACTAATGTCAGAATTAAGAATCGGAACACTAGAATTAAAAATCATCGTGACGTTAAAATCAGAAATACCATACTCTTTTACATAATATTTACCAACGTTAGAGTTAAATATTCACTGGCATCAGAGTTAAGAATATTATAAACAGACCATCAATAGTATAATATAATAAATTATTAGCAATTTAAAGCAAAAACAGCAATACAATCTACCTTAAGTAGAACGTTTAAGGAGTGATAGTATCTTGTTTTCTACGTAATTAGTCTCGTACCATAAAATCTTTATTGATCAGTTAGAGTTTTTAGTAACCATGGTATTAGATGGTATTAGATGACAAGCTCTTAAATCAGATTTTTATCCCTCTAAAAATAAGATTCTAGATATCTTCTTTTTTTTTTCATCACGATGTTAGGATACAATCAGGGTCAAATATCTAGTTGAATATTATAGTGTGAGAGAGTAGGGTGAGTTGTTCGAAATTAAACCATGGGTTTGATTAGAAAATGGGAAAAGAAAACATCGAAAGTGCTCCTCTATGCATCATGCAACTTGCATAAAAGCTTCTCCTTTTGAAAAAAGTAGGGCAGTTTTGTCATGAAGCTAGGAAAAAGTGTCAGATACTTTTTAAATTGCTCATGTTGCCTTGAATTGTTGGCCTGGTGGCGGACCATGAATAATAGTTGCAAAGCAATATATGATGTGGCACTAGTAGGCTTGCTTTTCATGAAGGTTCGCATAAACAACATCAAATTTAGTGCCATCGATTATCAGCAGCAGCAACAACAGAAAGGAGACAAACAGAACAGGAAGGGGTAGCAAGTTCATCTGTCACTGACAAAGCCTTTCCCCATGCTGTCACTTTGTGGTGGTTACTGGCTTGTAGACTGACATTTTTAAGATTTTTCTTAGTTTTTTTTTTCTTTAATAAAGCAATACGAAAACGAAAATATGTCAAATTCAGTGGATGGAGATGGTGGAAAGCCAATTGAATGGCTAGCAAAATCGGATTGGGGGGGGGGGGGGGGGGGGGAGGTATGCTTCTCTTAAAGCTATCTGGATTGGAATATTATGTACGGGTGTGACAAGTTTGATATTCATGAAGATATACTTTAGGAATCGATAAATTATTGCCTTTTCCTCCGTGTAATTCATACACTCAAGGAGCTACAGTCAGTTCTTTTGGTTACTAATTATATCAGCCCTTCTTGCTAACGGCTACATCCACATAAATAAATGGTAGCCAAGTATTACCGCCGACCCAAAGAGGAGAATCTTGAGGAGCTTTTTATGAGCATGGAAAAAATTTAGTCTTAACTTGATTAAATTAATGGTTGAAAAGCCGACCTAGTGCTTGGTTAGATTCTCTCTTTTAATGAGCACGGTCTCGTTAAAGTTCACATTTAAGAATCAGAGAACCACCCCATGATTAATGATTCTACTGATGACTAACTTAAAGGATCTGCAGAAATGCGCTGGTCTTTGCCACTTTGTCATTAGCTTCTGAAAGAAATCTCAACAAGAAACAAAGCGAAATTCAATGGCAAAGTTGCATTAAGTAATGGATTGATTTAGTCACTGAAACATCTTATAGGATCTTCCCCCACTTAACTTTGCCATCTTAAATCAGAAAACAAAGTGAAAAAAAGAACAATGTCATCCTCATGAACAGAACAAAGAGAAGGCAGCATTAGATGCTTGAACTAGTGGCTCTTACTCTCAAGCCTCAGTCAAGATTCCTTTGTCAAATTCGTTCATCCAATGGGATAGATAAACCATATGCATAAAGGAATCAAGAAAAAAGGAGATCAAAGAACGTCATTTCAAGGAAAAAAAATTATTTCTGAATTGTGACCAAAGCAAATTTGGACTGAGAATTTGACAGGGTACATTTTTACAAGAACTGCTGCTTTCTCTGATCAAAGGAATACGACAGCAGCACTAAACAATCTTACAGGTCATAATCTGAATACCTCAAACACATCAGGAATTCTTTTCTTGAGCAGAAGGAGTTTTTCAATCCCATTCTTTCATCGTTCTGATTGTATTTCACTCACCATGTGAACTAGGAAGCTGCATCAAGTACTTTTCAGGCCAGCAACTCAATAATTGGAGAGTACCCCATCTAGTCATGAACCTTTCATGGTCTAGGACAACTTGGATAGATTCTTGTACCATATTCAAAACACAAACAAGTCCAAACAGAAAATGCCTTGCGACCATAACTGAAATTCTAAACATTGCAACTATAATTGAATTCCAAACACAGCTAGGACATTCACATGTAATCAAAAGTCAAGCATCACATAAATAAGCTTCCTTTTGGTTCAATGATTCAGATTTGAATGCAAAATCACAGCATATGCTACGTGATCGTTCTGCAAGAGTCTAATAAATATGGACTAACTTGAGCCTCCAATGACATATTCACAATAATACATGATAGAGAATTGACAAAGTTATCCAACATACTGAATAGCATATAGAATATCAATACCTTCAGAACCCTAAATGCTCCACTTCATCTATGACCTTATTGATGCTGCATTGATTGCATTTGAAAAATGAAATTGTAAGGACCAAACTGATATCCTGGAAGTGTTCCTCCAAGCAGATTTTGCTCCTGCAGCTTGGATCCATATGAGGATATCCCACAAAAAGGTGTCGTCAACAAATTGTCATTTGCTGGATTATAAACTGTGGCTATTCCTTCATTTTGTTGTTTCCAGTCAAATAAACCTTTAACCGTGCCAGCCGTTTTTGGTTGTGCCTGAGATTGCATGGTTGTGGTTGAGTGATCTGGAGATGATAGCCTTTTGTTTTCTGGTGATGGAGATTTGGCATCTGGAAGATTGACAGTAGTGATATCATGGATACTAGATCTTCTCTTATCCTTCCCTCCAGTACTTTGCCTAATAAAATACTTTTGAGCATGGCTAGCCACCTGAGTCGGCGTCCTAGTAGTCACATAATTGCGGGAGATATTTCTCCAATCCCCTTTACCATACTTTTGAAGACCCAAAAGAAACTGCCTGCAGTTTATGTCAAGTATCTCCAACATAAGACACCAAAATATGAAAACTACACACATAGTTGAATGAAAGAGACATTCTTTGAAAAGCAAGTTTTAAACTAATTCGACTGCGCATTGACAAATTCAAATTGTTGAATTCCATTATAAAAGATTTATAAGGAACAATAAACTTAGGTCTATCATAAGCTAAATGCCAAGTTGGTCATTGATCTCATCTCAATTACCTCAGCAAGACAGAAAATTCTACTACAACTCAATTCAAGCAAAAACAACATAGAAAACAGAACAAGGGAAGTGAAAATTAACTCGCCTCCAAAACCTTTAACACACAACCAGTTTTCGTTAACTATCACTATTGCGAAATTATAATCAAGACACATTAGCTTTACAGCCAAAGAAATGTAACTTACCTGTGCTCCTCCTCAGTCCATGGCACTCCTTTCTTCCTTTCCTGCTCGGAAGGCCGAGTCGCCGTGCCCCTCTTGCCTCCAGGACTATAAAATTGTTTCAATCCATCATACCCTTGATTACTTACCCACTCTAAAGTGAAAGAATCACTGTTATATCCAGGAATCGGGATCAGTCCTGCTTCTATATCACAAACATCTTCCTCCAATTCCCTATACTGTTTGATGACATCATCCACAGTCTTGCCTGGAATCAAGGCTGCCACCTTCAGCCATCGATCAGGCGTATCCTTGTCATACAAAGCCAAAGCATTCTCAAACTGTTTGTTCTCCTCTGGGGTCCATTTTGTTCCCTCGCCTTCTTGAAACAACCAGTTTGAATTCTGCAAATACGAGGCCGGACACAGAATTCCAATACCCCGATTCATAGTTGTAGGTAATCACAATATACAATCAAAGCAAATAACTTGCATGCCAAAGATGATTTATAAACACACAAGATACTCACTTTTATTTTTTTCTCTCCCTTTGAATTCAAAGAGAGAGAATCACCAAATGGGAAATGCAGAGAAGTGGAGAATTTTATGACCAAATAGCCATTCGATTAGAATCTTGAGAAAACTTTTTTGTTTTAACAAATTGAGGAATCTTGAAAAGTTTGCAACTTTCCAAAACTCAAGGAAAATTCTTGAAACAATAACAACAAATAAGCAGATCTTAATTTTTATTCCAATAATAACCCAAGTACTAAATCATAACAATTTTTTTTAAAAAAAAAAACTTTTTAAATTTCAAAATAGAAAACAATACTCTACCGTGAATTTTGGAACTTTGAAGTTCAAACTTCAACCCCAAAAAATATGGGATTAAGACTTCGCCTAAAAAGATACCAAAAGACAGCGGCAAAAGCAAAAAGACCCAACTGAGTTAAAAAAAAAAACTGGTGCTTTGCTAGCTTTTTTTTTTACATCTTTTCACTGTGAACTAAAAGGGAAAGAAAACAACAACAAAGTAGTAGTGCCTTGGAGAACAAATATATGCCAGCTCTTTCTCACTACTGCTTCTTGCAAGAGAGTGATCTACGGGAAAGAGAAATGAGCAAGAGAAGAAAGAGAGTGAGGTCATAGGTGTTGAGTTGCGATTGGTGGATAGCTTGTTTGTTTGTGGGCTTTGCCGCTAAAGAAAAGTTTCTTCCCTTAATAATATGTTAGAAGATGGAGAGAAGAGAAATGAAATGAGAGTGGCCAAATCAAAGTTGAGAATTGACAGTGACAAGCTGTGATTGGCTTAGGTGGTGGAAGAAGAAAGCAGTATCCAATTTTGACAATGCTGACGCATGTTTAATTAAATGTTTGTGGGAAGTGCTTCTGTTTTATTCGTAAAAACCATAACTAGTTTAGTTCATTCATTAATTTATGGTTTATCATGTGAATAAATGAGTCCCTTTTCAGCGCGCTTAGTTACTTTTTTGAAAAAATAAATAACAAAATTGATGATTAAAAAAACCGTTTAATTATAGAGATAAAATAATTTAAAATATTTAATTTTGTATATCTTAAAGATAATTTTTAACTAATTTTCATGTCCCTGTAAAAAAGGACAAAGAGAATGGAGATGAAGACACAAACATTTTTTTTTTCATATATATCAATTTTAAAATTTTTAAAAATAGTTTTAAGAATGCAATTGATGCATATGCAACCTAATAGAATAACAATAGCACAGAAAATATGGAAATTTTAATGAACAAAAAGAATTATAGAATGAACCTTAAATTAAATGGTGTCGAGTTGCAATCCAATTAAAAACATGTTTTGTAATATAATGCAGGATGTGTTTTGTAAAAGTACTTTTTAAAATGAAAATATTTTTTTATTTTTAACATCAAACATCAAAATTATCAAAAAACATATGAAAAATTATTAATTTAAGTCTTTTCTAGACAAAAAACGATTGAAAAAGTAATTTATACTATAGGTTGAATCGCAAAAACATACACATCCGAAGTCTTTTACTTGACCTAAATTGAGTAATTGTAGGAATGTATGAGTGACATTACTATTCTATATCAAGGATAAATGTACGTGCATGCATGTGTATAAACTATCCCTATAATATGATCGTATCTAGGTTTAAGGATGATAATTTTATCTAAATATGATACCAATCTAAATCAATCTGAATAAGTGGCTTTCTTTATGTATTTACCTTACCTGATGAGTAATGGATAGAGCAAAGATATTATCAAACCCAACTAACACACACACACACACACATATACATACATACATATATATATATATATATACATACATATATATATACATACATATTATTTTTATCTAGTAATAAATAATACTCAAATAACGGGTACTCAAAAATCAATAAATAAAATATCAATATTTAAATTTTTTACCCGTTAGATAATAAATAAGATATAAATATAATAGAAATCCGACCTATAAGTATCCATTTTCATACTTACCAAGCATCATTCTTGGCATGCCAAGTGAAATAGGCCTGGTTGGAAAGATATCAATATACAAGTTAGCCCAACACAGCTCCTTAATGGGCATTATCATGTTAAATCATGAGCTGAACCACATGTCGATATAATTAAAAATAATATCTAAAAAAGAAGATATTTTTAGGTGAAGTGTACTATAACATGAGTAAAATCGCCATGGATTATAATAATATTTCTCTTATTTTTTCATCCTTATTATAATCTAGGCATCAAACTTTTATTCTTTTCAATTTTGTCATTCAATATTGTGTTTCTTAGGAATTAGAATTGATGATTTGTTTCGTTTTGCTTTTATATTGAGTTATTATAGCCTCAATAAAATACCTTAACATTAGGTTGATGCTTGATTCTAAGAGAAAATCATGATTTTGTTGCTTGTAAAGAATTGAAAATAAAAGGACCAAGATTGATAGAGTGGAAAATATATGGGATTTTTTATACTGATTATTTAGCTCTTTATAAGAATTTTTTACTTGGGAAATATTTTTCACCTTACCTTTTTGTCCTTTTACTTTGAAATAATTATGTTTTAATCTATCATATTCTTTATATTTTAGTCCCTAAGTTGTAAGAGGAGAGAGAGTCATTAGAAAACAACGAAGAAAAGAAAAGAAAATTTATTGGTGAGGTTTTGTTAATGATAAAAAGATAAATTAGTGTTAGTGTGTTCATTTGATGAGAGGTTTACCATTAATGTGTTTTATAGCTTTTGTTTTGCTAGAAAAAATGAATTAAGGTTCAGATAGAGTTTTTTTCTTCAATTTAATTTGTGTTTTTAAATAGATTTATGTGTTTTGAATTGATAAATTAGTTTACTGTGGTTCTTAAAGTGTTTATTAGATGTTTTTTAATATGAAAATAGTTTGAAGAATGAATTTTTTGTCCAAAAAACCTCAGATAGATTTTTTGACCATCTTTTTAATGGCTAAAATACGAGTAAGCAAATGACATGTTATTTACCACAACAAACGATGCATTGTTTGCTTAAAAAAACAAAAAAGAGTAGACAACATATCATATCCCCTTTAGCAAAAAACAATTTAAAGCTAGTTATGTAGGCCTAACCTTGTTGGTCCGTCCACGCTTGCCGACCTTTTTTTTGTTAGGCTTAGCACGCCAAGCCCATATCTTTGGCCCAGACACTAGCCATTTCTATTTTTTTTTCAAAAAAATAGTTGTTTTTTTATTTTCAAGGAAATGTTGATGAGAGGAGTACCGTTGATATGTTTTTTAGCTTTTGTTTTGCTAGAAAAAAATAGATTAAGGTTAAGATAGAGTTTCTCTCTTCAGTTTAATTTGTGTTTTTAAATAGATTCATGTGTTTTGAGTTAATAAATTAGTTTATTATGGTTCTTAAAGTGTTTATTAGATGTTTTGATATGAAAATAGTTTAAAGAATGATCTTTTTGTCTGAAAAACTCCAAATAGATTTTTTGACCATTTTTTTAATGGCTAAACTATGGGTAAGTAAATGACATATTATTTACCACAACAAAGAATGCATTATTTGCTTAAAAGAAAACAAAAAAGAGTGGATAACATATCATATCCCTTTTAGCAAAAAAAAAAAAAAAAAACAATTCAAAGCCAGTCATGCTAGCCTAACCTTATTGGCCCACACATGCCGACCTTTTTTTGTTGGGCTAGACACGTCAAGTCTATATCTTTGGCTCAAACACTAGCTCTTTCTATTTTATTTTTTCAATAAGTTCTATTTTAGCACATCGAGCTTGAATGAGTTTAATGATATTGTAAAAAAGTTATTCTATTTACCGGTACGATATGTAAAGCAAAATATTATTTTAATTATAGCCACACTTACTGGTAGGATATGTAGAGCAAAAAGTTTAATAAAAATATTTAGGACTTTTAAGTTTTAATTTACTCTTCAATTTTTTATATTAATTTTGGAGTTCTTTTTATTATCTTATATTAAGAAATTTAAGAAAAATATTAAAAATGAAGGTTAATTTTTTACATTATTTTTTGACTTGAAATAACTTTTTGGATGATTTACTTGAATTAATTTTAAATTGAAAATATATTTTAATGAAATTTAATTCTCCCAAACAAATATATTCTAATGTAATTTATTCATAAAATCTTAATATCTATTTCAAGCATTTCATCTTATTTTTAGGATTTTCCTTTTGATTTCAATCTTCTCATCTGCTACTTAAAAGAATTTCAAGTATTTCATCATATTTTTAGGTTTTTCTTAAATTAAAAAAAAAAAATTTTACGAATAACTCAAAAGTAACTCAATACCAAAATATTGTGAACAAATCATGGAAACTAATATGATGTTGCAATTGGATTTGCTCAATAAGATTAAATAACAATTTATAGCTGGCCTATTTTTATTTTTTATTGTTCATAAGGTGTGTAAAAGTACACTTTGGTGCTATGAATTTTGAACCTTTTCATTTTTAGTTCCTATGTTTTAGGACTTTCACATTTCACTCCGAAAATTCTTTTATTTTATGTTTCATTCTCTAGAATTTGGATAAGAGAGAGAAAGTCATTGAAAAATGAGAGAGAAAAGAAAAAATTATTCATTTGCCACATTCTAGTATATAAAAAAAATTAATTCGAGTGTCAACGAGAATTCCCTTAAGCAAAAGAAATGTTATTTAGATATTTCTTATTTAATTTTAATTTTGTGTGTTTTAACTGATTTAAAGGTATTTTGAGATTAGAAATTTGTTTATTATGATTCATAAAGTGTTTATTACGTGTTTTTAAGATGAAAATAGCTTGAAAATGAGTTTTTAGTTACAAAATAATCAGGATCTATTTTTCTAGCCATCTCTCTTCAATGATTGGATTTTGAGCTAGACGAACAACACTTCATCTATCATTATAAATGAAGTATTGTCTATTTTATTTTTTAAAATTATAATAATAAAAGAGTGTATATATATATATATATATATATATATATATATATATATATATATATATATATATATATATATATATATGCTTGGTGCATGGCCTTTTTGGTCCACATATATTAGGCTTTTTTACATTTAGGTCGGGCACTCAATCCCAATTTTTTAGGCTTAGGCTCGTAGCCTCTTTCTTTTCCTTCTTTTTATTCCTCTATTTTTTTAGATCTTGTTTAAAATGCATTATAAATCAAATAGTTAATATAGCATTTAAATTATTATTCAATTTTGATATAGTCTCAAATAATATTATATATTTTGATGGGAATGCCTGTTGAACCTTCAATCAAGTACAAAATATTTAAGTATTATTTTACTAGAACTTGCTTTTGAGATCATGATAATTTTTTATTTAAAAAACAATGCTTCAAACTGAAAAATAACTTTTCTTAAAATAATAAATAGATACATTAATATGAAAATAAAATTTAGATTGAAGATATATATTTTTTCTGCTTATTTGAAGTGTTTAGATTTTTATAAAAAAATTGTGGCGTCGTTATTTATTGAAACGTAAGTTGATTTTTTTTTGTGAACCTCAATTGTACTCTTTGATTATTTTAATATATATGGGATGATTCCCATTTTCACGAAAACATAAAACAAATAAAATATTATATCAAAATTAATTATACATGATGAAACCTTAAGAAATCAATTAATGTATTGTATGGAATCTACCTCAACGCACTAGCTATATGTAACCTCGTATCTTTCGGACATGTTAACAATTTCCCTTTTCTCAGTAATTAGGTTGATGAGTACTCCTGGATGCATTAATGTTGCTTCTTTTCTTCTTTATTACCGTCAAACCAAACCTTAAATCCCACTTAAAATGAATTTGACGATCGATATTGTATTCAAATTCGCTGTTTCTTAAAAAAAAAAAAAACTCCCTAACAAAATTCAAATTTATTTATAAATCCCTAAATGTATAAAGCAATCATTTCATATTTCTTTATTATCAAAGATATCCTTAATTGTAGTAGTAAACTTAAAATCAAATAATGATTAACTTATATACATGTAATCTGTCACAAATTAAGTCACATCGTGTGAATTAAGGCATGCTTGCTTGTAATAACTATGGATTAATTACTAGTAATATTCCTTACAAGGCACTTGTTTAGTGGTTAAAGTGAATCGTTAATTTCTTCTCTCAACTTTATGGATTCAAGATTTCAAATCATGGAACTCAATACCATGACAAATTATTAATTTTTTTTTTAAATTTACCAAATTGATGCAAGGAATTGTTAGAGATGATTCTTTGACATTGTATTAGAGTCTTAATGACCAAGCGGTCACAAGTTCGAATCTCACCATCCCTATTTATTTGATAAAAATTAAGCACAAGGTAATATGAGTCTGTGCAAGTTTCAAGTTTAAAGGGCTTTCACTTGAGGGGGTGTATTAAAAAATAATATAAATTATATATTAAGATCTTACCTAACAGGTTAAACTATTGATAATCTATCAAATTATCTATCAAAAAAAAAAAAAAAATATTCTTTACATGATTATGAGAAATAGTATATTTATTTTTAGTTTAATTATAGTTATTGATAATCTTAGGTTAGCTTGCACATCAATAAAAATAATTTTCTTTGGATAATTTTGAGAGCATTTCTTTTATATCGATATAGTGTATTCATAAAAATAAATTGTTCAAGGTTTGAATTCACTAAATCAAAATAATAATCCGAGAAAAAATCCATGAAGTACTCCGATGAAAAATGTAGAGGAATTAAAGTACGTCATTGGAAAAACTAGTGTCGATTTTGATTAAATTGGCGACTAATGATTGGAAATTAAAGACGGCTACAAGACAGTTATATGATTGGAAATCAATGATGATAATGATCTGATTCCTCTCCAAGTTTGGCCTTCTCGTCTGCAAGGCTTGAGCTCCTTTCTGTCAACTGATGCCCTGAGGGTATATATCTCGTTTTCTAGGCCTTTCCGACCCATGAATAATTCCTCGATATACTCTTCCAGCTAAAGCCTAAACTATTTTTTATTTCTTACAGCATGTTTAAACCTTTAGATTTGAATTTAAATTTAATTATATCTTTTAATAAAATTCATATTTAAAATCATTTTAAGTGTTAAGAATTGAATTTCAAAACAAATTCAATATCTAAAACTATTACAAAAATAAATCAAAGATCAACTCATTTAATTTACAATTCCAAAGGAAAGAAATTTAATATTAAACTAATTTTTCAAAAACTCCTATGTAGCTTTTATTTTTTAAAAATATATAAAGAAATTAATAAGATGAATATAATAAAATTAATATAGGAAATAAAAAACTGAATTTTATAAATTTTAAATACGTGAATATTTAATTCCAATCAGCCTGGTTTTTATTCAGCGGAGTGTGGCTGGAATGATTGGGACTTCATCACGAAGGTGGTTTCCATAAATAGAAATGTTCTTGTTTGCCGTATTTAGAAGTAGCAATTAAATAATTACTAGTAATAATTAATCCAACAAGCATGTGCAGTGTTGTCGGGTAGTGCTGACCCGACATTCTATAATTCAACTGCACTTACCATAGAGCATACCAGCACTGTTAACCACGTTGTTGCCGGGGTAGATTATGATAATGTTTTATATTGTGTGGAATCTAACTATAAAAAAAATATAGAATTTTTATTTTTTAATTCATAGATTATTTTTTCAACTACTTGAACAATGCACGACATGCCAAAATATATGATATAAGTAAATTAATGTCCAGTATTATTTGTTATTATATACTTTATATATCCTTTTCAAGTAATATATATATTTTTATTTCACCTGTCGTTATTTGTTTGGTGTAATGCAAACATAAAAAAACTCATTATGAAGCATAAAGAGGACTCAAAACGTTATAAGAAAATAGATTTTATTATTATTATTATTATTTTATTCCATACCTGCATCCCGTTCTGTGCAGTTCAAACATTCTCAAGAGCTAATTTTCCTTCTGTGAATACAGGGCAGTAGTGCTCGACGCAAAACCATGTTGCAAGAAGGATAGAATTGCTAATTCAGAAGTTCTCCTTATGAAATTGGAAACGGGTTGATGAATCTAGAGTAAATTCTTGGCAAAGCTCTCTCAGTGTTTTGACAAGCAGAGCGCTTCCACAGTAGAAGACACCTGCAAACCGAAACATAAAGAAATATATAAAGGATATCTAAGTATAAAACGGAGCTTAATTACAATTTTGGTTGATGTGGAAGCTGATCACTCGAAGCCATCTATTATTGTCGAATAAAAAAACAATCTCATAACTTAAGAACATGAAAATTCATTATAGCTTTATCCTCACCTATCCGAGAAGACTTGTGCGTTTCTGCCATTTGAGCGAACACCTTTCTCCAGTTGGGCCTTGCAAAATGCGTTCTTATCTGTCACATTCTATTGCATGTTAGGAAAAAAGATTCAAAAGTAAACATATATAGTATATTAGTATATATATAGTCGATGATGCAGTGGCCTGTCAAACTGATTTGTACCCGGCTTTGGGAGACAACATCAAGTCCATTCTTTGCATGCTGCAGTTTTTGTACCATGGCAATAAGTGCAGACCTTGCATCTCCTTCTTCATACACACTAGTCAAGTAGTTGTGCATTTCTATTATATGCTGATATATTCAAAAGTGTCAATAAAATTACTGGTTAGATTAGAGCATCAGCGAGGGTGAAAAGTATGTAAAAGGATGACTTTTTCAGCTATCAAAAACTATACATTATCATCATAGTCTGCAACATCGTCCATGACACCCTTAAACCAATCAAAAGAGCTTTGTTCTCTTGTGACCCAGTAAAAGTATGCTCTTTCTGTACATCGTCGGTCCTGAGTGCAATCATGTGTTAGCCGAAATGATTTTCAACTTATTAGTCTAAGCAATCTTATGGAACAGATATTTGTTTGGTTCTGCATAACCTACCTTCATCGAATCGGCTGCACTTGGTTTGATGCCATTAAGGAGATCCTTCAAAATGCTGATAAAGGGAGTTGCTCCGATTCCTAGACCTATGAGCAATAGGATGTCGAACTTCTTGTAATTCTGAGCTGGGGCTCCGAAAGGTCCTTTGATCAGGATCTTTGGGAATCTGCCATAAGAAAAAAAGGGGCTATTATATTTCTAGTTTTAAAAAACTGTCGAAGAGATCAGTTAAGACTTAATTTACTCACGTTGCTTGTATCTGATCATAATTCGAGTTTGACATTGCTATTGTTTCCAATCTATTTAGCCTGCCTTGTTTTTGTTTCGCAGCAGGTGGGGCCTCACAGACCTGCGAAATATAACATTCTTTAAGTATATAATTTGTATTTCTCATCTCAATAAAACAGCTTCATTTGCATGGATATTGTGAAACACCAATTAAGCCATAACCTTTGCAAATAAGTTTTTGAGTTCTGTAGTCCAATCACCCACGGTTCTTATGTGGACACTCAAATTGTTATCTCCTGGTGCAGAAGTGATGGAGAAGGGATGCCTGTAAGCAATAAGAACTGGGATTTTTTTATTAAATGGCATGGAAAGCATTCTAATGAAGTACTGGAGATCAGTTTATTACCATTCAAAACTTGACAAATCCGGGCTCTTGATGAAGAGGTACATTCCACTTTCGTACTTAAATCCTGGAGGCTTGTTCATGTAAAGAGCAAGAACATTCCCTGTATATATAATTGCCTGTAATTCCCAAAGTACATGATGAGTTTAATGAATTAATATCAGGGATCAGGAAAGCAAGTGATTTGAGGAGAATAAATCTCACTAATACAGACCTTAATGACATCAACCTGGTGATGGTGTTCCTGATATTTTGTCGAGATTCTCTCTGTGGCATAGAATACTACTGGGCCAATGAGATACATCCATGTCTGTGAAAAGTTAGATTACACAATTAGTTTCAGCAACCTCATTAACCCATGTTCAGAAGAGAAATTTTGTTGTCACGAAAATATTGCATTCAGAACTGTTGGAGCACAAATGGCAGAGAAAGTTATGCTTAATGAACAAGTAGCTAGCTGAGGATTGCACATACCGTTTTGGCATACCAAGGTTTTTCAAAGATTAAGAAGTAGCCATGCAAAAAACATAGCAGGTATGCCAAGGCCAGCAACTGATGCGCATACCAGAAAGCATTAAACCCTGCCAATTTGTGAAACGCCCCTGGTAACTTAACGACATTCTTTCGGAAATAGTGTGTTGCCAATGTAAATGAGAACCCCATTACAAGGATAATCAGAATTCCGGTGACGCCTACACTACTTCGTATGAAGAACCAATAAGTTGGCTGTTGGTAATTGAACAATGGTCCAGCATATGCCATGAATTTGTCTTTTGGGCATGAACTCAACAACGGAATATTACAAAGCATATGTGCTAGAGTATGAGCTACAGTCGCAATTACTATGGCCAAAGCAATGTTTTTGTGAAAGTTTATGTTGTCATCAAAAGGGATAAAGGTGCCGAGAAATGACGATCTAAGCTTAGTGAGTGTTCTTCTGCAAACAGGAAGAAGAATGAGAGCCATATTCAACTTGAGAGTCTCCGCGGAAGCCTTGGCAAGACAGACACAATAACTTGAGATTTTGAATAGGGGTGATTTCTCGAATTCCTTAAACTTCCAAATAAAAAGTGCCAAGTTTACAGCTAACCATAACGTCATAACCCATATGCTCCTCCAATTCTCATGAATATATTCTACTGACAGCGACAATGATTTGGTAACAGGAGTCCGATATCTTCTTGGGATCATGGCTCTTGTGAGAGTATGTGTGCTTCTATTGAGCTTTGTGGTAATTTGATCTTCATTATTCACCATCTCTCTTAGTAGAGTTTCTAGCTGCCATAGCTGCAAAACTAGAACAAATAGAGTTTCTAATTGCCACATTGTCTCAGAATTTGAAACCAGAGTTTTTGCATTAATACTAACCCCTATATATCCAAGATGATCAGGATCAAGCTCTTCCATGATTAGAGCTGCATAGACTGCCGCGTACTGTTTAAGATTTGTGAGCTTGTTTGCGGAGGCACTTAACACTATAATCTTTAGCATAACGTAAACCAGGAAATCGAAATATCATGATCAGGAGGAAGAATAATAATAATAATAAAAAGAATAATTGTGCACGAGGACAATATAACCATACACACCTCCTTCACTTCCTCCTCCGATAGCCTCCCATCGCCATTCTTGTCGCACCTAGGACATCATTATGTCAGCTTAATGTTGCACCATATTTTAGCTGTCTAGACTTCAAGGGGGGGATTTCTTACATATCAAAAAATATTCCAAGTCGAGAATCAAGATCTTGTTTAGTCATGTCTTCCCAAAACAATTTCAACTCATCTTTTGTGATCCCATTTGCGGTGAATATATTCTTACGCCTAGCAATTGCGTCAAATATTTCTCCAGCAAACTCTTTTGAATCTCCTAGTCCTGCAAAAAGGAATCAAGTATCGATTTGTGTTTGTTATTTTTGAAAAACAGGATAATGCGCACACGCTCAACAACGAAAGATTTCAACAGCATACCAATGCAGATTCCAAATTTGTCCTTTGGGAGCCTTTCATCAACTGCAAATTGATCAAAGCGCCTTTCGATTGATCTCCATGCATCCATTTCCTTTCCTGTCACTGTTCTATCAAGAAACCTTAGGCTTTTAAGCCCTCTAGCAGCAGATGATGCTGTCCTTTCCATCTTGGGGCGAGGAGGTTTCGAAGAGAGAACACCATTCTTCCTCAAGGCACTGCTTGTAGTCCTTCTGAGGGATGCCCCAAGATTACTTGCACTCCACTTGATAGATGCGCCAACAGGTCCTCTGGGTGGAAAATGTTTTTTTGGTTCATCATTGATAGGAACTTCCACCATCCTATCAATTTCAATGTTTTCGAGCATCCACTTTTTTGATTCTGTTCTGTTACCCATGAACACTATGATAGTTCTCTCTTCACTTGATCAAACTAAGAAAAAAAGGAGAAAAAAAATGGAGGATGTTGGAAGAGGGTGAGAAAACATAAAGGATCTGCTAAAGATTGAGAGGGCGACAGAGAGAAAGAGAGAGGTTTCTTTTATATGAAACGGTCAAAATGGCGTGCAAGGAGGGAAAGATTACGAAGGTAAAAGCTAGTTTGATTAGTTATTGGCCTAAAAATAGGAAGCAACAGGATCACCTCAAACTTCCAACCTTTAGGACAGCTTGTGCGTTGGACGAGGAGCAAGCTAACTGCCAAGTTTCACCCATAAAATGATACATAATTCCACCCACTCATTTTGTGCACCAAGTTTAGTGGAGGATACAATTACTTATTTTAACATTTACGTTCTATCATATGTAGTATCCAGCCAGTTTAGAACTACTAATCTCTCTAGCTATCATGGGATCCAAACTTAAGCATACCCTCTTTCAGGACTTGATGCTGCAAATAAAAAAAAGAAAAGAAAAGAGGATGGTATGTAGTAGGAGTAAATGTTATATCTGGACTATTATGTTATTTGTTTCTTTCCTGCAAAGAGGGATCAAGAATGGGAAATACAGGGTGCAGTGCCAGGGAGGGAAAGACAGTTGCTGCATCAATATTATAAGGATTGGAGGGGTTCATATCAGCAATTGGACAGTGAACTTCAATAAAATGTGAAGGTTCTTTCAAATTCTAACAAACAGTTCAAACGATATACAAACAATTGAACAGGCTTAATTAGCCACCGAATTTTCAATATATATTCGAGAATCTTTTTTTATTCAAACTCGCTTGAGAAAATCTTTCAATTTACTCAAGAAAAAAATAGGATCTTTAACTCTAATTGTTTTATTTTTATGTTTTTTGTTTTTTACATACTCTTCTCTTTTTGAGTATTGAATCTTTCTCCCCTGACCAAGTTTTCTGATCCACTACTGCTTCTATCTTTCAGCTATTGAATTTCTTCACATGGTTTCAACATTTTGGAAGGTCGCTTGGCGGCGGTAGAAGAGACTCCTTAGGGCCTATGCCATTGTCTACCAAGAACGCCATCTTAAGTCCCCATGTAGTGTGCACCTCTAGATGGCAATGCATGAACCAAACTCCTACAAGAGATGCAAAGAAGAAAATCAGAGAACATGAAATTAAACAAACTTGAAAATGCCAAGCTCTGTACTTCCAAACGAAAACATTAAACAGCAATTACCTGGATTATCGGCGCGAAATCTTATCGCCACCCATCCACCAGAAGGTACTCCAATTGTGTTCCGTTCAACAGGATCAACGAGGTTAAATTTCTTAGTATCAGACTTCGGATTGTAATTCCCTACTCCCCTACCGACAGCAAAGAAATTGAATCCATGTAAATGGATCGGATGGTTCTCAGGGGATATGATCCCAGTATCTTGCATAACAAGTTGGACTGTCGAGTTGTAGCTCAGCCTATAAACTTTAGTTCCACTTTTGGTCTGTAAATTTGTAGGTGGAGTGCCAGTGTAATTGAAAACATGCGGTGGCTTTGCAGGAAAATCATTGGTGAACACACCGCTGATGTTGAAGAAATGTGCTTGGAGCAGGGCAGTGGTCGGCATCACAAATGTGACATTGTTAATACTAGCAACAACCCTGCTGCCATTACCAGCTTTGCAACTTGGACATGGGTTAACTCCTAGACCAACTGTAAAGAAAAGGTTGTGATCAACGTTCAATGGGACTTGGGCAGGAAATTTTCTTGAGTTAAGGCTGCGTAGAGAGTTGGTAAATTGGTTGGCAACTGCAGTGGCATTCTTTGGAGGTGGGGTGGTGAGAGTTGTAGGGGAGTTAGCAAGTGCTCCTGAATACTGCAAAGTGGCTGTCGCTGTCATGTTGTCCACAGCAATTGGAGAATCCATGAACGGGGAGGCAGCAACCAAGTACTTGCCTGTATTTTTGTTAGTTGTGACAAGGACATTGGTGGTCTGGCCTGGGGCAATTAGGACTGTATCGGTTTTGAATGGTTTAACATAGGTGGCATCAACTTCGACGACTGTAAGCTTATGCCCTGCAATTTTGAAGAAGAGCTCTTCATTGAGTGCTGCATTGATCAACCGTAGCATGTAGGTCTCGCCACTTTTGACTGGCAATGTGAAACCGCCTGCATGAATCCAAAAATCTTTCTGTATCAGACATTTATTAGAAAGCAAGCATTGACAGCCAGAACTTTCAAGTATATCTTATGGTATTTAATCTTAGTTGAATACCCTGTGAAGAACAAGCTGAGACAGCTCCTGGATGGCCGTTAATTGTGTGAGCATCAGAGACATTTGGAGCTAATCCAGATTTAAGAGCCTCGTTGATCACAGCTTCAGTATCTGATTTCCACCATTCAGCTGCAATTTCACGTCACCACACTAGTCTCAGGTTACATATTTAATAACCATGAACCTTAAATATTTGAATTATGGTCGGAATGCACATAATTTCAAAAATATTAGTGAAAGAAATAACTATAATGTATCGTGCTCACCTAATACAACAACCACTTCTTTATGAGGAGCTGGGAATGGGTAGGGGATGCCGCGTTTAGGCAAGACAACCAGGGCACCATGAACTGTGGCCCTTAGCCAGAGAATATGTGCGTGCCAAAGAAGTGTGCCCCTCTGACCAGTGATTGTGAAATTGTAGACATAGCTTTGCCCTGGCTGAATGGGGCATTGTGTAATGTATGCTGGTCCATCAGCCCAGCCCGTTCTTAGTTGCCTAATGCCATGCCTGCCGAATACCAAGAAGAATCCGCATCGGAATCATTCATGATCAATTGAAGTATAACTGTTATACAGGGTTTGTTTCGTTAGCTTACCAGTGAATAGAAACATTATATTTGACATGGTTAACAACTTTTACAAGAACTGTATCGCCTTCTCTGGCATACAGAGTGGGTCCTGGGAAGCGGCCATTGACGGTAACAATCGGCTTCCTAGAGCATAGTCTGGTAGTATTTTTCATCACCACCTGTTGAAATGATAGGTGAAATATTTAAGCTCATTTCTACATCAAATGTATATAATTCAAAGGTCATGACTGCTAAACTGTCCATATTGTTTAATTTGTTGTGACAAATTACATCACTACAGTGATTTTAGATCTTACCACCCTTTTCCTATTTAATATTTTTTTTAATGGTTTCTTGAACATATATATATATATATATAGTGAGAGCTTTCTGCTGCTATTATTTAACCATAAAGTAAGCATGAGAATAAACTTTTCTGGTATTTAAAATAGTGGCTATAGGTAGGTGGAAACTCTATGATTTCCATTTGAATCATGGACTAGTCAGGAAAAAGATATGGGTAAAGTTGCATGATTTTAAGCCAAGGCAGTGTCATGATGTGCAATGCATCGTGCAAAACATGGCTATCTTCTAATAACGAAATGCATTTCAAAGAAGATTTTCGTCACATGAATGCGACTAATGACCCAAAGCGCAAGCAGTTCAGGCTTTCGTCACATGGAAGCTTGCTACAGCATTTAACTTACATTGAACTTGTAATGCCGAATCCTGCACTCGACCAAAGCGGGGAGGAGGCAGACAGCAAGAAGCATAAAACGGATGAGGCAACCGGAGTACTCCATATTTGCTGACTTCGAGACCTTTCTTTGGCAATCTCTCTGTTGCTGTTGGTTTCCTTCTTGCTTTCAAGCTTGTTGTCTTCATCCGTGACTGGCTACCTCAACCTTATAAAGGGAATATGGGAATTGCTGCCATGTCGTTTTTCACAGTTAGGTTAGGTGGGTGAGTACATTCTTCGAAAACAAGGATTAGAAGCCTAATCTTACTAGGTTTCTTACATGCTACATAAAGTCTTCTTGTTCATGGATCAACATAGATTGGGAAGCAGACCATGTGTTTTCTAATTTTTGCATTTATTTATTAGGAACCTTGCATGGAAGTTTGATAATTTGGGGGCATAGGAAATCTGAAAATTAAATGATTAAATTTGGCACCCACTTCCCACATATTAATCCTGAAAACATTCTCTTGTCGTACTATTTACTCAAGTAGGTTCACAACAACATAAAAATAGAGTAAAAGAACATGAGGTCAATTGATCAGCAACAGACAAGTCACCTTAAGTAATCACCATTTTCATTTAGTTGCCTTGGAGTTTATTTTATTTTGTTACTCTTTTTTACGACGGCGTGCTCTTCGTAGATGTAAGAACAATATGGGTTATAAGTTGGGTAGGCCAAACTCTCTTTTTCAAAGCGTTACTTGCAGTCCTTGCAAAGGATGTCCCAGGATTACTTGCGGCTCTGAACTCTACTGATGAGTGCTCATCAGGTCCTTTCCACCGTGATGTGTTTTTTTTATATGAAAATCCATGCATGATCCGATCAATATTTTCAATTCAATTCAATGCTTTTGCGCATCCGTCTGTTTTGGGAAAGTCTAAAATGCTGGTTTGTAAAAACCATTGATTTCAAATCTAATAGTAAAAAGGAATCAACTAAATGGCTTGATTCGGCTTAATTATTCAACAATGAATCAAGTTAATATATTTTAATAGCTTGGTTAACCACTTCATATCATAGTTCAATTGGTAAGTAAGCCGGTCGGTGTCCAGTTTATGGGTTTGATTCCTAGCTACAAATAGCAATATATTCTTTCAAACAATAGATGAATGGTTGTTTATTTTTTTCTTTTTAAATAAAAATGAGATGCACGGCCCACGCCTGCGGGCCTCCCCAAACCCACATGTTTGGCTTTATCGTAACACACCATTTGAGTATTTTTTGTTCTATTTTTTTTTTATCTTCTAATGTGAGGTTTTTTTTTTTATTTTAGTTTTTTAGTATTGGGTTGATTGTAAATTAAATTTTATATTTTTTTATTATATAATAAAATAAAATATAAAATAATTTGACCTAGTAGAGCCTATAATTTCTGTTACGGGTTTGACGGGTTAATTAGATTTAATTTAACATGTTTCATTTTTGTCTTTACACTTACACAGTAAACAAGGTCACATAACGGCAACTTTCATATGATTTAATTTAAAACTTGAGCTAAACAAATAGTCATGTTAAGAGTTGTCAAGTTTGAACCATTGTACTTAATTTAATGACAATGCCAAAAAAAATTATATGGTTTATATATTATTTTCTTATATTCCAAAAAATTTTCATCCAACCCACAACGATACTACTGTAGGAAATAAACTAGTTATATCTAAATACATCAACATCCGTTACTCATTTTTACTGACATTAGTATTGTAACAAAAACATTCTGCTTTGTTAGTGGGATATTTTGTTGCAAATTTTATCTAGGAACATGGTTAATGAAAATATTTGAGGCCAAATTAAAAGTGGATCCATTCACTTTTGGGGTTAAAACTTTGTTGAAATTTAACCTCCAACATAAGCTTTTTAACATAAACCACTAATATGATTTAAATAAATTGTAGATGAATAAAAAATTATTCTCAAAGAACCATTGGTTTACATATTTTAATGAAACTCAAAGCCCTCTATAAACTCTATCCCATATTAGAAAGAAATAAGTTTTTCTTGTGGTTTATTTAGTGAGAATATGAAGAGTTAATATTGAGACCAAAAGGAACCTAATTGTTTAGAGGGAAAATGACACAAGTAAAATGGATTTTGAATTTAAACCCATACATAAGTACGCGTCAACATGATGTGGCTTGGGCCTAAGTTTGAGTTTATTATAAAATAGTTTCTTGTGATGTGAACTCATAAACAAGAAAAAATACAACCCAAAAAGACAAAATCGAATTGAAGATAAAAACTCAATATAGTGATTATCTTGAACCAAAGAATTGAAGCTATTGGATTAACGACCACAACCCGTTGATTATTGAGTGTAAACACGTAAGGGAGTAAATGATAATAATTGTTTTTTATTGCTAATGTAAAATTTTAAATTTAACAGTGTCTTTCTAAGACGGGGCATCCTCTAAAAAGGAGAAGGAGAATATTTTATTTTAGTTAGGGGCCATGGGACAACAATTTGAGAGGATGAATGTAATGTTTGGCAAGGTATAGGATCGTTGATGAGAATGAGGAAGGAGAAGTCAAAGTTTTTGACCTTGTGTTATTCAACTAAGAAGATTGAAAAGGTATTTGATGGGCTTTTTTAAGATATTTTGGTCAAGTCAATTTCAAACTTTCAAGAAGGGGTGACTAAGCCTTGATTAATGTGGTCCAATAAAGGGTTGGGTAAGGAGAGGTAATTTTAGGCCTTTTTTTTCTTCTAATATACAGTTTTACGCTAACAAGTATAAGTTTCAATCTGAATGTTGGATCGAATTGATATTTTATCAAAAGATTTCACAGATCTTATTTTTATAGGGTTAAAATTGAATATCAATCGGAGTTTGGGAAGACCTTAAGATTAAAACTAGAAACTACTATGTGAAAATTGCATTATTTTCCTAGTTGATTTAGAATTATATATCTTTCTTTCTAACTTATAGACTTCCTATAAAGTGGCTTCCTTATTCTACAAGGACATTAGAGGCGACATAATTAGAGCTATTAATTAGCAAGGTTCTCATGTTTCATTAGGATTTAAAAGTCAGTGGTTTCTTTATTTTATATGGACACATGAGAGGTGGTAGCAGAGTTCCAATTTTTACAATGTACACCTTGTTTGTTAAGGCTACACAAAAATTATAAATCAAAAGAATGATGACCAAATTAAAGAATGTGATATTTAGTGAATTGTGATGGAAGAATGTAATTAAAAACAAATAAAATTTCTATAAAAGAGCCAGGAACAAAAATTAGAAATCAAAAGAATAATGATTGAAGTTGAAACACCAACAACAAAAAGGACAAGCTATAATTTTTTTTGGGAGGAGAGAGAAGAGAAGGAAAAAGAAAAGAATAGAAAGACCAATTGACGACAAACTAAATCACCACCAAAGACATGCATCATACAAACAGGAAACAAAACATGACAGTGCTTCCAATGACATGATGAAAGGGTATTTTTGGATAATGAAAGGTGTCGTGGAGGCGTTGCACATGACACCCATAGTGTGTTGGTGTCTCCTGCATGCCTCATAGTGTCGTACATATGCCTGAACTTTTTTTTATTCAAATATCAAATCACCCACAATTTTATATGTTAATAATGAAAAAAACCTTTGGAAAAAGCCCCTTAAGATCATTTTTTTATTTTTTTGACTTCTAAGGGCATTTCGGTCGTTTCACTATACTTTTGATTTTTTATATATATATTTGTCCAAATACAAAATTGCCCTCATCTTACATGATAATAACAAAAAAAAACCATTTTAAAAGTACCAAATTATCCCTTGATGCCAATATTGAAATTTTTTCTTTTAAGAGTATTTTAGAAATTTCACTATATTTTTTAAATTGAAAAAACCATTGCTCTTCTTGAATGTTAATGAAGGAGTTACCCTGTTGTTAAAGTGTTTTCATATCCGTAAGTTTTGCTAATTCATAAGAACACGCGCATCTTAGGGCCTTGACCTCTCAGAAGACCTTAAGATACCGTAATCGGCTTCTATCTGTTGCCAATTTAGCTACAACATGGTAATTTTATACCTGTAACAGGTGGGGGCAGCATTTTTCAGGCATATCGTGATTAATACCTGTAATCTAAAAGAGAAAACTTCATAGAGCCAAGAAGATTGTTCAAAGGCTTGAATAGAAGTGTGATTTTCAGCACAATCCAAGCATGTGCAAGTTTATACAATTCAGAGGATGAAAGATGATGGATAGACACTGTAAAACATACTGATAATTAAGTTTATAATTTTGCATTGATCAGCAAAGCAGTTTCATTTTTAATCATTTCTTTCACATGTTGAGATCACATATAATAGCCAGACACAAGACACAAGTTTGAGAGAGGTCAAGTGTGGTACTGTGGTTAAATCATGTTTTTTGAATTTGTGGTACAATTTGGTCCTTCAATTTGACAAAAATTATAATTTGACCCTAAATTTTTTTAAAAAATCCAGAATGGTCCCTAGAGCATAATTAGATATTCTGGACAGAAATGAGGATGAGTTATGGACATAATTCCACTATAGTCATGAATTTATTATATTTTTAGTTTGATCATCCAATTAGATGAAAATTACAATTTTCACCCTTAAAAATATGATAAAATTCAGATTGGGCCCTAATTATAATATTAGCTTTTACATATTGGTTTGATGAATAATTGAGGGTTATTTAGTGAATTATTACTAATTTTATTATTTGTTTTATTATGGATTAGATTTTGAAAAAACCGTTAGATTTTGGGTTTTTAGAAAAATAACT
Organism: Populus nigra; assembly: GCF_951802175.1. Taxonomy (NCBI): domain Eukaryota; kingdom Viridiplantae; phylum Streptophyta; class Magnoliopsida; order Malpighiales; family Salicaceae; genus Populus; species Populus nigra. The sequence continues at coordinate 19,582,632 of NC_084854.1, forward strand.
AGTTTAGTATAAAAACATATAGGATTATGGAATATACTCTTAGATAAGTGTATTAAATAGGTTATATATTATTTTGAGTCATTCTTGAATATGTCTCATTTATATTCAAATAATCCTGATATTCTACCGGCGGGACGTCAGTAGGATTTCCTTCGGTATCAGCTTTAAGTTCTGTTTTCTTTCGAGTCAGGTGAGTGGATAATTTTCCATATGTATGAGAAATATTATAAATATTTGATTTGTTAATATGAATTTGATCATGCTTCTTGATAATATATATGTTGATTATTATCCTTGTTATGATAAAGTACGATCAATTGTTAAATCTAAATTCTTGATATGAACCAATATATATTTGAATTGACTTCTAAATTGATAGCTTCTTATTTAATTGATGTAATGAGTTGAGCCTTGAGATATGAATATGTCTGTTTGATTATGATTATGATTATGAACCTATAGTATGCTAATCAGAATACCCATGCTAACAGGGTAATGTTAGTCTTTGTGCATATCGTATCTGAACCTTAGTTGGTTGGGGGAGTCATCAACCTGTGTGGACTGATCATCCCACAGTACGGAGCCTCATGCTCATTCCATTTTGATTTTCTGACGAGTTTTACCATATGATATTCTTGTTATGGCCTATTTGAGAAACCTTCCTATAAGAACATAGAGCCATAATTGTATATATATTTCTCATTGTTATATTACCTCGTGTGTGTGTATAGAACGTTATCTACTCACTGAGTTGTTGAACTCACTCTTTCATTATATACATTTTCAGGCTTATAGCTTGTTAGCGGATTATTTTTATTGAACCTTCCGAATCTGCTTTATGGTTGTAATTTGTACCTTTCTTTTTGTCTAGTTAGTGCTCTAAAACTATAAAATTATATGAAGTCTTGTATTAATACAATCAAATTATATTATGAAGTTTATTTTGTTATTAGCGCTGCGTTGAACTCTAATTGAGTTTTGAAAGATAAGTTTGTATGTAAGTTTGGGTTCGCATAGGTATGGAATCTTGGAGGGGTACCTTACCTATGTGCCGGTCATGTATCCGGGATTCGGGTCGTGACACAAAGTATAATTTTTGAGGGAGGAGAGAGAAGAGAAGGAAAAAAAAAAGAATAGAAAGGCCCATCGACGACAAACTGAATCACCACAAAAAACATGCATCATACCAACAGGAAAAAAACATGGCAGTGCTTTCAATGACATGATGAAAGAGTATTTTTGAACAATGGGAGGTTTCATGGAGGCGTCGCCCATAATGTGTTGGCGCCTCCCGCATGCCTTATAGTATCGTACATATGCCTGAATTTTTTTTTATTCAAATATCAAATCACCCAAGATTTTATATGTTAATAATGAAAAAACTTTTGAAAAAAGCCCCTTAAGATCATTTTTTTTAATTTTTTGACTTCCAATGGCATTTCGATCATTTCACTATACTTTTGATTTTTATATATATATTTGTCCAAATACAAAATTGCCCTCGTCATACGATAATAACAAAAAAAACACCCTTTTAAAAGTACCAAATTATCCTTTGATGCCAATATTGAAACTTTTGCTTTTAAGAGTATTTTAGAAATTTCACTGTATTTTTTAAATTGAAAAGGACATAATTGCCCCTAGTCAATTTGAAAATGACTAATGTGCCTCATCAAAAGACTTTGATGTCCCAAGTAACTAGTTATAAGTTTTTTGATGGAAAAGACAAAGACCTCATTAGAATGTTCTGGTGAACAGTGCCAATATATCTGCAACTACACTATTTTCCTAACCAGTTTTAACTATAGCATATTGGAACAAAAAGATTCTTCTATTTTATCAATCTTCTTAGTTTATCTTTTTTTTTTATGTTTTTTTTTTAAAATAAATAAATTAGAAAAACAACATAAAATGGATGAAAAATATTAAGTTATAAATGGTTTTAAAAACAAAGAGAGTAAATATATAGTTACAACCATAATTAATTAATTTATTTTAATAAACTACAAAATTAAATTACTAGTCACTCCATGCCAGTTTATATTTTTCCCTTCTCTTTCTATCTTTTTATCTTTATCTAATGTTTATTTGAGAGTATTATAAAAACTATTTTTAAAAATATTTTTTATTTTAAAATATATTAAAATAATAATTTTCCCTTCTCTTTCTATCTTTCTATCTTCGTCTAATGTTTATTTGAGAGTCTGATAAAAATTATTTTTTATTTTAAAATATATTAAAATAATAATTTTTAATATTACCCTATCAAAAATATTTAAAACATACAGCTTTTGAGTTTAAAAAATGCAATCATTGCTAGAATTTCTGATTATTGCTATGTTATATAAATATTTGTTTCGCGGTGCAAAAATTTTGCTTCCTTAGTCTAATCGAACCAGTTCTAATCGAACTCTAGCATTTATTATTTGCCTTCATTTTTTTATTTTTTGAAGGGCCTGAAAGCCCATGTATTGATTCTGGCTAGACTGTCAATATAGTTTAGAAAAATTAATCGGGCCTGATCTAGCTCTGATCCGACCCGACACATGAACATATATAGAACATACGAGTTTTATTGATCATAAATGGCTTTGTGATCAAATCTTCAATAGATATATTTATTCAAGAAAAAATAACATTTGAATTGAAACAGCTATACCGCTCACAAAATTTTATTCATACTCGCTTGAGCAAATCTTCCAATTCACTCAAGAAACAAATCGGATCTTTAACCCTCAAAATATATATATACACACTCTGCTCTCTTCGAGCAGACAATGTTTCTACCGGGACCAAGTTTCCTGATAAAGTATGGCTTCTATCCCTCGAGTTAGTATAGTTCTTCATCTGACTTCAACATTTTGGAAGGTCGCTTGGCGGCGGTAGAAGAGATTCCTTAGGGCCTTTGCCATTGTCTACCAAGAACGCCATCTTAAGTCCCCATGTAGTGTGCACCTCTAGATGGCAATGCATGAACCAAACTCCTACAAGAGATGCAAAGAAGAAAATCAGAGAACATGAAATTAAACAAACTTGAAAACGCCAAGCTCTGTACTTCCAAACGAAAACATTAAACAGCAATTACCTGGATTATCGGCGCGAAATCTTATCGCCACCCATCCACCAGAAGGTACTCCAATTGTGTTCCGTTCAACAGGATCAACGAGGTTAAATTTCTTAGTATCAGACTTCGGATTGTAATTCCCTACTCCCCTACCGACAGCAAAGAAATTGAATCCATGTAAATGGATCGGATGGTTCTCAGGGGATATGATCCCAGTATCTTGCATAACAAGTTGGACTGTCGAGTTGTAGCTCAGCCTATAAACTTTAGTTCCACTTTTGGTCTGTAAATTTGTAGGTGGAGTGCCAGTGTAATTGAAAACATGCGGTGGCTTTGCAGGAAAATCAGTGGTGAACACACCGCTGATGTTGAGGAAATGTGCTTGGAGCAGGGCAGTGGTCGGCATCACAAATGTGACATTGTTAATACTAGCAACAACCCTGCTGCCATTACCAGCTTTGCAACTTGGACATGGGTTAACTCCTAGACCAACTGTAAAGAAAAGGTTGTGATCAACGTTCAATGGGACTTGGGCAGGAAATTTTCTTGAGTTAAGGCTGCGTAGAGAGTTGGTAAATTGGTTGGCAACTGCAGTGGCGTTCTTTGGAGGTGGGGTGGTGAGAGTTGTAGGGGAGTTAGCAAGTGCTCCTGAATACTGCAAAGTGGCTGTCGCTGTCATGTTGTCCACAGCAATTGGAGAATCCATGAACGGGGAGGCAGCAACCAAGTACTTGCCTGTATTTTTGTTAGTTGTGACAAGGACATTGGTGGTCTGGCCTGGGGCAATTAGGACTGTATCGGTTTTGAATGGTTTAACATAGGTGGCATCAACTTCGACGACTGTAAGCTTATGCCCTGCAATTTTGAAGAAGAGCTCTTCATTGAGTGCTGCATTGATCAACCGTAGCATGTAGGTCTCGCCACTTTTGACTGGCAATGTGAAACCGCCTGCATGAATCCAAAAATCTTTCTGTATCAGACATTTATTAGAAAGCAAGCATTGACAGCCAGAACTTTCAAGTATATCTTATGGTATTTAATCTTAGTTGAATACCCTGTGAAGAACAAGCTGAGACAGCTCCTGGATGGCCGTTAATTGTGTGAGCATCAGAGACATTTGGAGCTAATCCAGATTTAAGAGCCTCGTTGATCACAGCTTCAGTATCTGATTTCCACCATTCAGCTGCAATTTCACGTCACCACACTAGTCTCAGGTTACATATTTAATAACCATGAACCTTAAATATTTGAATTATGGTCGGAATGCACATAATTTCAAAAATATTAGTGAAAGAAATAACTATAATGTATCGTGCTCACCTAATACAACAACCACTTCTTTATGAGGAGCTGGGAATGGGTAGGGGATGCCGCGTTTAGGCAAGACAACCAGGGCACCATGAACTGTGGCCCTTAGCCAGAGAATATGTGCGTGCCAAAGAAGTGTGCCCCTCTGACCAGTGATTGTGAAATTGTAGACATAGCTTTGCCCTGGCTGAATGGGGCATTGTGTAATGTATGCTGGTCCATCAGCCCAGCCCGTTCTTAGTTGCCTAATGCCATGCCTGCCGAATACCAAGAAGAATCCGCATCGGAATCATTCATGATCAATTGAAGTATAACTGTTATACAGGGTTTGTTTCGTTAGCTTACCAGTGAATAGAAACATTATATTTGACATGGTTAACAACTTTTACAAGAACTGTATCGTCTTCTCTGGCATACAGAGTGGGTCCTGGGAAGCGGCTATTGACGGTAATAATCGGCTTCCTAGAGCATAGTCTGGTAGTATTTTTCATCACCACCTGTTGAAATGATAGGTGAAATATTTAAGCTCATTTCTACATCAAATGTATATAATTCAAAGGTCATGACTGCTAAACTGTCCATATTGTTTAATTTGTTGTGACAAATTACGTCACTACAGTGATTTTAGATCTTACCACCCTTTTCCTATTTAATATTTTTTTAATGGTTTCTTGAACATATATATATATATATATATATATAGTGAGAGCTTTCTGCTGCAATTATTTAACCATAAAGTAAGCATGAGAATAAACCTTTCTGGTATTTAAAATAGTGGCTATAGGTAGGTGGAAACTCTATGATTTCCATTTGAATCATGGACTAGTCAGGAAAAAGATATGGGTAAAGTTGCATGATTTTAAGCCAAGGCAGTGTCATGATGTGCATCGAGCAAAACATGGCTATCTTCTAATAACGAAATGCATTTCAAAGAAGATTTTCGTCACATGAATGCGACTAATGACCCAAAGCGCAAGCAGTTCTGGCTTTCGTCACATGGAAGCTTGCTACAGCATTTAACTTACATTGAACTTGTAATGCCGAATCCTGCACTCGACCAAAGCGGGGAGGAGGCAGACAGCAAGAAGCATAAAACGGATGAGCCATTTGGAGTACTCCATATTTGCTGACTTTGAGACCTTTCTTTGGCAATCTCTCTGTTGCTGTTGGTTTCCTTCTTTCTTTCAAGCTTGTTGTCTTCATCCGTGACTGGCTACCTCAACCTTATAAAGGGAATATGGGAATTGATGCCATGTCGTTTTTCACAGTTAGGTTAGGTGGGTGAGTACATTCTTGAAAGCAAGGATTAGAAGCCTAATCTTACCAGGTTTCTTACATGCTACATAAAGTCTTCTTGTTCATGGATCAACATAGATTGGGATGCAGACCATGTGTTTTCTAATTTTTGCATTTATTAATTAGGAACCTTGCATGGAAGTTTGATAATTTGGTGGCATAGGAAATCTGAAAATTAAATGATTAAATTTGGCACCCACTTCCTACATACTAATCCTGAAAACATTCTCTTGTCCTGCTATTTACTCAAGTAGGTTCACAACAGTATAAAAATAGAGTAAAAGAACATGTGGTCAATTGATTAGCAACGGACAAGTCACCTTAAGTAATCACCATTTTCATTTAGTTGCCTTGGAGTTTATTTTATTTTCTTACTCTTTTTGAGGACGTAGTGCTCTTCGTAGATGTAAGAACAATATGGGTTATAAGTTGGGTAGGCCGAACTTTCTTTTTCAAAGCATTACTTGCAGTCCTTGCAAAGGATGTCCCAGGATTACTTGCGGCTCTGAACTCTACTGATGAGTGCTCACCAGGTCCTTTCCACCGTGATGTGTTTTTTTTTATATGAAAATCCATGCATGATCCGATCAATGTTTTCAATTCAATTCAATGCTTTTGCGCATTCGTCTGTTCTGGGAAAGTCTAAAATGCTGGTTTGTTAAAAATATTGATTTCAAATCTAATAGTAAAAGGGAAACAACTAAATGACTTGATTTGACTTAATTATTCAAATTAAGTTGATATATTTTAATAGCCTCGTGTGATAGTTCAAGTAGGTGTAAGCAAGCAGATAGGTGTCGAGGTTGTGGGTTTGATTTCAACTGACAGCAATATATTCTTTCAAACGACCCCAAGCCCACGTGTTTAGCTTCATCCTAACACACCATTTTAGTATTTTTTGTCTTTTTTTTATTTTTTATCTTTTAATATGAGGTTTTTTTTTAATTTTATCTTTTAGTATTAGGTTGATGATAAATTAAATTTTATATTTTTTATTATATAATAAAATAAAATAAAAAATAATTTGATCTAGTAGAGCCTATAACTTCTAACACGGTTTCGGCAGATTGATTATATTTAACCTGACATGCTCCTTGTTTTTCTTTGCACTTGTCCAATAAACAAGGTCATATAACGACAACTTTTATATAATTTAATTTAAAATTTGGACTAAACAAATAGTTATGTTAAGAGTTGTCAAGTTTGAACCATTATACTTAGTTTAATGAGGATGCCAAAAAAATTTATATGGTTTATATATTATTTTTTATGTTCCAAAAAAATTTCATCCAATCCACAATGATAGTGTAGGAAATAAACTAGCTATATCTAAATACATCAACATCCGTTACTCATTTTTACTGACATTAGTATTGTAACAAAAACATTCTGCTTTGTTAGTGAGACATTTTGTTGCAAATTTTGTCTAGGAACATGGTTAATGAAAATATTTGAAGCTAAATTAAAAGTAGATCCATTCACTTTTAAGGTTAAAACTTTGTTGGAATTTAATATCTAACATAAGCTCTTAACATATACTATTAATATGATTTAAATAAATTGTGGATGAATAAAAAATTATTCTCAGATAACCATTGATTCATATATTTTAGTGAAACCCAAAGCCTTCTAAAAACTCTATCCCACATTAGAAAGAAATGAGTTTTTCTTGTGGCTTATTTAGTGAGAAGGTGAAGAGTTAATATTGAGACCAATAGGAACCTAATTTTTATAGGGAAAATGACATAAGCAAAGGGGGTTTTGAATATGCAAGTCCGTGTTGACATGATGTGGTTTGAACCTATGTTTGAATTTATTATAAAATAGTTTCTTGTGATGTGAACTCATAAACAAGAAAAAATACAACCCAAAAAGACAAATCAGATTAAAGATAAAAACTTAATATAGTAATTACCTTGAACCAAAGAATCGAAGCTAATGGATGAATGACCACAACCCGTTGATTATTGAGTGTAAACACGCAAGGGAGTAAATGATGATAATTGTTTTTTATTGCTAACGTAAAATTTTAAATTTGACAATATCTTCCAAAGACGAGGCATCCTTTAAAAAGGAGAAGGAGAATATTTTATTTTTGTTAGGGGCCATAGGACAACAATTTGAGAGGATGAATGTAATGTTTGGCGAGGTATCATTGATGAGAATGAAGAAGGAGAAGCAAAAGATTTAGACCTTGCATTATTCCACCAAAAAGATTGAAAAGGTATTCGATGGCCTTATTTAAGATATTTTGGTCAAGTCAAGTTTTAAAATTTCAAGAAGGGGTGACTAAGCCTTGATCAATGTGGTCAATGAAAGGGTTAGGTAAGGAGAGGTAACTTTGGGCCTTTTTTTCTTCTAATATACAGTTTTACGCTAACAAGGATAAGTTTTAATCTGAACGTTGGATCGAATTGATATTTTACCAAAAGATTTCACAGATCTTATTTTTATAGGGTTAAAATTGAATATCAATCGAAGTTTGGGAAGACTTTGAGATAAAAACTAGAAACTACTATGTGAGAATTGCATTATTTTTCTAGTTGGTTTAGAATTATATATCTTTCCTTCTAACTTATAGACTTCCTATAAAGTGGCTTCCTTATTTTACAAGGACATTAGAGGCGACATAATTAGAGTTATTAATTAGCAAGGTTCCCATGTTTCATTAGGATTTAAAAGTCAGTGGTTTTTTTATTTTATATGGACACATGAGAGGTGGTAGCAGAGTTCCAATTTTTACAAGGTACACCTTATTTGTTAAGGCTACACAAAAATTATAAATAAAAAGAATGATGACCAAATTAAAGAATGTGATTTTATATGGACACATGAGAGGTGGTAGCAGAGTTCCAATTTTTACAAGGTACACCTTATTTGTTAAGGCTACACAAAAATTATAAATAAAAAGAATAATGACCAAATTAAAGAATGTGATATTTAGTGAATTATGATGGAAGAATGCAATTAAAAACAAATAAAATTTCTATAAAAGAGCCAGGAACAAAAATTAGAAATCAAAAGAATAATGATTGAAGTTGAAACACCAACAACAAAAAGGACAAACTATAATTTTTTTTGGGAGGAGAGAGAAGAGAAGGAAAAAGAAAAGAATATAAAGACTAATTGACGACAAACTGAATCACCACCAAAGACATGCATCATACAAACAGGAAACAAAACATGACAGTGCTTCCAATGACATTATGAAAGGGTATTTTTGGACAATGGAAGGTGTCGTGGAGGCGTTGCACATGACACTTATAGTGTGTTGGTGTCTCCCGCATGCCTCATAGTGTCTGTCGTACATATGCATGAACTTTTTTTTATTCAAATATCAAATCACCCACGATTTTATATGTTAATAATGAAAAAACCTTTGGAAAAAGCCCTTAAGATCATTTTTTTATTTTTTGACTTCCAAGGGCATTTAGGTCGTTTCACTATACTTTTGATTTTTTATATATATATTTGTCCAAATACAAAATTGCCCTCATCTTACATGATAATAACAAAAAAAACCATTTTAAAAGTACCAAATTGTCCATTGATACCAATATTGAAATTTTTGCTTTTAAGAGTATTTTAGAAATTTCACTGTATTTTTTAAATTGAAAAAACCATTGCTCTTCTTGAATGTTAATGAAGGAGTTACCCTGTTGTTAAAGTGTTTTCATATCCGTAAGTTTTGCTAATTCATAAGAACACACGCATCTTAGGGCCTTGACCTCTCAGAAGACCTTAAGACGCCGTAATCGGCTTTTATCTGTTGCCAATTTAGCTACAACATGGTAATTTTATACCTGTAACAGGTGGGGGCAGCATTTTTCAGGCATATCATGGTTAATACCTGTGATCTAAAAGAGAAAATTTCATAGAGCCAAGAAGATTGTTCAAAGGCTTGAATAGAAGTGTGATTTTTAACACAATCCAAGCATGCGCAAGTTTACACAATTCAAAGGATGAAAGATGATGGATAGACGCTGTAAAACATACTGATAATTAAGTTTATAATTTTGCATTGATCAGCAAAGCAGTTTCATTTTTAATCATTTCCTTAACATGTTGCGATCACATGTAATAGCCAGACACAAGACACAAGTTTGAGAGAGGTCAAGTGTGGTACTGTGGTTAAATCATGATTTTTGAATTTGTGGTACAATTTGGTCCTCCAATTTGATAAAAATTACAATTTGACCCTAAAAATTTTAAAAAATTCTAGAATGGTCCCTGGAGTATAATTAGATATTCTGGATAGAAATGAGGATGAGTTATGGACATAATTCCACTATAGTCATGGATTTATGACAATTTTAATTTGGTCCTCCCATATGATAAAAATTATAATTTGACCCTAAAAATTTGGAAAAATTCCAGAATGATCCCTGGAGCATAATTAGATATTCTAGACAAAAATGAGGATGGGTTATGGATATAATTCCACTATAGTCATGAATTTATTATATTTTTAGTTTGGTCATCCAATTAGATGAAAATTACAATTTTCACTCTTAAAAATATGATAAAATTCAGATTGGACCCTAGCTGAAATATTAGCTTTTGCAGATTGGTTTGATGAATAATTGAGGGTTATTTAGTGAATTATTACTAATTTTATTATTTTTTTTTATTATGGATTAGATTTCGAAAAAATCGTTAGATTTTGAGTTTTTGGGAAAATAACTAGTTTAGTATAAAAACATATAGGGTTATGGAATATACCCTTAGATAAGTGTATTAAATAGGTTATATATTCTGTTGTAACCCATTTTTGGGTCCCCACAAAAAAATAAAAATAAAAAGCCAAAGGAGGTTAGAAAAAATAACAGGAGGTAGAAGCGCTCAGAAAATGGTCGGAAAATTGGTCAAGGAGGTTAAAAATACAAAGATTTGATTTTTGACAGTATATTCTTGAAGGATGAGAGCCCTGTTGAGAAGGAAAATTTGAATTTTGAGGAGAAAAGCCCAAATTTGGATGTTTATGGACTTAATTGGATTTTTATTTTTGAATTTATAGAGGATTTGATTGCAAGAAAAATTGATTTTTAAGTCAATTTGGGCTTTGATTAGAAGAAATTAAAGTTCTGGGGCCAAATTATAATTTTTAGGAATTTATTAGGTCCAATCAGGGGCTTAATTGCATAAATATTGAAGTTTAAGGGCCAATTAGGGACTTAATTGAGAAAATCTAAAACCAGGGACCAATTTGGAAAAGGCGCGTAAATCAGAGGGGCTGTATTGGATTTGATCCGGGGCCAAATTGAAGAAATTAAAAACTGGAGGACTGATTTGAAAACAGAGCAGGGAAAACCAGGTGACATGTCGCCTGTTACTGTTCACTTTCTTCCTCAAAAAGCTGCCCGAGTGGCTGCTTTCCAGGCGCATTTTCCGGCTCGTCTGGCCTTCAAATCCGACAAAACATGCGCCAACATGTCCACCTGAAACCCCTTTATCCCGGAGAATGGTCCGGTCGGGTCGACAAATTTATAAACGGCTCCGTTGAGTGGCTCAAAGTGGCCACCTCGGGCAGTTCACAGCCTTGAGCTGCCAAATTTGGCAGCTCGAGGTGCACACTTTGAACCAACGGTTTGGATTCCTCGAGTCGAATCAAGGGCTGAAAATTTTCCCCAATATAGACAATATGACCCTCTTACACCACCTATAAATAGAATCTCTGTTGAAGACCTGGGGACGGAGAAAATCGGGTCCAAAGTCAGCCAAAAAACCAGCATTTTCGCCCAATTTCTGCAGATTTCTTCCTTTACTTCCAACGCCGGCCGCCAGCTCCAACCCCCTCCCCCTGGGCTTTTGATTTTTTTTTCTTCCCCACAACAGCTGACCGAAACTCTCAGCCTCTCACCCCACCTAAACCAGCGCCGTTCTTTCCCTCTTTTCCTTGGCCAAAGACAAACCAGAAAAGCTCATCATCTGTCTCCCACACGCCGCGCCACCATTGAGTGAAACCGTTGTACATTGAGGAGGGCGAACAGCTGACAGAAGGAAACACCCGTGATCAAGAGAAGAAGAACCAAACAGAAGCAAAGGAGGAAGGCAAATAGAGGCGGGTGCATCTGCATAAAGGAGAAGAAATACTGCAGAAAAGCAGTTGCTGACATTGAGCTTCTCAGCCACTGCCACCGTCAGAACCACCGGGAGACCTCGTCGGCTGCCTCTCCACCGGCACCAGCATCACAGGGAGTGTTCGCCATCGTCTTCAACATCGCTTCTGCCACCAGGTTTGTTTCTCCTTCTCGTCGCTGTGCATGCACCATTTCCTTGCATTTCACTGTTCAAGTGCAATATAATTCACTTGAACAGTGAAATGCTATTTCACTAGTTACTTACTGTGCATATGCACAGTAACCCCGGTTACTATTCTGGTGTACAGTAACCAGCCCATACTTGTTTTGGGCTGGAACCCCAGCCCAGCCCATGCTGCTGGGCTGAGTCCAGCCCTGTAGAAAGTAAGCCCATGTTGTTGGGCTGATTTCGGCCCATTTTCCTTTTGGGCTGGGTATGGCCCATTCAAAAGTTTTCTTCAAATATGTATTCAAAAAATCTGTGATTTTCTGCAAGTTTGTATTTTTGTACTATAAAGATACAAATCCGGTATGAAAATACCCGGTTTTCGTCAACAAAAAAAAAATGTTTATTTAAAAAAAAAATGTTTTGTTTTCATGCATACGGCCAATACCCTAACATTGTTTTTACGTCTTTTATCTAAAAAACAAATATTTGAAGTTTCAAAAATGTGTTTTCGCATGGATTTCTTAAACACAACAAAAATCATTTTTCTTGCATTTCTGGATTTTACAACATGTTTGTAAAACTCCAAAGGGTATTGGCCAATATTCCAAAAAATATAAAAATCTTATTTTGGGGGAATTCATCTATTATTCACCACAAATGTTTGGATAAAGAAATCCTTAAAGGACGAATATCCAAAATATTATTGGGGATAATTTGTTATTATTCACCACTAATGTTTGGATAAAGAAATCCTTAAAGGACGAATATCCAAAATATTATTGGGGATAATTTGTTATTATTCACTGTTAATATTTGGATAAAGAAACCCGGAGTGGTAAATATCCAAAATAATTTTCTAGGAATAATAAATCCGCACATATCCTTGAAAGAAGCCTTGATTATAATCGAGGACATTTCAATTTTTTTTTTTACTCCACGGTTTACCAGTTGTGAAAGTATAAAATACTAAGACAAAAAAAATAGGTTTTAAAGCACCCTAGATTTCGTTCATCAGAGCCGACTTATCTTAGGAAAGTGATGGGATTAGAGAACATCAACACCATAACATTTATAAGGCAAATCAAACACCAAGCAGCTTACCTTAGGTAGGGCGTACTAGGGGTGCTAATACCTTCCCTTTACGCAACCAGTCCCTTGCCTTAGAATCTCTGAAAGACCAGTTAGGTTTCCTAGTGACCATAATACTAGGTGGCGACTCCCTTTTTCAAAACAGAAAGACCCCAATATCGACCCCCGCAAACGAAGGATGGGTCGCCGCGACGTCGAGCTCTCGGGAGGGTGCGACAGGATGGCGACTCCACTGGGGATCTTAGGACTAGGCTTGATAATTGGTTTGTTTATGATGTGTGTTTTTGGTTTTTGTTTTCTTACATGAATGATACTTTGTTTAAAAGCTTTAGCATGCATCTTTATATTCTGTCATACATGATATAGTCATGCATCACTTATATTATTACTATCTTGTCAAGAGCACACATTAAACTTTAAGTTAGGTGGGGGACTAGCAGCTTGCCTTATGACTTGAGTCAAGGTTTAAGTTTGTGTAAACCCCAACTCTTTGCTGAGTGTTTAGACTGATAGTGATTGGTACATGTGCCATCCCACTATCTGCTGAACCCCCATATTGCCTTTAAGAGGGCGATCACTGGGACAGCGAGAGACCCTTGTTTAGAGACCAAGTAGTAAACCTACCCTATGTCTCACATAAAGGAACTAGAACCTATCCTTAGGGTGTATGATCCATAATACCTTTTGCATCAAAACAAGTCTAACCCCCAGCATTTTGAATTGCAGGACTTGTGAACGAAATGGCCACCATCGCTACATTTTCCATCATAGAATATGGGAAAAACTCTGAACTGTCACAATTGACTGAAGGAGACTGCCTTAGAAGCGATGCTAAGAAACTGTCACCAATCAAGAACCTGAATTGCATTATGAATGAGGTGAACAAGTTAACGACTCATTTTCAGAATGTGGATAAGGATGCATTTTTTAATAAATACGGACGTTTGATGGAAATTGCAAGGGTAGAAGTTTTAAGCCCAGCTGTGCGAGCCATAGTTCATTTTTGGGATCCAGACTACCGGTGTTTTTCTTTTGGAAGCATAGACTTATGTCCCACTATGGAGGAATATGGGATGTTGACTGAATTTCCAAACAATCTGTATCATGTTTATTTGCCTTTGAGATCTGACAAGATCATCCCCGAACTGTCAAAACTGCTCAGAATCTCCAACTTGGAAAAGTTTTTGGAAAAGAATGCTACCGGTCTGAAATGGAGGATGCTAGAAATTGAACTGGAAAAGAAGTTGGGATTAGAAAAAGAGAGATTGATTGCCCTGGGCATATTTGGCCTTGTGTTGTTCCCAAGCCAGACGGGTTTAGTAAGCTTGGAGGCCGCTGCTGCTTATGTAGAGTTTGAGAATACACAAATCAATCCAGTGGCTGCTATTTTAGCTGAAACCATCTTGACGCTTAATCATTGTAGGAGGACCGGAAAAGGGGCAATGAGATGTTGCACGCAGTTGTTGTATATCTGGATGGTTAGCCATATCGAAGCAAAAAAACCTATCTTCAATAATTTTTGGTGGTTCACCCAAAGACCCCTGAAGTTAGTAGAAGAAGAAGAATGGGGAGATCTAGACAACCAAGGTTGGGTTGACAAATTAGAAGGTTTGCCTAATAGTGATTTTAAGTGGAGAGCCCCCTGGATAACGATGGTGAAAGTCCTAATGAGTTGTGGACAAAGACGTTGGGTACCATTGGTAGGGATTACAGGTTATGTGAGTTATGCTCCTGCCCTGGTGGTAAGGCAACTTGGGGGCATGCAGTTTGTTCCAAGGACTATGGGAATTGCTCAATTCTTTGGTTTGTTCAAAGATCCCATTGCACAAGAAGTTTTGGAGATCATCAAACAAGATTGGAAGCATCTGGTTTTGGTTGAGATAGAAGGTTTGAAGGATCCAAGTGCAAGTGAAGGATATGCAAGATGGAGAGATTTAGCATCTTCAGCCATGCCTTATGTAGGGGTCAAATCTCCCCAAACTATAGAAGAGCCTATTAAAAGGAAAAGGGTCAATAATGAAGAGGAGTTGAGAAGACAAGTGGAAAAACTTCGGATAGAGTTGAGCAAAAGCAGAAAAGACAAGGCAATATTGGAAGAAATGATGCTAGAAGAAGATAAAAGGAGAGCATTTCTAGATGAGCAAATACAATCTAGAGATGCGCGAATAACAAAGCTTGAGTTAAAGTTGGGTGAGGAGAAGATTGCTAGGGAAAGGAGTGAGAATGAGCTAAGAGGGATGAGTTTGGATTGGATGCAAAGTTGCTCTGAACTTGAAGCAATGGAGATTGACTTTAACGATTGCCAAGAAAGTGCAGAATATTTCCAAGAAAAATTTGCACAAGTCCAGTTCAAATTGATGGATAGGATTGGGAAGTATGAGGATTTGAGCAAGAAATATATGGAGTTGGAAAGCTGTTTAATGGTGATTGCAAAAGAAGAAACTAAAAAGAAAGGTTTTGAGGTTGTTGAAACAGAATTAGCGGTTAAGAAGAATGAGATAAAAGCCATGAGGACAAAGCTCGACAAGGAACGTGAAAAGGTGAAGAATTTGGACGAGAAGCTAGCAGCAATGGAAAAACACAAGGATCAAATCGACGCCAACAACACTGCTTTGAACAGAACCAATATGTTGCTCATAGAAAAGATGACCAAGACAGATGAGCAAATGGATGAAGCTGCTGCACATGCTCGAATTATTAGAATTAATGCGCGGAATGTGGGAGGGGACATCATTCGCTATCGCCGAAGCCTAGCTGAAACCGATGCCTTCCTAGGGAAGATTGAGAACCGTGGTTTTGCTTTCCTACCTTTGGCTAGAGAGTTTGTGGAGGAAAGGGATTAATAAATTTTGTATTTCCTTTTTATTTATTAATGTAAGAAACTTATCAAACATTAATGAAAAGGGCGTTGACCCATCTCCTTATGCAAAATCTGTCTCTTGGTGAATATGATTCAAGCAAACGACTTGAAAGGTAGTACTCCTAGCAATGTGACAAGAACCTATGTTTATAAGATGGTGGCTATTATTCGTTCACAAGAAAGTTGCATCCATACCCAATATACAAATCATTCTCAATCATGCATTTTTCTCATACATCTATGCACGCATCTGCAGATTAAGAAATATAGGTCCCCCTTCTAGAATCCACAACACTCGACAAAGAAAAAGAATGGAAAACGAAGAAAGGCCACAACCAGAAGCTCAGTACCAAAGAGAACTTGAAGGAGTTCGGAATGATGTGGCACACCTAACCAGTATGTTAGAGCAAATGTTGAGAGCCAGAGATGGAGAGGGAACGTCTACTCAACCTGATGAAGCACCAGCAGCAGCTCAAATTCCTGTCGCACCTATAAACGTGGGGGCAAATACACCAAATAAGCAGCATCCTAATCCCATTCGGCCCATCCAAATCCCTATTACAATGGATTTAACAAACGAGGACCCACATGACGTCAAACTCTCTAATCATGAAGGGTATGATAAGTGGACTGCACTAGAAGAGAGGCTAAGGGCAGTTGAAGGAAATGATTTATTTGACCAAGTTAGGGCTGCTGAAGTATGTTTGGTGCCTAACATTGTTATTCCAAAGAAGTTTAGAGTGCCAGAGTTTGTTAAGTATACCGGGATGGAATGCCCAAAGACCCATCTCCGTTCTTACTATAACAAAATGGCAGAAGTTATCCACGATGATAAAATGTTAATTTACTTCTTCCAGGATAGCCTGACAGGATCGGCCCTTAGTTGGTATATGAGGCTGGACAATATTAGGATCAAGAAGTGGACAGACTTGGCAGATGCTTTCTTAAAGCAATACAAGTTTAATCTTGAGATTGCTCCTGATAGGACCAGTCTAATTACCATGGAGAAAGGAAATCAAGAGTCTGTAAGGGTTTATGCTCAAAGGTGGCGTGACCAAGCTATCAATGTACAACCTCCACTAATAGAGACGGAGATGGTGACACTGTTTGCTAATACTTTTAGGGCTCCATACTATGAACACCTTATGGGTAGTTCAGCACAACATTTCTATGATGTGGTGCGGATTGCTGAGAGGATTGAACAAGGAATCCGAAGTGGGAGAATTGCAGAACCTATAGAGAAGAGAGGTTTCATTGGGAAAAAGAAAGAAAATGAGGTGAATAACCTAGAAGGTGGATACAAAGGGAGAAGCAAAAACTACCAAACACCTACCACCCAAGTCACCAGTATCAATTTTGCCAAACCCTCCATCCCAAACCAACCCAATCAAACAAAATTCCCAGCAAATAACCAAAGCAATTACCAAAGAAGGGACAACCGACCATCGGAAGAACAATTACCACCTTTACCAATAACCTTAAAAGAGTTGTATGCCAAGCTGTTGAGTATTGGGCAGATAGCTCCCCTACCCGTACCACCTATGCAACCACCTTTCCCTGCATGGTACAACCCCGAGGTGACTTGTGAATACCATGCTGGTCACGCAGGTCATAGCATTGAGGCTTGCTTTGCTTTTAAAAGGAAGGTGTTGCAACTGATCAAAGTTGGATGGGTCACTTTCGAGGATTCACCTAATGTGAATTCAAACCCTCTACCCAAACATGCTGTAGGTGGTAGTGGAGTGAATACTATGGAGGTCGGTAGCAAAGAGAAGGTGCTAAGAGTGACCATGGCAAGGCTGTATGAAATGTTGGTACAGTCTGGACATTTGGAGAAACCATCTGAACATTGCATAAGGGAAGATGATTTTTGCCCATTCCATAAAAAGAAAGGCCATCACATTGATGAATGCATTGAGTTTCATCAAAAGGTTGCGAGAATGCTGACTTTAGGAGAGCTAAGGATTGAGGCTGCAAGAGATAACGAAGAGATCAAGATGATAGAGAATCAGGGGAAATGTAGAATCCAATCAACAGCTAATGGGCTATCGAGATTGGTATTAACTAAACCCCCGATGGCAAACAAAGCAAACTATGGAGCGATGCCTAGAGATTATGGTTATACCTCGATTATTGAAACTCCTTTGCCACTGTTCCGAACTGAGATAAGTGGACTAACTCGGAGTGGTCGTTGTTTCACACCTGAAGAACTAGAGAAACAAAGAAAGGCTAAGGGCAAGGAGGTGTTGGACCTCGATAAAGAGTTTGAGGTGAATAAACCTGTGACTGAGGAAGAAACAAATGAGTTTTTGAAATTGATGAAGCATAGTGAGTACTGTATAGTGGATCAGTTGAAGAAGACCCCTGCCAAGATCTCCATCATGTCATTAATACTCAGTTCCGAGCCGCATCGTAATGCTTTGCAAAAAGTACTAAATGAGGCCTACGTACCCCAAGATATTGAACAAAAGACTATGGAGCATCTAGTAGGGAGGATCCATGCTGCCAATTACTTATATTTCACGGAAGATGAACTTGACGCTGAAGGAACTGGACATAACAAGCCCTTATATGTCACAGTCCGATGCAAAGATTGTCTCATTGGTAAAGTTCTCATCGATAACGGCTCAGCCCTTAATGTGTTACCAAGGCATATGCTGGATGAAATGCCAGTGGATCCCTCACACATGCAACCCAGTGTGATGACGGCTAGAGCGTACGATGGCTCACCAAGGCAAGTGATAGGGACAATTGAGGTCGAACTAGCTGTGGGTCCACAAGTCTTTCTAGTAACCCTTCAAGTGATGGATATCCACCCTTCCTATAGTATGTTGTTAGGAAGGCCATGGATACATTCTGCGGGAGCTGTCACCTCCTCGCTGCATCAATGTTTGAAGTACATTGCCAATGGCGTTCTGGTTACTGTTAAGGCTGAGGAGACTATATCAATGGTAAGAAATGTGGCGGTTCCATTCATTGAAGCCGAAGATTGTAAGGATGGAAACCTTCATGCATTTGAAGTTGTGAATACCGAGTGGGTACCCGAGAACACTGTGGTGAGAAAACCAGAACTCTCGGAGGCCACCAAAATGGCCGCTAAAAGCTTTTTGAAGCACAAGATTCCTTGCCCATATGTCATCAAGAAAGGAAAACTTGAATGGATTGATATAATCAAGCTGAAAGCTGCAGAACAGAGGTTTGGGCTTGGATATAAGCCCAAGAAAGAGGATTACAAGCGAGCTGCTGGTGCAAGAAGGGAGAAAAGAATGGCTAGGATTGAAGGAAGGAAGCCTGAAGAAGAAAGCCTAGTCATCCCTCCAATCAGGACTTCTTTTCCAAAGGCCGCATATGTGATGCAACCTGATAAGGGACACGGAAACCTCTTTCAGAAGTTTTTTTCAATGAACATAAACACTCTGGAGGAAGACCAAGTCAAGAACATTGCTGAGAAAATTGAATCTGGAAGAAAGGATGAAGAGCTGCCACAATTAACCATCCACATTTTGGAAGAAGTCACCGACAGGACTTTCATTCGAAAGCTAGCCGAAGGAGAGAAGTTCCAGAATTGGGAGACCCAAGAAGCTCCATTGGTTTTCAAAATGTAATCAACAATGATTTGTTGGATTATAATTTTATCTATGTTGTTTGCCTTTTCTTTCTGTTTTGTTTTGTTCATTGACAATCGAGGCTCAAGATGTTAATTGGATTTTATTTTTGTTTTTGAGCCAATCCTTTCCTTTTAATGAGATCATGCATTTTCAAAATTCATCTTGATGTCTTACTGTGCATTTACACATCACTTTCCGCTTTCAGGAACCCTGAAAGCGGATCCTCCACAACAACACCTGCACTTTACATTGAGAATGAATGGCCAAACTTTAAAGAATACATAGTAGCTGTAGAAGATGAGGAATGGGAGGAGAAAAACATATGGGAATTCACAAAATTAATAGAACAGCATGAACAGGCTTGGAGGCCCGCTAAAGAGGAACTTGAAACCATAAATGTGGGTAATGAAGAAATCAAGAGAGAGCTGAAAATAGGGACTTTGATCACTCCGGAAGAGAAGGAAGAGTTGATTGCACTGCTCCGAGATTACGTAGATGTCTTTGCCTGGTCCTACGAAGATATGCCTGGTTTGGATACGGACATCGTAGTACATAAGATACCACTGGTGGAAGGATGCAAGCCGGTTAAGCAGAAGTTAAGGAGAACTCATCCGGAGATCTTAATCAAAGTAAAAGCAGAAATTGAAAAGCAATGGAACGCTGGTTTTTTGGAAGTAGTCAAGTATCCACAGTGGGTGTCAAACATAGTGGTGGTACCCAAAAAGGAAGGTAAAATCAGAGTTTGTGTGGACTTTAGGGACTTAAACCGGGCTAGCCCTAAAGATAATTTCCCTCTACCACACATAGATATGTTAGTTGATAATGCAGCACGCAGCTCCATATATTCCTTTATGGATGGATTTTCAGGCTACAATCAGATAAAAATGGCGCAAGAGGATAAAGAGAAGACAACCTTTGTAACACCGTGGGGAACATTTTGCTACAAAGTCATGCCATTTGGTTTAAAGAATGCTGGGGCCACCTACCAAAGGGCTATGGTGACTTTGTTTCATGACATGATGCACAAAGAGATTGAAGTATACGTGGACGACATGATTGCTAAATCTAGAGAGGGAGAGAATCATGTCCAAATATTGAAGAAATTGTTTGAAAGACTAAGGAAATATAAGTTGAGGCTTAACCCGACAAAGTGTTCGTTCGGGGTGAAATCTGGGAAGTTGTTGGGATTTGTGGTGAGTGATAAAGGGATAGAAGTAGATCCCGACAAAGTAAAGGCTATTCAATCTATGCCACCTCCCAAGACTGAGAAAGATGTGAGAGGTTTCTTAGGAAGGTTGAATTACATTGCTCGGTTTATATCTCAATTAACCACGACTTGTGACCCGATCTTTCGTTTGTTAAGGAAGAAGAACCCTGGAAGTTGGAATGAAGAGTGCGAAGAGGCTTTTGAGAAAATCAAGCAATACTTGTTGAATCCGCCCCTGCTTGTTCCTCCTGTGCCAGAAAGGCCATTGATATTATACCTAACGGTAACAGAAACAGCAATGGGATGTGTGCTTGGGCAACACGATGAAACCGGAAGGAAGGAAAGGGCCATTTATTACCTAAGCAAGAAGTTCACGGAATGTGAGTCTAGGTATACTGAGATCGAGAAGCTGTGTTGCGCACTGACATGGGCTGCAAAGAGATTACGTCAGTATATGTTGTATCACACTACGTGGTTAATTTCCAAATTAGACCCGTTGAGGTACATTTGTGAAAAACCCTATCTATCTAGCCGAATTGCAAGATGGCAAGTTCTATTGGCTGAGTATGACATAGTATATATGACAAGGAAAGCTGTGAAAGGGAGCGTTATTGCCGATCACCTAGCTGACCATGCTATGGAAGATTATGAGTCATTAGACTTTGACTTTCCCGATGAAGATGTGCTTGCAATCGAGGAAGAGAAATCAGATTGGTGGATTATGTACTTTGATGGTGCTGTAAATGCATGTGGTAACGGAGCTGGTGCGGTGATAATCTCTCCTGGCAAGAAGCAGTATCCGGTTTCAGTCAAGCTACAGTTTGGGTGCACCAACAACACGGCTGAGTATGAAGCTTGCATTCTCGGTTTAGAGGCTGCATTGGAGCTAAACATCAGAAAGATAGATGTGTATGGAGACTCAATGCTGATCATTTGCCAAATAAAAGGAGAATGGCAAACCAAGGAAGAGAAGCTAAGGCCTTACCAAGAATACCTGTCTAAGCTGACTGGAGAATTTGAGGAAATAGAGTTCACCCATCTAGGAAGGGAAGGAAACCACTTTGCAGATGCTTTGGCTACACTAGCATCTATGGCCAAAATAGACTTCGGGCACAAGGTACAACCAGTACACATCAATATCAGAAATAACCCAGCTCATTGTTGCTCAGTCGAAAGAGAAGTGGATGGAAACCCTTGGTACTATGATGTCAAGAATTTCATCCAAAACCAGGCATATCCCATGGGGGCATCCAAAATCGACAAGAAGACCTTGAGGAGGTTGGCAATGGATTTTTATCTTGATGGGGAGATTTTGTATAAGAAATCATCCGACGGGACTTTGTTGAGATGTTTGGATGAGTTTGAGGCAAAAAAAGCATTACGAGAAGTCCATGAAGGGATTTGCTCAACCCATGCTAATGGACACATGATGGCTAGGAAGATACAAAGAGTCGGTTACTTCTGGATGACGTTAGAAAAGGATTGCATCGACTATGTCCGAAAATGTCATAAGTGCCAAGTATACAGTGACAAAATCAACGCCCCTCCAGCTCCTCTATTTAACTTGACATCTCCATGGCCCTTCGCGATGTGGGGAATTGATGTGATTGGACCTGTAAACCCAAAAGCCAGCAATGGTCATAGGTTTATTCTCGTGGCTATCGACTACTTTACAAAATGGGTAGAAGCCGGGTCATTTGCTCATGTGACGCAAAAAGTAGTGAAGAAATTTATTGAGAGAGATTTGATTTGTCGATATGGTCCACCAGAAAAGGTTATCACTGATAATGCCCAGAATTTCAATGGCAAGATGATAATAGAACTTTGTGCTAAATGGAAAATCAAGCATTCCAACTCTTCGCCGTATAGACCAAAGATGAATGGTGCGGTAGAAGCTGCTAACAAAAATGTCAAAAAGATTATTCAGAAGATGGTAGTCACCTATAAGGATTGGCATGAGATGTTGCCATTTGCCCTTCATGCGTATCGCACTGCAGTCCGAACCTCAACAGGAGCCACCCCATACACGTTGGTATATGGAATGGAGGCGGTTATGCCTTTAGAAGTGGAAATCCCCTCATTGAGAGTACTGGTAGACTCTGAGCTGGAAGAGGTAGAATGGGCAAAAGTTAGATATGAACAGCTAAATCTGATCAGTGAAAAGAGGATAGCCGCAATTTGTCATCATCAACTTTACCAAAGAAGGATGGCCAAATCATACGACAAAAAGGTTCGACCTCGAGGATTCCACGAAGGAGATCTTGTACTGAAGAAAATATTGCCGTTACCAGGAGAAGATCAGAGTAAATGGGCACCGAACTATGAGGGCCCTTACGTAGTGAAGAAAGCATTCTCGGGAGGAGCTTTGCTGTTGTCTAGAATGGATGGAGAAGATCTAGTTAGGCCAGTGAATTCTGACTCTGTAAGGAAATATTACGCTTGATGTATTCCGTAATCCCCCAATCAATAAAATAAAGTTTGGCTATGAATTTTCTCTGTAAAAAAACCTTTCTTCATAAAAAGCATGATCTCATAGCATTTGAAATCTTTTACTTAAACAAACTCTTTTCTTACACATGACTAAGGAGATGACTCCGTCAATTGGAGAGAACCAAATCAAATCTAAACTTGGCATATTTATGCACACCACACTGGGGGCAAGAAGTGTACAAAGTGCATATAGGGGTCCATAGTGAACCAAAGCCCAAAAGGGTATACCATAAAACTTCTAAAAAAAACATCTTTTATGAGAATTGCCAATTGCATTGAAAGTTTCAGTTTTCATGAACAAAACCAAATCTTTTGAGTTTTCCTTTTGAAATAATAATAAAGCACAATACTCAATGGAGCAAGAAAGGGCCCCATAAGGAACCAGAGATCTCTTCACTAAGAGGATATGGTATATTTCGGTTCATGAGAAAAGGTTGAAACAAGAGCTCGAAGAAGTTTACGATGAAAGGGGGACCTATGTTTCCAAAGATAGGTAACAAAAACATGCATGCTATATTGTCATAACACTAACCTGGCAGGAAAGGTGGGATGAAAGCCAAAATAGTTCCCAAGTTTTTGGGAATCACCAAGAGACAGAGTCTCGAGTCAACGTAGCTACGGAAAAGAATATGAATTGTGAACCAACACTGTTTCATTTCCTCGAGGGTAGGTCACCCATCACAATGAGACCATCATCTTCCATTTGGGTAGGTCACCCATTATAACGCGACCACTTCACATTTTTTTTTTCTATCTTCCACCTGGGTAGGTCACCCATTATAATGAGACCGCACTTCACATTCTTCCCCCTGGGTAGGTCACCCATAAGAATGAGACCACTCTTTCCTTTTCCACTTGGGTAGGTCACCCATCATAATGAGACCATCATTTTGTTTCTGGGTAGGTCACCCATTAGAATGAGACCATTCTTCATCTTTTTTTTACTTGGGTAGGTCACCCATAATAATGAGGCCATTCTTCCCCCTGGGTAGGTCACCCATAAGAATGAGACCACTCTTTCCTTTTCCACTTGGGTAGGTCACCCATCATAATGAGACCATCATTTTGTTTCTGGGTAGGTCACCCATTAGAATGAGACCATTCTTCATCTTTTTTTACTTGGGTAGGTCACCCATAATAATGAGGCCATTCTTCCCCCTGGGTAGGTCACCCATAAGAATGAGACCACTCTTTCCTTTTCCACTTGGGTAGGTCACCCATCATAATGAGACCATCATTTTTTTTGGGGTAGGTCACCCATTAGAATGAGACCATTCTCCATTTTTTTTACTTGGGTAGGTCACCCATAATAATGAGGCCATTCTTCCCCTTTGGGTAGGTCACCCATAAGAATGAGACCACTCTTCCCCTTCTCCACTCGGGTAGGTCACCCATCATAATGAGGCCACACATATTTTGTTGTTTTGGTTGTGGTTAAAGGAGATCGCTAGATGGGATCTCAGGTTAACCCAACCCCACAGAGTTTAGTTTTGAATCACCGAATGGGATTCCAAAGTGAGTAAGCTATAAATATAGGTTTTGGCTAAGGAGGTCGCTAGAAGGGATCTCAGGTTAACCCAATCGTAACACCGATTTTAGCTTTGGCTAAGGGAAATCGCCAGATGAGATTTCAGATTGGACAAACTACAAATATGACTTTTTAGAGACCGCCATAAGGGATCTCGAATGGAATTCCATATTGATCAAACTGAAGTGAGAATTCAAAGGAGATGGCCAGAAGGGATCTCAAGATGACTAAATTTTGATCATTATTTTTGGGGGCTGAGGAGGATTGCTGTAAAAGACAAGTTTCAGATCAATCCAACTTCGACCAGATCCGTTTCGGGAGTTCCGTTTTGGGTTTATCTTTATAAAACTTACTGCGCAAAACCCTTGCTCCGTAAGCATTATAAAGAGGGGGCATCTGTTGTAACCCATTTTTGGGTCCCCACAAAAAAATAAAAATAAAAAGCCAAAGGAGGTTAGAAAAAATAACAGGAGGTAGAAGCGCTCAGAAAATGGTCGGAAAATTGGTCAAGGAGGTTAAAAATACAAAGATTTGATTTTTGACAGTATATTCTTGAAGGATGAGAGCCCTGTTGAGAAGGAAAATTTGAATTTTGAGGAGAAAAGCCCAAATTTGGATGTTTATGGACTTAATTGGATTTTTATTTTTGAATTTATAGAGGATTTGATTGCAAGAAAAATTGATTTTTAAGTCAATTTGGGCTTTGATTAGAAGAAATTAAAGTTCTGGGGCCAAATTATAATTTTTAGGAATTTATTAGGTCCAATCAGGGGCTTAATTGCATAAATATTGAAGTTTAAGGGCCAATTAGGGACTTAATTGAGAAAATCTAAAACCAGGGACCAATTTGGAAAAGGCGCGTAAATCAGAGGGGCTGTATTGGATTTGATCCGGGGCCAAATTGAAGAAATTAAAAACTGGAGGACTGATTTGAAAACAGAGCAGGGAAAACCAGGTGACATGTCGCCTGTTACTGTTCACTTTCTTCCTCAAAAAGCTGCCCGAGTGGCTGCTTTCCAGGCGCATTTTCCGGCTCGTCTGGCCTTCAAATCCGACAAAACATGCGCCAACATGTCCACCTGAAACCCCTTTATCCCGGAGAATGGTCCGGTCGGGTCGACAAATTTATAAACGGCTCCGTTGAGTGGCTCAAAGTGGCCACCTCGGGCAGTTCACAGCCTTGAGCTGCCAAATTTGGCAGCTCGAGGTGCACACTTTGAACCAACGGTTTGGATTCCTCGAGTCGAATCAAGGGCTGAAAATTTTCCCCAATATAGACAATATGACCCTCTTACACCACCTATAAATAGAATCTCTGTTGAAGACCTGGGGACGGAGAAAATCGGGTCCAAAGTCAGCCAAAAAACCAGCATTTTCGCCCAATTTCTGCAGATTTCTTCCTTTACTTCCAACGCCGGCCGCCAGCTCCAACCCCCTCCCCCTGGGCTTTTGATTTTTTTTTCTTCCCCACAACAGCTGACCGAAACTCTCAGCCTCTCACCCCACCTAAACCAGCGCCGTTCTTTCCCTCTTTTCCTTGGCCAAAGACAAACCAGAAAAGCTCATCATCTGTCTCCCACACGCCGCGCCACCATTGAGTGAAACCGTTGTACATTGAGGAGGGCGAACAGCTGACAGAAGGAAACACCCGTGATCAAGAGAAGAAGAACCAAACAGAAGCAAAGGAGGAAGGCAAATAGAGGCGGGTGCATCTGCATAAAGGAGAAGAAATACTGCAGAAAAGCAGTTGCTGACATTGAGCTTCTCAGCCACTGCCACCGTCAGAACCACCGGGAGACCTCGTCGGCTGCCTCTCCACCGGCACCAGCATCACAGGGAGTGTTCGCCATCGTCTTCAACATCGCTTCTGCCACCAGGTTTGTTTCTCCTTCTCGTCGCTGTGCATGCACCATTTCCTTGCATTTCACTGTTCAAGTGCAATATAATTCACTTGAACAGTGAAATGCTATTTCACTAGTTACTTACTGTGCATATGCACAGTAACCCCGGTTACTATTCTGGTGTACAGTAACCAGCCCATACTTGTTTTGGGCTGGAACCCCAGCCCAGCCCATGCTGCTGGGCTGAGTCCAGCCCTGTAGAAAGTAAGCCCATGTTGTTGGGCTGATTTCGGCCCATTTTCCTTTTGGGCCGGGTATGGCCCATTCAAAAGTTTTCTTCAAATATGTATTCAAAAAATCTGTGATTTTCTGCAAGTTTGTATTTTTGTACTATAAAGATACAAATCCGGTATGAAAATACCCGGTTTTCGTCAACAAAAAAAAAATGTTTATTTAAAAAAAAAATGTTTTGTTTTCATGCATACGGCCAATACCCTAACATTGTTTTTACGTCTTTTATCTAAAAAACAAATATTTGAAGTTTCAAAAATGTGTTTTCGCATGGATTTCTTAAACACAACAAAAATCATTTTTCTTGCATTTCTGGATTTTACAACATGTTTGTAAAACTCCAAAGGGTATTGGCCAATATTCCAAAAAATATAAAAATCTTATTTTGGGGGAATTCATCTATTATTCACCACAAATGTTTGGATAAAGAAATCCTTAAAGGACGAATATCCAAAATATTATTGGGGATAATTTGTTATTATTCACCACTAATGTTTGGATAAAGAAATCCTTAAAGGACGAATATCCAAAATATTATTGGGGATAATTTGTTATTATTCACTGTTAATATTTGGATAAAGAAACCCGGAGTGGTAAATATCCAAAATAATTTTCTAGGAATAATAAATCCGCACATATCCTTGAAAGAAGCCTTGATTATAATCGAGGACATTTCAATTTTTTTTTTTACTCCACGGTTTACCAGTTGTGAAAGTATAAAATACTAAGACAAAAAAAATAGGTTTTAAAGCACCCTAGATTTCGTTCATCAGAGCCGACTTATCTTAGGAAAGTGATGGGATTAGAGAACATCAACACCATAACATTTATAAGGCAAATCAAACACCAAGCAGCTTACCTTAGGTAGGGCGTACTAGGGGTGCTAATACCTTCCCTTTACGCAACCAGTCCCTTGCCTTAGAATCTCTGAAAGACCAGTTAGGTTTCCTAGTGACCATAATACTAGGTGGCGACTCCCTTTTTCAAAACAGAAAGACCCCAATATCGACCCCCGCAAACGAAGGATGGGTCGCCGCGACGTCGAGCTCTCGGGAGGGTGCGACATATTCTTTTGAGTCATTCTTGAATATGTCTCATTTGTATTCAGATAATCCTGATATTCTACTGGCGGGACGTCAGTAGGATTTCCTTCGGTATCAGCTTTAAGTTCTGTTTGCTTTCGAGTCAGGTGAGTGGATAATTTTCCATATGCATGAGAATTATTATAAATATTTGATTTTTTAATAGGAATTTGATCATTCTTCTTGATAATATATATGTTGATTATTATCCTTGTTATGATAAAGTACGATCAGTTGTTGAATCTGAATTCTTGATATGAACCAATATATATTTGAATTGACTTTTGAATTGATAGCTCCTCATTTGATTGATGTCATGAGTTGAGCCTTGAGATATGAATATGTCTGTTTGATTATGATTATGATTATGAACCTATAGTATGCTAGTCAGAACACCCATGTTAACAGGGTATTGTTAGTCTTTGTGCATATCGTATCTGAATCTTAGTTTGTTGGGGGAGTCACCAGCCTGTGAGGACTAATCATCCTATAGTACGAAGCCTCATGCTCATTGTATTTTGATTTTCTGACGAGTTTTATCATATGATATTCTTGTTATGGCCTATTTAAGAAACCTTCCTATAAGAACATAAAGCCATAATTGTATATATATTTCTCATTGTTGTATTACCTCGTGTGTGTGTATTGAACGTTATCTACTTACTGAGTTGTTGAACTCACTCTTTCATTATATACCTTTTCAGGCTTATAGCTTGTTAGTGGATTATTTTTGTTAAACCTTCCGAACCTGCTTTAGGTTGTAATTTGTACCTTTCTTTTCGTCTAGTTAGTGCTCCAAAACTATGAAATTATATGAACTCTTGTATTAATACAATCAAATTATATTATGAAGTTTATTTTGTTATTAGTGCTACGTTGAACTCTAATTGAGTTCTGAAGGATAAGTTTGTATGTAAGTTTGGGTTCGCATAGGTATGGAATCTTGAAGGGATACCTTGCCTATGTGCCGGTCATGTATCCGGGATTCGAGTTGTGACACAAAGTATAATTTTTGAGGGAGGAGAGAGAAGAGAAGGAAAAAGAAAAGAATAGAAAGGCCTATCGACGACAAACTGAATCACCACCAAAAACATGCATCATACCAACAAGAAAAAAACATGGCAGTGCTTCCAATGACGTGATGAAAGTGTATTTTTAGACAATGAAAGGTGTCGTGGAGGCGTCGCACACGACACCCATAGTGTGTTGGCACCTCCCGCATGCCTCATAGTATCGTACATATGCCTAAATTTTTTTTTTATTCAAATATCAAATCACCCAAGATTTTATATGTTAATAATGAAAAAACCTTTGGAAAAAGCTCCTTAAAATCATTTTTTTTTATTTTTTGACTTCCAATGGCATTTCGATCATTTCACTATACTTTTGATTTTTTTATATATATTTTTTCAAATACAAAATTGCCCTCATCTTACGATAATAACAAAAAAAAACCATTTTAAAAGTACCAAATTATCCTTTGATGCCACTATTGAAATTTTTGCTTTTAATAGTATTTTATAAATTTCACTGTATTTTTTAAATTGAAACAGACATAATTGCCCCTAGTCAATTTAGAAATGACTAATGTGCCTCATCAAAAGATTTTGATGTCCCAGGTAACTAGTTATAAGTTTTTTGATGAAAAAGACAAAGACCTCATTAGAATGTTCTGGTGAACAGTGCCAATATATCTGCAACTACACTATTTTGCTAACCAGTTTTAGCTATAGCATATTGGAAAAAAAAATTCTTCTATTTTATCAATCTTCTTAGTTTATCTTTTTTTTTTTATGTTTTTAAAACAATAAATAAATAAATTAGAAAAACAACATAAAATGGATGAAAAATATTAAGTTATAAATGGTTTTAAAAACAAAGAGAGTAAATATATAGTTACAACCATAATTAATTAATTTATTTTAATAAACTACAAAATTAAATTACTAGTCACTCCATGCCAGTTTGTATTTTTCCCTTCTCTTTCTATCTTCATATCTTCATCTAATATTTATTTAAGAGTGTGATAAAAATTATTTTTAAAAATATTTTTTATTTTAAAATATATTAAAACAATAATTTTCCCTTCTCTTTCTATCTTTCTATCTTCATCTAATGTTTATTTGAGAGTGTGATAAAAATTATTTTTAAAATTATTTTTTATTTTAAAATATATTAAAATAATAATTTTTAATATTACCCTATCAAAAATATTTAAAACATACAGCTTTTGAGTTTAAGAAATGCAATCATTGCTAGAATTTCTGATCATTGCCGTGTTATATAAATATTTGTTTTGCAGTGCAAAAACTTCGCTTCCTTAATCTTTAACAATTTTGATACTTGTGGAAAAATAAAAAGACTAGTTCTAATCGAACTCTAACATTTATTATTTGCCTTCATTTTTTTATTTCTTGAAGGGCCTGAAAGCCCAAGTATCGATTCTGGCTAGACTCGAGTCAATATAGTTTAGAAAAAATTAATCGGCCTGATCTAGCTCTAATCCGACCCGACACCTGAACATATATAGAACATACGAGTTTTATTGATCATGAATGGCTTTGTGATCAAATCTTCAATAGATATATTTATTCAAGAAAAAATAACATTTGAATTGAAACAGCTATACCGCTCACAAAATTTTATTCGAACTCGCTTGAGCAAATCTTCCAATTCACTCAAGAAACAAATCGGATCTTTAACACTCAAATTATATATATACACACTCTGCTCTCTTCGAACATAGAATGTTTCTACCGGGACCAAGTTTCCTGATAAAGTATGGCTTCTATCCCTCGAGTTAGTATAGTTCTTGATCTGATTTCAACATTTTGGAAGGTCGCTTGGCGGCGGTAGAAGAGACTCCTTAGGGCCTTTGCCATTGTCTACCAAGAACGCCATCTTAAGTCCCCATGTAGTGTGCACCTCTAGATGGCAATGCATGAACCAAACTCCTACAAGAGATGCAAAGAAGAAAATCAGAGAACATGAAATTAAACAAACTGGAAAACGCCAAGCTCTGTACTTCCAAACGAAAACATTAAACAGCAATTACCTGGATTATCGGCGCGAAATCTTATCGCCACCCATCCACCAGAAGGTACTCCAATTGTGTTCCGTTCAACAGGATCAACGAGGTTAAATTTCTTAGTATCAGTCTTGGGATTGTAATTCCCTACTCCCCTACCGACAGCAAAGAAATTGAATCCATGTAAATGGATCGGATGGTTCTCAGGGGATATGATCCCAGTATCTTGCATAACAAGTTGGACTGTCGAGTTGTAGCTCAGCCTATAAACTTTAGTTCCACTTTTGGTCTGTAAATTTGTAGGTGGAGTGCCAGTGTAATTGAAAACATGCGGTGGCTTTGCAGGAAAATCAGTGGTGAACACACCGCTGATGTTGAGGAAATGTGCTTGGAGCAGGGCAGTGGTCGGCATCACAAATGTGACATTGTTAATACTAGCAACAACCCTGCTGCCATTACCAGCTTTGCAACTTGGACATGGGTTAACTCCTAGACCAACTGTAAAGAAAAGGTTGTGATCAACGTTCAATGGGACTTTGGCAGGAAATTTTCTTGAGTTAAGGCTGCGGAGAGAATTGGTAAATTGATTGGCAACTGCAGTGGCATTCTTTGGAGGTGGGGTTGTGAGAGTTGTAGGGGAGTTAGCAAGTGCTCCTGAATACTGCAAAGTGGCTGTCGCTGTCATGTTGTCCACCGCAATTGGAGAATCCATGAACGGGGAGGCAGCGACCAAGTACTTGCCTGTATTTTTGTTAGTTGTGACAAGGACATTGGTGGTCTGGCCCGGGGCAATTAGGACTGTATCGGTTTTGAATGGTTTAACATAGGTGGCATCAACTTCGACGACTGTAAGCTTATGCCCTGCAATTTTGAAGAAGAGCTCTTCATTGAGTGCTGCATTGATCAACCGTAGCATGTAGGTCTCGCCATTTTTGACTGGCAACGTGAAACCGCCTGCATGAATCCAAAAATCTTTCTGTATCAGACCTTTATTAGAAAGCAAGCATTGAGAGCCAGAACTCTCAGGTATATCTTATGGTCATTAATCTTAGTTGAATACCCTGTGAGGAACAAGCTGAGACAGCTCCTGGATGGCCGTTAATTGTGTGAGCATCAGAGACATTTGGAGCTAATCCAGATTTAAGAGCCTCGTTGATCACAGCTTCAGTATCTGATTTCCACCATTCAGCTGCAATTTCACGTCACCACATTAGTCTCAGGTTACATATTTAATAACCATGAACCTTAAAGATTTGAATTATGGCGGAATGCACAGAATTTCAAAAGTTTTAGTGAAAGAAATAACTATTATGTATCTTGCTCACCTAATACAACAACCACTTCTTTATGAGGAGCTGGGAATGGGTAGGGGATGCCGCGTTTAGGCAAGACAACCAGGGCACCATGAACTGTGGCCCTTAGCCAGAGAATATGTGCGTGCCAAAGAAGTGTGCCCCTCTGACCAGTGATTGTGAAATTGTAGACATAGCTTTGCCCTGGCTGAATGGGGCATTGTGTAATGTATGCTGGTCCATCAGCCCAACCCGTTCTTAGTTGCCTAATGCCATGCCTGCCGAATACCAAGAAGAATCCGCATCGGAATCATTCATGATCAATTGAAGTATAACTGTTATACAGGGTTTGTTTCGTTAGCTTACCAGTGAATAGAAACATTATATTTGACATGGTTAACAACTTTTACAAGAACTGTATCGTCTTCTCTGGCATACAGAGTGGGTCCTGGGAAGCGGCCATTGACGGTAACAATCGGCTTCCTAGAGCATAGTCTGGTAGTATTTTTCATCACCACCTGTTGAAATGATGGTTAAATTAAGCTCATTTCTACATTAAATGTATATAATTCAAAGGTGTTCATATTGGTTGTGACTATTAATATGTCATTATAGCTCTGTAGTAATTTGAGATTTTCATTCTCTTATTGTTTCTTATCTGTATGGTTACTTACATGTCGTCGAACTTCATCTTTCATCTCTCAGTTGGCCCCATTTTAACCATGTACGCAGCTATTTCTGTAAACTTATTGTGTTATTATTATTATTACTACTAATTGACTAGTTGCATGAATGTATGGATGGATTATGAGAGCTTTCTGCTGCAATTGTACTCAGCTATTTCTGTAAACTTATTGTGTTACTATTATTATTACTACTAATTGACTAGTTGCATGAATGTATGGATGGATTA
Source organism: Populus nigra (assembly GCF_951802175.1). Classification (NCBI taxonomy): domain Eukaryota; kingdom Viridiplantae; phylum Streptophyta; class Magnoliopsida; order Malpighiales; family Salicaceae; genus Populus; species Populus nigra. The sequence continues at coordinate 19,615,778 of NC_084854.1, forward strand.
TGAGAGCTTTCTGCTGCAATTATTTACCCAATAAAGTATAAATAAGAACAAACTTTCCTGGTATTTAAAATAGTGGCTATAGGTGGGGAACTTTATGATTCATTCTAATCATGGACAAGTCAGGCAAAAGCTATAGTTGCATGATTTTAAGCCTAAGGCTGTGATCATGTCTTGATGTACAATGCATCGTGCAAAACATAGTTGTCTTCTATTAATGAAATGCTTTTCAAGAATCGTTCTCTGTGACTGAGACAAATGACCTCAGCCTCGAGCATTTCAAGCTTTTGTCAGATGAAGGCATTCTACAGCAATATTATACTTACATTAAATTTGTAATGCCGAACCCTGCACTGGACCAAAGCAGGGAAGAGGCAGACAGCAAGAAGCATAAATCGGAGCCAGCAAGCGTACTCCATATCGCCAACTTTCTGATCTTTCTCTTGCAATCCTCTCTTGCTATTGGTTCTTACTTCTTGCTTTCAGACTTTGTTGTATTCATCTGCGTGACTGGCCACCTGAACCTTATAAGGGAACTGAGGAATTGCTTCCATGTCGTTTTTTTCGTAGTTAGGTGGGTGTGTAGATTCTTGGAAAACAAGAATTTGATAACAAATCTCACTAGATTTCTTACATGTTACATAAAGTCTATGGATCGACGTGGATTTGTAAGCAAACGGCGCGCCTATACCATTTTCGTCTACTTAAAACCTTAATGGAAATTTTGTTGGTGGAAATCTGTGCTAAAAAATTATTAGAATTGGATATTAATCTTGAAAACATCCTCTTGGCCGATTATTTACTCCACTAGTTGAAAAATTCTAGATTCCTAATAGGTTATTTGTGCCCAAAAAATTAAAATCACAATAAAAGAACCTATTGGTCTAGACAGAAATAATTAAATTACATGTGATAAGTCATGCTAGTGTTTTTCTTTCTACCTTTTCTTTTCTAAAGAAAGGGGCAAGAAGCCCAATAAAAACGAAGACTTCAAAAAACACCATCAGGGTATAGCCACCCCACATGCTTAATCTTTAAAACAAGTTTAAATTTTAATGTCTTGATATTAAAAATAAAAAAAATAAAAAAATCATCTTAAAATATTTTTAAATAAAAAGAACTTTTAAAAAGTTTCATGCATCACAATAACAAATGTTTCCTAACTATAAGATGAGAAAGAATCCTGCTTGTAACGTAGTCTTATCCTCTAATGAGTTGTTCTTTTGAGGAAGTAGAAAAGCTTAATAAAATTTGGGGGGTAACAAACTTACTACTTAATTACACTACCAGAAGAGTAGATCAGTAGTAGTGATGTGCAGCTATTCAAAAGTTTTCTAAATTATGCATCTATGACCCTTTTTTCTTTAGCATGATTAGCTTCGCACTTCAGAAGCTTCAGTAAGTTTCCATGTATCGGCCTCTCCCGCTCTGCTTTAGTGTATAGCCACACTAGGTTCATGCAGTAATTCAGCGAACACATGCATCTGGCCTTCTGTAGATGTAATTATGTAAAAATACAATGCAAAGGCTGTGAAGGAAGGTATGATTTTGTGATGGTAATTATTTTTTAAAATATATTTTATTTTTTTTATTTTTAAAACTCATTTATTTACATCAACACATTAAACCAATTTAAAAATATAAAAAAATTGATACACCAAAAAAAATTAGCATTTTTAAAAGCGTTTTTAAAATGCAAAAAGAAATAGGCTCTAGATTGTTAGAAAATAATATAAATCATATCTTGGAACTTCATCTAATAGCTTATGTTATTCGGTTGAATTGGTTCTTTAATATGGTATAAGAATTTTGATGACCAAGCGGTCACGAATTCGAATCCCATCATCCCTATTTATTTTATAAAAATTAAGCACAAGTAAGTTTGGGTCTGTGCAAGTTTCAAACCAAAAGGTTTTCACTTAAGAGAATGTGTTAAAGAATAATATAAATCATATCTTGAAACCTCACATAATAGTTTAAGCTATTGGGTTAACATAGTTCTTTGACATAAATATCCTAAAAATTTAGGTTAGTTCTTTATTTGTTATTATATTAAAAGATAATTCTTCAATCGATCATTATATCCTTAATTTAATTAACTTTATTCTTGAGTATACAAGTTTTTAATCTATTATTCTAGCAAGTTTTTCAAGCTAAATCACCGGAGTCAGTCATATGACTTGGACATAAAAGTTTCTATTTTTCTAACTTGTAGAGGCATTTTAGAAACAAAAAATAATTGTATGTAAATTACTTAACTAATTCTAGTTGTTTGATATTAAAATAATCAATATATTATAAATATAACATATATTTAAGAATAACATAAAACCAAATTGAAAAATTACCTTATTATAATAAAAGCTGGTGAAGCCATTAATCCTAAAAATCAAATCTTACAATTATTCCTGCAAAATGTGTACTTAAGTTCCAGAGTCAATGGAGATTTCTGATCCAATAATTCAGGTCTTCAATGCTTTTGCAATTGCCCATATTTTGCCATGTTTTTTTTTTTTTTTTTTTTATTATCGTGGGTGTCCGGGCCAGCTTGCGCGCACCTCGACTAATCCCATGGGCCCTGAAGTTAACGACCATGTAAGCCTCCAGTGGCCATCATATGAGCAGCCATAGGGTTTGAACTTGAGACCTAAGAGGGAGCAAACCCCTTAGTCCCAAGCTCTTACCACTAGGCCACCACCTAGATGGTTATATTTTGCCATGTTTAACAGAACGTGATGCAGTAGTGCACTATAAACCGCCAAGGTCTAGAAGACCTCCATATTAGGCCCAAAAGGTACCGTTTAAATTAGTTTTGTTATTTTTTTATTTTTAGATTGTCTAGTTTGTTTAAAAATTTTATTTTTTATTTTTTAATTTACTAGTTTTTTCAGGTCAGTTTTTTTTATATATTTAAAAAATTATAAATTTCTTAGAAAAAAATAAATTATTTGAGAAGAGAATATCTAGTAATTAAATTTTAAATGAAAAGTTTCCTTTGGTGATGTATTCGATAAAGTTTTGTGCTCCTTGTGATTGCTATTTTTCCCCTGTTGATTTCGTCCGCATCTAGCATCAATGCACTTCTTTAACCTTGCATTTTGATTTTTATCTTTGGTAATAAAAACAAGTTTATTGAGTTCTTCGAGATTGTGGTAATAATTATTTTTTAAAGTATTTTTTTAATTTATTAAAATATTATTTTTTAATTTTTTTAAAATTTATTTTTTATAACAGTATATTAAAATAATTGAAAAATATAAAATAAAATAATGTAAAACAAACAAAATAAATTCTCGAAACCTCCATTGAAACCTCCGATCGAGCACCTTTTCCACAGGAAATAGAAAACGATGATACCTATATATTACTATTCCCGTCTTCAATTGGAAATGATCAAGAGTGGCCTCCATTCAATTATGTTTTACCACCGAGTGATCGGTAATTTTCCCATTGAGCAACTTAAATAAAAAAGAATTTATAGTTTGGGGTGAAAATGAATTCATTTAACTTGAACGGTTAATTAACAAGCACTCTAAAATCATCAACAATATATTCTTTTTTGTTTATAGAAATTCAAGCACCAAGCTGATTAACAAATTGCAACTATATTAAAAATAATGATTCTTGAGGTGATTTTTTTTTTTTATATCAACATATTAAAATGATTTAAAAATATTTTAAAAAAATTAATTTTTTATCAAATAACATTTAAACCATGTTTTCAAATATCACCGAAGTTTATCTTTCCAATCTAATCAAAAGCAAGCTTTGCTTTAAGATTTTTTCTTTACTAGTTAATACATATTGTAATGGTCTTGAAGGGGTTTTTTTATAAAAAAAAAATAATGAGAGGAGATCGTTTACTTTAGCCACATTCCAAGATTTTAAATATAATGATTCTTGATAAAAAGGATTTTTTTTATTTTATAAAATTTATTTTTTGATATTAATATATTAAAACGATCTAAAAATATATATAAAAAATTAATTTTTTATCAAATAACAATTTGAACTACGTTTCCAAACATTACCGAAGTTCATCTTTCCATTTTAATCAAAAGCAAGCTCTGCTTTGAGATTTTTTTTTTCTTTGCTAGTTAAATATACATATTGTAATGGTCTTGAAGGGTTTTTTTTAAAAAAAAAAAATTAATGAGAGGAGATCGTTTACTTTAGCCACATTCCAAGATGAAGAATTTCTAAAAGAAAATTCCAAGTTGAATTTTGGGATGCTTGCAGCCTAAGAGAATACACGGTTGAGAAATGCCTTTCATGTCATGCATCCGATGGCAACCCCAAAAACTTCATGGCATGTTTGAAAGCAAAGATTAAACCAACGGTGGGTAGGCAACAACCCAATATCCCCCCAAATTTACCCACTTTATTTCTTTATATATATTGTTGGAGACAATCCATGAACAGCATTTTATCCGTTTTATACTCCTAATCTCATCAAATAGACAAATGAGTCCGCCGTCGTCGACTGGCGTATTACTCATAAGAAGTCGCTTCACTTTTGAAAACAAATTAAGGTTGGTTAGCAGACTATGCCCAGCTTTGTTCAGTAATCGGTCCCATTCACACTCATTTCATGGTTGCACGAGGATGAATCGGAATTATGTCGGGTTTTTTTATTTAAAAATATATTAAAATAATATATTTTTTACTTTTAAAAAATTATTTTTAACACTGATATATCATATAATAGAAACAAATAGAGCCTCTTGTACATGAAGTGTTTTATAATATTCTAGTGTTAAATTTAATTAATATTAAGAAATAAAATTTTAGATTAGAGTTGAAAAATATTGAAAGAAGAATCATCAAAATTAATAAAAACAAATAGTGCCTTTTTTTATTTTTACTCTTAAAAAGACATGGAAAACTTAGTGTAGTCCTTGAAGTTTTAATTTTAACATGTTGATCTCTATTGTTTTATGAATTAATGTTTTGTTTCTAAAATTTATTTTTCATGTTTAAATCCCTGAATGATGACACAACATAGAAAAAGGATTTGGTTGACCATATTCTAACCATAAAAAAAGTTTTTTTCTTATTTCAATGGGTTTGTCTTAAAATTTTTTTAATAGAGATAATAGTTTTTTTCTTCAAACATGCTAGAAAAATTAAACAAACCAATGAAGTTTTAAGGATTTAGATAAATTTTATTTTTTTGAAGTGATTATAAGGTGTTTTAGGTTAAAAATTTGATATATTAAGGTTTAGAGGATATATTTTGAGATTTTTTCATATATATAAAAATAAACTGAAATTTAGATTTTTAGGTTCTAAAACTTGAACCTTAACTTTTTATCCGTCAAAGGAGAATTCACTTCTGAACAACACGTCTTCTAGCCAGGCGAACAATGTGTTATTTGCCCTACAGAACATGCCTTAGGTCTTTGGACCAAGCGCTTAGGCCAATTCTCCCAAGCTTGATACATACACACGCATTAGAATCTAAATCATTATTTTTTTTATAAATATTTTTTTTCATAAAATTAAATAAAATTAAATTTTCAAAATTATTTCATCACGGGCATACTTTCTAGTATCTAAACTAGTGTTGAAATTATAAAAACAAAATATTGAATCTCATCAGTTTTTTACTATGGGGTTAGATTCATTGTATTGTGGATTGTTACAGTGCAATAACATTTTTACCCTTCATTACAAAAATTAGATGGCCTTTCATGAAGTAAAATGGTCTTTTTCAAACGATTAATTTGATATCATAAAATTATTTGGGGTATTATGGTTTATCAACTTTTTTTGCATAATAAAATGATATAAATGCCCTTGAAAAGTAAACAAAAAGTTAAACTATAAGAGGGCCTTTTGTGTCATTTCATTTTTTAAAATAGTAAAATTACTTGATTGCCTTTCAAGTAAAAAAAATTAAATAGGAGATCAAGGGTATTTTGGTATTTTTATCATGGTTTTTTTCATTATAATCTATTTTAATTAGGGATCAAGTGTTCTTCTAACAAATAAAAAAATTAGTTGGCACGAGCATAGCACACCCAAGCAAGTAGACACCACTCGCGCTTTTCTAGCAATGCGTTCAAAGTCTTCCTGCAGCTAAAAAGATCTAACCATTACGTCATTTGATACGTGCAATACTTGTGTAGCTGTGATGCATGTGGTACAATTCATGATGGTTATTCATGATGGTTTGATGTTGATGAGATTTTTTCTCTTCCCTCCTCTTTTCTCTCCTTTCTTCTTGAAATCCGAGCTAGAAAAGCCAAGATCCATAGTTGCCTTCTTATTTATTTTTTCTTTCAATTGTTGTCCTCTTATATATATATATATATATATATATATATATATATATATATATATATTCTCCTTTTGATTTTTCCCTCAACATTTTATTTCATTTATTTTTTTATGAAATTCTAGTCCTCGTGTTTTTAATTGTTTTTTTATCATTTTCTTATTTTATAGGGTTATCATAAGTCATAGGTTAGTCAAGTCAACCTGAGTTGTTACAGATTTGCTTTTAATTTTTTTTTCAATTTAATCTTTTGACATTAGGCTATCAAGTCTTAAACTTTCTGATTTTTTATGCTTTTTCTTTTTATATGGTTATCCCAGGTCATAGTTAGTCAAGTTAACACAAGGTGAATCCAATTTTTTTTTCAATGATTTTATTTATTTATTTTACTTTGATCATTTTTTTAGGTTATTTTTTTAAAATGATTTTTAAATTTTGATTTCTTATCACCAGTGGCAGGTTAGTAGAATGAACTCGAGTTGACTTTGGTTTTTTTCTTCAACTTTTTTTTAAAAAATTGATTTTGTTTTTCAAATTTATTCTTTAAGATTAGATTATTAGGCTATGAGTTTTATGGTTTTTTCCACCTTCTATTCTACAAGGTATCCCAATCTCATATCTCATGTGTTTGTTAAGTTAACCCGGATTGACTCAGATTATCATCACCTAGACCTTTTTAATTTTATGTTAGAAAAAATTTGACTCGACCTATAATATTGTGAAAAAAAAAATCTAGTTAATAATATTCTGATGCATACTAAATGCACGCCAATAATTATGCTTGATAAAAGTTGAAAGCCCAAATCCCACCTGATATTATGAGAAACTAGGGGTGTTCATGATCCGGTCTGATTTGGTTTTGGACAAAAATTCTAACCAGGATTTTTTTTAATTTCTTAAAATTTTAACCCAAACTAAATTGAAAATCAGTTTAAATTGAACCGGTCTAACTCGATTCTTTTCTTTCAAAACCAAAAAACCCAATGCCTTTTAAATGTGCTTGTTTTTCAGGTTTATAATAGGCCTATCTTAAATTAGGCTTTAAAAGTTTTTTATTTGCTTAGATTTTTTAGATTTTCTTGACAAACCTTTTGTATAGGGCTTTTTAAACAAAGAAGCCCAACTCCATCCAACCCTTTATACAATACCTTTAAATTCCAAGAACTGCAAATTCATTAAGAAAGGAGTGGTGTTCTACCTGTCAGCTAACAACAAATTGAATTATTCATTCATGAAAACCATTCAATATCAAAGTTACCATTTACAAATAAGACATGCAAAAAGATTTACAACCGAATCAACCCAAGCAATAAAAATCCAAGCAAGTTGCAAACTAAAACTAAAGATATTCAACAAACATAAGTATTGTATTTTGAAAGTATTTTAAAAAAAATTTGAATTTTTTTATTTTTTATTTTAAATTAATATTTTATTAATTTTTTTAGATTATTTTGATGTATTAATATTAAAAATAATTTTAAAAATAAAAAAATTATTTTAACATATTTTAAAATAAAAAACAAACTTTATCACACTATCTGACATAATGCACATTTCTTTTTTATGGAGATTTTTTGAACCCTCAACAAAATCAAATTCATCATTTTGTTTACAAATAAACGAGTGAAGATTAAGAAAGATGAGCAAAAGAAACCCTCAAGATACAACTAAAAAACACAACTTTTTCAAGCTAAATAAATAGGCTTTAAGCACTGAATATATTTCAGTCATAACAAAAGATCTAAGCATTGAAGTTGATACTGCTGACCTACTCTTCACAGCCTGGAACACACAAGTTTTCAAACTCTCCAGTTCCGATCCCTAATAACGAAGAAATAGAAAGTGGCGAGAACCTGGTTGGCCAATTAAGAAGTGCATGCTCTGTTTATCAAAATCAAATTTGCGAAGGAAATAGGTTATATAAGTTCTTTACTTACAAACTTCAACCTAATTCATAACCACGAAAAAAAAAATTATCCATAAGCATAATCATAACACGCATAAAAGGGAAAAAAAAAAGGGGGGCATTAGCATAAATCTCAGAAGTAATTGCAAGAGATCGAAGAGGAAAAGAGAGGCAGAAACCAGTGATGGAGGCTGCCGGAGCTTGATATTGACAGATCAGGGAGATAGAGACTAGAGATAAAGGGTGTCGTTGTCTTTAGCTTTCGGTGAACTGAATTTAGAGTGGATCTCGATGAAGCCCTTGACCAATTAGAGAAAAGGAGATATTAATTTGGTACCACACCGAACAAGCAATCAGATTTAGTTGCCATGGCAATTGTCAAGCTGAGGCAGACGGGGCCACGGGGGAGAATGAGAGAGAGAAGAGAGGGAGAAGTGGAGTGCGACTTTAGTGTCGCTAAGTAACGGGTAGTGATTTAGGATTCGGTGAAACTTCCCTTATATATCCTTGTTTTTTTTTTTTTTGAAGTTGAATAAGTTTGGTTGAACCAATTCAGCTCAATCGGTTTTAACTTTTTGAAATCAAAATCAAACCTGACTGAATGTTTTTTCTTGTTTTTTAATTGGGTTTTTTTTCTTAGTTTAGTTTTTTCAGTTTTTTTAGTCAATTGTTTTTGAACACCCTTTCTATTTTTCTTCTTCGTGGTCTAGGCTTCAAAAACATGCAATCAAGAATCTATTAGTCTTTTCTGTTTTGCTGTTGCTTCTGCTTGCTTTCGTTTTTTTACAGCAGTTGTCTTGATCACTGGCTAAGAGACACCTACTTTTGAGCTATGTCATTAGCTACTTCATTTGTCATTATGCAGATTTTCAACTTAATTCTTCCAAGTTTTCCAAATCTAACTCTGTTTCGCTGGGAACTTGCATGCATTTTCATGCACTTTTGTGATGCTAAGAAATTCTTTAAACACTTTGACACTTCATTCTTCTAGTCTATCACTTGGTATATTGATGCGCTTTGACATTCCATTGTCTTAACTACCACTACAGTTGTATCTTCTTCTTCTTCTTCTTTTTTCCTTCCAGAAAGCTAATGTAACTTTCACTTTGCATATGTAAGACTGCATGCGAGTTCCAAAACTTGCAGGAGTATTCTTTCTTCACTTTTTGAAAAAAGTTTTCCTTCAATTCCATCACCAGTGTAAAAAGATTCTTCCACCTTTCTTCCTTCGTCACCATTTCATGCGTTGAACCTCCAATAACCCACCCTTTGCTGTTATTTTCAAAGATTTTCTTTTTCCTTTTCCTTTTCATGTTTTCTTTCCAACCCTTCTTTACAAAAACTCAGTATAATCAAAACAGTTGAAACAGACAGTCAGTCTGTTGTCATGTTCTTCAAGACGTTGTTGTTGCGCTACCCACTGCCACCTTTTCTTTTCTTTTTTTTTTTTTGCTTTTTTGGTGGCTGAACAATAGTTTCTTCTCATCCCTTTTGTGTTTGAGCTGAATTGGTATTTGGTAAAGGTTGGGCTTACAGTGCTTTTTTGACAACTACCGATTTTTCCAGTTTTCTAAGCTTTACTACACCCATGCTTTGCACTCTGTAATTTTGATTTTATTTGTTGTTTGCCGCTATCCTTTCCCACTACTACATTTAAAGGTTTCCATTTAAATCCTCCATGCTAACTTAGCTTCGCATTCAGACTTAAACTTCATAAGAAACAAATCCTGCAAGATTTTTTTTATCGCTAATTCTTCCCCCACCTCTCCCCTTGTATCATTCAGATATTAATATTGATGGCATTCGAAGAAATTTATCTTTGCTCATTTTTCCTTTTAGTTAGTCTTCAATGAGTCGCACATTGATTTCCATTTTAGCTTCAAGTTGCTATATGTTTGTGATGTTTTGAAAATAAATGAGAGAATTATATGTGATAAAGTATGATCATTTGTTGACTTTAAGATTTGATTAATATATTCTTATTTGATTGAGATATAATTTTATTTGTTTGATTATGATATGACTCTTTCATATGTTAATATCAATTAAAATACTCTTACTAATAGGAAAGTGTTAGTTCTTATATACATCGTATTCGAACTATAGCTGGTCGGGAAAGTTACCAATCTATAACGATTGATCATCTCATAGTCTAGAACGTCATGCTTTTTGTATTTTGATTTTCTAACGTGTCTTATCTTATGATAATTCTTATTATGACTTACTTGTAAAACTTTCTTGTAAAAGTTTAAAGTCAAAATTATAAATGTTTTTCTTTACCATATTTTCTCTTATATGTATATTAAACATTATTTATTCATTGAGTTGTTAAACTCGTCATCTCATTATTATTATTTTCATGCTTATAGCTTTGTTAGCATGTTATTTTTATTGAACTTATAGAACCTACTCTTTTATTTATAATTTGTTTTTTATTTGTAAATTTTGTTATCTATTATGTCTAGTTAGAGCTTTACAATTATAAAATTTGTATTAATTTTTGTATTAAGATGTTGACTTATATAATGAAATTAATATTATCTATGTTGTGTAAAACTATGTCTTGATTATTTTTAAAAGAACATAAATTTATACGTAAATTTGAGTTCGCGAAAAGATATCAGAAACGGACCTTACTCTGAAACTTTTGTTGTACGCTATGCTTTGTACATGACTCAGATCAACTTGCTGTGTGTTTTTGCCTTTCCTTGGAAATGGTTGCTTATATATCTTCACCATTGACGTTCCAGCTACGGTGGTCATCCAAAAAATACTCCTGCCACTCTTCTATTATTGGATTTTATTAGAGTTTATTATTGGGTTTAATTTATATTATTTTTCTGTACGATTTGTTTAGTGAGTTATAATCCTAATTATTTTGTAAACCAATTTATTTTTTATATATATTAATCAAGATCAAAATATATCATGAAAATTATAAGCAAGTAATGTTAATGTTAGACCTTGTAAGTGTTACAAATTATTGAATCAAGTAAAAAAAGAAAAAAAAAAACTATACTGTACTAACTTTATTTTTAAATATAAAGATTCTCATCATATGTAAAAGATAAAAACCTATATGTAATGATTATTTTAAAATTATATTTTATTATTCATATCATCATCACAAAATAAATATATTGATGCTATTTTAGATATACAATTTGTTTTTACTAAGGATAATGAGATTAACAAATCCAAATTCATAAGCAAGATAGATGACATGATTTAGACTATACTTGAATTTAGGCTCATAATTTATTTTTAAATTGTTTTTAACTTTAAAATACATTAAATTATTACTTTTTTAGATGTTTTTTTATAATATTAATATACTAGTATAAAAAATTACAAAAATTAAAAAAAAATTATGATATATTTTAAATTAAAAAACATAATAAACCACAATATAAACACGCATTTGACCACAAACGGCAAATCAAGCTGCTCCATTCGTGATGATGTCCAATCAACTTACATATTTTTATCATTAGATACTTGTTAGTTAAGCATATTATTAAATCATGACAAAAGAAAATTTGATTTTAATCATTGTCATTGAATAAAAAAAAAAACTATCAATTGTGTGCCTCAAATCAATGAAATGTTCACACTTTAATATCTTTCTCCTCTCTCTTTTTTTTTTTTTCCATACTTGAGGAAGTCTAAAATACCCTTATACTTTTGATATTATAACACCAACAGTCATCGATATCATTGAATTTAAATACAGCAGCAATTCTAATACTCCTACTGCTTGCTTTTTCATAATGGATGTAAATATAATGCGGGGACATTGTTGAATGTCCTAAGATCCCACCAAATTCTTCAAAAAATAAAATAAAAAGAAGAGGTAATAAGTAATTGAGTCCTTGTATCGGTAAGAAATCCGGAAATTACTGCTACAAAATCGACCATAAATAGGGAGTTTTGCCAGTTCATGAATTTTAATGTCAGATCTCTGCTTGCTATATTCTCTTAAAGCCCTTTAATTTTCGAAATATCAATTTTATTCCCCTTCTCTTTTTAGCTTTGTTTTCTCCTCTACAGTAACTTGTTCACAAACCGAAGCCAGCTCAGCATGTTAAGAAGATATGAGGATTAAAAAAGTGGTTTTCTGAACTTGTGATACTAACTTGTTAGTCTCTTAAGAGTATAGGTATTAAAGTGTAATTTAATAAAAATATTCACCCTCCGAGAGTATTAAAATATTGTCAGACGGCAAAAGAGATTCATCCAACTCCTCTCTTTTGTACAGGTGCAAAAACGAGTTGGAATCGGACCTTGTTTCTTATTTTGTGTCGAATCTCTTTCTGATTTGCCTTTTATGTGTGTGTGTGTGTTTTTATATTCCCATTACCACCCGAATCATCTTACCTTACCTGCAACGACCAGTGACAAAAGAGAGGTGATAGATTTCTCTCCAGAAAACTTTGTTCCCTCCTCATGCACTGATCAGCACTCTCTCTCTCTCTCTGGTAAGTTATTTCTTCTGCATGCATCCAATGCATGTAGTTTTTTCAGCGTAGTCTTGTTAGAATCTTTTTCATTGTTTTTGTTTTTGTATTAATGACGACTGATCCTTTTCTGCTTTCTTGAGAGTCTGTGTGGTAAATTTGAGGACTTTTTTTTTCTATGATTCTCATAAAAGAAACAAGAGGACTTTTTCTATTTTTTTGCTATGATATTTTTGTTTTTTATGTTAACTTTGGGATTTTGGTTTCTGAGAGTCATCACCTCATCTAGTCTTTCCATTTGCCAGATGGGTTTTGCTCTTTACATTGAAATAAAAATTCTCCAATTGCTTTTGGCATGGTTTAAAGCAACTTTTTGTATTTGTGTATCTCTCTTGTTTTTTATTTTATGTAAAGGTAATTATTCCTGGATTCTATGGTGATTTATGGTTATCTCTTTGTTGTTTTCTAGTGCTATCTATCAGATAAAGATGACCCTTCATTATTCTTTTTTATCTGTCTAAAAATAAAAGAAATTCTTTTTTTTTATCCAATTATAATGGAATGGGATTTGGTTTAATTGGGTTTGGTTATTTTCTGATCTCTTCTTCTTGTTGTTTCTTTTCTTTTCTTTTCTTTTATATAAGGATGATTTCTGAGATGTGTGCTAAATCTACGACTACGAGTACAATTTTTATTTTTATTCTCAACTAGAGTTCCTGTGAATCAGATTCTCAGTAGTAAACTGAAGAATTAGCTCTGAATTAGTTTACTTGGCAAGAAGGAAAAGAAAAATATTACTAGTTATGTGTGATGAATGAATTTATAATTCTGAATATATAGCAAGTGAAATCTGCAGATTATGTTCTCTGTTTGTGAAGTCAGGGGAAAAAAAGATTTGGTTTATGAATGTATGAGTGCATTTTATTGAAATGGCTGAGCTAGTATTCACTGTCTTAATTGGAGTTAGAAATAATTACAATCCTGCAATGTATTTTAAGCATTAGAATATTGTCTTAATTTCTCATGTTTGATTTTAAGGACGATCTACTAATTTTATATTAAATATCAAGTCTAACCTAAGCAAGCGTGATGCAGGTCACCAAAAAAATTATGGCACAAGATGATTACTCAAACGATGGGACGGTGGATATCAAAGGAAATCCAGCAAATAAAAAGAAAACTGGAAACTGGAAGGCTTGCCGCTTTATTCTTGGTATGATATTTTGTCGTATCTTTTCTAGGCCAAATTCCTTGTATCGTATCTGACTTCAGGTTTCCCTGCTGTATCCATACACTAAAATTGTTTATAATTTCCTTGCAGGAAATGAATGCTGTGAGAGGTTGGCATACTATGGGATGAGTACCAATCTAGTGAATTATCTTGAGGACCGTCTCAACCAGGGAAATGTCGCTGCATCAAACAATGTTACCAATTGGTCTGGAACTTGCTATATCACACCACTGATTGGAGCTTTTCTAGCCGATTCATACTTGGGAAGATACTGGACAATTGCGAGTTTTGTAGTCATCTATATTATTGTAAGTTTGCTTTAGAGCAAGTTCCATCTGACCTGTAAATTAAAAGAAACTGAGTTTTCCCATGTCTTTGATCAATGTTTTTTTTTATGTCAGTTTGCATCAAGGGTTTCATTTCTGTTTATGCTCTTCATTTTGAGCCATTCTAAAATGTCATCTCTGCAAAAAGTTTGACTTGGTCTGCACATTATCAAGACATTTTATAGTCAATGGAATACTTATTTGTTAATTTCTCAGAACTTGGTTCCACAAAATTGATTTTCTAACAGCATTTTTGCAAAGATTTTTGGTTGAAAAAATCTTAATTTTTCTTGTACCTTTGCCACCATAAACACTTCCTGCTTCTGTCTCTTTTGGATATTTTAAGAGAATATTCTCAAGCTTGGTTTTATTTTTCTTGAGATTTTCTCTTTGTTTCTAAAAGTAGATTGACGGTCTTAAGCCATCCTAGAAATTTGGTCATATATCGTGAACTTTCTTTCGAAACTATGTATATGTGGAAATAATGAACTCTTCTTGTAGGGAATGACACTCTTGTAGCAATTGTCAACATTTTTGTCAACCTTTCTCCAACCACCATGACTTTTGTCATTGTAGTAGTTGGTTCTGCACATGGGTTGCTGCCAATGCTTCTCCATTCACCTATAAAGAGAGTGCAAGAGAGTGCAGTGTGTGTAGTGAAGTGCAGAAAGAAGAAGACAGTGCAACTTTGAGAGAGAGTGCAAGTGTAGATTTGAGAGAAACACCGAGTGAAGAGTGAAACACTGGGTTTTGTGGGATTGTACTGGGTTGAGTTGAGTGTTTGTATCATTCCTCCATTAATATACAATCTGCTGCCTCCGTGGACGTACCCGGTTTTGGGGAACCACGTAAATTTGCTTGTTTTGTGTTATTTTTGTGTTTGCTTTCGATCCAGTATGCACAACAAATTGGTATCAGAGCATTAGGGAAGCTTAAACACTGAAAAAACACGTTTTTCAGCTCTCTGTTCAAAGTTGCAGAATTTTCAAAGTTCTCGGATCTTGCTTTTGACCAGCTGCGGAGATTCCTCTCGTCGACACGAGTCCGGCGATATAAAGATCGTCGAAATCGGAGTTGAAACGAGCCCTGTAGAGCTCGCCGAAGTTTCGCCGGAAAACTGCCGGAAAAACCAGTCAGTGCCGGAATTCTCGCCTGAGAAGACAGCCTCGTCATCCGACACGTAGGCGCTGAGTCAGCATCCACGTCATCAACAGAGGGTCCACATCGCCACGTCATCGGCCACGTCATCAGCCACGTCATCCAACAGTGACAGAATATTCTCTTGACAGAAGAAGAATATTCCGTTAACAGTAAGAGAATATTCCTGTGACAGAATATTCTTTATCAGAGACAGAATATTCCTTTCCTGAGTCAACTCGGTCAGATTGGTTTTTTGGCCAACTCAGTGATTTTTTGACCCGTTTTTGGCCGAGTCAAGTTGGTTCCTAGCATTTTCAACCATTCCGGACGCAACCGTGGTGTCCGTTTTGTTAAACAGCATACCGAAGTTACTGTTTTGGCACTTTTGAGCATAAAAGTGTGTGTTTTAACAAGTTCGGGATTCCATTTGTAATCCAAAGACGTCATAATGGCTGATATTCCAGAAGAAAAATCAGTGGGGAATGCTAGTATACCTCCACAATACATCCCGGTATCGAATACCAAATTTGAGGTGGAGAAGTTTGATGGGAAAGGTAATTTTGGCATGTGGAAATGTGAAGTCATGGATATGCTTGTCCAAATGAATTTAGATTTCACTCTAGAAGATAAACCAGAGGATCTGGATGATAAAAGCTGGGAAAGGATAAATCGGTTGGCTTGCAGTTCCATCCGACTTTGTCTTGTAAAGGATCAGAAGTACGCCTTTTCAGAACAAAACTCTGCAAAGGAATTATGGCAAGCATTGGAGGACAAGTTTATGAAGAAGAGTATAGAGAATCGTCTCTACTTGAAGAAAAGGATCTTCCGGTTTCAGCATAAGAAAGGTACTTCTATGAATGAGCATCTGAATGATTTCAATAAAATGATAGCTGATTTGAAGAATTTAGATGTGGAAATTGATGATGAAGATAAAGCTCTACTGTTATTAAATTCACTGCCTGACACATATGAACATCTTGTCACCACTTTACTGTATGGTAAAGAAAAGATTAAATTCATTGATGTGTCCAATGCTTTGGTGAACAATGAGTATCGGAAGAAGGACCAGATTGTTCACAAGGAGTCAACGTCAGAAGCATTGACAGTTAGAGGCAGAACAAACCCCAGAAGATTTCGAGGGCGAGGGAGATCTCGCTCAAAATCCAAAGAAGAATCATCAAACAGACGATATCTTGCAAAAGATGAGTGTGCCTTTTGTCACAAAAAAGGGCATTGGAAGAAAGATTGTCCAATTAAGGGCAACAAGGAAAAAGATGAACCAACTGTGAACGTTGCACGAGATGAGGATGAACGAGACTCTGCATTCATGGTCTCATCACCAGAAAACCATTATGGTGAATGGATTCTTGATTCTGCATGTTCCTATCACATGTGCCCTAACAAGCACTTATTCTCGAGACTCGAGGAGTTCGATGGAGGAGTTGTGTTGATGGGTAATGATGATGTTAGTGAGATCAAAGGGATTGGGACTATCCATCTGAAGATGCATAATGGGGTAGTCAAGACACTAACAGATGTACGGTATGTACCTGATTTGAAGAAAAATCTCTTCTCACTTGGAGTCCTAGAATCCAGTGGTTATAAGATTATCATGCATGGTGGAGTCTTAAGAGCAATCCGTGGTGCATTAGTTGTCTTAAGAGGCACGAGGAAAGGAAACTTATATTTCCTGGATGGATCTACAGTTACTGGTACAGCAGCTGTCTCCAAAAGCATAGAAGATGATGAAGCAGATAATTCCAGACTTTGGCACATGCGTTTAGGGCATGCTGGTGAAAAGGCTTTGCAAGGATTAGTCAAGCAAGGTCTGTTAAAAGGCGCCAAGACTGGGAAGCATGGGTTCTGCGAGCATTGTGTTCTTGAAAAACAAACAAGGGTCAAGTTTGGCACTGCAGTACACAACACAAAAGGGATCCTAGATTATGTTCACACAGACGTATGGGGACCTTCAAAGAATGAATCTATTGGAGGTAATCGTTGGTTTGTTACTTTTATTGATGATTTCTCAAGACGAGTATGGGTGTACATGATGAAACACAAGGATGAGGTCCTTGATATCTTTCTGAAATGGAAGAAAATGGTGGAGACTCAAACTGGAAGGAGAGTTAAGACTCTTCGGTCAGATAATGGTGGCGAGTACACTTCAGATCCTTTCTTTGAAGTTTGTCAGAATGAAGGGATCAAGCGACATTTTACTGTTCGCAAAACACCACAGCAGAATGGAGTAGCAGAACGCATGAACCGCACATTGGTGGAGAAAGTCCGATGTATGCTATCACATTCGGGACTAAGCAAAGTGTTCTGGGGCGAGGCATTAAACTATGCTCGTCATATTGTTAACCGGCTACCTTCAGCAGCATTAAATGGAAGAACCCCCTTAGAGGTATGGTCAGGCTCTCCTGCAAATGATTATGACTCTATGCGTATATTTGGTTGCTCAGCATATTATCATGTTACTGAGTCTAAGCTAGATCCTAGAGCCAAGAAAGCTATATTTTTGGGCTTTAGTGGAGGAGTGAAAGGCTACAGACTCTGGTGTTCTGAATCAAAGAAAGTGATTTTGAGTAGAGATGTCACTTTTGATGAGTCTGGCATGTTACAGCAAGAGAAATCACAGGAGAAGGAAAAACAGTCTGGTGATGCACAACAGGTGGAGTTGGAGACTTCAGTCATTCCTGTAAAGACTGTTCAGACAATCCCTATTGAAGGAGATCCAGATGAAAGTTCAGATGAAGAGGATGCAACAACTCCAGCAACCACATAACAAGAATCCATTGCAACGAGTAAACCGAAAAGAGTTATTAAGAAACCTGCTCGGTATTGTAACATGGTGGCTTATGCACTTCCGGTGATTGATGATGGAATCCCCTACACCTACAAAGAAGCAGTACAGAGTGTAGAAAGTGCAAAATGGAAAGAGGCAATGGATGAAGAGATGAAATCTCTCCATAAGAATCAGACTTGGGATTTGGTACAACTCCCTAAAGGAAAGAAGACAATTGGTTGCAAGTGGGTATATGCTAAAAAGGAAGGTAATCCTGGAAAAGACAACATTCGATTCAAAGCAAGATTGGTAGCAAAAGGCTATGCTCAGAAGGAGGGGATAGATTATAATGAGGTATTCTCTCCAGTTGTTAAGCATTCATCAATTCGTATTCTGTTAGCCTTGGTTGCACAGTTTGATTTGGAGTTAGCCCAACTTGATGTGAAAACTGCCTTCCTACATGGAGATTTGGAAGAGGAAATTTACATGTCTCAGCCAGATGGTTTCAAAGTCACTGGGAAAGAGAATTGGGCTTGTAAACTGAAGAAGTCATTGTATGGATTGAAACAATCTCCTCGCCAGTGGTATAAGCGATTTGATAAGTTCATGGCAGAACATGGATACACACGGAGTCAGTTTGATCACTGTGTATATTTTCTCAAACTTCTTGATGGTTCTTTCATCTATTTGCTCTTATATGTGGATGATATGTTGATCGCATCGAAGAGCAAGGTGGAGATTGATAGACTGAAAGCTCAACTGAGAACTGAGTTTGAAATGAAGGACCTTGGAGAAGCTAAGAAGATTCTTGGCATGGAGATTCAGAGAGACAGAAGAAAAGGCACAGTCTGTTTGACACAGACCCAATACTTGAAGAAAATTCTACAGAGATTTGGGGTAGACGGTAAGACCAAGCCTGTAAGCACACCTTTAGCTCCTCATTTTAAGCTAAGTGCTTCAATGTCTCCACACACAGAGGAAGAGCGCAAACAGATGGCTCAAATTCCTTATGCAAATGCAGTTGGTGCATTAATGTATGCAATGGTTTGTACGAGACCAGATATTTCACATGCTGTCAGTATGGTGAGCAGATATATGCATGATCCGGGAAAGGGTCACTGGCAGGCAGTTAAGTGGATTCTACGGTACATTCATGGCACAACTGATATTGGTTTGAAGTTTGAGAGGGATGATAGACTCGGACAAAATTTAGTTGGTTATGTGGACTCAGACTATGCTGGTGACTTAGACAAGCGTCGTTCCACAACAGGCTATGTGTTTACACTTGCTAAAGGGCCTGTAAGTTGGAGGTCAACGTTACAATCAACAGTAGCTTTGTCAACAACTGAGGCAGAGTACATGGCAGTAACGGAAGCTTTCAAGGAAGCTATTTGGTTACATGGGTTGATTGAAGATTTGGGAATTGTTCAAGAGCACGTGGATGTCCATTGTGATAGTCAAAGTGCTATTTGTCTTGCAAAGAATCAGGTTCATCATTCCCGCACCAAGCACATCGATGTTCGATTTCATTTTGTTCGAGAAATTATGGATGAAGGGGATATTCTGCTACAGAAGATTGGTACCGCAGATAATCCAGCTGACATGCTCACAAAATGTGTCTCAGGGATCAAGTTCCAACATTGTTTGGACTTGGTCAACATCTCTCGGTGTTGAGCACCTTCAGGGTGCAGCGCCATATGGCGCGTTAGAGGCAGCATTGATTGATCACGAGGATTGCATGGAAAAATCTTGCCAAGGTGGAGATTTGTAGCAATTGTCAACATTTTTGTCAACCTTTCTCCAACCACCATGACTTTTGTCATTGTAGTAGTTGGTTCTGCACATGGGTTGCTGCCAATGCTTCTCCATTCACCTATAAAGAGAGTGCAAGAGAGTGCAGTGTGTGTAGTGAAGTGCAGAGAGAAGAAGACAGTGCAACTTTGAGAGAGAGTGCAAGTGTAGATTTGAGAGAAACACCGAGTGAAGAGTGAAACACTGGGTTTTGTGGGATTGTACTGGGTTGAGTTGAGTGTTTGTATCATTCCTCCATTAATATACAATCTGCTGCCTCCGTGGACGTACCCGGTTTTGGGGAACCACGTAAATTTGCTTGTTTTGTGTTATTTTTGTGTTTGCTTTCGATCCAGTATGCACAACAACTCTTAACATTGTCTGCTTCAGTCCCTGGGTTAGAGCCATCTTGTGACAAGGATTCTTGCCACCCGACCACAGGACAAACTGCAGCATTCTTTGTAGCACTTTACTTTATTGCTCTTGGAACTGGAGGAATCAAACCATGTGTTTCATCTTTTGGAGCCGATCAATTTGATGAAACAGATGAGACAGAGAGGAAAAAGAAGAGCTCCTTTTTTAATTGGTTTTACCTTTCAATCAACATAGGTGCACTTGTTGCATCTTCTGTTTTGGTCTGGATACAAATGAATGTTGGTTGGGGGTGGGGATTTGGAATCCCTGCAGTTGCGATGGCTGTAGCAGTTGTGTTTTTCTTCTTGGGAAGTAAGCTATACCGAATTCAAAAACCTGGTGGGAGTCCCATTACAAGGATTGTCCAGGTTATAGTTGCATCCTTCAGAAAGTACCATGTTCAAGTTCCTGCTGATAAATCTCTTCTTTATGAGACTGCAGAAGAGGAAAGTCAAATCCAAGGAAGTCGTAAGCTTGAACACACGGATAAATTCAAGTAAGTTCCCTGAAGCCAATAATTTTAAGATTTACAACGCAAGTTGATTGAATCCAGAGGTCCAAGTTTAGTCACTTCTGAATTTTTCTGTTTCTTTTTTCGATCCACAAAATTGTCCATGTTGATTTTATTCCTAGCTCAAGAAATTCCTTCATCAATTGGCTCGTACAAGTTTATAGTAAGAATAAGCATGTCAATAAATCTTATGTTGCAATCCATATATCCAGACAACGGATGTTTGGGGTACTTAAGAAGTGTTTTTTCTGAATATGACCAAGAAACCAGGCAACGTTGTTAATACTTTGCACCATGAATGGAGAAGGCTGTATTTTGCAACAAAAGTAACTAACGGGAATCTTCACCCATATTCCCAGTCAGAGTTACACTTGTGCTAATTAGCCTACAAGCATAAAGAGCAACTTTTTATCTTCTTTTACACTTGCATTTCCCAAATGCAAACCTTTCTTTGAAATACTCCTAGGCTGATTCTCATTATCTATCCTTGATCTAATCGAAATTTGTTAAGTTTCAGGTTCTTTGACAAGGCTGCTGTGGAAACCCAAACTGACAATATCAAGGGCTTATCAAACCCATGGAGACTCTGCACAGTAACTCAAGTTGAAGAGCTCAAGTCCATTATCAGGTTGCTCCCAGTATGGGCATCTGGAATAGTCTTTGCAACTGTATACAGTCAAATGAGCACCATGTTCGTTTTGCAAGGAAATACTATGGACCAACATATGGGTCCTCATTTCAAGATTCCATCAGCATCGCTCTCCCTCTTTGATACCCTCAGTGTCATCTTCTGGGCTCCTGTATATGATCGTATCATTGTCCCATACGCAAGGAAGTTCACCGGTCATGAACGAGGCTTTACTCAGCTCCAACGTATGGGCATTGGCCTCGTCATATCAATTGTCTCCATGATCGTTGCTGGGGTATTGGAGGTTGTTCGACTAAAGTTTGTCCGAGAGAACAATTACTATGATCTTGAGTACATCCCAATGACCATTTTCTGGCAAGTACCGCAGTACTTTCTCATAGGATGTGCAGAAGTTTTTACCTTCATTGGACAGTTGGAGTTTTTCTATGACCAGGCACCTGATGCTGTGAGAAGTTTGTGCTCAGCTCTCTCTCTTACTACTGTCGCATTAGGAAATTACCTGAGCACTCTGCTTGTTACCATTGTTACTAAAGTTACAACGAGAGGTGGGAAGCTTGGTTGGATCCCTGATAATTTGAATAGGGGCCATCTTGATTACTTCTACTGGCTCTTGGCAATTCCCAGCTTCCTGAACTTCACTGCGTATCTCTGGATTTCAAAGTGGTATGCCTACAAGAAATCTACAGAGCGTCCTCATTGAGACAGAATGGTTGGTGGACAGTGCAGGAATCACATTTCAATTTGTTACATCTCTTTGCAACATCATAGATGGATGGCCTGTTGTTGTCCATGACCTAGGCTTATTTGTTTGTTTGTGAGGAAGTGGTTTCCTGAAAAAATACTTTTTACTTTCCCATGTTTGCTGGAATCGTGAGGAATAAGTTGACGGAATTTATTTTCTCGTCAAAACTCCAAATGACTGGAGGAAACTTGTGCGGTGGAAAGAAATTGCTTGAGATCTCATCAAGTATACAAAATGGTCAAGGGACAAATACTAATTTGTGGCGGGATTGCTGGCACCCACATGGTCCTTTATTTAAGAGATATGGCATTCAAATTCACGGTCCTCTCTTGATGCCAGAATTCATGAGGTCATTCAAGGTGGTGATTGGAGTTGACGAGGAGCAAGAAGGAGATGGAATGATGATACCAATATATTATTTTATTTTTTAAAAAAAAAGCCAATCTGTTTAGGCCAACCCAAAGGGCTTGTTTCAACCCAACCTAAGAACAAATATTTCATTTGGGCCTCGACCCAATATCATGGCCCAACAATTAACACAGATCACAATTCAGATTACGAGTTCTAAAAAGTCAAAACAGTGCCATGCACCACCCACAGACCTACCAATGCATACAAGGTCAATGCGGCACTTACCTTTTTCGCCAATGGCAATCACAGACCTACCAGTCTCACGAAAAGCTACCATCACCAGCCTATATGTCTTGCCTATAACTACCATTAATAGTAAGTACAATGCCTACCATGTCTAGTGAGTGACGCCTACACTCATCAACTCATTTTACGATTACCAGCTGTGCAAAAATGGTATCTCTTCTCGATCCCCGACTCCTTCGTCCGGGAGACCACTTGGTCTCAAAAGCCATGGATATAAATACCTAATGCCACCTACACAAGGCAACAGAGAATAACACAAAGCAAAGCAACCCACGTTCCTCTCCCCACATTATCATGCTCCTCCCCTACTCCTCACACTCTCCTGATCCCGTACTTATGCTCCTCACACTATCATCTTATACATTATTTTACTGTTACATCTACTAATCGGAGGGACGTTTTTCATTATGATAGAAGACTTTTTTCTGCAAGATAGCATCGACTCATAAACTAGTGGCCAAATCCAATCACCACGTCAACCCATCGAGACATAGAAAGACCTAGATCTAATTCAAAGTTATTCCGACTTCATGAGGAATAATTTTTCTTTTTCCTGATGCAAATGATGAAGTTATCAGAAAGCTCCCTGTTGATTATACGTTACCATTAAGAAGTGCATGGGATTATGTCAGGAATAGAGGAGTAAAGTGGACTAGCACAATCTCATTTGGGTGCCTTGGCGCGCATATATCAAAACGTAGTTTTATTTAAGTACTGGCTTGCTAATTAAGCTCAACACACTTTCTACTAGAATATTAAAGTAGGCTAATCACAATTCTGAAGCTGATGTTATTAATTATTTGAGTTCTTCATATTGCTAAAAGCAGATTGACCAGCTAAAAAATGATGTGTGCTTTGAGCTATGCAATTGTTGGCAGTTTTTATATTATAATTAAGTTTGTTTTATTTTAACTGTTTTAACTTCAAGGGAGCTAGCTTGTTCGTGTTTCTGGACTAAGCCCTTTGGTTCGTATTATTATATATAGATGATGATTTCTAATTTTCTTTATGTATGTATTAAATGTATTATTTAATATGGAAGGCTCGGGGAGAAGAAGTAGATAAGATGGTATGTGTCCTGCCAATAATATCATCAATTTGTGTTGTAGTGCACTTTAGAAAGCTGGGAAGGCAGAGCTTCTCGAAATGGCATTAGTGAATAATGAGATTGGTTTTTTTTTTTTTTAACAAGAACACTTAGTTAGGTAGGTAGGTCCTTCATAGGTTTATTCATGAGCATTCCAAACCTGTTTATAAGCTGGGGTGATTTTAGTATTGATCTTTTCACGAATGCTTCAAACCTATCAATGAGTTGGAAGAGTTAAAATGATGCAAATTTATTCATAAGTTATGATAATTCTTAAATATAATTAGATTATATGCTTTAATGTTATAAAAATTATGAATATAGTTTAAATTTATAAAATGAATTGTGAATTGTATGTAATTATGAATTATGAATTTTAATAAAATGTGAATCGAGAAGTGTATTGATTTTTTAATTATGATAAGTGTTGGATTAAGAATTGTTGGATTGGTTTTTTTATGGCGGGGAGTTTAGACACTAGAAAAATAGTTTCATCCATTGACAAGTTTATAGATGTTACATGTGATTTATCGATCTATATTATTTTTCTAAATTATTTTTTTATTTTGTTATTTTTCCTTTTTTTTAACTGTTAATTTAAAAAAGAAATCCAGATTGCAATGACAACTTCGAAAGTCAATGGGCAAACTTGAACAAATATTATACTCGTAAATAAGGGATAATGTCCACCCAACGAAAGGCCCAAAATAAACCAACTGCCCATATAACGTCCCTCCCCTTTCCTGCTCTCTCTATCTCTCCCCCTCTGAAGTCGAAAGAAAAATGTTTTCCCTCAAAGCCATCAACACCTCATTTGCTCCTACAAATCATGGTTTTTTCCACACTAGAAAGCCATCCAACACAAAGAACTCCATCCTGTTCCTTTGCAAGTCAAATGATTCCGACTCTGAGGCTCCCCCACCTGAAGGTGATACTAAAAAACAAGAACTGCTTGCGAAGATAGCCATGCTTCAAGCTCAAAAGGTCCGTCTCACTGATTACTTGGACGAGAGATCAGCTTATCTAACTCAATTTGCTGAAGAAGCCAATGCTGAGTTTGATAAAATTGGAGAGGATGCTCTAAAAGGACTTGATGACGCAGGTGCCAGGGTCTGTTCAACTCCTTCATTCTCAATGCAAATTATGAAATGCTAAAGGAACAACAAAATGGTGTTGCTTAGCACCTCTGTTGATAACCTGCTTCTTATTCGTTATTTATGCTTAGCAGATAATGGAGAACATAGAGAGCCAGATGCAAGCTTTTGAGGAATCTGCAGAATTGAACAGAACGGAAATTGAGAAGAACGATAATAAGGTAGCAGATTTTGAAGTTCAAATGGAAAACGACCGGAATGAGGGGATGTTCTTCAAGAGCCTTGGCCAGAAAGCACCAGTTGATAAAACCAAAGCTAAGGAGGAAGCACAGAAGATTAAAGATCTGACTAACGCAAAAGCAGGGTCAAAAACCAGGAAGAACATTTACCTTGCTTTAATGGGTGTACTAGCCATAGTAATTGCTGATTCCTTCCTCTCTTCTGCACCTGATTGGCGAAAAGTTGCAGTTCTCGGAGCAATTTTAGTGGGTTTGATCACTCAGTTCAGCTACGAGCAGAGATTAGCATCAGACATAGAAAGAGCAGAAAAGGAACAGACAGACAAAGAAAAGTAAAGTCCTCCTTTTTTCTCAGTATAAGGAATTTATAGTGTGAAATCTTAGACATGCCATTTTGAATGAATATAGCATGATAAAATAACCCCAAGTGAAAACTTCCAACTTGGATTTGATACATCAAGCTATTTTCTTTTGCATCATCTACATCTGATCTTGGTGATATTACTGCATCACCAATATCCAAGTAACTGGGTTTTGATGCTTTGCTAACTTTCCTATCACTGTATCCAAACAGCCAAAAAGCCGTAGTACTCACGTTGTTGTGACCATTTTCTGAGAAATTTTTATAATCATCTTCAAATACTTTTTGCTGTACAGCTATCTTTCTGGCTAAGCACTTTCGTGAAATTGCTTTAATTGTTTATATATATATGCTGAGCAAAGCAGAGAAAAGAAGCATAAGAATTCAAAGGTCTAGGAGAAAGATAACATACTTGGGACTTCTAGGAGTCAAAATGTTCGATACTGAACGTTACTCATCCATAATGAAAAGGAAGATTTATGGGCCCTGAATTAAAATGATCAAGCAAAAACTAAACGTTGAAGGGCTAGATAGGCTATCTGGGCCGTGGATGCTCGCTGTTTGCCTAACAGATGGTTGAAGGTTGTGTTCAGGTTTGTCACGAGGAAGATCCAATCACATCTGCAAGTATTGCCATGACAACACGAAAACAACATCACCTGCAATTAAAGTAATCATAGTGCCTATGTCCAGCTGAAACCCATATTTGAACATGCAAGCCCACATCACTGATGCCTTTTCACACTCGCTGGCCTTTTAAATCCCGTCCAAAAGTGTGTTATGGGTAACAAGATTGGGAAGGCAGTTCAATTCGACTGCTTCATATTTGAATAGAACAGCAAAGCATCTCCAATTTTCCCAGCAGAGCAAGGCCATGCATCAAAATGTTACATAAGGCTCCAAACCCTAGTCAAGAGCTTGGCGCCACAAGTTGAGGGCCATTATCAATAAGCTATAAGTGATCGAGTCTGGCTTCCAGTCTCTTTTTAGCATTTCCTTTACAAAAGAATATGCATGGCAAAATCTTTCTGCCTTGCACAGACCATTTATAAGAGTGTTATAGACGACAAGAGGAGGAGAACAACCTTTGGATTCCATTTCCCTGAAAAAGTGAATTTCCTGCTCAAGTTTGGAAGCTCGGACAAACCCATTAATCAATAGATTGCAAACATGAGGACTCAACTTACAGCCATGATTATCCATCTGATGCACTATGCCCAAAGCTTCATCTACTCTTCCTTGTTTGCTTAACCCATCAACCATCGAAGAATGTGCAAGAGCATCCAGCTTATCTCTTTCATCTTCTGCCTCTTTCAATATTGTCAACGCCTTATTCAAATGACCATTCTTACACAACCCATGAATCAAAACTCCATAAGTAGTAGAATCAGCTCCACTCCCCTTCTTCAACCTTCCCATATTCAGACAATCCTCTAAGAAATATGTTGTAACTAAACATTGCGACAATTCTCCTTCCTCGTTATAACCCACAACTCAAAACTCTCCTTATAGAGTACTCTTCAAAGTTGTTTTCTTTTGAAAAGTAGACACCCCCCCCCCCCCCCCCAATTTCTTTATAAATCTTCACAGCTCCATCAAAATTTCCCGCCTCACATAACCCACATTTCAAACTGCTATACTGAAACGAATCCATTCGTCTTCATCCTCTCCCACATTTCCAAGCTCTCATCAATCCTCCTCATTTTACACAACCCAATAAATCATAACAATATACGTAACCACATTTGAATAAACACAGGACCCTTTAACCAACCTTTCCCAAATCTCTTTCCCCTTGACATATTCTCATCTTTTGAAAAACCGATCAATCATTATTCATTATAATACAACACATCACATCAGGAACTAAGCCCCTTTCAAACATTTCATCACACACCTCAAGTGCACGCACCAAACCCTCATTTTAAACCATCTCATAAATCATAGTGCTATAGCTATACACATCAGGCTTTAAATCTTTACCCCACATCCAATCCATGCCTTGACGAATTGTCTCTTCTTAACAGAAATCTTGATCAAAATATTATATGTTTGCAAATTAGGCAAGATACCCACTGTTTCAAAATAATCGGAAAAAAAAACTGCTTTTTCTAACTGATTGACTTTGATAAAAGCATTGTAAGATCTTATTCCATGCTTGCGCCCAAAAATCTCCTCCAATTTCTTAAAGCAATATAAGGCTTGGTTTGGCATCTTGTTTTTTGCATAAGCTTTTAGTAGCGTTTGTTTGGTCGACAAAATAACTGTATTTTTCAAGATAGAATAAAATATAAAAAATATATTTTACTCTAATATATGAAGATCTAACTCGTGGCAATTCTACCCTTTCTTGGTCGGTATCTTTGTTTATCCTCTTCAGAAATAGCAACCTCTAGTATCATCTAAAATGATGAGTGCCATAATTATTTTATGGCGAATCTCAAATAATTTATGGGAGCATGCTTCATGATGAGCTTTGCCCAGTTAACCCCTACGGCATTCTTTGCTATCTCAACGTTCTGTCCTCAGAGATCGTGTGAAAGATGCTAGATGGGCTTGACATGCCAAATAAATCCATTGCAGATAAGATGCTTTTGCCAGTGAGCTGAGCCCATTTCAGGACGTGTATTTATTTGACATTATAATTTTATTTATTAATTATTTTTCACAAAAAGGTGAGTCGAGATAATCCATCCAATTACTTCATCGTATTGCATGCTACTGGTAATCGAGAATTGAAAAACTCTAAATCATATATAAGAATATGAGTACTTTTAACTCTTCAAAACTCAACATAACATTGGTTTAATTAATTATTTTTTAAAATTTTGTATTATAGAAAAATTAACAAAACGAGTTGTAAGAAATACTAACTTTAAATTTTCTCAAACTTATTTTTTTTTCAATTTTGTATCAATAAAACTAGAAATAAAGTCCAGTTAATTAAAAATATTGATGGAAGACCACACATAAAAAAAAAATTATGAAATAACATGGTTTGTACATGTTAGGATTAGAAAACATGATTTTTATAACTTGTTGCTATTTATAATAGTAATATCTTTTTAAAAAAATATTAAATAAGTAAAAGAGAAGAGAGGGAAAAAACAAAAATACACCGAATCTCATATTACAACACCTCCATTACCATTAAAAAAATCTCAACAAGATGAATTTAGTGATATTAAATAACGATAACATGAGAGGGACAAACTTGTTTTTTGTGGCAAGTGTGACCCACTCAAGTCACCATTAATGACTTTCTTAGTGTTGTTGGACCTGTTTTATCAAGATCTTTTTAATGATATCAATGATATCGCTATTAGAGTTTGAATTTGTTGTTGAGATCTTTTTTTTTTCTTTTCTTTTTTTCTTGTCATTTAATATTTTTTTAAAAAATATGATTATTCTAAATAGCGATAGCTATAAAAATTATATTTTTTTAATTATAATAAGTATAAATTGTGCTATTTTATTAAAAAAAAATCAACTGTATTATTTTGTTAATATCTTTTTAAAAGTACACTAAAAACAAAAAAAAAAGCCGAATTCCAGTTGAAGAAAAACATCACAAGAAAACGAAAAATAAAGTGCATGTTTTTGCGTTAAAATTATACAATAATGGCTGTATAAAACCGTTGACAAAATGACCTACTACCCATTACAGCCCACAATTCTTGAGAAGCAATATATAAAAATTACGAGTGTCACTGCCCACTTCAAACTTAAGCCTCAATGGGGAAGTAATAACTTGATATTTCATTGGGTTTCGAGCCATTCCCTTCTTTTCTCTTTCTTTCTTTATATCATCCATGAAGGAGAACATGCTGGGATGTTTTTCTAGTTACCTTTTGACTTTAGAGGCAAATTTGTTGATCATGGAGCTTTTGCGGATGTAGAGAAAAAAGCAGAAAAGCATGATCTCAATCTTATTTGATTTGATCGGGTAGACCGTTTGATGTCCAAATACGAGAACAAAAATCTTGTAAATCATATGAAATAATTATTGCTTAGCTTGATTTCTGTTCTGGTAATGGGATTTGAGCCCTACTGATGTTCAAGGGGCATGTTGTGTAGCCCACCACTAGTAAACGTTATGGCTGGATTATTTGGCAATACTTCACAGAGAATTTAAAGGGCTATTAAGCTCTTTCCTTGTCTTCATTTTGCAAGTTTAGGCTTTGGATTGACGGTTGGTTGACATTCACATAATGCAGATGGTAAAAGTAAAACCACATGTAAAATTGCAGGAAAAAGGGAATACCACAGAAACTTAAAGCTCTCTCCATGGCTTTGTTAAGGAACAATTCCAACTTCAGAAAGGAACAGCCACCGCCAGAAAAAGAATGGAATAAAAAACTGCGCAGTGTAATTAGATAAACTCCTACGCTTGTGCAAGGCATACTTGTTTGGAACTCATCCACCATGGTAGACAGCAAAACCACAAGCTAAACTGTGAGTACAGCTTTCCACGGGAGAGAAAAAACACTGTAATGACTTCACAACAAGTTCATGCACTTACATTACAGGAAAATCTGCTATCTTTTGACAAACCCCAAGGGATCCTAAGTTCCGACTCAACCACCAATGGGGGGATAATTTAACAAAATCACAGGATATAAAAGATGGTCATGTCAGTTGAATTGGATATGACGTTTAGCACAGAAGGAATAGACTTCAAATATAAGGGAAAAAAATAAGAAACGAAGAAAGAAACAACAAATGTTTTTAATAAATGTTGACATAATCTTCTATCCATTCATGCAAATGTATTATCAGCGCAGAGGACCATTGAAGCTCCAGGATCATAACAAAGAAATCAGAGAAACCTTACTGAAATTACAAAAAGTTGCCTGGTTAGTCAATACTGAATGAATTGGCAGTACATGGTTGATTTGGAAACAGTGACAAAAGGGAGCATGAGCCCACATCATGAAACTCTTTTGTCCCAAAGAATATGTACTATGCCAAATATTTGAGTAAGATGTCTGAAACAGCCTCGCAGCCTTCGCACAGTCCATCAGCAAAATCTTTGCTATGTAGGACAAGGATGAAAAGAAGAAGGAAAAAACCAATTAAATTCAAGCGCAAGAACATCTGCACAAATAGGCAGAGGCACGCATATTCTCTGTCCTAACCAGTTCTGGTAAAAAGACAAATCAGCATAACAAAACGCGAGACGGGAAAAAGAATTCAGCAATTAACAAGAGCGTGACTGGAGACACTGAGAAAAAAACACTAAAAATCTCTTGTTATTAGAATAATTGAAAAGAAGCAATGCAATTCACAGTAAAGGCAACAAATTTAGGGGTGCTTTTTATCCAACCAATCAACCAACAGATGAAGAATACATTAGGCATGTGCGCTTACACAACAAATGCATCAAAATTAACATTAAACCAAAGAAACACCTTATGGACTTGCCGATTCAGTATAATCGCAATACGCTCCTTGCAATGGATTGTGCATGACTGGACTTACTCTTCCCCCAACCATTTCGACGACTGTTCCTCAACGGCGTCAGGTAGAACCTTAACAGTCCATTATCCATGTTGTTTGGTGAATACCTTGCACTCCTGTTCCTCTCCAACACAAACTCATCCCTCTTCTTTCTCCCATTCCCATTAGTCTCAACACTGCTCTTCCTTGCACTGCTAAAAGATCCACCGCCAAAATTATGTGAATTTCTCCAACTAACACTGCTGTTGCTCCTCAACATCTTCGGATTAAAACCCCCCCTTACATCTCCATTTCGTTCCCCTCTCAATTCTGGCCAAGACTCTGAAAAGGACCTCTCTACCCCATTTGCTCTGCTATACCTATCCTCATCCTCATCTTTGTTAACACTTCGTCTGTGTATAAAACCCCAAATATTCCACGCCTTGCTCCATCTCCGAGGTTTCTTGACCCCTTTCCTTTCACCATTCCCCACCACAGATGCATTGTCTCTGAACCCCATGTCAAAAGTCTCAGAGCAATCATCCCTCAAAGAATTCGAGTTCGAATCCCTAAAATCCCTATCAGGAACCACCAGCTTAGGTCCATGGATATAATCCACAGTTGCTGGTGTCACTTTAGCATTGGAAACAGCCTTCAACTCATCAATCTCAGCCACCACAGCCGCAGCAGTCTTCCTAATAGAATTAGACCTGTCAAGACTCTTCCTCCTCCTCGATGAAGAATCAGAGTAATAATCCCTAGTTTGGACAGACCCACCAGGGACAGTCTCATCTTCATCATCTTCATTGATTGAATTCATAGATATTCGCGGCGGTTCCTCAACTGGGATTTGAGTATCAGACCTTGAAACAACATTAACAACGTTAACAGGAGCATCCTCAACAACAGATACCATTGTAGGCATTCTTGGAAATGTCCTTCCAATCAGATATCCATCCCAAGAAGCACGAGGCTCGTCGAAAGAATACCTAGGATCATCAAAAGAAATCCTCCCAGCATCAAGAGAGAACCTCGGATCCGTGTCACAAGACCTTCTACCAAACCCATAATCAGCAATCTCCGACTGAGTCTCCCTATACTGCCTCCCAATTGGCTTCTCTACAGGCAACGTAGCTGAACCAGGACCGCCATTTCTCTGCTTCTTAAGCTTCTGCTTTTGCCTCCATTTCTGCAATTTCTTGCTGAAAACCGATGCAGCAGACCAGAAACTACCAGCAATCTCTTTCAAGTCCCTCCCTGAGGTTTTTTTAGACTGCGAATCAAGATCTATATGGTCCTTCATAGTCTTAAGCTCCTCCAAAACTGTTTCGTGAACTGGCTCTGGCTCTATAATAATCCCTTCTTCTTCGTCCTCGTCTTCGTCTTCGTCTTCCTCTTCCTCTATAATTTCATCAATTGGGTTTGCATTCGAATTTCTCGCAGTCAAATTAGACTCCTCTAAAACCCCATTAACCAAAATATCTCCACCAATATTAACATTGACGCTGGTATTCGCATTCTCATTTTCAGTGTCGGTTTCGCTTTCGATTTCTTCTTCTTCTTTAGACTCAAAAACCGGACCTCGAACACTAGAACAAGAAATTCTGGGCTCAACAGCCTCAATTTCAGGTCCTCCTTTAAAGGGCTCTTTTTTAACAGATGGGTTTCTCTCGTCGTCCTGAGTGAAGAGAGACCAAAGAGTATATCTCTCTCGAACGTCACAAGATTTTCTTTGAGGCTCAAAAACCCCGGAAAACCCTTCGTTTTTAGAGGCAGAAAAGGATTTAGTACGGCGGAGCTCAGGAAAAAATGAAGACGACTTGTTATTGTTATTATTATTATTATTATTACTGGAGCTAGACAGTTGAGAAGGCTTGAAGATGGCTTTAAGGGCGGCGGTGGCAGTGGGTTTGCGGGAAGAGGAAGAAGAAGCGGCGGAGGAGGTGTTGGGATCGAGCACGGCAAGACGCTCGCAGAGGCATGAAGGGCAAAAACCAGTGAAATGTTCTTCTGGGTGACGGTCACAAGAAGTGGAATGACGGTGGGGTTGCGGTGGTTGGGGTGGCTGAAGTTGTGGTGGTTCAGTGGTGGTATTCATAACCGGTGGTGGTGTGTAATGCACCCTCTGCTCATATTAGAATGAAAGAGAGAAAGAGAGAGCGAGGGGGGGATTTTCTGTTTGGTTCCAACGGACAGTTAGGGGGGGGGGAGAGTGAGAAAAAATGATGGAATCAACGGGAAAAATAAAGAAATGCTAAGAAAAAGAAAAAGAAAATCGACGCGACGAATTTAGAATGCCCCACTCAGACAGTCTTTTTTTATATTTTATTTATATTTTATTTTTTCTAAATTCTCTAGCCTAGGGGCACTCGATTGTGAAAGGACTATTTTGGGGCTATTATTACTCTATATCCTTAATTTCATGTCAGTCTGTCTAGATGTCCAGGTTCAGTTTTGTTTGACAACTGGTTCTGATAGTGTTAAATCCTGGATAACCTCTTTTCTTAATCAAGCTTTAGAGCATTCCATTCCTGATCACCGTGTCTATATCACAGGGACTAGCTAGCTCATATGCATGCCCAAATTCTATTCATTACTCATCATTTCGGAGCTCTAGGACCGTCCATCATCCTTCTTTTAGATAATGCAACCTTGTTAATATCAAGTTTTAGGTTTGAATTCTAGTTCAATTTGTAATAATTATTGATGAAAAATAAGGGGTTTCTGAGCATGATATTTCTAATTCTAGTTCAATTTGCTATCATTCTTTCTTCTTCTTTTTTCTTTTTTTGAAGTGTTTCTGCTTATGTTTTTTAGTATTTTTTAAAAGTTTTTTTTTTGGCTTTAAAAGGTATTTAATTGATGGTATTTTTAATTTTCCTAATAATTTTGATATATTAATATAAAAAATAAAAAAATTAATATATTTTTAAGTAAAAAAATATTTTAAAAAAACAGCAAAAACCATAATCACACAAAATATACACTTTGTTTAGGGAACTTTGAGATAAAAATTTAAGAGAAGATTCATGTAAGTGGGTGCTTGTTAAACCAATAAATGTGATTAAAATAGTAAAAGAAATGATTAATTAAATCAAAATTCAATATCTAAATATACTTGTAGATCAGGTCAGTATCATAGCAACCCTTCTTGAATTTCCATTTTGCAAGCTTTCAGAAAATCAATGAACAACCCATCATGATTTCGGATGCTTGATCGATCAAACATAGTACCATGAACGGGATCATGTCTTTCGATTCTCAATTTCTTTAACTCTTTCTTTTTTTTTCTTTTATCGGGATATTTCCCCCCCTTTTTTTTTTTTTTTACTTAAAGGATGCCTTTCGATTTTCAAAGATTCCTGTCGAGAGAAAAAGCAAAAGCAAACCACGCCATCACTAGAGGGAGGTGGTGAAAAAGAGAGAGAGGCTGTGGCCTCTGTGTGTGTGTGTGTTCTCTCTCTCTCTCTCTCTCTCTCTCTCATATTTCGCTTTCTTTTTTTTCTCTCTTTTTTTTCCATCTTCACTTTTTCTTTTTTCCCTGTCTGTGGCTCTTTTTGTTTTTGCTGCTTTCTTTTTCTCCCAGACATGCTGATAAATCTGTTTTTTCTTATGGTTTTCCCACTCGGATTTATTTCGTGCCACCAACCTGTATGTTTCACCATTGGGTGCGTGCACGAATTATGTACTCTCCTTGTCATGCTCTTACACGAAAGAGACACCAAGACAGGAGGATGGTCAGTCTCAAGAACCAAAACAGAGTTCCTTTGGCATTTGGACCTTCCATTATTCAAACCATGTACGTACGTAAATAGATGTAGTTTTGCCCCCCCTTTTTTTTCCTCTCGATTTCCATACTGGTTTCGTTGGAGAAATGAAGCTTTTGAGCTTGGCTTTGATCACTCTGAGCTTGTATTCGGTAAAAAGGATTCATAAATGGTGCATCTTCTTACGTACAAGGGCTCCATCAAATACACGAATAAGGAATGACAGCATGCTAGGCGAGAGCTACGTTCAGGCTCCCCAGCCCGTTTCTTCCAGTGGGAAACTTGCCTTTCCAAAACAAGCACTCCTTTTTCCGGAAGGAAAATATATAATTCCAATCAAATCCGGCCCGTCCTGTGACTCTTCTAAAAACAACAACTTGGCATGCATGCATGATTGAGTAAATCCTATTAATTAATTAATTGAGGAAAATATATAATAATTGATTAATTCTTGCTTCTCTTTAGGATCTGTAAAGTCAATTAAAGAGAGCGACGATGGAATCAACATTTGTGGCTGATAACTTCATTTTCGCAGGCAAACAAAAGCTTGTATATTTTACTAGGTGTCTTCCTCCTTTTACTAAAGGGAGAAGAAAAAAAAAAGTGCCAATTTCTAAGCCAGCTTACCGGCTCTGGGGCTCCGTTCTAGATAGGAACAATTGAGATCTGGGAAGAAGGGGAAAAAAATTATCTATTAATTTCAGTACATTACAAGAGGAACGCCTAAAACTAAAATTCCTGACATTCAGATAATCCAATAAAGAGCTGAAATGTGAAGAATAAACATACATCTCACGAAAATCTAATTTCTTGATGTCAATGTTATGCCATTCTTACACTGCTTCTGTCGCTTCTTGATCACTTTCCTTCTTCTTTTTTAATCGTGTTTTTCATATGCTAAATAATTAACTCGTTGCACATATATTTTATGGTTAGATTTAGTTTTAAAAAGAAAACGTTTTCAATTGATTTTATAAAACAACTTTGGTTTGTTGATTAATTTGGTTGGATTCACTGTTTTAGTGAGTACGTACACCTAGCTAGAATAATATTTAAAGAACTAGATTTTCTATTAAATATGTATTCATTTTATATTCTGATCACTTAGATCTTAATTCACATGATTTTTGACACACATCATATTAATACGATCTTTTGAGATATGTAGTGGTACTCGTCATTTTTTTAGTAAGTTTTATACTTTTTTATTATAATTTTAGCACAATTTATATTATACATTATGATAAGTATATTGTTTCACGCTATGTTACCACACCATGTTACGGGTCGAATTAACTTTTTTTAATGTAAAAAACTGTCTATGAACTTTTTGGTATTGTTATTAAACTCGATCGAATCGATCAAAACCTCTTAACTCAACTTCTTATCTAGTCCGGTTTAAAATTAACTTATATAAGAGTTGTCTTAATGTGACTTAGTCAACTTGACGAGTTCAAAAATAACCTTAAGAACTAATAAAAAGCATGGTTTGACTTTAAAAAAAAAATTAAGATGATTTTTTTTAATACTGAGACAACAACATATTGCATTACCAGAATTTTTTGATTTACCAACATAATTTTTTATTGATATTTATTTTCACAGTTCATCGGCACAAATTTTCCCAACGGTCTCACGGACAAAAATAATCCGTCAGAAAACTCTCGTCGGTGATTTGTAGTTTGTCGGTAATAAATTTATCAATGGATTTAATGATGGAAAAAGCACATAAAAAAATTTACTTGCTTTATTCCGTCAGTATTTCCATTGAAAAATATAATATATAATCAACAGCAAAACTGTATGTCATTCCATCGGGTTTTTTTTTTGTCCATTAGTATTTCCTTTAATGAATTTGGCATATATCCATCAAATAGATCGTCTGTTATATATTCTGTTGGTGAGTAAACAATGGTTGTGACATATAACTATCTAGTCGTCTTCACACTAAGTCGTTCATAATCAGGAGCAAGATGAGTTGTCCTAGCTTGAACTCACTAGTCTAAAATCACCTCGAACTCTGAAATTTAAGTACTCGGAATCGATTGTGAGCATCGACTAGTTGAAACATTATGAGTTGTTCGCAAGTCCTCGACTGTAGTGTTAAAGACCGCACACCAGATTTCTTCGAGTCCACCAGACAATCTTGCCTCCAACCATAAATTCATATTGAGATCCGGATTGGTCAAAGGATCATCACCGTATCTCTCATTCATTCGGGTGTTCCATGTATCCTATAAAGATAAGTCAGCAAATTCAAAAAAATAATAACTTAAGAAAAAATTGTTGAAAACCAATATACCACAAAGTGATGAGCTTGGCTATCCATGAGCCGCTACACCCCTTTTTTACGGTCATCAATCCGAACATGTGTTTCCACAAATAACTCAATCGGGCTTGACTCACGTCCAAGAATCATAGTCTACAAGAGAAAATTATTGTTGGTTAAATACATTTATAAAAAAACAAATAAAAAATGGATGTGATTAAAAAATAATCTTATAATTCACTTCACATACAAAACGAACAAAACGGATCCACTAGTATGCGTGGTAAGAGAACCGAGAACACACTAGTTTCAATTGTCTGCACCAGAGTGTGATCATTGCATGAAATGTTCATACATCATGTGTTGAATATATTCCGCCTACACGGCCTCCAAGACGTACTGCGGTCTGAAATCCTTTCAAACGACCATCTCCTTATAGCCTGGAAGCTATATTTGTTTTGCGTATTTGTTTTGCTTTTTTTTTTTTTTTGCATCTCATACTAAAAATCACGCAACATATATGACACAAATGAATTATTTGTTAATAAATGAAAAATAAAATTGAATAAAATGATTAAATTTTTTTATCTTGATTCCAATCTTACTTAGTTGCAGTGTGATTCTCTCAAATCCTCATTCCAATAACGTTGTCAGCTCTATCTCATTCAAATTGTTTCCTTGTAGTTAAAATTTGTAAAAGAAAAATCCATTAATATTAATAAACTAACCAAATTAACATCCATCTATATTAGATTGCACTTCTAATTTTTACCTCGAACGGTATATGTATTGGTAGATGTTTTATTAAGTCTAAGAAAGATAGAGGGAATATCATGTCAAGCTTACGGATTATTTGGATGATATTCATTTCGAGCCTCTCTTTGTGTTGTGTCCGCAACTTGTTGAGGCATATATCTCTAAAGAAATAACTGATTTTTGTGAGTGCATTTCATACCTCGTTTGATAATAATCCTTATTTTTAAAATTATTTTTTAATTAATGATATGATAACAAAAATAGACGTTCATAAAATTAATTAACCAACTAAATATTGAGATGTTTGTTTGAAACTACAATAATCTCATAAGAAGTGCATGTTTAATAAATTATAAAGATCAATTCAAAATCAACCAAATACTAAAGAATAAAATTGTTAAAAACTAAAAAAGATCAATAAAAAAAAGGAAGAGGAAATTAGAGGAAAAAAAAAAGGTTTCCTAGCTCACTTACTAGTAAAACCCTAATTCTTTTAGTTATATGGATAACACTTAGTGAAGTGCAAGAAATGATATGTGCTTGATTGCTAATGATATATATTTTTCTTGTTTTTTTTTTAGAATATATAGATGAGAGATCAGCCTTATTATATATATAAAAATTCTTCTTAATTATCAAATCAATCTATTAAAACTAAAAAATGAAAATGTGTTGTGCGGAAGGAAGGAAACTCTATATGAATAAGTAACAAAAACATGTTCAAACAAAAAAATTTCTATGGTTGTACATTTATATATATGTACTACGTAGTATCCAGACAAGCAAAACTCAGTGGAAAAAAAATCCGACAAGAATCCTGCTGGAACGGTGCGCTGGCAGTAAAGTTTGGGCAAGAAAATACCGTATATAGAAAGAATAATAAGCAAATAAGAGGGTACATTTGTCTACGCATATTGCAGAGCAGCAGGAGTGGTATTTTAAAATAGAGGAGTATACTATTTTGTATAGTATAAGTTATTCTTGTCATTCCAGATTGAGATAGATCGATTAGGATCACGGAGTATTTATACAGAGCGTGTGGTAGTCACGTCTCCGTATCCAAACACCATAAAACATAGGCCCACATAATATACTCACCTGCTTGATGGCAGGGGCAATTATCCATCTATCTATATATTTTGAAAGCTATGCAGATGCATGTGATTTGAAAGTTGTATTATAGTATTCTCACGTGTGGCAAAGGACACGA
This sequence comes from Populus nigra, assembly GCF_951802175.1. Lineage (NCBI taxonomy): Eukaryota > Viridiplantae > Streptophyta > Magnoliopsida > Malpighiales > Salicaceae > Populus > Populus nigra. Next base: position 19,654,886 of record NC_084854.1, read on the forward strand.
CGCCGTCTAGCGGGATAAACCATCGCTCCAGGCCAGACACGAACGACATGACATTGTAGTCGTTCGGGTGTGGCCTAGGTGACAAGAAATCCTAGTTGTCGCCTGCACAATTCAACCCGCAACGACTCATCACACAAGCGATTCAATACTATGTTCCGAGCATACACCTTACGAATCGCTTTGGTTTCAAGAAACCAAAGCGAGCATTGCGCACCACCGACTGATGCACACCTTCACGCATATAAATTCTCTGTGCATGTTAGAAGCACAACCTTTCTATTAATGGTTTTTTTTTTCATTTATTATGAGGGCATTTTTTTATCATTATTTCACCTATAATTAATGAGGTAAATATAGTAAATTTATATTTTTATATATGCAATGAAATTACTTTGTTACCTTTAAAAACTATAAAAATAAGCTTTTTATCCAGGGATTTTTGTGTATTTTTAAATTTATTTGCATAATTAAAGGACAATAATATCCTTAAAAGCTCATAAATTTTGGCATTGCAGAGAGATTTTTTTTGTCTTTGTTTATTTTTTTCTACAGTAAAATAACATGTATAACATTTGACTTTTAAAAATTTAAGCCCGGTAAGGGATGGTGTTTTTATCTTTGCCATGTTTTTTTTTTTGTAATATTAGGATGCCCTTGGAGGATTTTTAGTAATTTTAATTATTAAAATATTAATAGATCAATATACAAGGTTGATGTGTGCTGCGCACTCGTCGACATGTCATCATCTCCCGCTAAACAAGAGGTGCATGAGACATATTACAATGGCTAAAATCTACCAACCACCGTGTCATCCAACACGTCAGATGGCGTCATAGCTGTTGGTGTGGCGTGATTGGTGGCGATTCGGTGGCAATGGAAGTTTTTTCTCCTCCCCGTCTTTTCTCTCTCATGTGCTTTGGTTTTCATGCCGAGCCTTTAAAAATTCAGATGTGTCCTTCAGTTTGTATTTGTTTTAAACTTGGTCCTCATTCTTTTGATTATATTTGTTTTTATTTTAAGGCTTCTTAAATGTTTTTTTTTTCAATTTCATCCTTCTGTATTTTATTTCATAGAAGTTTTATATCTAATTTGGTCTTCATTCTTTTGATTGCTATTTATTGATCATTTACATTATTATTTTTATTTTGTCCTTTAGAATTTAATTTAATTTTTTTTGTTTCCAATTTTGGTCCTCATTTTTTTATTACTTTTTTTAAAATATTTTTTTCATTTATTTTTTTCAATTTAATCCCTAATTATTATCTTTCAATTATCCTTTAAAAATTATTCTTGACACCTTTATCAAATTTTAATTTTTTTTTACTTTATCATTGGACTCATAATCTTGATTTTATTTTTCAATTTCATCACCTTGATTTTCTAGTTTTTTTATTTATTGATTTTTTTAATTTTATTTTTTATCATTTGGATTTCTAGGAATTAACTATCACTATATTTTTCTGTTCGTTTACTCAGATGTGTAGCCGTTAAATTTTTTTTTTCAAAAAAACCAGACGAGCTCTTAACGCGGACAAACTAACTAGTATGATGAACTAAAAGTAAAGAGGAGAGACCCTTTGGTAGTTAGTAAAAGAATAAACTCCTAACTCCAAGCCACGAGCGTCATTAGCAAGCCAGTCCGGCCGCTAAACAATCGCCTTCATGAAGATTACAGAGACATCCCCATCCCTTTTTAAGATCATCTCATGCGACGGTATCAACCATCAACACCTCCTCTGCAGACTGCAGCAAACAAACCGGTGGCTACCACTACCGAATCAACCTGACCTTCTGATAGCCTAGCTAGTGGTTGCCAGGCATAATTAAGAAATCCCATAACTCAACTTGCATAGAGGAGAAGATATATGCCAGGATTAGCACCAAAACAGAAAATTAAAGCCATCATTAATTTCCCCTAATCAAACCACCCCTAATAACATTGCCTCGATTGCTGAGAGTACTGTATCCATCCATGTTCACCTGAACCCGTCATTTTTGACTACGTAGAAAAATAAAAATAATTATAATAAAGATTTTACTGGATTTGATTGCTATGATTTTACTTTCTTGAATAAGATGTTGGTCTTGATGATGCGACATAAGCAAAAAAACATTAATGGAATGGTGAGTTTTTCTTCAATGAATCTTCATATAGATTTGTATATACTATATACTAGAGTTATTGGTTTTATGAGAATAATTAATTAATCATGGTATATTCCTTTAATTATATCAGTTGTGAAGATTTGTGTGGCTAATTTGTTCAAAAAAATAAAAATCGAATTAATGAATTTTTTTTTAATTAACTACGAGTTGGCTATTATTTTTATTTTTTAATTTGAATAAATCTTTTATTTAGTATTTGCTGGTTTAATTTTTTACTATTGCAAATTCTTCATGTAGAAAAATATAAATAATAGAAAGATAATTAAATTCAAAAACAATTTATATTTTACTACGTACCAAAAAGTTATTAATGGGAAATGTTCGCACTAGCCTTGAACTTGATGGAAAAAATTCTTTCCTCTAAACTATACCTAAATCTAAACTTGATGGAAAAAATGCACCATTAAATTAAATAGAAAAAATAAAAATAATTAATGCACACTGAATTAGAAATAAATTGAAAAATCCATGCATAATGCACCATGTTAACATGCTATACTTCAATTTTTAATGGCCTTATCAGCATATAACATATAGATTTTAACACAATCACTTTATTAGATTTTTTTTTATGTTCGTAAATTTAAATTGAGAAATTAAAAGATTTAGACATCATATATTTAATTATTTCCTTAATGTCAGTAGGAACTTCCCCATTTTTTGCTGGTTTATTTTTCTTTTTAATTCATTGAAAGCTCATTGAGTGTATTTTGACTATATAGTAGTGATTGGTATCAACATATCAAAATAATTTAAAAATATTAAAAAAAATTTAATTTAAAAAAATTTAATTTTTTTTTAAAAAACTCAATATCACCGTAAAAACCAGTATCATCATGCATATAGTGGTAGAAATTACACCCCCACGTCCCTGTATCACACTCAATCCCTCCAAAGGCTTGAACCTAAGATGTGTTGGGAATTCCGACCGGTGATGTTCTGATATTTGCTCATCGGAGGCTTAAGCACACTGACACAATATTTTACGTGGTTCGGCAAATCCGCCTACATCCACGGGAGAGGTCTATTTTATTAGAGATAGAGAAAGGATACAATAAATACATGTAGAGGAGGAGGATTACATCCTCTCTACTCAACTCATCAACTCTCTTGCTGCATTTGCAGCTGCTGCAATGGCAGCAAGGCTGCTGCCATTGCAGCCCCTCTTTCTCTCTTCTTCTCTTCTCTTCATGTTCTCCCAACTCTCACATTTTGCTCTCACATAATGCCTCTATTTATAGGCATTTCATGGAAGCTCTTCTTACTTTGTTGTCAACATTGGTGGCTGCCAAACTCCAGCTCATTCAACAATGGTGGCTGCCAAACTCCAGCTCATTCAACAATGGTGGCTGCCAATAGTCAATGGTTGGTGCCAACCATTTGCTGCACATGCAATGGCAACAACCCAACAATCACCCCCTTTGCCATTCATGTGGGGCAACTGTCCTCTTGCTTCTTCAGCACAGGCTTGCATCTTGCAGCTCTTCCAAGCTTACCATTTTGAGAGCGTCTTTGGCCGAGTTTACAGGTACTCGCCAAACCTTTCATTCATCAGAGTCACCAAAGCACACCTTTTCTCACACAAAAGGATCACTACAACCAGATGGTCTCCCACATCACATCTGAAGAGTGTTAACGCTTGTCTCTGGAACACAACATTCCCCTTCGAGCGTATCAACCATGCTCGGTTCGGAATGATTCATCAAGCCTTACATCAAGGCTTACAACACCCCCTCAAACAGAAATTTCTATTTCCAAGTGCGACAGTCATTATCTGAGTATCTCAATATGATCACGAGCTCACCACTCTTCCAAGAGTCTACTCATCCAGGAGTTGCGTCTGCCCTCTGTTCCACCCTAGGAACCACGCCTTACTTCTCCGTGAGTCTCTCGCTCTTAGTCGTAAGAGTCCAGGTAGCTCTCCACCTTCACCTATGGGGGCAGCCCATTAAAGGTTGATCCATATCTGTCTTCATACTCTGAGTATTACAATGCCGTTACCGAGCTCACCACCTTGACAAGAGTCAACTCGTTCCCGGAACCTGCGCATGCCCTTCTGCTTCTTCATAGCAGCCGCGTCTTAGTGCTCCACAAGTCACACACTTATTGTCCAAGGCAAATGTCTTCTAGCTCATTGATCTTTAGCATGGGGGCAATATCCATGAAAGTCAATCCTGCATTTGTCTCCATACTCATCATAGCCACTTCATTGGCTATATACCTGTCCACTCATATCTAGCCATCACATTGGCTCTGGGGCGTTCTGAACTAGGCTTACATTGTGGCCCACACACCTTCTCCTTAGGTGTCTCCGCTCGTCGTCATGCGGCGGTCTAAACTGAGGCTTCTATCACGGCCCTCACACACCTTCCATCTAAGGTGTCTTCACCTTTCATAGGTGGTCGCATCCTCCTTCAGCTGAGATGCTTCAAAGTGGCTCCAGAATTCTCTACCACCATGTGCACTATGGGAGAGATAGCTGCCACTAATCACATAGAAAGAGAAACTTGCGGTATACTCCTTGCAATCCTCCACCTCGATTTCTATGTTTGGAGCTTCTATGCCTTTCTGCTTGACAGCTCCACCTACACCAACTCTCTTTGGTGTCTTCGCCTTTCGTCATAGGCGGTCGCCTTTTATCACAGGCGTTTGCACCCCCTCAATTAGGTGCCTCTGCAACAGCTCTCTTTCCATCCTTGCATGCATTGGAAATGTCTTCGCTTGTTGTCTTCATCAAGAGCATAAGAGACTTCCTGTTGTACAAACTTTAACAGTCTCTGCTCTGAGCTTCATCTGGGAACACTTCTTCTCCTTGCACCTGTTGTCTCAAAAATAGTACCTCGTTGGATCCTACGGGTACTCGTGCACAATCTCTGCGTGCCCTCGTGCAATTTCTGTTCTCCAGATTTCTCCGTATTCCTTGCTTATGTTTGACAGCAGCTCATCCTATCACAACACCTGTCCAAGTCAAAATAGGGTGCCAATCTTTATCCCCTTGCTGTATTTCTCTTCCATTATTAGGGTCTTCATCAATTCTCCCCTCGAGAAATCACAGTCACCGAATCTAACTTCTTTGGAGAAATCACCACTTCATCAGATCCTTGAACCTTCGGAACCCAACTGTTCCCTTGTGCCGTTATCCTGCTAGTCTTCAACCGTTTCATTACAAACTGCTATATATACAAAAATAGTACCGTATGGATAATCCTTCCACCAAGCAAGTTCCCAGGAAAGATTGGAGGGGTCACACTGGTCCCGCTTAAAACCCAATCTCCTAGACAGAACTTCTCAGGCCATATCTATCCATCGTACTGTCTTTCCGTATATACAACCATTTGCTAGCTTTGTTGCGGCTTTCCTTTACAAGTGATCTGGAATATAATGGTTTAATACATGATTTCTCAACATCTAGCGAGACTACTAGTTCTTAGATTCGTCAAGATTGGTCTTCGTCAATTTTCACTCTTCACCTCAAATTGTCCACATAACCGGGTGTCCAAAGTGTCCCAATTTTGCCTTCCCTCAAGGCAGTTAAAATTCTCCCCACTTAGCAGTTTAGCACATGTAATTGGGTAAACATGTGCACCTTCTTCTTCTTCTCTTCAACGACCACCATGATGACCTTCAGATGCCTCCTGATCGGGCAATCTCTCTTTAATAATTCACCACCACCACTTTCGGTCTCAAATCTCAATGATCGGACCATACCATTGCATCCGGAATGATCAAATTAGCTGGAAATAAGTCTGAAATCGTCCAAATCGCACTTCAGACGGCTAAGCTTTGATCAAAACAATTCTGGCCTGATCAACGGCTCAGATTCAATCTCAGATCCGGTTGCACGTAGGATCAGCTACACTGGATCCTGTCCCTCGGCTCGCGGCTCTGCTCGGCTCCAATTCGGCTCGGCTGATGACGTGGCAGGTGGGTCCCACGTTACTGACGTGTCTGCTGACTGGTCGATGATGTGTCTGTTGACCGTCGCTGAAGTGTCTGCTGACTTTCGCTGACGTGTCTGTTGACGGGCGCTGACGTGTCTGTTGACTGGCGCTGACGTGGCACGCTGACTGGGCAGTCTCTTTGTCGGCCCGTGCGGCCGTTTTCCGACGTCCGATTTTGACGCCGTTTTCACCAGTGGCTTCGTCTCAGCCTCCTCTACACAGTGGTATGGTCAAAACACAATTTTGACAACTTTCATTTTTGAGCAAAAATCAAACACCACTTAAACCATCAGCTCTGATACCAATTGTTGGGAATTCCGACCGGTGATGTTCTGATATTTGCTCATCGGAGGCTTAAGCACACTGACACAATATTTTACGTGGTTCGGCAAATCCGCCTACATCCACGGGAGAGGTCTATTTTATTAGAGATAGAGAAAGGATACAATAAATACATGTAGAGGAGGAGGATTACATCCTCTCTACTCAACTCATCAACTCTCTTGCTGCATTTGCAGCTGCTGCAATGGCAGCAAGGCTGCTGCCATTGCAGCCCCTCTTTCTCTCTTCTTCTCTTCTCTTCATGTTCTCCCAACTCTCACATTTTGCTCTCACATAATGCCTCTATTTATAGGCATTTCATGGCAGCTCTTCTTACTTTGTTGTCAACATTGGTGGCTGCCAAACTCCAGCTCATTCAACAATGGTGGCTGCCAAACTCCAGCTCATTCAACAATGGTGGCTGCCAATAGTCAATGGTTGGTGCCAACCATTTGCTGCACATGCAATGGCAACAACCCAACAAGATGTGCTAGTAGGATTTTCAAATCTAAGGGTTAATTGATACATCTACTCTTATATATTAATTACTCAAAATTCTTTTATAAGCATTTTAAATTATTTTCCAGTACTACTCTCCTATATCTTTATATATTCATATTTTCTTTTGTATATTCTTTTGTCTCTTTTTTGGACGAAAATATATATGTCTTTGCAACCATATAAAAAATTATTTTTCAAAAACCTAAATTTAACAAATGGTTAATAATTAAAAAAAAAACTTGAAGAAAAAGGAAAGAAAACCAACCCTTAACCGCGAGACTTTTTTTTTTTTCCTTTTCTTTTGATAAATGAATTAGCTTTGATTGATCAAAAGAAAACTGGAGTTTATCCTACCACAAAAACATGAATCAAAGTAAGATCGATTACATGAAAATCGAATACAAAACCATTACCTACATATTGTAGGAAAACTAGGGTCTGAAAAAGTTCCTTTAATATCTCGGTTCTATACAATTAACAACAGACAATTTGACAGATCCATTTAACTCAACTCACAGGGAGCAGGATACCGCTGTTGCATGCACTCTTTGATTTCTTTTGCTTCAATGTGCCATCAATGGCAGCATTCCACGCTATGATCCTAACAAGAATAGGTGGGAAGGTTCCCTTAAGCACTAGGCTATATATATTCACTCTAGTTAATCACAATCTTTTAAGATTTAATTACTGATTAGAACCATCAATATTGATTGAAGAATGTTCAAGAATGATATTCACCATCGTTCTAAAAACAGAAGGAGGAAAAAAAGAAGCAGCAGAAAGACTGATTCACCAATATCATTAGTGCAGTATACAAGTATCAGTGTTAACTTCTCGTAAAACATAACGAACGATTAATGTAGATGCATCTTCAATGGAAGGACATGCATGCGCGGGGGGCTTGAAGCCTTGAAGGTGATGCGACCCGCCGCTGAGTCACGAGATAAGCCCGGCAACTTTATTTATTAAGTAGAGCTCCAGCTTCCAGCTATCTACTTCACTTAGCAAGTGGACATGTCTCCCTTATGGGTCCATTCGCCAGCCTCTTTCGGTTGCACATCACGAGGGTCCCAGAAACAAACCCTGGCACTTGCAATTAATGAGGAGAAACCCAAAAAACTATATACAGCCGCAACATTTTCTGAGGCTTCCATGGTGGTGTTATGATATTTTAGGAGGATTTATGTTTCTACAGTACACTATTCTCTGTATAATTTTTCCTATATAAAGAAATGCTTGTAAGCGGCATAATAAGTGATTGAAACTTACATCATGTTTAATTACAACGAAATTATATATTTATTAAGTAGATTTTAATTGATGACAATAATGCAAGCAAGCACCTCCAATGTCTATATAAAGGATTGATGGGATATGATATGAGTATGAAAAGTGAGCAAAGCATGTGGGAGAGGTCCATGCAATTTGTTGTTGGTGATGGCGGTGGTGGGGATCTAGCTAGGCCAAACATATAGGAATTGTATTAATTTGTGCGTGGAATGATTCGTAAAGCGAAACCCTGTCCTCTACCTTTATCCTCGTGTTTTCTCAACACAACCGATTTATTAATCTAAAGAACAACAAGGGTTAAGGGTTTGTCTCTCTTTGTTATCCTCTTTAGGGGTTTGTCTTTTTAGGGTTTTGTTTGTTCATGTATCGAAGTGGACATGTGCCAAGAAAGTTTTTAAGTGGGAATAAAAAGATTTGGGACAAGAATTCTCTCCCTAGTGGCTTGTGGCCCCATGCCCATATGATCCCATCACCCATTTTCAAAGTCATTTTCCTCCCCCCCAAAAAAAGAAGAAGAGCTGTAGCTATTTTTTCAAATAGCTTTATCCATGTATGATGTGTATGTGTTTTCTAATCTGCGTAGCTAGTTCATGTTGTAGTCCAACATAGCCCCCACCAAAAGTTATGTATATTAGACAACTTGGCAATCGGCCTGTCTCTCTCCAATCAATCATTGTGTTATATGCTATGGTCGTTGGAAATATTGTTTGCATTATTGCATCTATTACTTGATATATTCTTGTTGTCGCTTAATCTTCACCAGTTGATGTCCAGTATGGACATATGTTAGTGTATTATTATTGTCATTGCAACAAGAACAATGTCGTCTTTGTTTAATCTGTACTTCCCCTGCAACATTGCGCATAATTACAACGCAGTATCAGATGCCAAAATTAATGGAGTAGTATAGCTAGCGATCGATATGGTGCCTTGGCTCGCGTGGGTATGGGAGATAGAGAGCAGGTTAAGCCATGCACTGGAGGGTTCACGTCTGATGAAAGGGCAGTTTCTCTTCTGTACATGGTGTCGCGTTTTTCCTTGAGATGACATGGAAAGGAGCTGATTAGTACTGTCCAAGCATGCAAACGGAAGATTAGGAGGATCCGAAACATGCACCTTTGGATTTCGGAAGACAAATTTTTTAAGTTTGTTCTCTGTTCTTTTGTGAGAACTGAAGATTCTGCAGTCAGACTACTATAATCCTGCCTCTCCCAGGCTTTTATGCAGTGAGAATTGTTTTTTCTTTATTAATTTTTTTTTCTTTTGCTATTTTTCTAAATGAAATGCAAAATCAAACCTCAACAAAATATAGCACTGCAAAACCTTATAAAAAACACACACATGACAAGGTCTATTGTGGGGGCATCACTACCTTACTGGAAATCACTCGAGTCTGGGATTCTACGTACAATAATTATGCTGTGGATCTTCCCTTACATCATTAATTCATTATCCCTCTTGCACACAGAACCTTAATAATGATCATAAGCATCCTTCACAACCACAGTATGATCCATTTTAGCATGCACCGAGGGGTGATGCTACTTACATTACTCGAAATTATGATGACACTATATATATATATAGTGCTTCTACTGTAACACCATTGATTAATTCATCATCCCTCGATCGTCTATGTACAGTTCTTGCTCTTTATAGGGGCTGCTATACATATGATTAAATGGAGTATCTGATTCTTATGGTTCATTCATTTCAAGTTTTACTTTTGGAACTATAATAAGGCTGCGAGCCTGCGACTGTGTATGAAAATATTTTTCAAGTGCATTTGAATTGAAAAAAATGTATATCAATTTTCATTTGTTTTAAGATGGATTTAATATAATGATGTCAAAGCTATAGAAAACGCCCGGTGATTTTTCAATAAAAAAAAATGTATCAAAAATTAAATAGGAAGAGACTTGTCTTGGTGCATTCATTGCGGGGCTAAACTTTTTTTCCGCAAAAAATGATGTTCAACTATTATAAATGTTTTTTTTATATAAAAAAAATATGTGACTTGAATTAGAGACTTAACTGAATTGAATAAACGAGATTAATTTATTTCAATTAGATAAAAAAAAACAATAAATAAATTAAATTTAAAAAGATAAGAGAATAAACGATGTATCACAATTCATAGATTATTAAATAAAAAAGAACGAAATGAGAAAAGAAAAAAACACAAAAAAACCGATCCTGGTTAACCCAAGTTATAATGACAAACCTGTAATTTTAGTAATTAGAATCGAGCTAACCAAGATATCTCGCAAAACTCACCACTCAAATCATGAAATTGAAATAACCTGATAAAAAATTAAAGAGAATTATAAAACATTACACACACACACACACATATAAAGTTATGTTAACTTTTCAAATTCATGATCCAAGTCATTAAACCTAAAACATCCTATTTGATAAAATCATGAAATCTAATTTTCAATTAATCAAATATTAAAGGATAAAAATTGAAGGAAAAAAATTTCATTACAAGGGCATTTTTGGATGCCAAGAGGTGCCACATGCACCGCTCCAAATACTTGGGTGCCTCCCACGCGCCTTCTAGTGTTGTACACTTGTCTATCCTTTTTAATTTTTTTTAATTTAGCTAAATATCAAATTATCACTGAATTTACTTAATAATAACGAAAAAACCATTGTGAAAAGATTAAAAAACATCTTAACTCTAGTTTTAAGATTTTTGCTTTTAATGATATTTTAATCGTTTTACTGTGATTTTTAATTGTTTATTATTTTTTATATTTGATAAAATACCAAATTGTCCCTCGACTAACATTATAATAATGAAAAAACTATTTTAAAAATATAAAAATACCTGTTGAGATCAATTTTAATTACTTCACCGTGAAATTAAAATACGGAAATACTTATCTATTCCCGGTCAATTTGATACGGGCTAATAATCATGTGAAAAAACTTTAATACCGTTGAAAGTTATTGTTATTTTTCTAGTGGAGAGATAAAACTATTACTATACTGTTTCAGTTAACAGTTTAACAGTGTATCCAGATAAGGAGCTACAGTGTTTTTCCATGTAGAACTAGGTTATTTTAATGGATAGCAGGCTTTGGAGCTGTGGAGCTCGCCTTTAAAATCATGGACATGAAGAGTGGCTTTAGCTTGGCACATCTCCTGTCAAATAATGCAAAGATAAACGTGCGCACCCAATAGATTCCACAAATCTCGCCAAAGCCATTATATTCAATAATGTTGTCTTACTGGAAGGCTTAAAACATGATAGTCCATAATTACTTGAACCGATTTCCTCTTCGTCTTTTAGGAGAGGAGGATTGAAAAGAAAATGGGTTTGCAAATAAATACCACATTCAACTGTGAATAAAAGAGCAAAAGGTAATAAGCACATCATTACAAAAGAAATATGAACGCAAAAAGGACAGTCTAATTGAGAGCCCTTTACCCCACACAGACATACAGCTCATATTTATTCAGAGCCTTTTTTATTTTCCCAGTTTAAAAACAATGTAACAAATGATAGTCCACTTTAAACAATGCCTCTGTTTTGGACCCCGCATGCCTACCAGTGCCAGTGCAACACTCTCTTCACATTTTGCCCATCACTAGGGTTTAATCTTGATTTATTCAGGGAGGACAAGGACGCAATTTACTCCGTGCAGCATCTTCCCCATAGAAATACAGGGATGGCTCTATCCTTGATGCCTTCCCAGTACAGACCTGTCTCGTCAATCTGTTTCACGGTACTTTATTCTGGGATTTGTTTTTTGGGCTTGTACATGAGTTATAGTATCGGCCGTTCCTACGGGCCTCTTTATAGAGTCTAAAATGGCCATGATTAACCTAATCTTTAGGGATTAGATGTACATGAACACAGTTTCTAATCCTTAAACTTCTAGCAATCATAGGTTCGAAAAACCTGTGGTAATTATTCATGTGGAGTGAAGGAATCCCAAGAAAGAATTGCGAGTTTGGCATGTTACTAAAGCAAGACAAAGTCATACACACGTACAAGAACATATTTTCCAGGCATACCTTCATAGGGATTTACAAATATTCCAACATATCTCTGCTAGTGTTATCGCTAGTGCTAGGAGAGCTACATTATTGACTGACATGCCTTGAAACTTACAAGAAAGGTGGCCAAGTCGTGTAGTTTAATATTAAAATCGCACGAAAAATCACAAGCAGAACTAATTCTCAAGGGTGAGAGATAGGAAAAAGGTAAAGATGATCCTTGCTTTTGCCCTTTTTCTTTTTTTATTTTAAAGTCTTGAGGCCCATGAAATATGCACAAAAGCATGTACATGAAATGTACAAGCAAGAAAGATCCAAAATCTTTCACCATTCCTTTTAGATGGATCTCGGCTTGCTGATTCCAGTGCAACAAGATCATGGATTCACAAAACTTGTGGCAATGAGGCTGTCAATGGGCCAGACAAAGCATTAGCAGGCCCACCTCTTCTTTGAGCCGAGTTGGCAGTTGGTCCGCAATTTGAACCCTTCGTCTTTTACATGGGCTCTCTCCTCAAGTTGTGGGGTCTAGAACCTTTACTTTTGCGACGTTGAAGGATGAAAAAGTTAATCCTTGCTCTTGGTTAGGTTCTTCTTCAGTATCTCAACTACCCTTTCGGATAGACTCTCAGCAAATGTTCCTAACAAAGGTTCCAGTCCTGAAACTTCAACCCTACTCTTGCATGAAATGTGGCTCCCACATTGCACCAGTTCAGCAATTGCATTGAGCTTATTGGCGATTGATGGAAGTAGCTTCCCTGCGTCGCCATATAACTTAGCTCCGGGACTGTTTGATATTTCTTCTGTGGAGACCATAGTTCCTAATTCTGAAAATAAATGGACTGCATTGTCAGCTGCATTGTCCAAATTTATTAATGCTTCCCAGCATGCAGTTAGTCTTTGTTGCAGATTGTTTCCTTCAGCTTCAGGAGTGCGTTCCTTTTGATCCATGGCCTCTGTTAATTTCATGTTTAAAGAATCTTCTGCGAGATCGCAGTTAGTTAATTCACCTTGTGAGAGAGCATGAGTTGAGATCAGCAAGCCCTGTGTTGAGTTCTTTATGTCCTGCAAGAGGCATAAACAGTCAAAACAATTCAATGTAGCGATCTGGGGTTGTCTTTTCTTTGTAGGAAGTAAGAACACATTAATTCCTTGAAGCTGTTCTTGAAACGTCGAAATTTCTTTTCATATGATTGATTAAGTGCTTCATAATTTGTCTGGATAATACATTGAACCAAAAGAAACATATCCATCTTCAACACATCGTACTTGAATTATCCATAGAAAAAAAAAACGCAAATATTGTTTCTTAGATATAATAAAACAAAACCCCACACGTAATCATCAAAACCTTTACCTTCTACTTTCTAGTTTTCACTTTTTCCAAGGTCTGTTAATTTAAGTACAACAAAAGAACATGAACCATGAGGATTTGAAACAAATTGAAAGACAGACCTGTTTAGAAGATTTTCTCTCTTTCTGTTCTTCCGGATTCTGGGTCATTGGATCCTCTAAGGTAATATGCGGGACAGATTCTGCCTTGTAGGTCGAGATTTTACTGTGAAGATTTTGAACAGGTGTGTCAAACAGGCTCTTGCCTCCTCCAGCATAGTCCTGGCGCACCACATATTTTGCAGAGTACCTTCTTCGAACAAAAGGGTTACTTCCGTCCACCTGTAAACAAGATATTACATGGTGAATATCACTGTAAATCTGTAAAGCTTCACGTCCTAATTATTTGGGTCAACGAAACAGTGGTATTGTATTATATTTCCTCTGTCCTGTTATTTTAGTATGTCATCGAACTCTATTTGGATAAATACCTATCAGTTTAATTTCTCACAATCCAATTCTCAAAAAAAGTGGTCAAAATATCTCTGTTCCTTATCATGTAGCAGTTTGTAACATTTGTGCATACCAAAACCCCTGCCCAGTCCCCAAAATAAGTAGAAATATTTTCCACATATACTGCAAAAAATAGTACCAACCTTGCACGTGGTTGATAAACTGCCAAAATAATGCTTGAAAAAATCACTTCCTTCTGACTTCATATGATCAGCTTCGACTTCCATTGCTTCTTGAATTTGGCATCCCGATTTATGTGAATGCAACTGCTCTGTCACATGACCAGCAACTGCCTTATGGCATTTACTTGTACTGTGGATGCCAGATAAATTTTCACCAAGAAAGCCATAATTATTGGAACAGGCATGTCTTTTTGAACTAGCTTTGCGCTCCTCTTTTACAGCAAGGTTAGCTTGCGTGGAAGAGCACTCACCATTACTTGGTATTTCTGTTGAATTTTTTCATACAACAAACCAGTTATAAGAAGAAGAAAGTCATTTTAAAACAGGAATGACTTACAATCTCTAATCATGGACTTTTAATGTTCTATAAACTTGGCCTTCAATAGATGCTTGGCAAAACACCTAGTCAGGAGATGCGTATCATATTATAATCACAGCACCACCATTTAGCTTAATTTAGTAGATTCTGTGAGAAAGCTAAAATGAAAACAAAATATTAAATCACAAACAAGAGGGGGAACTGATCTACCTCAAATTAAAAGGTATAAACTCCGAGCCAATCCTTTTTCCATGTCAGCAACACAAAAGGATGGCCAGTATTTACCAGACAAATGTTCCAACAAACAGCAATATCAAGCTTAAAATGAAATCCCCTAGCACATGATTCAAGCAAGTATAGCTAGTATTTTCCACAACCACAAGGGTCATGACACAGACAGGTAGCAACGAAAGAGAGAACAATGTGATAGAAATGCAAAAGTGGGGGCAATAAAAATAGCTCTCTCTGCACCTAGAACCTTTTTTCCACAATCACAAGGATCATAACACAGACAAATTTGATTATTTAGGCAAAAGGTCTATCAAACCAACTTCATCAATACACCAGATAGAATTTTACTTCAATTAATGATCGAAAGAATTGCTACTGTAAATTAAACCAGCGATGACACAATGGCTCAATTTGCAGACAATGATGTCACCTAGCTAGCACCCATTGAGTTTATCAGTGTTTCGAGACAAACCGGATAAATATGCTTCCTCCAAAGTCATTGTGTAGCCTGCTGGAGTACTTAATAACTAGTACCAGTGTGCTCCATAATATTGCGGTTCTTATAAAAATAACTATCCTAATGGGTTGGGAAATCACATTTACTGACAAGCACTGAGTAGGAGACAGTGAAGGAATGTTGACACAACCACGTGAATTCATGACAAGGTGATGCATAAAGCAACTTAAGGTCATAAAAGTGTGCTACTTGATATCTGTATCCCCTCTGGTCAACATAATATTTCCTAGAGAAGTTACGGTAGGCTTGGTTTGAAAACTGTCATATTTATCCTCTGTGCCAGCTTTGTTCATCAAGAAAAGTGACTAAGATGTCATGTGGGAGAATAAGATCAGCCTTACTCGAATTTGGTGAGGCAACTAGCATGTTCGGATCTGCTAAATGAGGCATCTCCGGAGAATTGAGTGGATCCAAACATACAGTATAAACGTTGAGCCAACGTTTGTCCATGGCAAAGCAACTGAAGCACAAATGTGGCAATGAGAAGGAGAGAATAGAGTGCCTACTATTTCCAACAAATAGTTAATTGACATCACTACTGCATGCTTACCTAAGAGTATCTAGAGGCGTTGGTGAGCTTTGGTTGTTTTCACTAGCAGAACTTCCAGATAAGCTACTGATGTATGAATCCCTGCTTCCCACAACAGTACCGAGTGGACTTTGAACTTCTGGGCACAATGCACCACCTTCCCCACCGTCAACATCCGGAGGGCAAGTTTTTAGTTCTGGTTGCTGCTGTGGTAGGCATCAACAGTAGGAACCATCAAGGAGAAGATAGCAATCAGAATAAAAAATGTACAGAATATCTACACTTCATGAAACTTGCTATAGAGCTAGAAGAATGAGTACAAACTTCTTGAACAGATAAAGTAAGGGATTTACTTTTGGAAAATAATTCCAACTGAAAGTTTAAGAGTTTTTATTTAGCGGAATCAACAGCATTTGATTGATGAACAACTTAACTGAATATACATGGTATATGAAGTCCTAATGTTTATAATGTTGTGAGTTACTACTGATGCCATAACAAGTATGGTCCATTGTTTTCTTAAACATCTCAAACCAGCACAGATATCCGTTATCCAGTACATTCTTAAATTCTATATATAAAAAAATTATTTCTGGAGATTAATGAAGTTCAAAAGTCTCGCTTAAAAGTGTGCTAAAATGAAACATGTTGGGATAAAAATCCTGAAGTGAAATATTATAATGCAAGCAAAGGTGCGAAAAGGAATATGAAATTTGATTTTATTAACAAACAAAAAACCTAACAACACATGTTTTCATATTTGTATGTTGAGGTCCTATAAAATTACCTGAAATGAAGTGAAATCTGGATTTTTTGAAACACTATTAGAGCCTTCAACTTTAGCTTGTGCCCATCTTGGAAGTCTCGAAATGCTAAATCTAAACATTGAGATCCGTGGAGACCGCTCTCCTTGATAAAACTTTTTTTCTCCAAATTGATTGGAGTTTTCAGGCAAAAGTATTTTTTCAGCATTGTATGTGCATTGCTGGTCTTCTGCTTCAGAGAACACGATTTGATTAAAAGCAGATGGTGGGCCCAGGTCTTTTGGGGACAAGGGAACAGCATTTTCCTTCATTCGCTGCAGCATCCTGGAAGACATACGACTCGGTAGTTTCCACACAAAAATACAACTATCGCCCCCAACCTGACAACAAAGTTAGGGATGCGTGCATCATATGAGAAAGGAAAGGCTATGCAAAAGCCATGTTAAAAAAAAAAAAAAAAAATTATTTTTGCTAATCAGAAAAATAAAAATCAGTGATCTTAAAGGGGATCATTGGATGGTGCTGTCAAAAAGGTCTTCAGCTAACGAATCGCATGCATGCAAGCCCACACGTCTTGCCATACCAACATGAATGAATTTTCCTGTCTACCCTTAGATCTCTACCTATGTGCAAGTAATGAGAAAAGTTCAGAAGGAACGGTTCCTATTTATCCTCATGCTATGTTATTCAATCAATGACGATCCAATATAGATGCTTTTCAAATCAGGTAAACCTCTAACATGAACCAGAAAAGTGTCATATGATTATTCAATCAATGACGATCCAATATAGATGCTTTTCAAATCAGGTAAACCTCTAACATGAACCAGAAAAGTGTCATATGATTATTCAATCAATGACGATCCAATATAGATGCTTTTCAAATCAGGTAAACCTCTAACATGAACCAGAAAAGTGTCATATGATTATAATTTGAACTGATTTATGTTGAGAGAGGCAGTATTCTGCATCATTAGATTATAGAAGCCTGATGACTCATGGTGATGAAGCTACAAATATATGCATAATTATGAGTTGGTTGAGTACAGAAGATTCCATAGACATGATGCATGTTAATCAACAACTAATAGGCATGATAAGGACTCACAGATACCACATGCTTGCAGTCAGGCAAAAAGATCACACCAGTTATTACTTCACCATGTCCCACAGCTCGTGTGACCAACTCTCCACTGATTGCATCATACATGCACAAAGACTTGTTAGAGTAGGAGCATGCCAAATAACTGCAGCTTGGGTCCATTGAGACCTGTAAAACATGATTACTCTCAGCTTCTGAACATGATGATGCTGCATTGCCAAGCTAATCATTAATGTAACTCACCTTTATTGGGTCTCCAAAATCTTTATCCTGCTTGAATGATCTAGTTAGCTTCCCAGAAGCAATGTCGAATGTGTTTATCTTCTTATCCTGTTAGGAGATCAACTAAATCAATAACCATGCAAGTTCTGGCATCCAAAAATTAGAGGACTTTGCTACTTGAGTCATAGGCTGCTAAATCAACAGATGCTTTGTTTGCATAATGTAAACACATGGGGAGCAGTTTGATTGGGTGCACTTAAACCGGTAGTGGACACTGGAAGTTCCACTTCCCACTCATCATAAAATAATTCACTTCTGTTTAGGAAACTTTTAATGTTAGTTACCTGCCCAACTGTAACAACAAACTCCATTGCTGGATCCAAAGCCATGTCATACACGGTTCCATGAGACGCCATTTGATGATGACGTCGAGAGATCTTACAACAGCTCTCCGCAACACAAACATCTCGGAACACCAGTGACCTATTGAAAGAAACAACAAGGTCAACTATGAAAGAGCACCAGCTAAAAAATGTAATAGCAGTCATAATTTGTCTTAAAACTGACCTAATGCATGAAAAAAAAAGTTAATTTCAAATGCCAAAATAGATTGATTTCATTCCATTTTTTTTTTTTGCAAGCTCTCATGAAAATTAAAGTTTCAAAGGTTTCTTAGTGCATATAAAAAAGTGAATATGTAGCGGCCTACCTATCAGCACTGCAACTGAGAATCTTATGACCATGGAAAGTGAGTTTTACAGATGTCACGGCGGCTGAATGGTCATCAATATTTCCAATGAGATCAAAATTCCTGAAAAGTAGAGGAAACCTAATCAACCAAGAGAACAAACAGGCTGAAAAGATCATGAACTAAGTAAAGTTAACCTTTCGACATCATAAAGATGGATAATTCGATCTCGCCCCCCTGATGCGAGGAAGCAATTGCTATCCACCACATCTCCAGAAATAACATGTTTCTTGCTTGACAAGCTGAAGCTCAATGAGAGGATCTCTGCATCATGAATGCCCTGCCAGAATAGCCCATATTTATTCATCCTAAGTCATACTGTACTTAAACTTCCTCTCATGCGAAGACATAACTTATTGGCTTATATTGATTAATTTCTTGAAGTAAGCATTCCAAAATGATAGTTAGGTGCCTAATTTTTACCTGAAAACATGCATAATCAGAAGTTAGTAGGTTATATATGTGAAGATTTCCCTCGCAATCACCAGCAACAAGGTACTTTCCATCTGAACTAGCAGCCATTGACCGAAACCCTTGAGTGTCAACTCCTGCCTCTGCAGTGTCTCGCTCCAAAATCCCAGAACTTACTGCATCAACAAGGACAATGGAGACAGTTGTCCAGGCAAAAACACCAAGATGAGTTCAACAAGTAACTAGTATAAGGCTTGCCACATGATCTTAACATTGTTCATGCATCTGTGCATATACATTTTTAAAGAAGTGTGATGGGCATTGCAATCTTGGAAATTTACCTAAACGTGTGCCGCCCATTTGTTTGGCCTTCAAGGATTGATGATCTGCATCATCCTCTACCAAATTGGATTGCAAAGTAAGATCCCACAACCTAATAGTACCATCTGCCGAGCATGTTGCAAATGAAACTCCACCAGAACAACCTCTTGCAACACATGCTAGAGATGGATCGTGCATGTTTTCACAACAAAGATTCTTGACATCCCAAATGCATGCAGAGTGTGAAACTAATGCATAGCACCTCGTTGCCTGGAAGGATAAGAAAGGTTAGGTTGCAATGAGCTGGCAATCTATGTACAAGTTCCATTAAAATAACTTTGGAAGCCGAACTTGAGCAAGAAGCAATCAACATGCATGGAACAGAAAATAAATGAAATGTATAAGCTTTTCAAGCAAATAAACAAGAACTACAAGAACCAAGAATATACATTAAGCAATTACCTCTTTCATATCATGAATATTCCATATATAGAGAGTATGATCTCCATAAACAACCACTACAAAGCACAAAGAGTGGTTATTTTAAGTTGCAATCAAGGTGGATTCACACTAACAAGAAAATAAACACTTAAACGCTTACCCAACTTTTCTGAGGTAGAGAATTGACAAGCAATTGCATCAGGCAGAGCAGGCACAAGTTGAGAATCCTTTTCAGCTTCTGTCGTCTGAAAATTAAAATTAGTGTCCCCCTGGAAACTTTTGGCATTTGAATATAGCAGAGTTCCGGCATGATTGAGTGTCTCACTAGTAAAGAGTTTTACAATTCCATTACAACAAGCACAAGCAATGAGCTTATCGGATGCAGATAGTGCATAGCCTTGTTCTACCTGCAATTTAAGATTTAAAATTGTAAAACAAAGAGCTGAAATCAGAAAGAATGATGTATTTAACAGACATTGTGCAATTTTGATTCTTTCCCATTCAGAAAGCTTTAATCTATCAATACAAAACTTAAAGTACCATCAATCCAGCCATTGTAATTTATGGGTCACAACACAGCATTCAGAATAGAAAAATTGAAATTAGGTCTATGAAGAATTTATTAGGTTGTGACCCCTGTGCTTCTATACAATCAGAATCAACTCCTGGGGAATCAAATCACAATCTACCTTTGCTAAGACAGAAGGTGATATCTAGAACCCATCATGAATGTATGAGATAATTATGTAAGCACACCTTTAAGTCCACCGTCTTTCTTACTGACAGCCCAGAATCCACAAGGCATAAAGTACCTGTAAATAAAAGAAGCAGAATTGGACTAACATCAAGAACTCCAGTGCATTAAACATCATAGAGTGATGGTATAGGAAATCCAACCTTCATCCGTCAACACATAAATGGGAAACAAATCACCAACTTGTTCAGCTGTGGCAGGACTATTATTCATCCTGATTGCAGATGTGACAGAAATGAATGAACTTCCTTTCTGAGGTCCAAGATTAACAGGTTTTCCATGCATTGCAAGTGATCCTGTCCCATTACTTAAGCGAGTCCCTGGAGAAGATCCAACTGTCCAGAATTTCAAGTGCTTTTTTCCAGCAGTTACAATGAATTTCGCATCGGACGAGAAGCTCACAGATGTAACAGCAGAACAAGATGAACTTGCTTTAAGCTTGGTCACCAAAATCCCACTTCTCCAATCCCAAAGATATATGTATCCTCCAACCGAAACAACATGTTCTCCTTGAAATACCCAAAAAAAAAACAAGAAACACGTATGGATAAAATTTATAATAAGCTGTGAGTCTGTGACAGGAACCACTGAGAAACAAAAGCATCAAATTGATTGATTGGAACTAACCGTTGGGTGAGAAAGCAATACATTCAACTCCATAAAGATGACCCTTCAGTTCAGATACAAAACTCATGGTCGAACAGTCCCACACTAACACTGCAGGTTGATTCCCAGACTGCAAAATCATATCAGATGCATACAGATAGAAAAACACCTTTCTTAAATCACAACCTAACTTCTTTGAAAAACTTGTTAAACACATATATCTTGAATTAAACATAATATTTTATCCGATTACAACCCGGACTTTTAATCACCAATTTATACCATTATGATCACTTAATTTTCATTCAAAATCACGAAAGCTCCTCCTACTATCATAAAAATTCGAATTCAATTCGCAATCACGTCTAATTGGTTGTAATCCATTACAAGATAATTAAACAAATAACATAAACTATTCAAATTAAAAAATCAAATTTCTATACCTCTCCAGCAGCTATGAACCGGCCATCACGTGACATGGCAACACAAGTCAAGGGTTTGGGCGGTCTGTGAGACACCAAGAGATGCGATTGAGTAGTTAAATCCACATTGTAAACAACCACAACACATCCTGCAACATAAGCAAATCTTGCCGTTGATGTATTTGAAGCTAGTCCGTTAGCATTCTTCGTTGTTAATCCAATAATTTCTTCCAAAACTAGCTGAAAATTTTTGAAAAACGCCAGAATTAGGGTTTATAAAAAAAGTTGGGGATTATGAGGGAATCTTTATAATATTAGTAATGGTTCTTACCTTTGAAGATGACGATGTTTCTGATTTCTTGAGTTTGCGATTGTTGATTTTCATTTTTATTATATTATTTTCAGAAAAAGAAAATCGTGATGCGAGAGAGGGAGAGAGAGAGAGATTTTTTGACGACTAGAGAGATTTTACAGGGTAGGCCGTAGCCGTTAGGCTTTTTGAAGAGGAATGAAGCGGGAATTCTCTTCAAAATTGTAAATGAGAGGAGTTTTTATTAAATTATGCGTTACATATTTCAGGAAAATTGCGTTTGTTTGTTGGAGATAGAATTTTTTTCAGAAAATGATTGGAAATTCTTTTTTGATGTTTATTTTGTATGAAAAATAAGTTTTTTTTATAACAAGTAAATGAAAAAAAGATAATGTATAAGAATATACAAATATTACGTATGAGCAGGTATAAATATTAAAAAACAATTAAGAATATGTATAAATTATTAGATTAGTACTGTAATTTCTTCTAGATTTTTCTAAATATTTAACATTTCTTATTACATGTATATTTATTGTCATAATAAATAATCATTCTATTATATTTTGTGTTCTCATTCAATATAGAAAGTACTATATAGAAAGTTCACATTATCTCATGGTTGAGTTTTTTTTTTTTCAACATAAAACAATTATGTTTAATCAATGCCAGTATTTTTAAAGAAACTAGAAAAATCTATAACTCTAGTCATTGACTTGGTTGAGTTCAATAAATTCGATTAAATTAATAATATGATAAAAAAAATCATTAATAGTAAATAAAGCAAGAAAATTTTTTTTTACAATAATTAACAATAAAAAATAAGTTATTAATATCATATCAGGATGAGAAGAAAAAAAAACTCATTGGAAACTCATAATCTCTTTGATGTGGACATCGCTCCACCACTAGAAAATGCTCACTAAGATAGTTCTAACACCACCGTGAAAGGCTGCGCGATGATACCAAAAAAAAGACGCACGCACCGTTAAAGCAATGACCTAAAAAGCAAACCAAATAAAATATCATGAAGTGGACATGTCATACTTAACTTAATTTAATTTAATTCAAAAACAAGGTTTCTTTTTAAAAAACTAAATTTAAGAAAGAACGGCAAATAAAAAGGCTCAATATAACCTGAGTCATTTTTAAAACTAGTGAAAATCTATAAAATAAAAAAAACAAATAACGAGGTCCAATCTCTGATTAAATAAGTGTCGAGGGCTAAAACTGAGAAAACATTAGTTTAAAAAAAGAAAGTAAAGAAAAAAGCAAACACAAGTGAATCTCCTAGACCTAAGTTAATCTTCCAAATTCACAACCCATGAAATCCTAGATCATGACTCAATTAAAAAGCTCAATTCCCAACTAATTTAATGTTGAATGATGAAATTAGAAAAAAAACAATTTAAAAAATTTATCAAGGTGAAAAAAATAACAATGGAAAGAATATGATCAAATCTGATAGGAAATAAAATTGAAGGATGATGAAATCATAAAAAAAATATCTTCAATAAAACAAATAGCAATAAAAAAATAGGGATCAAATCTGAGAAAAAAAAAATAGAAAACAATTCCAAGTTTATATATTATTTCAAGTAATCAAAAGAACATTGAAAAAATAAAGTGAATGGTTATTTTGAAAATTTAAAAGGTCAAGTGTAAAAATCAAGAATAAAAGAGAAAAGAAAGGGGAGAAAGGTCACTGGCGCCAAACTGGAGGTCAGTTGGCCACACGTGTTGCCTAAGAATTGAGAGGCCATTGAGACGATTCCAATGTTGCCCCATAAACCATTATTTGTATGTTGAAGACCCCTTTATGTGCTTCCCGAATGGCATGACAACAACCTACATTCTGACGAGTGCAACACATCAATCACATTTTAAATAATATTATTTATATTTATTAAAATATAAAATTGTCCCTAATTCAACTTGATTATAACAAAAAAAAAACTATGATGAAAATACAAAATAAAAAATTATTTGTAAATAAATTTTGATTTTAAAGGCTTTTTAGTCATTTCATTGTACTTTAAAAAATAAAATTATGAAAAAAAACCCTTAGATACTAGTTTAAAAAATGATTTTAAGGATAATTTAGTCATTTTAGTGTATTTTTAAAAGTTAAAAAAAAACTTATTTATCCCTTATTAATATGATAATGATTAATGGATCCTTGTAAAAAGATCACATTACCATCAATAGTTAGTTCATTGGTTTTTTTGAAAAGTAAAATGGTCATTATACTATTCTAATCTATAATGCAATGTGTCTTGATACACGGTGAAAGATCGACCTCTATTAGTTTTGTTTTTTAAAATTCTCATAATTTAAAAGTTCAATATTTTTCTTCAAGAATAAATTATTTCCTCACTTTTCTTAATTAGCAAAGTGAGCAAATGTTTAAAGAAAATGTTTAGTGAAAGAATATTTTTACACAAAACTAATATAATATTTATTTTTCTTTTTCTCCTAGTATACATAGTTACTAGTGCAAGGTGATGATTTAAAATAACAGCCCATCTAGATGAAACTTTACCTATCATATGCATTATACACTCTAAGCACTCTAATATGATTTGGTTATCAAGCATGGAAGGTTTTGGATGAGAAATTAAGACAATTGAATGAAAATTAAAGAATCAAAATAATTTTTAAATGGGAAATTTACTCATCATGTGCTCATTGTATACTTTGACACTCTATTATTGTTTGGTTATTAGGAATGAAAGGTTTTGGATGAGAAATGAAGAATTTTTAATAAAAATTAAATAACCAAAATGATTTTTTAATGGAAAAATCACATTGAGTTTCTTATAGTTTGATTGTTTTTTCACTTTGCATCTGTATTTTGAAAAATTATACTTCATATTCTTAGTCAAACTAAAATTTCAAACCATGTTAAATGAAATTACTACTCGTGTAAATAATATATTGCAAACCTAAGAAAATGACAAAACACTCACTTTCACTCTTAACTCTCCCTCTCTCTCACCAGGACACTCTCTCTCCATATAACTAAAAAACCTAAATCGAAAAGGATTGTTTAACCAAATTAGATTTTTTTTAATCAAATCTCTTAGAATCCCACGATGTTTGTGGTTGAAGAAGAACAAGTCGTCTCTTAAGATGTTTGGAAGCTCATCTTAAAGTCTAAGATTATTTAAAAGGTATGTTCAAATTTTTTTAACCAAATTGAGATATCAAAATCTGTTAGATGTGTATTTTGTTTATGTTAAATATAGTCACTTGATTAATACATGTGTTATTCTCAATTGATTTAACCATAAATTGCAAAATGCCTAGGGATTTGATGAGTACAGACTAAACCTTTAATAAACTATAATTAATTCGTTTTTTTCTTGGATAATGACAATATTGAGAAAACAAAATATGTTTAGGCTAGTGGGTCACTTGGTTCATCAAACCCTAATTTTAAAATATTGATGCAAAATGTGATTAATTGATATCTAATCATTAGATAACATTTTTTTTTCATTTTTTAACTTGATTAAGTAAGTTTAACCCTAAAACTTTAAAAATCCCCAAATTATAGGTGATTGGTTATTGTTCATTAAACCTTAATTGAATAATATGTGATTATAATTTGTTCACTTGATGTTAAAACCTATTATAGTCTATGTTCAACCATTGTTTAAGATAATTAGGCATGTTTTAAACATTGTTTAACAATATGTAATTTTACATTGTTTATCATTTTAGGATACAAAATGTCATATGTTGTTGCTCACCATGACAACTTGTTATATGTTGAAAAAAAGTTGATGTTATGACTATATTGCTTATATGGACATATTGTTCATGTACAAGCAATTCTTTGGCATAGACTTGTATGGTTTTCAAATAAGGGATGACAAAGGAAATTGAATATTTAATGATGCATCAACGTTAAAGATGTTGAATTTTCACAAAGGCAAAAATGAGATTTATATCTATATTGATGTTCATCATGTTGTTGGTTATCTAACAATGAGGATGCCAAGGTGTTTCATAGGCAAGTTTGATGATAGTAAGAAAACTAGAAAAAATTACTTTAAGGACGTTGATGTTGAAAACAAAGTTATTTTTAAATTTAATGCAAATGATTTGGATTTTAATGGTGATGTTGTTGTTGACATCATTATAAATGTTTATAATATTGGCATGAATATAAATGATGACAGTTTTGGTACTGAAAAAAAAAGTGGAAGGATTGATGTTGGCAATTTAAGTAATGGAAGAAGTGAAAGGCTTGATATTACTTGTAGTGTATACAAGGAAGATGATGATGAGGAGGAAGATAATGACTATATTCCACCCGATGAGAAAGGATTTGAAATTTACTAACAAAACAAAAAATGAATGAATTGATAGTTTAAAAGGTTATTTATGTTTTGGTAAAAGTTTGATACTGCTTGATAATCAAAGAATGAATGGAAAATAAGCAATGACAAGGATGAATTTTTACGTTGGAGCTTTATCATCTCAACACTAACCCGACTAGGTGTATTGATTGAAGTATGTATAAGAACATATAGATTTGATGGGTTTTATCTTGGGTTGTAGTTAGATACTGTGAATAATATTTTATGAATTTATTGATGTCATAGAATGTTCCAACATTAGATTTTACTTTATGTTTAGTGCAACTCAAATACAAATTTTCTAGTGTTATTCATTTCATTTGATCATAATGAATAGTATCATAGTTAGAAATATTAAAATTAAACATACTAAATTAACTATCAATAACAGCTTTATAATTACAAAGATAGTCTTCATATTGTGATTCTTGATGAAAACTCTATATAATTCATCTTTAATTTTCTTCATTTTATCTAGTATTTTATTGATATCATTTGGACCTTCTCTTACTCTAACAATTAATTCATTGTCATTAATAGGTTTGCATCAAGAAATGAATGTATAGTCACACGATTTATCATCATATTTGTAGAATAACTTGTTTTTATTTGCATCTGATTTCGATATCCTGACAATTATTATTATTATTATTATTATTATTATATATATATATATATATATATATATTTGCACTTCCTATTATTGAACTTTAATCAATCCAAGTTGTTTTAAACTTATAGACTAGTAACATTTGATGAATATGATGACATGTATTAAACAACATATGCTATAAATGTTGGGTTATTGTTGACGATGTACATTTTGGATTGTCGTTAGTTCTAAATGAGCTAAATTTTATTTTGGCAATATGTGTTGTGGGCTATTATTAGTTGTAAGTGAGCTAAATTTTATGTTGGCAATATGTGTACTAAGTTTTGGGAGTTAGATTGCACTAATACAATGGTGGATTTTGTGTTGTAATGATGTTGGGTAACTTAATTGAAATGGTGAATAACTATTTAGAAAATTTTATTGGTGTGTTCTTTAATTTGATGACTTGTGTTTACTGGAAATGTTAAGGAATTGACTTTGTTATAAACATGAACGTAATGGCTTTTTATAAATATAAAGTCATTGTCAAAGGGCTATTTTTTCAAAATATTTGCCAGCGGTCACGTGATGGTAATTTTATTATTTTTAAGTGAAATTAGTTTTTTAGTTATTAAGTTTAAAATAATAACAAGCTTGTAACTATTCTAATATTTTTTATTGATGTTTTTTTAGCATCAAAGCTGGAGGATGTAAAGTGTTATAAAATATTAAAATTAAGGATGTAAAGTGTAATTTCACAAATTATAGAGGTAAAGTGAAAAATTGATTAAACTATAGCAGACTCAATGTAATTTTTTATCTTTAACTTGAATACTACGTGTAGAATATTAAAAAGAAATCATAATGAAATTTATTTTATTAATGAATTATTTCAAGATGAAAAAACATATAGACTTCTCAAAACAAAATACATACACTCTTTCTATTAATTTTTAAAGGGTGGTTTTATTCTCACTCTATGAATTGTTAATCCCACTTCATGTTTATTAAAAGTTTTATTGATAGGTTATATTCTATCCTATACTGAGAATAACATCTCCTTCATATTGTGCTCAACTCAGTATTAACGGTAGTTAGCTAGTCAGGAGATTAATGGTTCATAATTAACAGAACAAGAGATGGATTGAACTTATTTACCATTACAACCCGAACAAGGACCTAATTACCACTACAAGAAGAGTTCAAGAGCTATTGTGCCATCTCTCAAATATGTGGAGTTAAACAATTTGACTCCTCGTGCTAAAAGCCTAAAAACATGAATACATGATAATACAAAGTAGTGATTTTGTTTTTTTTTAATTTAGTCCTTTGAGGTTTTTTTATTATTTATTTTTAAGTTGAAACTTAGTTGATGTTTTTTTTAACTTTAATTTCTAATATTGGATTTAATAGGAATTAGATTTAATAATTTATTTCGGTTTATTTTTTATTGAGTTATTCTAGTCTTATAACTCAGGTTTAGTAAGTTAACTCGAGTTAATTGAGGTAATTTTCTTGTTTTTTTTTTGTTTTTTTTTAACTTCATCATTTATCATTAGGTTGATTAAAAATTAAGTTTCGTATTTTTTTTTAATTTTTTTACTATGAGTTTATCACGATCTCATAATCAATTTTAACTTTTAAAAAACAAGTCAAAAAATATTAAATGACTAATATTTATGTGAAATTTAAAAAAGAATCAAAATTATTAGGTGATCAATCTTAACCCTTAAATTTAAAAATATATTTAAATGGTTAAATGACTAACCTTGACAAGAAATTCAAAAATAGATAAAAAAATCTCAAAACAATAAATATAGAAAAATATAGTACTTTTTATTTTTATTGGTTTTGTCTTTTCTATCTTGAAACAGGCTGTAAAAAGAAAATACTAACTTAGCATTGATTGATATAATTAAAATTTTCAATTATTTTATAGATAAATATCTATTTCAATAATTAAGCAAATCATGATCCGTAATTCAATAATGCTATTTATGGAAATTAAATGACCGTAATTCAATAATGCTATTTATGGAAATTAAATGATCCCATTCATATATGTTAAAACCGTGTGCAAGGAAAGGATATGCAGTAATACCAAGGTGAATAAATAGAAAGAGAAAAAGAAAACGAGGAAACAAGATTTGCTTCCCTTTCTGGTTCGAATAATTATTGTTTTTCTTAAATAGCATCAAACTTCCAAATAAAGTATGCCCATTTTAGTTTCTGGCATCCCTTTAAAGGGACTGATCAGAATACCATGAGGCCGTAAAACGAGAGATAAAGAAGTTACAGACTCCGTCCAAAACGATAGGAAAAACGATGGTGTTTTTCTGTCAACATCCATCATGGATATCCTTCATCCTTTTATTTGCAATAAGCTTTGCATTTTGCCTTGCTGAAGTGGACTCATCATCGCCATTGAAGGGCTGGAACTTTGGAGAACTTCCCAAGCATACTCCTATTCCTCCATCTGGGCCTAGCAGAGGCAGCTCAGATTTTCCACCACCACCTCCAAGGCTACTGCTTAAGGGTTGGAGCTTTGGACAACTCCCTAAATATACTCCTATTCCTCCATCCGGGCCTAGTACGACAAGCTCAGATTATCCACCACCACCACCTCCCACTTCCTTGTTTAAGGGTTGGAACTTTGGACAACTCTCTAAATATACTCCTATTCCTCCATCCGGGCCTAGTAGAGGCAGCTCAGATTACCCATCGCCACCACCGTTGTCATTCAAGAATTAGAATTTCGGAATGTAATTTAAAGCTCTGAATAATCGAGGCTTAGTTGTGGTAAAAGTTATGAATTGTCTAAATTTATTTTCCTTTAAAAGTTTATTCCGTACCACCATCATCTTTCGTTGGGTTTTTTTAACCACATGCAAGTGATGTCAGGCGGACTGAAAAACTCAATGAAATGCACAAACTTCCCCGCGTCACCTTAAATAGTTGTTTCAGATCACATTACTGACAATGATATTAAGCTCACTTTTTTTGCTTAAATTCAATTTATGAGTAATTAAGCGATCTAATTTTGGGACCCCTTGTTTTTTATGCTGTATTTGTTTGAAGCTTTATTTGCCCCTACGAGCATTACGAGTATATATTTGTTCATCTTTGCTAATTTTTCATCATAAAGAAATTGTTTCCTTTAATACTCATGGTTTGTGGTGGAGTTCTTAAAATTATTGCTTAGTTATTGTCATTAATGTGATGGATTCAAACAAATAGAGTCGCCTCTAGTTGTGTTCATCTTTTCTGATAATCATCATTATTTTTGTCAAATGAAATTTTTTGTTGTAAAATATTTTATTTCTGCTTCTTTCAAGTTTTGGAATCAAGTATTTCTGTTGGCACACAATGAAATAGCTATTGGTTGAAAAGGAATAGTTAATGGTACACGAGCCAAGCTTTTCATTAGCCAGGTATATGGATAGGCTTACACGCCTAGCCTATTTGTTTTTTTATTTTTTATTTCATGTATTTTCAATTTTTTTAAAAAAAAAACACTTTTCATGGTTTTTTTTTTTTAAAAAAAGGTTTTTTTTACTCCATGAGCTGCTAACCACTCCACCGTCGCCCTCTTGGCCATTCGTGCATTTTTCGGACTCACTGAGGGTGCTGCTTTGCCATCATGGTAATGCCATTCTAGTATGTAACCCGCGCGTGTTGCATACATGTGTTCCATTCAAATAAAATCAGTGATGCTTAACTATGTCCTTGTCTATCTGTGGTTATGTGGTTCCCAAGCCATGAACGAGCAAGTGCAGTCGGAATTTCAATGGCTGGATTTCATCGTGGCAATGTCGTAGGCTTATTATTAACTCCAATTATGTTGCCCACAATTGGATTTTCTGGCCCTTTTGTTCTCTTCTCGTCTCCATGGCTAACAAGATGGGCGAAAGGGGTCACCAGTGATCCAAGAGATGGCCCTTTTGTTAGCAAATCAAAGCTGAGGTTAATCCAAGCTGGTAAAACTGATTCTCCAGCAAATAATAGTGGCCAGCTTCCTCCACTTACGTCTCCTATTATCAAACGCACTAAGTTACAGGGATATTTTGTTCTTCTATCTTGGATGCCTATTTATTTCAACACTGTAAGTTATTATTACCTCTTATCTTTTATTTTATTAACGTCGAAGGATCATGGTGAGAGCTTTGTGCTTAAAAAAAGCTCTGACGAGACGATATGCTATTTTGAATCAGTAAATAGCATATTTAAGACTTGTATGATTAGTTAATCGCAAATTTCTTTTTGAATGCAGGTATTTAATGTGAATTTGAAGCAAGCGGCATGGTTTAGCGCTGTTCCATGGGGAATAATGGCGATTTCTGGTTACATTGCAGGGGTATAATCCGATTCGTTGATCAAGGCTGGCTACTCTTTGACGGTAGTCCGAAAGATCATGCAGGTAATTCCTCTACTCATCAAGGGAAAGTGTGCCTTACATACTTGGCCTGTGATTCTTGTTTTAATTGGAAAATAACCAGAAAAAGAAATAAATAAAAAGGAAAAGGAGAGCAGGGGGAGCTGAATTGATTTTAAATCACAGTATTAGTGAGCTCTCTTATCTTAGGTATGTTTTTGGAAGACCAAACCGTGGAAGTTCAGATCTTATACATTGGTTTTGAAGTAAAATTTTAACTCGCTTGATATGGCAGGCACCTTTTCATATGACTGCTAGGCTGATTAATTTTTAAATGTGCAGTCTATTGGATTCTTTGGACCTGGTGTTTCATTGCTCTGCTTAAATTATGCCAAGACACCAGTGGCTGCAGCTGTTCTAATGACAATAATCAGCGCGATTGGAACAGGTTATTTTGTTGAGTTGTCAGGATCTTCTCAGGCGTTCCTCAGAGTCACTGCAGGGCTCTATTTCGTTACAGCCATCTTTTGGAACTTGTTTGCTACAGGAGAGCGAGTTTTCTAGACTAGACTCGAGTGTAAGTGAAGTTTCCATTATTCTGGAAACAGCTCAGGTCTAGAACTAGGAATAATATCTATGTAAAAGGGTGAAGAATATGAGTTGATGCAGGTTAAAATCTTAAGTCAAATCAATCTAGGCATGAAATGTTTAGAATGGAGGGAATTGGTGGTGTATAGTCTGTTTTTTTTTGTTAACATGGATGTCTGGATCAGTTTGTGTATACCTCGACTAATTTCACAGGCCCTGAAGTTAAGCCTTCAATGGTCCTAAGAGTACTCGAATTCGTGCCAAAACCTGAACAATTGAGCTATTCCTTATATTATAGTCTATTTACTACGTGCATTAATGCATTCCTTGTGCTCTTTAGTGGTTGGTTTTCACTTCGATATGTCCATTAGAATGAACTTCTACAAGGAATTAGTGTACACAATATCAAACTGTAAGACAAAATTAGTGTCACGCAACATAAATAATCATCTTTGTAACTTCTTGTTTATACTGGACTGGAGAGTCAAGTGCTCGATTCCGATTTCAAAATCTGCTATGCACAGCCAACGTTTCGGTTTTTGGAGTGCCTTGAAGGCCTATGGAGCCGATTCCTAACAACATTACTGGATAAATTTCATAATAATTGATTTCAGCAAACATGGTTCGAATGCAAGATTGCTCACGGCTGAGAACCAAGGAAGTTCAGTCCAACTTCTCATCCTTGAAGGTCGTTCATGTTCGCCCTACATGTCTTTGGAAGACCTGTCAGACTACAGTGATAATTCTGTAATTCACCACCCATCAGTCGATCTAAAGCTTTTCAAAAAGATGAAGACAGCATGTCAATATAGAATCTCACACCGTCGGTAAATAGAAAATTTATCGATTTGGAGTGTTAGATGTTGACAATAACACTCCAATGGCAATATTGTAGCAAACAGAAGAACGTCTCCCTCTTTTTGTAGTTGATGACAAACATTAGCTCCTTTTATTTTACCTTTTTTTTTGCTTATATCTTGGTTGGATATCTTATGCCAAATTTTCTCCATCACATAATTTTTTCCCAAATGAGCACCGAACCAACTTTGATTTCTCCACTAATAAAAATGAGACAGACAGCAACTATACACCCTTCAAACTCAAAAAACCACTCAACTTATGTTTATTGGTTGTTGGATCTTCAATTATATATATATATATATATATATATATATATATATATATATATATATATATATATATATATATAAGCTAGGTGGGGAGTTAAAGACTCCTCCAAAATCCATCTTGAAAACTTTCTCGCTCGAATTTACAGTCAACTCCGCCAAAAAAAATCCCTCGCTTTCTGCTTCCTATTATTGTCTCTGCTTCGAAGCCTATACCCTTTACCCAGCACCTCACAAGGCTGCATCCCTCTTTTGTCTCTTGGTAGCCACACCAAGCCCAGATAGAATTCTTTCTGTGTTTCATAATTGGATTTCAAAGATCATCTACCAATCAAGAAGTTGAGCTACAAGTCAAAGCAATCAAGATTCGTGAACTTGGTTCTCCTTGTTTTGTTGCTTGTCGAAGATAATGAATTTCAGGAGCTTAGAAGAGTTTTGGTCTTTCTATGTGACTCAACATTCAAAACCATCAACAAGACGCTGGCATTTTGTGGGCACGCTTTCAAGTATACTGTTATTGCTCTACTCTCTTGTTTTCAATTTGTGGTTTTTGTTCTTTGTGCCGCTGGTTGGGTATGGATTCGCTTGGTACAGCCATTTCTTTGTGGAAGGGAACGTTCCTGCAAGTTATGGGCATCCAGTATGGTCTTTTCGATGTGATTGCAAGATGTTTGGATTGATGCTTACTGGTCAGATGGATAGAGAAATCAAGAGGCTCGGAAAGAGGCCTATTTTGCAGGGATTTTGATTATGTTGTAAACACCTTTTCTGTTTTACCAAAGAAATAATCATGCATGGAAATTCTCCATTCCCAATCTTGCCGCCTTTTGACTGTTTCTTTGTTTCTCTCTAATGTAAACATGTGTCTAAATTACATGCTCTGAGTATAGAAATGTGTACATTGCAGAATCGAACCCCTCTGTTTTTATTTTTTCGGTCTTTTGAGAATGAAAAGCGAAAACCTTCTCATGCAAGTTTGGTGTTTTTGAATCACGGTACGGTTACTCCCGTACCTACAATTCACCACCGTCATCATCAGTGGCCAATATTGAAGATGGGCTTCTAGTCGATCTTTCTATCAATACCCATTGTTTTGTTGGTTGCCTAAATTAATCATCTTCCTCGCTGCCTAAGTAGCTAGCTAATCCAGTTTGGCCAATATTTTCTTAACCGCCATCCTTTACTTGGCATATTGGTGATGGTTGGGAATGCAGGCTAGCATTAGTTCACATCGTGTAAAGGACTCGCATCCTGGCACCGCGATTCATTTTGTTTACTGCTAGGCAAAGGAAATGAAAAATCACGGGCTACACACCACCGTAAACAGGATAAAACAGGATAGTGGGCAGCATGTTCCGACCCCTCGTAATGTAATGCAGTTAACTAATACGTAATACAATGCCGGAAAGAGAATAAAGCGATTACCTAGGGAGCTTCAAAAGTAAATAATCTATTGATTGCCTCAAGGATTGTGACCTGACCCTTCAGAACTCGTATCTGATTTTGAAGAGAACATTTTTGTTCATTCTCCAGGTTTTGGTGTAAGAAATTCAATTCACCAACTCAGTTCAAGTATGTTACAAGTTCCAACATCCTATAGACCAAGACTCACTTCCTTTGATATTCAACATAGCCAATAATCTGTGATATAAGCCCCCAAAACTTTTTTCATGGTCATGAATTATTTTTTCTCGGCCACCATTAGTTTCTGGCCTTTGTTCGGCTGAAACTATCATCCCCTGTGGTCAACTTGGCACATTACAGGTATTGAGTGGAAGATGATTATCACAAGTCAGTATTCCTTGAAAATGATGGTAAGGGCATGGCCTCTTGTGGACGAAGGATGACAAGCACACAAAACATTCCAAGCATTGGGAGGACTAGGAGCCACTTCAGCAGTTTATAGTAATGCATGTGAAATGTAAGGGAGAAGTCGTCTGAGAAATAGAGTCCGTTCTTATCAACCATCTCCACCAAAACCGTTCCAGTAGTCCTCACTCCAACTGTTGGAAGTTTTACCCGATAATTTCCTGGACGGTCAAAGATTTGGCTTTGCTTTATTCGTCTCTCACCTTGATAATTGCCAGGAACTAAAAGGGTTGTCTGCATTGTTCCAAATGAAAATTGGAATTTTAAGGAGCTCTTTGGATTGCTGTTGAAAACCATAATTTAAATGTACAAGGAGCAACTTACAGTGACATTATAAGGTGCTTGAGATCCAGATGGGAATCTATACTTGTCTACAATCTCAAATTCCACCCAGAAGCTCTTTCCCTCCTCATCACGAAAACTTCTTGATGAAGGTGTAACATAAACCCCTTCACGGTTGTAGCGGTTCACCACGTTGTTTCTTCCTTGATTAGAAGATCTCCAAGCCTGAGAATTGCACAATATGCTTAATACTTAAAGCATATAACATACAAGAAGTCACCACAAATATAGATTCACAACTATCATGCCTTGAGAGGGTGATGTGGAACAGGAGTTGAAAAGCAAAAGACATTCCCATTCATTGTTGAGACTATGAGATCTAGATCATCTCCACCATCAACATTATCTGCCAAGACCATGCTGTATCTGAGAAAAGAGAGACATGTTTAAGATAAATCACATAGTGCAATAAATAAATTGAAGAGCCAAAACTTAAAAAGGATACAAGCATATCTTACGAAGTTTCACCAATATCAACAACATCAGCACAAGAAGTTGGTCCGTCTATAAGGTACAAATAACCATCAAATGATGTTGTAACAAGTGTGAGTCCCTTGCTTTTCTCCCCACGTTTACTCAAGTCAACGAGAAGAACTTGATTCATCACTCTCCCATGAGTTCTATATGGGTAAGGCCGAACAATAGAACCATCCTTGCCACTAAGAACGTATATGTTCCCTGATAGAGTAGGAACTACAATATCAGTACGACCATCCCCATCAACATCACCTATAGTTGGACCCTGAGTAATGTCGCAATCTATGTTAGATCACTCATTATCAAACACGCATGCAATTAAATCTTATTTAAACAAAGGAAGATAGCACACAAGTTGCATGCATTCCAAGAATCAAACAGTCTTGTCATATAACTTTATCATCAAACACTCGAGCACTTTTTTGCTAAAATCTTCATTTATGAATTGGGGAAATTTCTTCATTATTCTTGGCATAATAATGTTTATTACATCGTTTCATTAATGGTTAAAAATTTTAGGTTTCTTCAAATATGGCTCGGAAGTTCCTGTCCGGGATTATCTTTATTTACCTTGTATTTGGATCCTTTTTTCTGTTTAGATTAGGACTTTTAGTTTAATTAATATTTTACTATTTAGAGATCCTAATGTCAAATGAATTATATTAGTTGTGTATGTTTTAATTATGAATCTTTTTCTATAAAAGATTTTAGGTAAAACTAGAATAAACAAGGATGTCTAATTTATTTTGATATTGAGTTTCTTACTATTATTCAGATTTTATAAAATACTATAAAGTTTTCTCTACAACTTGGATTTATAACCTTAGGACTTAAGAACTCTAGCTTGTATCCACGTTATACGCCGTGTCAATTGGTATTAGAGCAGTTGGTCTATTTGATGGAAAAAGACAATAGCAACCCATTCTGCGATGCAGTAGTGGAGGTCATCTGAGGGCTCAGAAGGCAGGGCAAGGAACCAATCGCAGAAACTAGATTGTTTTGAGCAAACAACAATGGCAATATTGACTAATTTGGAACATATCATTCGAATGATGGGAGGCACAAATAGGGATCATGAAAAAGAAGAGAGGAATTTGCCTAGAGACTTACCTCAAGGCAGGCCAAACCCCAAACCTATTCATGAACTTTATGATATTCCATTCTATGATGGGAGATTTTCAAAAATAAAAAGATTTATTAACTGAGACAGAGTTGGAAGCTTACTTTTATTTCAACAAGGTTCCTTATCATCAAAAGATAAGACTTGTCGCACACAAACTTTCTTGTGGTGGTTTGAATTTCTAGACTTTAGAACTCGTATTGGTATGTTTTTAATCCCATCTTGACAAGATTTGAGACGATCATTAATTTTGGAATTTATATAGGATGATTATGAAGAGATTTTACATAAAATAGATAAGCAATTCGATTGTTATTATTTGTCTTTTATTCAATCTTCTAAAATAGCAAGGAAGGAAATTAGGGAGGAGATGTCATCTTCAAAGTAGACGGTTTCAACATCACAATAGAGACAACAACATTGCTACAGATACTACTCTACTTGTTGATGTTTCATCTACTAATGGTGAAGAATAAATCTAGAAAGCTCATAAATTAGTATCTTGTAGTGATTCTAGAGATCTTGCAAACAAGGAAATGGAGGATATGATAATTTCTGACAATTCTTCTAAAGATATTATGAAAGACTATCTTTAAGTTTTTTTAGATACAAAGGTTAAAGTATTAGAGGTCATTGATGATGATGAACTCAAGTTTGAAGTAAAAGAATGTGGAAATGAACTACAAGCGGACTCCATAGGAACATAAAGTATTAACATTAAATATGGATTTTTCTTTTGCATACACACATCATAAATTAAATTTTGGAGTTCACAAGTCAAAGACATGCTACTTCATGAACGTGTTGACTTCATTGCTATATTCGAAGTATTTGTTTATTTGAAGTGGAAGAGTTCAATTCGTGACAAATCACTCGAGGGCAAGTTTTTTGGAAGTAGAGGGGACTGACGTAGAGAAATTTCTTCATTATTCTTGGCATAATAATGTTCATTGCATTGTCATTAATGGTTAAGATTCTTAGGTTTTGATAAGTTTAAGAGTCCATGGTAAATCAAGCATGATTTTTAATCTGACTATTGAATCAAGCTAAAATTTTAACAGAAGATTCTGATAGCTCTGTTTCCTATTAGATTAAAATTTCATGATGATCGGAGATCGAAAAGACCTTCAAATAAGGCTTAGAAGTTACTATGAGGGAATGTCTTTATTTACCTTATTGTATTTTGATTCTTTTTCCTATTTAAATTAGGAATTTTAGTTTAATTATTATTTTACTATTTAGAAATCCCAATGCCAGATGGATTATATTAGTTAGGTAAGTTTTAATTAGAAATCTTTTCCTATAAAGGATTTTAGGTCTATAACTAGTATAAATAAGGATATCTAATTTATTTTGAGATTGAGATTTAGATTATTATTCGGATTTTATAAATTACAAGAGTTTTCTCTAAATTTCTCTACAGCTTAGGTTTGTAGCCTTAGGGCATGAGAACCTTAGCTTGTATTCACGCTACATGTCACGTCAATTTAATAGAAGATCGTACACAAGCTGGGATTCAGTTCGTAGTTTCACATTCAAACCGTTGTAAACACAAAAAGTATCATCCTAAGATATGTAATTACATGAATAAATGTAGACATGACAATTATAGTGATGGTTGTCATGCCTAGCAGTGCTCTCCAAAAGAAGAGGGGCAAGGTCTTGGGTTCAAAACCTACCTCCATGCCATCTACAAAGTATAGACAATGTTTGATTATTATTTTTTTTCTTGTGCCGAGCCTAAGGTCAAAAGCATGATTGCCATCACCACCCCTACCCCCACTCCAATCTATATTGTACAAGCATGATTTTAGGATCATAACTTTAGAATAATATTAGACAATGCTCATACACAA
Organism: Populus nigra; assembly: GCF_951802175.1. Taxonomy (NCBI): domain Eukaryota; kingdom Viridiplantae; phylum Streptophyta; class Magnoliopsida; order Malpighiales; family Salicaceae; genus Populus; species Populus nigra. The sequence goes on from NC_084854.1 coordinate 19,693,547, forward strand.
AAAGGAGAGACAAACAAGCATATCCTCCATGCAAATAATATTAGAATCATAATTTTTGCATTGAATGACAAATTCCTGTACGAGCATGACTTGCTTCTACAAGATAAGGAATGAAGTTTCTATTGCTCTAGAATTTCACATCCTCTACCGCAAGTAATAAAGCATCATGACACTTGTTTTTGCACAGTTACACCCATAATACAATAACAATTTCTTCGGTGATTTTGTGTGTTTCTATATATGTAATATGTGGAAACAAAGTACCTTACTTTTGCCAGATTTTGCAAGAATCTAAATCTGGAACAAGACAAGACCCCTTCCAGATCAAGCAATGAAGCACCCATTGCTCAATCTTACAATTGTACCACCAGTAGACCAATATTAACTATGAAATACAGTTAGTGGACATCACATATAGGAGATCATACTTAATTCATACAGACATCATCATAAGAAGAAGGAAGTAAGAAATAGAGATCCAACTGACCTGGGGAATAAGACTCTTAAGGTTTCTTTCCCAAATTTCTTTTCCTTGTGATGTCCACGCAGCAACATTTCCATGTACATCAGTGGTCACTAGTTCAATTTTCCCATCATCATTGATATCAGCTGCAACTACAGCACCTTGAATTTCAGCCATTTCAAGAGGGAATTTTTCCCTAATATTTCCTGAATAAAAGACGAACTTTAGATTCTAACTTCATTTGGAGAATTGGAACACCACAATTGATAAGCCAGTTAAAATGGAAGAAAATACTCTCAGATTTCTGCATAAACATTATTTTGTTTGTAAGGCATGAAGCTCAAAAGTAAAAACATCAGAAATTCCCTTCTCATGTCATTCTAAAAAAATATCAGGTAAAATTTAATAGTTCTCTAAATACTGCACAGATTAATAGTTGGATTGCATGCATTTAAATTGAAAAGCAAAGAGTGTTGATATAAGACAGATTTTTCTTGTTCATCTTTCAAACCACTTTGAATTCCCTCAGAGAACTCTAAAACAGGAAAATAATAATAAATTGATCCATGTAGTGACAAGTAAAAGAATGTATCAGTTGAACAACCACATTCCAACTCAGCAACCAGAAAAAAAGTGAAAACGATCATAAAATGCCTATGAAGCTGAGTTGCACAATCTATTCCAGAGAAAAATAGGCATGATAAGAGAGTTTGGATGCCAATTCCTATGTTGCATTTAGAACAGGAAAATATCACATGAAAATTTGTACTCAAGTGATTTTGTATGAAGAATAACATAGCTGATAAAGCTGGAAGATAAAAATAAAAAATCAATGAAAGCTCATTTAGTAGAAGATAGGATGACATGATACAAAGAGGAAATGATAAAGAAAATGAAGGACACAAACTCGAGTTTACCGTGATGATCCAGAACATAGAACAAGCCAAATGAAGTCCCAACAAGAATGTCCAAATTCCCATCACCATCCAAATCAACCACTGAAGGTGAAGAGTATATATACGCACGGAAGTTTGCAGTATTTGTACTTAAATCTAGTTCTCGAGTCCACTTAACTAGCTTTGTATCAAGGTTGAATACAACAATAGAACTGGCAACATATTTCCCAACATCTATATCACCGAGTTCTTTCAAATGCTCTGGATTGTCATAATACCTGTCAATCAAATAAAACCATTCGCATGGACTTCATTGACTGAAAATCAACATTACTTCATTGACTGAGAGCGAAAGGCTGGTCATTGTTCCAATATTCAATTAGGTTGCTAAAGTTCATTTAAAAAACCAGTGCACGATTAATATCTGATTTTCACTATATAAGAATACAGAATATATACAGTGGTGACACCATAAAGAGAACTCACTCGTTATCAAAGAAATATGAAACTGCAACAATCATTTCAGCTACTCCATCACTATCAATGTCAGCTATCACCTGGTGAAAACAAGAGAGAGAAAAATGTCATCTGATTGCTATAACTACATCTTACTTGCATCTGTGAACAAAATTCATCTATTGCAATGCATTACTGCTATTAGGTTTTAGACTCACAGGTGTGCACAAGATATGTGAGTCAATATTCACATAATCCTCCAATTTCTCATGTTGCCCTTCTGTCCATTCTTCATCTCCCCACATGGATTCATCTACGTAATCATTGTAGTCATAACTGTACTCATCGGTTAATTCATCACTATCACGGAATAACTCGAACGATGAATCAGCATCTGCTTCTAACCCTTCATCATTTTCAACAGTTGCTGCATGAACATTTTCATGGTCATTCTCTTTAGATTCTGAGCCACCTTCCTGTGAACCCTTTGAATTTTCATCTTCGAGAAGCCTTCTCCCAGTGTTTGTTCTATTTTCTGCATTATTGGTTCCCTTATCTACCGTATTGGTTCCATTATGCGCATTACTGGTTCCACTCACAGCTTTATCGGTTCCATTTGACCTGGCACCTAGAGAAGAGTTATCCACATGCAAAGGCAGTTTGATAATTGGTTCCGTTTGATTCTCGTTCATTTTCTTTTCAGTCTCACTGGATGCATTTGCTGGATGACTATTCTCTGTTGATGTAGAAATCAAAGAGTCTGTTTCAGGTGTATTTTGATGTGTACTTCCAGTTGTGTCTGCAACTTAAAAACAGTCAACATTTACCAAACAAAGTCAGTTTCTCAAAGTTTCTTGGATTTTTTCCATCATAAAATGCCAGATCAGACTCAAATACACCTGGACAGGGTTCAGGTTATCATATAGATGTTAGAATTTCCTTGAAAAAGAAAAATTGATATTCTGCTTGCACTCCTGAACCAAGCTCAAATAAAAATCAATACAAGAAATGGCAGCACAATATGCATCCAGGCCTAAATGTGTATAAGGAGCCAATTGAAGCTTGGTAAACTGTTGAAGACATTGGAGATTATCACCCATATTTTGCTGCTTTCTAGTTCCTCCTATGCTTAGATTACTACCGGATTGAACGATGTGATTATGTTTTTCCTTTGCCTTCCAAATTAATAAGAACATAATTGGTACAATTATGATTTCAGCATCTTCAGTACTGTCATCCTTAAGGGGGGCCTGTTTGTCAACTTGGAATGAAGACTAGCAATGAGAATAGATAGGAAAGTTCATTCGTTCACATCCCTGGTGCTAGGTACACAATAGTAAAATGGGCATGCGAAGTAGAGAAGAAATGAAAAGACATTCTTCCATATTTTATAACCACTGACAGGATCCAGGTTTTAAAACCAAGGCCAATGACACATCCACACCACTACACTTGTAACATCCACTCCCACCACCCCTACCCCACCCCAACCCTAGAGGTCAATACCCCTATTCCCTAAGGCTGTCATTACCATCATACAGTCAAATTCATTATTGATGTCATGTAGCTCTAATCTCCTTCCTAGTTCTTCACACCATGCACGTTAACGCCACTCATTTGCATTCAGATTCCCTATCCATCATTCTAGGTTACCAAATGTGCCTGTAGACAAATGGAATGTAATGTCTTGGTTCTAATTAATCATGAAGTGTGATTCTACGCTGTCTCATTTCTTTAGGTACATTTCAAGATTCCGTGGGGTTTTTAGCCATGCAATGGGGAGCAGCCCTTCCCACATCCATAAACCCTCACACTCCCCCCTTAAAAGATTTGAACTCAGGACCTCCAAGTTCAAATTCCAAGCTCAAACCATTGGCATCCCTTATGGACTCTGTGCCATATATATATATATATATATATAAAGGAAGATCAAACCAGCTCAGCAAAGCTTCAAAAGATAAAGAAAACAGGGACCGCAGGCAGCTTACTCAGATGACCAGTAAAAGATTGACGCTAAAGCAAATAAAATAAGCAGCACCAGAGGCACAAACTGTTATGAATCCAACATTTAACTTACGAGACTCGGATTTCTTCTCAGAAGCCTCCAAGACAAGTTGGTCATCGTGAACATCTGGATGAGAACGATCCACAGGATCCAGATCCAGACCCACATGCCAATTCTTTTTAACCCTCCTACGAGGTACTTCCAGTTTATCAGTCATCATGTATCCTGACACCCTAGAATAGAAAACATAAATGACAAGTGAGCTCGAGCACACCAAAACAAAATTTCCTAAGCCATTAACATAGCATTAGTACAAACATGCCTGAAAAAGAGAACTTCTCCATTGTAGGTAGCCAAAGCAATCTCCCTCACACCATCCTTGTCAATATCATACAGGAGAGGACTTGCGTGCACTGTTGACTGGTGAAATGCAGGCCAACCTGATGAAAACGTTGCAGTTTAACTCCTATTCATAGCATCAAAGTGATCCAATCCAAGATAAACGAAACTTTACCTGGCATTTTGTCTCCATCGGAACCTTCTAGAACTTCAAGATAGTGAACAAAAGAAGGAACCACTATATCAAGTTTCCCATCACTAAAAACAAATGCATACAAATTAACATTAAAATCCAAATAATAATTTAAAAGATAAAGTAAATAAATAAACAAAATGATGGGCGTTGCTTTTATCACCTATTGATATCGGCGATCAACGGAGTAGCGTAAACGCTAGAGCTCACTTCAGTTTGCCACCTCAGCTCTAAATTTCTAGGGCACTGCGTATTCAACAAAGCATCCTCATCTCTAAACACATACGAATTCAAATTAACCAAAATTATATGTATATCTGCCTATCATCAGTTTAGCAGAATTCATTAAAAAGAAAAGGATTGAAATGTGAACTCACAAGTGAGGGTAACCAAGGGCATCATCGGTAGCTTCTCGGTCTCGAAATTTACTCTTGCTGGATTCCTCTCCATGGATGGAAGAGGTGAATAATAAGAAGCAGACCAAGAGAACCCTGAGCGCTGCGGGTTCCATGTGATCGTGTTTTTGGTTTTTCAATGAATGTACGATTTCTGGATTTAACAGAAAGCAGAAATGAGGAATTGATAAGCCCTGCGCCTTGCCCTGGTTAGGGTTCCTTCTATGGGTGGGATCTAATGAGTTTTCAGGATGAAGAAGAGAAGAGTAGATTTAAATGTTTATTTTCGAAATGCCCCTTTGGTTTTTTGTTGTGTTGTTGTTATTATTATTATTATTATTATTATTATTATTATTATTATTACTTTGCTATTATTATTATTATTATTACTTTGCTATTATTATATGCAGGTAGTATTTAATTTAATTAAGAGGATTGGGGGTCAACTGATTTTTTATGCTCCCGGCTACGTTACTACAGTGTCTCTGAGAGTATTTTATTTTTTGCTTTTTTAAAATAAAGGGCGGAGGCGGAGAGTTGTTCTCCACTCTGTAGCTCAAATATAGTGAAAGGAGAAAAGCAACAATTAACCAAAAACAACTAGATGAGCATTAACTGTTCAAAAACCACTGCACGCACTCCATTTTACTGTTAATTCACTATTTTTTTTTTCACTTTCTTACATCTTGATCCCTGTAGTTTTGCACAGTTTATAATTCAATTACTGAACTTTATTTCTTTTCAATTTCATATCTTGAAGTTATGTTTTCAAGGTTTTGAGTGCTGAATTTTGTTTTTAATTTTTTTTATTGATGTTTCGTTAAATTATCTAGCATTAAATTCATGACCAATTTTACGAAACAGAGTTTTAGTTTTTGTTCAAAATGAACTGAGAGATGTACATGTTGGAGGAAACAAAACTCTTTCCCACAAAAAGGCACGCAAAAGTTATTTATTTGGTCCCTCAAGTTTTAATTTTTTCACATCACATCCTTACTCTCCATGTTATTATGATTTGGTCCTAAATTTTATTTATATTTCAATCCTTGAAGGTTAAATGAAGAGAGAGAGAGTCATCGGAATCGTTAAAAAAAAAAGCAAGCTCTCGTCTACTAATAGCTTTAATATTAGTGTTTATGGATTTGATATTAAGAAATGATCTTAATAGGGGTGGTTTTCATCTGTAATGATGCTCGAAAAAATAGATTGTAGCTCATTAAAATTTAAATTTTGATTTGGTTTTGAGTTTTTAAGATAATTAAAATATGTTTTGTTATTGAAAATTGAGTTTTAGAGATTTACAAGATTTTTTTCTCATGCTATTGAGTGAAAAAGAAAACCAAAAAGTAGGTATGGGTCTAAAAGTTTTAATCTTGATTTTTAAAATAACTAGACTCACCTCTGATAACCAACAAAAGTTGAAAAAAGACAATGCTTCATTTTTTCAAGCAAGCAACACACTACTATTTCAATTAAAAAAAATTAGAGGCAATTTATAGCTGTTTGTCATTTAAGAAAAAATATACTAGGCATGTTTGGGTTTTTTTTAATGATGGGTTAGATGCGCTGGCCTATTCTTCTAGCTCACATGCGACTAACACTCCTTTTTATAATGACCATTTAATTTTTTATTTTTTTTCATTTTATAAAGAATTTAATTTAAATGATATATAGATAATTATTCTATTAAGTAAATGTTTTCAAATAATATTAGCATTTTTATAGTAAATATTACTTTCTAAATAATTACATACTAACTTAATATGCATAGTTTTCTAAAATATTTACTCATAAATATTCAATGCCATGAAACATATTTTGTTATTTTTTTATTGTAATCTTTTATATATTTTTTTAAAAAATTATATTCTTATATTTTAAATACATTCGCATCAAAATTATCAATTCAAGATTTTTTTTATCTTTTATTAAAATTTTCTTTTAAAATCATGATAAGTTTCCATTTGAAAACAATATTTCAAATAAAAAGAACATTTTGTCAAGTGAAAGGAACGCACAAAGGGATTTTGGTTAAAAAAATACTTTTATTTTCTCCTTATCTCAAATCATTGAGATTTTTTTTCATATAATTATTTTAATTGCTTTCAATTTCTATGCAATAAACACATTGCTAAAAAATATATGTTTTTTTGTTAAAAAAATACATTAACAAGAAAAGGAGAATTTAGACTAAAAAATATATATTATATACTGAATCTAAATCATTACATTTCCTATAAAAATCAATTTTTATTATCATATAATTAAGTAAAAAATACAAAAAATATGTATGGCATGAGATAAAATATTTGCATGTCCATAGGCATCTCCTGTTATGTCGTTGACTAGGCCAAGTTATTCCTAACATTAAGGATGCTCAAGCATTGCTAGCATTTTCAAAGAAGTAAGAAAAATCTAAGACTTGAATTTTTGATTTCACTGAGTTCAATAAATTCAATTAATTTAATAATATGATTAAAAAAATAGACAACAACGGTAAATAAATCGAGATAAACAACAAAAAAAGCAATTTTTTACTCCACTTAGTCCACTTGAGTTGGTTTGTCGAATCGGTAACTTGGTCGTGAAATCATGATAAACTTGTAGAAAGTAAATTAAATAAACTACAAAGCTTAATTCTCAATTTAACCTAATTTTAAAAGGTGAAATTAAAAAGAAATCATTGTTTAAAAATTGCAATAAAAAAATAAGACTTGAGTTAACTCAAGCTAACTCGTCAAGCTCATAATCTAAGATTTGAGATCAAAGTAACTTTATAAAAAAGAAAAGTGAAATAAACGACAGAGCTCACTCCCCAACTAATCCAATATTAAAGAATAAAATTTTAAAAATTAATTTTAAAAACTTTAAAAAAAATATTGAAGTCAACTCGAGCTAATTTTTCAAGCCCATGATTTGGGTCATAAGACCATGATTACCTCATTAAAAGACAAACTAAAAAAAATCATGATGATAAATTCTCAATCAACCAAATACTTATGGATGAAATAAAAAAATCAAAAAAAGATTAAAAAAATAAACAAATAACAATAAAAAAAATATGGGTTGAATTTGACATAAAAATAAAATAAAATCAAATGTTAAGGGGTGAAAAAAAAGCTCAATTAAGAAAACGGTCTAAAACAAAACAAATAGCAATTTAAAGAATGATAATTAAATTTGATATAAATTTTAAATGAAACTAAATGTCAAGCGATAAAATTGAAAACAAAAATCAATTCAAAAAAGATTCAAAACAAAATAAATAGTAATAAAAAAAAAGGTATAAAATTTGATGCAAAAAAAAAATGATCGGACACCTTTTATTTTTATAACCAACATGAATCCTAATCAAAGGAAAGATAAAATAAGAAGAAGAAGAAATAAAAGATTGTTAGAGTCTCGCGACCAATCAATCACCAACCCACGTCAGACAATTAAAAAGATTGGTGCACAATTTCCAACTAGACAAAGTTGCACATGCCGCTAGAGTATAATAGTTTCACACATATTAGCGTGTGCGTTGCACACACCGAAAAATTTGTCACACCTATTCTTTTTAGTATGTGGAATTGTTTTGGTGTCAAATTGAATCCTCAAGCCTTAGTTTTTTTAAATTAATAAAATTAAATTGTATTTTGCAAAATTGAGCATCAAAGTATCAAACACATGTTAGAATTTTTCCATCATATCATGGGATCCCTATGTATAGGCAACTGAAAAAAAAAAGAAAAACTATCAATTCTAATAATAATAATAAAAAATCAATATAAAAGGATCAACTTGAAAAAAAAAAAAAAAAAGGATTGAATTTCTCCCCTTCCCTTGCAATTCAGTCCCTGGTGTTTGCAAGAAAAAAAGTGTTCAATACTTATCCAGTGTTCACCGCGTTCCCAAAAAATTCAATTTTTTTTGCTAAAATTTAATATGATTTGTATGTTTTGAATCGTTTTGATGTGCTAATATAAAAAAAAATAATGTTTGAATCCACAATGTTTCGTCTTACATAGCACAATACATCATTAAGCTCTTTTTTTTTATATATATAATTAGCATTAGCAACTCTTTTTTTTATGATTTATTGGTATGATATATTTTTCAATTTATTTTACTAAACGCAAACATCAACTTTACAATTTTCAATTAAAAAAATCTTATGGTATTAAAAACATGCTCACAGCACCTATATCTTATTTTTTTGGTTTAGAAATTAACTTGAAATCTTATCTGCAATGTAACTCGGCACTTAACTAGGATAAAACTAAATTGTTGATATTTTCGCTGTAAAAATGATTTTCTTCAAAATTTTCAATAACATCAAGAGATTGCAACTTTACAATCATTTTGGTTTGTATATCTCTAACAAAATTAAAGGAAATTTCTTGTTTGTGAAAATTTCATATCACTTGAAAGATTCTAGGATGAACAAAGTGGCATATAAGCATAGTTGTTAAATTCATCCTGATTAGATAGAATCTAAAATTTAACCGAAGTTAGGTTTTATGTTGAAATTATTGTTATTAAATTAATCAATAACACAGTAATCCAAACTGTTTATGAATCAGTCCCCAGTTGGAGGAGACAACCCTGCATATAAGACACATCTCAACTGGCCACGTGAGCGTACAACATATAGCCGAATAAGGGTGATGAAAATCCATGCGTCTTCCCATTCAAGCAATTCCTTTTTCAATCCGACTTATTTTAATCGGTTAAAGTGTCAGCCGAAAATAAAATATTAAAAAAAACGTGAATTTTAGCGAGTTTTCTCTAAAATTTTCAATTCTAATATTATCCCTTCTTTCCACCCCTCTTTTCTAACTAGAATATGTAAAAGGTGGTTTGAGTTTTGATTTCCTATATATCCTGCTCCCTTGTCTAACCGATCTTTTGTTTGCCCTCCCAATCACGGCGTCCAAAAACCAAGATCTCCCAAATCCTCCTCCCAACATTGATCACCTGAATGGCCCCATCAAATTTGTGGTTCGAATGAAGGCATACGGTCGGGGATGAGAGCGAGGCAGAAAGACAGCCCATCTTCCTCATGACCCAATATGGTAGTGTCATGAGTAGCAGCTGCTTGTCATGTCTTGTTTTAGCACAGCGACATCAGCTGCCCTACCAAAAACACAAAGCGACATCAGCTGCCCTACCAAAAACACAAAGGAATAACTGCGGCCAACCATTCAGGCTCGGAAAGAGCAAAATGAAGGGGTAAATAGCACAAGTGAGAGAACCATCGCCACATTCCAAAACATATTCACATCAAGAGAAGAGGTGAAAACCATGTCCGGGAACTTGTTTCTACTAATAAAAAATGACTACCTTTTTAAAACTTATTAATCACTACATAAAAAGAAAAAAAAAAAGAAGAATATACACGGAGATCCTATTATCCTAATTCTCCTGATCTGGGCAACTATGACAGACATAATTTGGGTCTGATGCTGAAAACTATTCTAGTGCACTAAGTGCATCATATAACTCACCAGCACAGCACCCACTAGGTGGTTACCATTAGAGCTACAGCTAATTACATAACATCACAGTGACCCTCTAGTTGATAAGCTCCAGTACATACCCAAACTCAACCAGGTAAAACCAGCAAAGACCTAGAGCAAGCAAGCATCAAAGGTCCAGTATTGGGTTCTTCTACTTCTGCTAGCAACTTTAAGCATAGTGCCTACTCACCATTCTGTCCATCACTTACGACGTGCTGCATTTGCATGCTGCTGAGCTTTACTCTCAATCCTGATCCTATCAGCATACATGGGCAGGCAAATGATCTCATAAATCTCATTCAACAACACATCCTCTGTTATATTGTCATTGATGCTTCGCATCACCTATGTTGTGCATCAGAAAGAAGCTTCATTTAGTCCACTTGAGGAATTCATCAAATGCATCAGTGTGAAATTGATATGATATTAGCATATAGGTTAAAGCATGGCAAATACATGAGACATACATAAATAAGAATTGATTTATACATACAGACATGATCGCATATAAAGGTGATAGAACAGACCTTCTTGTAGGTGTTGAAATCATTTGGTGTTGATTTATCAGTCCGGATCCGCATACAGACCCACACACGTTCCTCTGAATCCCAAGAACACTCAACTATCTTCCCAGAGTATGAAGAGGGATCTAGAGCATCTGCATGTTTTTAAGTCTTGAGATCAAGAATGAAAACAAAAAATGGAAAGCCAGTAGAAAAAACCAAGAAAAAAGAAAAGAAGAAAAAGTAGAAACATATAGCGAGCCAGGAACATGCACAGAGGAAGAGATACAAGAATATGTGAAAAATGGATTTCAGCTCAAAGCAACGGACACCAATACAAATTGCTTGCATTAACAAGAGATACAGTAACTACCAATCTGAATGGCAAACTACCACTATCCAAAAACATAAGACCAAGTATATGATTAGCAACAGCTGAATTAGGTTAGCAATTGAAATCCCAGTGTTTTCAGTATTAATGCAAGGGTTGCATATATTCATGATTTTTGATAGTAGAATGAAACACATGACATCAAAAGAAAGTTTGGAGGCATGAAAAATCACACCAACCTTTGAAGGAAACTCGGTGGCCTTCCATCAGTTTCTTTTTCCCTCGCTCGTGCAGATAAAGCAACTGACGATCATCATCATCAACCTGCAACACATGTATTTTCACATCAGGATGAAAACATTAAATGAGAATTTCCAGTCAATAAGGCAAAGGGATGAAGATGGAAAAGCACCAAAACATCAAAGATAAACAGCTAGGTTGGTGGTGAGGTTGACAGACACACCTCAAATAGAAAGTCAACTGAGTTCATTTCAGGATATTTCCACTTCAGAAGGCCTTCATGAGTGCGAGTAACATAGGGATCATCCCAACCCTGGCACACAATATCATGAGTAATCTCTTGTTCACACCAGAATAATTACACTATAAAAGCATATGACATGACAAGTCTTTCCCTGTATGATATGTAAGAGGTGTAATGTTCACAATTTTCAGGTGGTGATTGTACATGATATTTGTTAGATCATTGACCACGAGCTTCAATATTGGATCAAAATTCTAAAAATATTTTAGAACGAAAATCTCCAGTGGATGGGTTGTGCAAAAAGTTCACAAGCAATCCTAATCACCTGAAAAATAAGACCATCTGCATCATGTGAAAGCCTTGGAATAAATTCCTTTAGGACCTTGGTAACAGTAGAAAGCAGCCAGAAATCCTTTCTTCTCACCTGGTAAACAATTCAAAAACACATCATTAGGTAATAAGATAAAAGAGGAAAAGCATCATATATTGCAAATTCAATAAATCTTCTTCTCATACCCTGAAGGGTTCCAGGTCATATCTATAATTTGGATTTCGACTCTGGTAAATATTTTGGCGTTCAGTATTTCGGGGCTCAATCACTTCTTTTTCAAGCATCTTCCATCGTTCATGAAAGGGCCGCTGCAGAAATTATGGATCAACGAAGCTCATAATTAGTAGATGGAATGAAGAACATTAGGGGAAAAGCATTTAATTAGATTGCTGGTATACAGTATACTGTGGTATGTATTCCTGAAACAGGCACAGCATATTCATCTAAATGTATGATTCTAATTACTCAAAATACTCCAAAATATATAGCTGAAAATCAGTAAAACATAATTCAGAAGAGATCATTCCAAATAAAAACAGAAAAGGCCATTTGAGTATGATTTGCTCCTCCTTTTTACTCCTGGCAAACAAAATTAATTGCCAAACATTTGCTGATCAATTAAAAAAAGTTATCAAAGGACTAGCATACAAACAGCTTTCTCCAAATTCCCAGTTATTCTTCGTGTTGTTTGGTAGGGGCCCACGTAGTTAATTAACCTGCTTCCTATCACTTGTTACACTTGTAGCAAATGATTAGCATCAGCACTCGAGAGATCCGACCCAATTAGTCTAGATAGGATAAAAAAAAGTATGCATTTATTTTTTTAAGCCATTCCAAACAAAATGAAGCTTATTACAAAGCTGCAACAGGGTGAGAACCATTTCCATCAGCCAGCTTTGAACAAAAGCCTCATGTAGCCCTGCTTTGTGCTGATTTTAATGTTAAAATACACAAATAGAAAAATCCTCTCCCCTTCAAATCATCCCTAAATTTCAGGCAAGTAAACCTATATCTTTATACCATATTGGATCTAAAAATATCAGTGCATCCCCAAAAGTAAGCCAAAGATGGGGATGATGTTCAAGAATGAACTGACAAAAGGTTGCCACAGAAAGGTATAAATAATTAAGCATTTCTGCCAACGGCACATGAATGCACTTCATGATTGCACAATATCAATCAGGGTTGCACCACCAGGGGCAGATCCAAAGTGGGGAGATTAGTCCACATTCCCCACTGCCCCCACAAATTACACCATTTTTCATGTAGTTCACCACTAGATCAAAGATTGATTTTAGCCCTCGTTAGATGACCAAATATTGCTCCCAGCACTTGACTTAAAATACAGAAATAAATAGCTCTCACAAAAAGCCTGTGATGGTGCATTGCTTTAGGGAAGAATGAAAACAAAACAATAAATGACTTTGTCTGCAGAAATAATGTTAATTTCCATAAATATCATTGTAAATCTAACCTCTATGACAGACACTTGGTTGACTGCCATCATATCATAGATAAGGTATCTTCTCTCCTGCTTCTGTGAGTCCGGCATAGTATCAATAATCATCTCCCCATCAAGTAATGTAAAGTGGTGCATCTTATCAGCTGGACCCTTAACAAAAAAAGACACAAGGAGTCATGTCAAAGATCATCCGAACAAGATGCCAACTATAATGATGAGTCTTGAAGCGAGAAACCATCCTAGAAGAAGAAATGCATAGTTACATACTTCATTGGTGTATCTACAGGGAAATCTCATCTGTACCCTTCGGAATTTAAAATTCCTATCTATCAAAAAGCACCCATCCACTGTAATTAACATCATGTATCTTGTTCCATCAGCCTTCCATGTTGCATAATAATAACGCTGCCTTAACAGCTGTAAGTTGTCCCTGCATGCCACAAATTTGAAATCCCATTCTTATGAAGTGATACTGAGAAGAAAATTGATTAAACAGCCCATAAGCTCAAGGAGCACTGTAGCTGAATTGGAATAAACTATAATGACCGGTGAACAAAACCATGTCTATTAATTCCTAATTTGAAAAGGGCAAAAAAGATTAAAAAAATTTGTTGAATTCAATATCAGTCTGCTGTAAAATTCAGGCTTCACTGCATTCATGGTAAAGCCAAAAAAACACAAATTTCCTTGTCGCAACCACAACATAAACAGCCATTTTGAGTTAAGCACATGGAAAGGTCTACACGGCCCACTTTTGCAGTTCCCACTGCCCACCCCCTTGAAAGAAAAGGTCAGATATCATATAGCATCAGTATCTTTAGACATTTTTCCACCATGATAGATACATATTCAAGCCACTCCAAAGTGGAAGCAAACAAAAATATATCTTATATATGAAGTGAACCGAGTTATGAATGATCATTCATTATCTATTTCCCCTAAATATTATTCTTGTTGTAATACATACAAGTGAGAGCAACCTATTCAGTTGTTGATCGTAATGCCAGGACTTCAATTGCTCTACAACATTCTAGCTTCGCTTCTTCATTACTATAAGATTTATAGCTACCATGGAAAATTATCATATTTGATGGTTTCAAGTTTTTAACCTAAACCATAGGCATAGATATTAGGGTTTTATATATATATCCTTGCACATCTAAATCATAGCTTAAGAGCTAGCAATTTGAGGCACCTTTATTCCAAGTCGTAGAGATCCTAACTTAACAAACTGAAGCACCTCTACGTAATACATATAGCAAAGCATAACAAACAACACAAAATAACAATGATTGAAGAAAATGCAGTTTAACCTGCTGAGAGAAACAGGGTGTGATCCTGGGAATTGTGAATTTCCTCTTCCCTGAAATTTAAGAAAAAAGTCACTACAAACTAAAGTCTGAATGAAGACATTTCAAGTTCAGGATTTTAACAATTAAAAAGCTATGAACAACATATTTTTTCACTTGTGATCTGGACACATTCCAAAATCAAATTTTGAACCTTTTTTATGTGAACATTAAAAGACAATTAATGGCATTTGTACATAAAACCTAGGAAGTGCAGGATGTGAAACAAAGAAAACTAAAATAGAGCGAATCCCATTTCAGTCAGTTTTATTCAATTCAAAGATGACCAAATGAAAATATTGATAAAGAATAAATTACATGAACTTAGAAGAACCAAAGACTTATATTTCTATGCAATAATTTCGACTACGGAATTCACCCATTTTGACTGATTGTATCCATTTGGGATAATGCTAATTTTTTTGTTAAAAAAAAGATAAGGTTTACAAAACCTGAGATTCAGGAGAAAATGGTTTCTTTAGAAGTGTGGGATCAAACTAGGTATATGTAATACATGTAATCGTTATAAGTCAGCTTTCCTTTATAGATGTTTCTAAAAATGATTTTAAAATCTGACTGAATCCAAGATACAAATGGTTGGCTTATGTTAAAGAAAGAAAGGAATGCATAAATGTAATGTTAGGATAGTTATATGTGAAGATATATCTAATCCGCACACCTATTACTGAGAATCTGGATAGGGATTCCAATAAAAGCCCTTATGTTTCATTCGTAACTGTAAATTAAATTCAATATTGAATAAAGAAACTCAATCAAGAAAAAAAAACAAAGAACAAAGAGTTTGAATTTAAAGAATGGTTTGGAACAAAGAAAAAAATCGAGAAACAAAATGTCGTATGAATTCTGGGACGTCATGATCAAGACAATACATTTGTGCATACATGTAACTGGAGGAGTTAAACAACATGGGTGCCACACCAAATCTAAGATATCACAAATAAACGAGCAGCAGCATACAACAAAGCTTGAACAGAGGCAAAGAAATATTACATTCAACTTAAGTGCTTGGTAGCAAAACTGCCGCAGTGCATCCAGCTGGTCATTAGGTATTTCATCCCCCAGAACATCGTCATTTGTCATTATGACAGCCATCTCATGATTGCCCTGAAATGACAAATGGCATGTGCAAAATCTAAACAAACAGGACACTGCAATTTTCTACGGAAATTTAAGCTAAATGAGAGGCATTACTTCTGAATTCATGAAGCAAAAGAAAAAGAAAAAGACATGAATCCCTTGTCAACTTATTATAGCAATAAACTACCACCACATATTTCATTTCAAAAATTATCTAGATCACATTTTACAGCTGGAAACATTTATGTTTGACTTCTAAAGGAAGAATAACACCAACAGAAAACTAAAAATAATTAACAACAAAGCTTTCAACCTAAACTCAGCATCGGTCTCTAATGCCTGCAACCTCCAAACATTTTCTTGCCAGTATGAAGTTAGTATAGAGCAAGAACATCCACTTCACAGCTTCCTAAACGGAATAACTGAGCTTTCTTAAGAAAAAAAAAATGAATAAAAAAGAACTCTTTTAAAATTTTTTGATCATCCTTACTATATAGATCCAGAACATACAAAAAACCACATGGAAAAATTATGGGAAATAGTTCAATAACATGTAGCATTGCCATTTCTTAACTTTAAGCATGCGATAAAGAATAACATGTACTCGCCTATCATCAGACACCCATTATGTTATTGATGTAAAAAAAAACCCCATCAAACTAGAACCTTCTAACTATAAAAGCACCTCATTTTAAAATGTTCACTAGATTCAAGAGTCCTTCGGGCAGGCATAAAAGCTATCCTCCCTTAAAATACATGAAGTAAAGAAAAACATCCCCATGCGACTTGAAACCTAAGACATGTCATTTAACTCTTAAATGCTAGTAAAACTCAAAGCAAAGCAAAAAAAAATATTCCACAACACAGAGGCTTTGGAATCAATTTCACATATTAGGATACTCAGAGTCGCTATAACTAAGGCCCTTTTTTTCCCTGACTTGTTACCAACTCCAAATGAGAACCAACTCCAAATGAGAGTTTGAAACTGACATGTAGTC
Organism: Populus nigra; assembly: GCF_951802175.1. Lineage (NCBI taxonomy): Eukaryota > Viridiplantae > Streptophyta > Magnoliopsida > Malpighiales > Salicaceae > Populus > Populus nigra. The sequence goes on from NC_084854.1 coordinate 19,710,351, forward strand.
AAGTACAATTGAGCAATTACCAACAATACATCTGTCACTATGTCTGCTGCCGCATTTTTCTTTGTGGGCCTAAATAATAATAGTTCTCCTAATGCTGAAGGCAATAGTTCCAAAATCAGTTCTCAGGAAGAAACAGCAACATACACGCAAAACAACTCTCCACAACAACACCAGTTTATATCATGCCACCACAGAAAAATATGACAACTAGATGTTACATCAAAGAATTTGCATACATGTACGCTAGTAGCTGAACCTCCATCATCATCATCATCATCAGGCACTGCCTCACCATTGAGATCAAATTCAGAAGACCTCTTCCACTCTGGAGTTGGTGGGCAAACAACCGTTATTGGCTTTCTTTCATGATAGAATGAGTACAAGGCATCAATATAATCTGGCTTGTATATTCCTGGAGGACGTGCTTCAGCAAATATGTCTATTGCCTGCGCAATTAGCAAAAGAAATTTAAAAACAATGACTTGTAGAATAAAACCAACTGAGATACACGTGAAAGGAGACATTGGAAACTTACCTGAGTGACAGACATTGGTTGTGAACGCATTAAATAATGAGCTATCATATATCCTGTACGATTATGCCCATGTGTACAATGAACAAGAATATACTTCTTTGTATGTTTCTGACGCAAGAGGAATTGCATGACCTGAAAAAATGATGCACATGCAGGACTGTTGAGTACAATATTACACTCATTCAACATTGTGTGTTTAGGTATGAATGGTTCCTCAGATAAGGATATGCTGCCTTCACATGGATCACTAAATACCCCAGTTCACTGGGGTATTGTTGATTCTGTTTGGTTGGGAAGGGAGGGAGAGGGTGATGGTTTGACTTGGTGACAAGAAAGAATCACAAGCAACCATTGCTTGCAACATGTGCACATATGGACATATGAGGCATAGGCATGCAAGCACACACATGCACATGGCATGTTCAAAAGCAAACTTGTGCTCACATATGAGATTCTCGGTTCGCATATGATGCTCTATCCTGGCATTGTTTACTACAACTAGAGGTTCAAAGCAGTGATAGCTTAATAGCATAAAAGAGACATAAAACCTTAAAAACTACCATGAAACCAAGCTAATGGCCTGTGCAGCACACAAAATTTGGGAAAATACATATATGCTACAAGAAGGTCCGGGGGAGGAAAAAACATGAAAAAACCTGAGAAGGTATTGTAAAAGAAGCATACCTCATAAACAAAGGTATTTACAGCTGTATTCTCTGGTACAGCATCACGCCCCTTGCAATATATCTGGAAAATCAAAGAAAAGAAGTTGATAATCAGGTGAGCAACTCTACAATAAAATTGGAGACTGGAGAAAATTAATATTGTCATTGCCAATTCACCTTGACATGCTTGATACCTTCTTTCTTCAAATCTACTGTTGAATAGTAGCGAGTAGTATTTGTCAAATCAATCACCAGACCAAGCTGAAAAATCAGTGGATAAACTTAGAATTATTCAAGATAATATTCTTTTTTCCTGCAGAGAAGAATTTATTCTTCATTACTCCTTATGGTAGCAAATTACAAATATTGCAACCTTAATTGTGTAGCAACATAACCCTGCTAAATTGTGGAACATTTCCTCTAAGTTGGCTCTATAGATAGATGATACAGATGATTCAGAAAATGCCAGGTTATTGAGAAATTAATTGTGTGGTCATGACTAGTTTTCTCACTGGTAGTAGAAGAGATTTACTAGGAAGCAAAGGAGGTAAAAATGACTTTTAAGTTCAAAGTACTTACTTTCCTTCCTAAAACTCTTTGTTGATGAATGACTTGTTTAAAGGAGTATCTTTTACCAGGAGGAATGCAGTCATTGTAAGCTTCACCGAGTGGAACCTTAGAAGGAACGATACAATTTATTTCCTGGCCAAACGCAGGACAGTCCAACCAGCCTGCAGTTATGGATAGCAAATTATTGAATGAAAGTAATGATACCTAAGATGAAACAAACAGTGTCCTTAAACTAAGGAAAGCATATGAAAAACTGCAGAAACATAGACTAATCAAATGCTTAGAGATATAGTGAAGGGTTAAAAGGATAAAGGAAGAAGACCACAGCTCAGAGAACCATTCAATAATATCTTTTTACTCTCTTTTCCCCCCTTCTCTGAGTTCTTAAGCTAACAAAGACAATATCCAATCCTCCCCTACTGCAGCTTTGCAATGAGGAATACTACCATGCCAAATACCCATCAGCAGAACCATTCACTAGTATCAACAATACAAGATGACAACTAGTTTTCTAATATTTGTGGCTAAAACTATGTTTTATTAACAAAGGGTCCTCAGCCAAGGGAATTACCGCAGTAATATAAGACAAAACTATGACTGACTTCCAGGGAATAGCTCATAAGCATAATCATCTCCAGTACACTTAATTCATTAATTTCGAGTTTTGAGAAATCAATGTCTGTAGTAGTAATAAAAAAAAAAGCACAGCACAGTCTTGTTATTACCTTGGTAATGTAGGATGGGAATAGAAGGTAAGGGAGGAGATACGGAAAGAAATGTAAGTGATAAAACAGAGGAGCAGGAAGAAAATGTCAAGTTCTTTCAATAGTCAACAGCTAATTGTCAATCACTAAATAAGTTCCGTTTAAACATAGGATGTGCTCTTATATGGATGCCAAAACTAAACCAAATAGAAATAAGAATTCCTGAAGAGGAAAATCGAAGCAACCAATACTGAATAGGAAAAAAATGAATTCTTGAATTAATACTACTGTGATAGGAAATAAAGCCAAACTCCTAAGTAAATAATATGCCTAACATCTAAGATTCTAAACAACCATGTAACTAAAGAGCAATCTTACAAATGTTGCATGTAAACCACCTTCTTGCTAAGCATTTTGGAAATCAAAATTGGTGAAGAGCTAATGATTAAGATCTCTGAGACTCCCATCCTGCGGCCAATCCCAAACAATGGAGGAATAGTTGTGGTGGCCTAAAGGTACCCACAAATACCCCACTGCTTATAAATATCAAAAGAAAAATGACAATTGTTTCATAGCCCTTTTTTCATTTTCAGTAGCAAGCCAGATCCACCAGGTTACGAATTTAACCATCAAACAATCCAACAATAGATTGATATTCAGAAATGTAGTGAGGCAGTATCATACACCTCTAATAGATAACTAATTCCATAGAACAATGGTTTCAGTAAACACCATTTAAAACCATCATAATGCAAGCCACATAAACCATTTCTGCATGGAGCAATTAGACAAGAAACTTACCAGGAGGAAGTTTGCTTTTATCATATGATTTATAGTGTTTAGATGGAAAGAATTGATCGTGCACTGGTTGCCGAGACACATGTACAGGTCTGTCATCCGAGCATTCATTTCTCAAACGCTTACGTCTTTCTTCACGTTCCTAATCAAGATGAACATAAGATCAACAATCATGCATATAAATGGAAGACAAACAAATGCCCCAATGCCATTATATTAATCATCAAAAAAACATAAAAGGAAAAAAGAGAACCCAGATGTGGGAATGAGCAAGGGAGGGAAACAAAATGTCATCTTACACACAAGTCCACAAAATATGTTGGTACTCAAAACATTTAACCCCAATCAAATAGAGAGTGCCTATGCTTCAGTATTCAAAAACTTCAAGGCATTCCATTTCACAGCACTAAAGATAGTAATGACAACATGTTAGTTGAAGGGAAGTTTTGTGTGCACTCTATAGCTACAGAATAGTCATTATTTTCCTTTGGGACTCGATGATCACAAACAAGTCTTTAATTGTTAAGTTTACTAGCTTTACACTCTTCTCTCCATCTGCCAAGCTTTAAGATTAAACAGCCATTATATCCATAATGAAGCTAAATTTCCACACCTTTGTTCCTAATGTGCTTGCATAATTGCATTTGTATATTAACCAGGAAAAAGTGATAAATTGATTACATTATAAGATCCTCATCCTCAAGTTCCTGCAACTGTTAAAGACTTACAACAACTGAAGCAGAAAAGTAATGCATCCTACGGCACAAACCCATTCCCAGTATTAAAGTGCCAATCACCAGAGAAAACAACAAAAATATGATTTATAACTTCATAAAATCTTAAAATGATCTCCAGATTCAATCAAAATACTTAATCCAGTTGCTATAATATAACAAATTGGGGCCCAATGCCAAAGTTCCATGCGGCGACGGCAACTTCAAAGTTCAAATCCTGTTTCCTGATAAAATATAGCAGCCACAAGGTTGGAATGACTGTTCAGATTACTGAATGATTCTTTACATATAACCAAACCACTTAGGAGTCATAAAAGGAGCCATCATGTAAAAAAACCAGATACAAACACCACAGCAATATATTTCATTCTTCCAGAATAGCAAAGCTCTGATAAAATCTTTCCTGATTATTATCATTCACCAAAGTAACGCCATAATTTGGAACAAAAGTCGATTCTTCTAATGCAAAATACTGGAAACAGAAAGCAAGAATAGAATTTAGAAATACCCTGCGGGCAGTTTCGACAGCAGACTCTGACCGTTCACCAGCAGCACTGTATTCTTCTACGTGCCCTTCAGAATTATCTTCGTCGCCTTCAGGTACCGGCGACACATTTAAATCCATGGTAACAACCATTCAACATTTACCAGCATGAAAAATATCAAATTCTCTTCTTATAACAGCAGCACCTACTGTTGCAAAACCAAATTAACATATTTAATCACCAATTAAACTAAGTATCAAGTTTTGAGGTTGACCTAAAATCTAATAAAACAAAAGTACCTAACTCCTTTTGAGTAATTATAATTTTTTTTTCTAAACCAACTGATTGCACCCTAAATAATAAAATCAGAGAGTGGAAAGGATTTGTAGAAAGCGAGAAGTGAAGAAGAGTTCAGAACCTCACCATTATCAAGAAATCGAGGAAATCAGGGTCTAAAGGACTAGACAGTGCAGGTTAAGTAGGTGTGGCACAGAGTCTCGGCCGGTCAAAACCCTAGAATTATGGAGCAGGAGTTGTATGCGTACGTTTCTGCTTGAAATCTTTTTCGGGTTCGAAACCCTAGAGAGAAAGAGAGGGGTGGGGTTTGTTGGCTTAGAGAGAGACAGGGCGAAGTGAAGATGTGTTTGTTTTGTTCTCTCTTTTTTTTATTTAATTATCAAACCCATGTCGAGAGAGAGATCACGAGAGAGAGAGAGAGAGAGAGAGAGAGAGAGGAGACGAAATTGTTTTCTCTCTCTTTTTTTTTATTTAATTATCAAACCCATGTCGAGAGAGACATCACGAGTGAGAGAGGAGACGAAATTCACGAATCGGAGCTAAAGTATTAAAGGGGATAAATAAATAGAAAAATACTGGGATTATTTTATTATTCAGCCGTGCTTCAATGGAAAAACACAAAAGTTATATATTAACAATTATTAATATTAATTAACAAATGAAAGGATTGCCACACTCATGAAATAGTGTTTTTTTGTTATTTAGATTTTTTTCTTTTTTAATTTTACCCTTTAACAATATAATTTTTTAATTTAATTTAATTTATTTTATTTTCATTCTTTAATATTATGTTATTTTAAAAATTATATTTTATAATTTTTCTTAATTTATTTTGTATAGAGTTATTGTGGTCTTATGATTTTATTTTTTAATTTCAACGTTTAGCATTGAAAATATTAGAAATGGAGTTTAATAATTTATTTTTTTAATTTTTATGAAGTTAGCCCTGGTTAACTTGAATTGGTATTTTTTTTTATTTGATCTTATTTTTCAACTCTATTTTTTAATATTGGATTAGTTAGAAATTGAGTTTTGTGATTTTTTTTATTTGTTTTCTATGATATTATCCTAATCACATGATCTGAACTGTGGGTTTAGCAAGTTAACACAGGTTGATTTGAATATTTTTTTGTCATTTTTTAATTTAATATTTTTTTCAATTATATCCTTCAACATTGGGTTAATCATGAATTGATCTTTATAATTTATTTTGATTTATTTTCTACAAGGCTATCATTGTCTTATTACATGGGTTGTAGATTTGATAGATTAATCCAGGTCAATTCAATATATCATCATCTCCATATTTGAAAAACAAATGTCATCCAATATGTGATTGTATCAATATTTAAAAAAGATGTTGTCCAACATGCATTATGTTTTGAGTTCATGATTAATTTTTTTTATTAGAAAGCATGTTAGCAACGCTTTGATTTTTTTATGTTAAAAAAATTAATTTGACCTGCAACATCGTGCAAACCAATGATCTAGTAAAAAAACTAAAAACAAGATATACATTCATTATAGAAACAACATTCTTGTGATTTTTTAAAACTCTTCATCTTTTCTTTTCTTTTTTACATGTTGCCCAATTGTGTTGTTATTTATACATATTTTCTTAACTTAGGTTTCATCCACATTAGTGTATGAGAATTACTAATGTTGTGACATGTTTTCCTTTTTTTTTTCTTTTCTCCTAATAGCCACCATCCCTTTGTTCTTATCTTAGAAGATAGTAAAAGTTTACTTCGATCAGATTTTATATGCTTATGGTTCTTTTTCCACATCAACAATAAAAAACACAAAAAAAAACATCTTTCAAATTTAATCGCAATTCCAGGTTTTAAATATATGGATTCACAATCAAAGGCAACCCACAAAGGTATCATCAATGGTTGTTATGGAATTGTAACAAATCCATCGTCTAACACAACCCACATGTTTTACAGCCTCTCTTTAGATTTAGTTAACATGACCTTGGATGGAGAAGTAGGTCCATAGTTCTGTTTGTTTGCCTCGTGCTTTTCACCTCTTTTGGTTTTATTTTTCTTTATTTTTCTTATGTTTTAGGATTTTCTTCGTGTTTATATGGTTCCACATAATCTATTCTTTTCCTCTTCTTTTTCCACCTTCTCTATCATTAACGAAAGAAACAATCTGCTTATAAATTTTGTGTTTCTTTAGGTGGGATGTGTTGGTAGATAGATGTGCTATTTTGTTTAGGTTTTCGGCATGGTGGTGGTCCTCTATAAACAATTATTTTAATTCATTAAAGCTTCCATGTCAAATTGAAATATATGTTTTTATAAAATCTCGAATGCAATTATTATTTTCTTATTCCTTGACCTTTAAAATAAAGGTTTTTTTACATGGATTTGGTATTTTTCCTCCGATTTGGTTTGCCCTGAAGGATGGTTCTAGCATAGATTCGCAAGACATGATTGCTCAGTTATTCCATATGGTTGTTGGTTTTTCGATTTAAGTTGTGTTGGTCTTTGAAATGAAAGTTTCTAGAATTTTGCTTATGCCAATTTTGATTGTGTGCTCTTACTCCAGATTTGTTTACTACTTAACCTAATAAAGTTAGCTAAAAAAATCTATGCTTGTTAATTTCTGAATATCTCATGATTTTCATTATCATGTCTTGCTTCTTTTAGCAATTATAGAACTTGTATTGTAGTACTTAAATGCCCTTAAATATGAGTTTTTTCATCATGTTTGCTTTATGCTTTGGTTTAAAAGCTTAATCATGTTATGACTATGCATCTAACATCTTTTACCATATTATTCATCATTATTTACACCCTTTTACCCCAACTTAATAATAAAAAATGAAAAGGAGACCTACACGTGTAAAACTCAATAAAACATTATAGCAAATCCTTAATATGATGAGAATGTTAGCTTTAACCAAACTATTATAGTATACGAACGCATATGTAAGCAATTTTGGTTCACAAGTTGAACAACTCATTCTTGTTTTTAAAAACACTAAAAATAGCATATTTGAGGAAACAAAATCTACCAATATATTTATATCAAAATGGTTGGACATGGTATAAAGTTTTTTTTATTGCTTTTGGATAAAACTAATTACAATATTAGGTATAATTTTTTTTAACTGGGTTTGAATTTACTAGTTTTGCCTAAGTTTGAAAATACTTTCCTCACGACATTTATGTCTTTATACTCAGGTGACCATTTACTTTTTACTTCTCTAAGAAGTGGTATAATCTTTTTTCAACGTAAAATCCCTAAGTTGGAATTCTCTAATACATACCATTTTATTATAAGCTCTGGTAATCTTTTTTTATAAAACAAATCATGATAAATGGTAATGAATCTCTTTCTACTAATCAGATTCAATTATTCATACCGGACCCTAGCCCATTTTAATTCATCATGTTATGCTTCTTTTGATATCCTCAAATATGAGATTTCAGCCTCTAAAGGTAAAATTGCTTTCATCCCATAAGTTAAAGAATACGAGGTTGCTCTCGTGAATGTCTTTATTATTGTTTAGTAGAATAACAAGGTACAAGGAAGCGTTTATGTCATTCTCTATGGGTAATCACCATCTTTTCAATTATTTTCTTAATGTTTTTGTTATTTTTTTCTATCGTGTCATTCATCTTAGAATGATAAGAAGAGAAATTTGAGTTTCTCACCTTCTACCAGGTGCATAAATTTAAAATCATCTTACCATTAAATTTTTAGCATTATTAGTGATGATGGTTGATGGAGCACCTTTTCGATAAAATGATGTTATTCTTTATTAATTAACTAACCACTCGTTGAGTAATATTAGTGTAAAAATATGCTTTTATCCACTTGGTAAAGTAGTCAATGCCATTAAAATGAAACAGTGATCATTGTTAGCCTTTGAATTGATAGGACTAATTTTGTCTAGCCCTTATATTGAGAAAGGCTATGGTGACACCATATTACACATGGGCATATGTAAAGTATTGATTTTATCATTATACACCTGACATTTGTGGCATTTATAAATATGTTTGATGCAATCATTTTCCATAGTTATCCAAAAGTAACCATTTTTGTATTTATCATGCCATCATATGCCTATTAGCATGCGTAGCATAAACACCTTCATGAATTTTTTCTATTACTTTATCTAAATATCTAAGAAAAGTATTATCAAACCTTTTTTTGTACAAAATCCCTCCATCTGAGTCGAAATTTATGGCTAACCAGCACATAGTTTTCCTATATATCTTGGTAGCTTTATCAAGATATTATTGATTCTTAAGGAAATTTTTGATATCATGATACTAAAGTTCCTCCTTTGTTTCCTTATCAATGTGGACGCAATCAATAACTAGAAAATTCTTTAATTCGATGCAAAAAAGTTGTACTTGGACCTCCATCATTGAGTTGAGCCATCAAAGCTACAATTATGAAGCATTGACAAACTAATTCTTTTCCTTCCTCAAATGTGTGAACCCAATTTCTTCAAATTCCTTTTCTAATTTGGTGAGGTATTTATGGTAAAAAAAACTAACCCTTCATCTTTAGTTTTTCATTCATCTTTAACTTAATATATAATTAGAATGGAATCCTCGTACATTTTTAACTTCTTCACTTTTAGCTTTTAAGTCGTTTATAACCCTTAAAACATTCTTCATATATAGTTATGTTGTTAATATAAGTGATTGTAGCTTGATTGCAACTAGATACTGTTTTTTTATCAAGAGAGATGATGATTACTCTAATACTATTTCTAGATACACTAACAGCTCCATTGAAATACATTGTTTACAAATCACTTTTAACCCTTGTTTAGGTTTTAACACTAAAATATCTTTAACATGAATTCAAAATTCAATGGCTTGTAATCATCACCCGTATTATCTATTAAGTGATCAATAATAACATTTCATTTCTTTTCAAATTATATAAGCAATATTGTATTCAGTTAAGGACACCTGCCAACATGCAAATTTATTGGATAAATAAGATTTTTCAACAAGGTATTTCATGGTGTAATAAAATATATATTGTCTGAGACACTTTGTACACTACGAATATGTTTGTAAATTTAATTTTAATTTTTTTTGCTATTTAATATGGTTTGTATGTTTTGGATCATTTTGATGTGCTGATGTTAAAAATGATTTTTAAAAAATAAAAAAACATTATTGGCATGCATTTCGGCACAAAAAGTTATTTGAAAAGCAACCGCTACCACACTGCCAAACACCCTCTACATTAAAGCATAATAAGTCTTCTTTACAGTATTATACCGGGATTCACGTTTAGTAAACTTTTTGCTCAAATAGTAAATGACTTGTTTTTTTCTTTTAGAATCATCGATTTGACTTAACATACAACCCACAACATTATCTATAACTATTAAGTATAAAATTAGGTCTTTTAGGTACGATTGGTACCAATATCAGTGGCTTCTATAAGTATTATTTTATCTTCTCAAAAACTTTTTAACATTTCTTATCCCAAGTCCCAGGGTTTTTCTTGTAAAGTAATCGGAAAATTGGCTCATATATAGCAATAAGTTATGAAATAAACCTAACAATATAATTAAACATTTCAAGGAAACTTCAAACCTCCTTCTCTACAGTAGGCACAAACAAAACTTAGATATCTTTGATTTTTTATAGATATATTTTATTTCCTTTTTCTCTTACTATAAATTCTAAAAACTTTCAAGATTTGACTCCAAATAAACACTTGGTTGAATTGAGCTTTAATTTGTACCTCCTTAGTCTTTTAAACAACTTACTTAACACTTGCATGTGATCTTAATCCTTTATTGATTTGGCAATTATGTCATCAAATTACATCTTGATCTTCTTGTGTATCATACAATTAATAGAGTTACTATTGCCTTTTAATATATAGCTCTGACATTCTTTAATTCAAATGACATAACTTTATTGTAAAATGTTCCCCTATAAGTAATTAAGGTAATTTTTTCTTTATCCTCTACCATTTTGATTCGGTTATACCGATAAAACCTATTCATAAAGGAGTATGTTGCACTTTTATCCATATTGTCTACCAAGATGTTTATGTATTGTAACAAGAAATCATCTTATAGGTTTACATCCTTCATATTATGATAATTCATACACATCTTGATCCTTTCATCATTTTGTCTTATTTACACAATGTTGGATACCCATAACGAATACTTTATAACTTCAATAAAACTTGCACTCAATTGTGTATGAATTTCATCCTTAAATTTTAATGGTAGTTTTAGTCTTAATCTCCTTAATTTATGCTTTACAGGTTCGGAATTTACAAGCAAAGAAATCTTGTGCATTATAATATCAATGTCTAATCCTAGCATATTAGTACAGGACCTTGCAAAAACATTGGAATATCAACTCAATAAATCAATCAACCTTTTCTTTCTTATGTTGAAACTAAAATGTTTATTTTAAGTTCTTGTTTATTCTCTTTGGTGCCAATGTCTATTATTAATTCATCTTAGTATGATAAAACAACATGTTCTAAATGTTCTATAAACTTAATGAATTTCTCAATTACAATTGTCTTATCCTCCAAATCATTTTCATTTATAATGATTAATTATTCAAGATGCCAAACATTTTTAATGTGAATATTTGATGGTGATCATTTTTAAGATCTCTAAAATAGAAAAATAGAAATGAAAACATTTTTATTAAAACTTAAAAACTTAAACAATATATCCATACAATAAGAATAACCTAATTAAAGCTAGGTTCAATACAAAATATTTATTTTTAGCATTTTAACCCTAATACTAAAAATTAAGGAAATGCTATAATGAATCACTTCATCTTGATGATTGTTGGAACCTTTTTTTCTTCCTCTCATTTGCCCAACTTTTCTCTATGAGTGAACTTCTTGACAAATGAATCAGCCTCAACTCTTTCCTCTACCGTGTTGATGGTCAATAGTGGCGTCATAACAACTCTAGAGCTTTCTCTAGCAGCTTTAATTCTTTCATATATAAAGTATAGCCCATGATTTTTTTTACATGGCTGGATGACATGACTCAAACAAGGAAATATATCTTGGATATATGGAATCACCATCTTTAGATCATTGGGTTCACGTCTCTCCATTTTAGCCATTATTCTATCCTTCCTTTTCTCCATTATCCTCTGAAAATATTTTCAACAAGGTCAGAATCCTAGGCCAAATCAATAATAATAATTATTATATATTTCTAGCTTGAATTTGAATAAATCATCTCTATCGGGAGATTCAAGTTCCATCTTGCTCTAGACCATGCATTTAATTGTCATCCTCGTAGCTTAAGATAATTTTGACCTTTCTATAAATTTATTTTTAGGGATCAAATTGGTGTTGATAATTTAAAAAAAATACAAATTACCATTGTGAGTTCCTTTATATTATATATAGAGGACATAGGTATTCCTTAACAATGTTTATATTATTTATAGAGGACATATGTATTCCTTAACAATGTTAAATGTTCTTCAACTTTTACAATCACCAATTACCTTTTAGCTATGTATTTAACCATTTAATGTAATAAAATGGCCATTACCCTAACAAAGTACAACAAAGGCTTTCCCAATAACATGTTGTATGTTGATTGAATATCAACTAAAGCCTTTCAAGTAACATGTTGTATGTTGATTGGATATCAATTACTTAAAAAGTGATTAGAAATTAATGAGACTTAATATCCATATTAATTTTAATTTTTCCAAGTACTTGTTAAAGGGTGCCATTGTAATCATAGGTCATTATATGGTTGTGCTTGATATGGGATGAGTCAATTTATAAGCAACCCATGATATGATAAGGCAATACATTAAGTGCAAAACCATTATTAATGAAGACCTTAACAACGACACTATCTTTATATTTTATAAACACATATAAGGCTAGATATCTGAAAGCCAAAATACTTAAGGAGTATTTATATGTGAAGACGAGCCTAGATACGTATGATGAACTTACAGACCCTCGGGACCATCTCCAGAATGTGAGGGGGAGTCTTGAACTGGTGATCCATGACAATGGCGTGATGTGCAAGATATTGCCTATTACCTTTAGAGGGAACATGAGAACATGGTATAACTGCCTGAAATCAGGGTCAATTCTAAGTTTCCAGGATTTATGTGTTAAGCTGGTAGCATGTTTCAATACCAACATCCCTATGAAAAAAAGCTCCGCTGAATTTTTTGGTGTTATCCAAGACTAGAAAGAGTCCATTCGGACCTATCTGAGGAGATTTAATGAAGAAATGCTCCAGGTGGAGGATCTCTAGAGCCCATAGCCTGCGGGGCTTTAATTAAGGGGGTCAGAAATGAAAAGTTGTGGAAATAACTCCACCTGCTATGGAACAAAATTCTCATGAGGGTGAAACAGATGATTAAAAGTCATATAAGAGTAGAGAAAGCCTTGGCTGCTTATAGAAGCTCCACTCAAGTCCATAAAGGAGGGATCAGTGACGAATCCCCCAACAAGAATCATTCCCCTATTAGACGACAAAAGGTTAAGAAGAAAGGGCCCTGTAGGGAACCTCCCAACAAGCCCGAAAGGGTTTATACCCATATAAATGTCAGTTATAAAGAGATCTACATGACCTTAAGGGGTCTAAACTTGCTCTAGTGTCCTCCTTTCTTAAAACCTAATCTCAACCTTGAGTTCTTCAAAAAGTATTGCCAATTTCATAGGAAGAGGGGACATGACACCGAGAATTGTTATGCTCTATAAAAAAAAATGGAGAGACTCTTGGCACAAGGATACCTCAGACAATGCTTAAAAAAGGATCCATCTCTAGAAGGGGAGGGAAACAAAGCGAGACAACAGGGACCAATGCTCCCAGAGGTCCTTGTCATACCGAGGGGCTCATCAACCAATGTGGGTGTTGCCAACAATAAGAAAACAAGGTTAGGGGATCAAGACCTAGTTACAATGGGCCAAGAAAGGTTTTGGCATAAACTCATCACATTCACCCCTGCTGATGGACAAAGGATTAAATACCCGTATGGAGATGCCTTGGTTTTTTCCACTATAATGGAGGGACACAGTGTTCATATGATACTAGTGGATAATGGTAGCTCAATGAACATCCTATCAGCCGAAGCTATGACAAAGATGGGCATAGATGCCTTCAGAATGACTCTAGTGCCAACACCCCTCATCGGATAGAAGGGTCAGCGGTGCCCGTGGAGGGAGCAGCAGGGTTGATCGTCACTATGGGAACTGCACCTTGTTGTGTGACTCTCCAAAAAACTTTTATGGTAATTGATACCCATCCTCATACAATGCCATTATCGGGAGGCCACTACTCCATTAGCTCAGTGCAGTAATCAGCACTAAGTATCTTACCCTAAATTCCCAACTAATAAAGGAGTAGCTGCGGTGAAGGGAAATCAGGAAGCCACAGGCAATAGAGAGAGTAGAGGAAAACTAGCTCCAAAATAAGATGGCTTTTTTAGGGTGATACAGGTGATTAGAGTTAACACCTATCATCTGCAAGATCCACAAGGCTGATTTTCCTCATACGTGGCACTCAGGCCACCTTAAGTTATATCATTATTAAATACATGAATTAAGAATATTTGTTTTACCATTTTTGTTCTTATTTAATTTTATGTTTCTTTCTCAGGAATACTTCCTACCGATCCAATCGAGGTTACACATCCCTGTGGCATCCGAGGCCCACTTCTCTAGGATGGTAGCAAAGCCCAAAGTGAGCATCAACCTTTATTATCACCAATCGGGGTTTCACACCCATGTGGCGTTTAGGACCCACTTTTTTGGGGCAATAGTAGGAGATCAATGCTTCACTCTTCAGGGCGGCTTTCAACTCCCCCTCCTTTCCTTCTGTCTAACCTTTTTAGTTGGAAGTAAGAGTACTGGAGTGGCCTTATGAAGTTCATCATGTCTATCCAAACAGGCTACATACCCATGTGTGCGGTGTGGGACCCATATTTTTTTCTGGACAACATAGGACCAATCTTTGTGGCATTTAAGAGTGTTGAGCAGCTTTATCAGGCTCACCTCGTCTATCCAACTCGGGTTACACACCTTATATGTGGTCTAGGACCTATATTTCTCCTGGATAACACAGGTACCAGGCTCTACAACATCAAGAAGTGCGAAAGCCAGCCCTTCTATAGGAGCGCCTCCTATTGGTCCAAACAGGGTTATACACCCCTATGGCATCTAAGACCCACTTCTCTGGGGCATTAGTGACAATCCAATGCTTCTAAAAAAAAGGACTAGGAATATATTTTGAAGATTTGAACAACAAACTCTCTAAGAACACCATCCCTACTAGTAAGGCTCTAAAAGGGGGAGCATAAAGGACACCCTAACTAAGGTCATGAATCAACTAAGGTTAGTCAAAAATCTCTTTAATCTTAAGTCTCCCCATTTCTTTAAAAATGAGCAAACTTGAAGGGCTACTAATGGGTCATGGTTTCTTAAATCAACCCCATTTAAAAAGACAACACACGAAAGTCATAACCCAAGATGGGATTATATCTTTCTCGGTGACCAACTATAAGTTGAGGAGGGGATAATTGTGCCCAACCCCTCTGTTGGGCCTGGACGCATCCGCTCCCGACCCCATGATAGGTCTGGACGTGACCGCGCCCAAACGAAAGTCATAACCCAAAATGTGATTATATATTTCTCGGTGCCCAACTTTAAGTTGGGAAAGGGGATGATTGTGCCCAACCCCTTGTTAGACCTGGATGCGTTCGCGTTCAACCCCGTGTTGGGTGAGGGCTCGTCCGCCTGGACGTGTCCTCGCTCGACTCCACGATGGGTCTGGACAAAACCGTGCCTAACCCCCTGTTGGGCTTAGACGTGTCCAACCTCGTGTTGGGTGAGGGGCCCAATCCCCTGTTGAGAAGTGACACGACTGTCTCTAATCATTAATGGGTGCAATTGCGAACTAGACCCGTTTTCTCCTGGTGCGTAATTGAAGGGTCACTCTATACTAAGCCTCTCATACCTTGAGCCTGGATTAATAATTATGATGCTTATCACATTCTCATTAAATACGAACAAACAGTCCATGCTTACATTAATTAGATATGATGGTTCAAGCAATAAGA
Organism: Populus nigra; assembly: GCF_951802175.1. Lineage (NCBI taxonomy): Eukaryota > Viridiplantae > Streptophyta > Magnoliopsida > Malpighiales > Salicaceae > Populus > Populus nigra. The sequence goes on from NC_084854.1 coordinate 19,726,220, forward strand.
CAATATTATTTTAATCATACAAGATTACTTTTCTACCCTTCTACGTTGCATGAGGCAATTAAAATCAGGGGACTTTGTACAGGTATTTATTCCAGAAGAGTTTTATATCCCTTAAGAGAGAGATTTGCCCAAGAAGAAGCCTACGTGGTCTTGAAGTGGAGGTCATTGAATTCATCATAAATGATATATGAGAATTTCTAGGAATAATTCATCCCAGAATATTCCCTGTAATTTTTATAACCTCATCAGGTTGTATTAGTTGTACATAAAGTAGTTAAGCCATGTTATTACCATGAGGTAACCTATATATTTGTGGTGTGAATGATATCTTGTAAGTGATCATGTCTATGTTGGGTTAAATCTGATGTGATGCTTGTTGTACATGCATATGATACTTAACATGAGGTTGAGGACTTTCAAACATTTCTATTGAAGTGTTGGTTATGGTAGTGTATCGTTACACTTGCCCTTATATATTTAGACAAAAAATACTTGATTAACTATATGTAAGTTCGTTTTAAATTTGATTGAGTTATTCAACCATAATTTGCATGGTCATGATAACTATTACAATATTATTGTGACAAGTTGTATTGGTTGTATTTCCATATCTAGCCAGATAACCTTTAAAATCAATATTGGAAAGGTTTAAATTCTAATTAAAAGACATACATTTAGAAGAAGTCATTATTAGTTAATTGGAGTTTGGCTAAACTAGTTGTGACCTTTTGATCATGCAACTAAACCCTTAAAAGGGATAATCATGAGGTTAAACTAAAGGTATAAAAATATATTAATATACCTCCTAAAATTTGGTAGAGGCAATAACATTGGGAAAGTTAGAAGTATTATAAACTTTGAGATGTTGTTTGCCCTTCATACTCCTTGAAAAAATAGTTTGGCGCTCGAGAAGTTTTTAGGATCTAGGTTAATATTTCATTTTTGGACTAATTAAATGATGACTTAAAACTACAAACGGGTTTAATGAGGTCTCTAGAGTGTTTATTTGGTGTTTCTGGTTAAAAATTGATGAGAGAAATGGATTTTTTTAGGCTTATTGATGTCTTGCCTGACTTCCAAGGCATTGTATGTGGTCGAAAAGTGAACCAATAAACGACACAATAAAAAAAAACGAATATGGCTTAGTGATTTCCTGTAGCATGTGAGGAGAAACATTGTAGATTCAGACAGTGTATTAACCATTTTATCCTTTACTGCACTGAATCAATGTCTTGCTAGTGGGGGTAAAGTCGTCTTTTCTAGGGAATCAAAATGTCATTTGTCAATTGATCAGGGATAATTTAGTCATTTAATGTTTTTTATATACATTAAAATCACTTTGTCGCCCTTAAAAGCTAAAAAATATGATTTTTGTCCAAGTACTTTTATGTATTTTCAATTTCATTTACATAGTTAAAGAACGATGATATCATTCAAACCTCAAAAGTATTGACCTTGTAAAGATGGGTGTTTTGTCTTTACACATCTTTTGTACAGTTCAATGAGATGTCTAACCTTTGACTTGAAAAAAATCTAACCCTGGCTTGGGAGGGCATTTTCATCTTTGTTGCATGTTTTTTTTTTTTGTAATATTAAGATATCTTTAAGGGATTTTTATTAATTTGAAATATTTAAATATTAATAAATCAATATAAAAGGCTAACACGTGCTATGCACGCGTCAGCGTGTCATCACCCCTTGCGCCAAACTAGAGGCACATGAGGTGTTTTTGATGGTCAAAATCTATTTATTGACATTTCGTCCAAAGCATTAGGTGGTGGTGCAATTGTTGGAGTGGCGTGTTTGGTTTGGTTCGCGGTAGTTTGATGATAATGGAAGTTTTTCCTCCCCTTATTTTTCTCTCTCATATGCTTTGGTGTTCGTGCTGAGCCTTTAAAAAATCAATTGTGTCCTCCAATTTGTATTTGTTTTAAAATGGTTCTCGTTCTTTTAATTTCTATTTATTTTTATTTTAGTGCTTCTTGAAGTTTTTTTTCATTTTAATTTCATCCCTCAATATTTTATTTTATTTTATTGTTTTTATCCAATTTGGTTCTCATTCTTTTAATTTTTATTTTTTTATCCTTTACATCATTATTATTTTTTGTCCTTTAGAATTTAATTTAATTTTATCTGGTCCTATTTTTTTATTGCTTTTTTTTCATTTTCTTCGTTTATTTTGTTTTTCAATTTAATCTCTGATTATTTTCTTTCAATTATTTTGTGAGCAAGATTTAGTTCTCATTATTTTTATTTTTATTTTCAATTTTTGTATGATTGAGAATTTAGCTTCGTTATTTTTCATGTTTGTCTTCTACAATCATGACTCGGTCAACGAGTTTCGATGATTAACCATGTTTAAGTTCGGTCTTTTTAAAAAAATTAAAGTTTTTTTTTATTTTCATAATTTGACATTGACTTATTGAACCTTGAGCATTGTGATTTGTTCTGCTTTTTTTTTTGTGAGGTTATCTTTATCTCATATCCTAGGTCGCATGTTATTAAAAGTTAAGTTGGGTTGACTCAAAGTTTTTTTTTTGTTTTATCATCCAATGTATTTTCTCATTTTTTATGGATTTTTTTTTGAATTTTTTATAGTAACACGGGTTGCTTTGGAGGGTTTTGTTTTTTTTTTTTGTCTTTGCTAGATCTACCTCTTTTAGAAGGACTTACTTTTAATTTGATTCAATTATTTATTTCATTCTTCAATATTAATTTGGTCTGACATTGTCTTGATTTTTTGGTGCTCTTGGTTAGATCTTGTTATTTGAAAAAGATTTTTTTGTAATTAAATTAATTTATCGCACCCTTCAGTATTGAATTTGTTTTATATTAACATTCTTAGTTGAGTTTATATTTGGAATTTAATAGTTTGCAACTTTAAGAGATTAACTTTGGTTTAAAAAGTTCAACTACATTTGTTTGGTTACCCCCCTTTTATTAGCTCATTTTTTTCGGTTTCATCCTTGAATGTTTTCTTACTTTTTCTCATTTTCTACAGGATTTTCATTTATTTTGAAAAAAACACTTTATATAGAGCTCTTTTTTTCGAGCTTTGTTCAATTTAGTTTTTTTATGAGGGTTTTTGTTTTTGAATTAACTATAAGCATCAAATGTCTTTTGTGCTTTGTTCCAATTACTTTTGAAACATGGGCTAAGCCGACTTAAGCCCTAGGTTCCTCGGGTTACAAGCCAACCCGTCAGGTTTAACATTTTGAGCATCAAATGATGTATTTTAATTTTTAATTTTTTTTAAAAAAAATTCAAATTTAGTCCTCACTCATTTGATTTTTATTTTTGTTTTGGATTTTTTTGTGAATTTGTTGGCTTAAGAATTTTTAATTTTGCCCTTCATTTCAATATTTAATTGAGATTTTCATCCATAATGTTTTGATCTTTAATTTTTATTCTTAGCTATTTTATCAAATTTTAGTTTATTTTTAATTTTTTCATCACATGGATTTGCTTATATCTTATTTTTACTTTTTTTTCATTGATTTTTCTTTTGATTTTATCTTTCATTAATTTAATTCTTGAGAAGTAACAATCATTATTTTTTTCAGTTCTCTTTCTATAATACAGAGTAGTTATTTTTTTTTTTCTTTTTTGAAATACACTCTTTTTTGAAATACACTTACAGCATTTAAATATCGTTTTTTTACATTTCAAGAAAATCAACCCAGATTGCAGTTTTTATGCTTCAAAAAAATCAACTCGACTTGTAGCACAAGACAGGCAAGCTATCAATTCGTCTACCATAACATTTTTTTAAAATATTCGATGTACGCATTAATAAAATCAAGCCCATGTGCACATGGCCGCTGAGCTAGGCAAGCAATTGACCTGCTAGGCCTTCTGATAAGAAGAGCATGGTACAGTTCTGACTGCTACGATGAAAGGCTGTAATCTCTTCTTTCTAAGCCATCTTCACCAGCTGCATACCTAGAAGGAAAGAGTCGTGAAATGAATGCAATAACTCAACTTGTTTATGCAAATTAAATATATTCCCTTCAGTGCCAGAAATACATAGCAGTCTATTTATTTACTAAATTAACTCTTTGAAATAAATTGAACTCTGCAATGCCATAGCAAAGGAAAGGCATGCTGAATTATGCAAATTGAACCGAGTCCACCTCGAGAAAGAACACTGGTTTTCTTCATCAAAGAGAGGACAAATACATGCTGGATCAAGAAACTAACACCCTCGGCCTAGAGGATGTACCCTTAAACAAAACTTACAAGAGAGAGCTATATGTATACTTTATCCATCAGAGAACAAGGAGACGTAAGAATCAAAGAACTCACTCTTAAGTGAAGCTGCGATTTGCACCCAAATTAATTTATACCCTGGATTCATCATACTTGGAACTTGCTTCCTTTAGATCATCATTTTTCAAACTCCCATTTAATCCTCCATCACCTTCTAGCGCTTTGATCTCTGCCTGCAGCTCTTCGTGCTTCTCCTTTATTTCTGAGGAGCTAATGGCAGCTGAAAGCTTCCGCTTTATTTGTTGTTCTAAAGCCTCAATTTTATTTTTTAATGCAGCATCGGGTGTTTTCCCTGCCTTGGCCACTTCCAACTTCAGTAACTTGATAGTGTTTTTAAGATCCGATGACTTTATTAGATTTTCAATTTTCTTGTTAGTTTCCTCCTCTAAACTTTCTACCTTAGCCTTCAAGTCTTGGTCAATGAGTTCCTTAGCCCTTACAATTTCAACATTCAAATCCATGGACTTTAGGACACTCGCCAATTCCAACTCTATCTCTTTCTTCATCTTTGATATGCTCTCCTTTGTGCCATCATCTAAATCTGCAGCACTGGAAGCCCCTGACTTCTGAACTTCTGCCTTCAGAGCTTGCATCTTCTCCTTCATTTCAGGCTGATCCATAACCTCTTTGAGTTTCTTATTGATATCCAGTTTCAGTTCCTCACCCTTGCCCTTCTTCTCCAAGTTGCTTTTGGCTATAGAAAACTCCTTCAACATGTCAAGCTTATACTTCAGGCTGGTATAATTAGGAGCAGTTGGCAGGCCCTTGTTAAATTCATCACTGAGTTTTTCAATCCTGTCCATTAGAACTGGATGCATGAGTTGGTCCTGTGAATTTGCTTTTAAACATTCTTCCCGCAAATTCAAAAACCTGTCCTTTAAGCCCATCGCTTCAACAGCTGCAGAATATTCAAGATCAATCTCCTTCTTTAGTTTCTCTATCATCTCATTTAAAGCCAACTCCGTGGGCTTGCTAGATGACTCCTTGGCCTTTGAAATTTGCTGTTTCAGTTTTTCAACCTCATACTCCAATTCTATAACTGGAGTCTTTCCTGCAACGGGTTCTTCTTTCTTCTTCATGTTGACTTTTTTTATAGGATCAACCGGGACCCCTTCTTGAAACCCACCAATTTTTCGGAACTTAAGCATGCGATGTTTTAGTAGTGCTTCTGTGTCCATTTTGTTGAGCTCCTGTTAAAATCCAAGATTAATTTTAGGATATGATATTTAAAATTTTATTCTTAAAGAAGCATTGCAAGTGGCACTCACATCCATAGCTTCATTAATTGCATTCTTTATCTGTTGTGAGGTCCATGATGGATCTGCATGTGCTCCTCCCAATGGCTCCTGTTAAATTTTTTTTTTAAAAAAAAAAACAGAATTCTTCAAGATGTCACAGAAACTAACATAAAGATCCAAAAGCTGAAAAAAACAAAAGTGAAGCAGCTGTTATTTATAAAGGTAACAATATCTAGAGAGGCAGTCCTATATTGTTTTACAAGTAGCATCCCAGCATCATGAATTTGAACTAAAGTTCAATAAGAATGTCTCTATAAGTACATGCATAGCTTCCTGGATTCAGCCACCCGACCCCTCCCATCCCGCAGCATACTTTATCATTTGTGAAACATGCATTTCATCATGGATTAACATCTTATCACAGCTTTATAAAAGAAAATCTTAAAAAGAATATAATTACAGGTATGATTCCATCTGCAACTTGCAGCTTGCACAACTCAGGACCAGTGATTTTAAGCTTCTCAGCTGCCTGCAGGAGAAGAAAAGAAAGGGGGGGGGGGGTATTATAATCAATTAGAAGTCCAAAAACAGACAAAGTCCAACAGTCAGAAGACTGTATAAACCTTTGGAGCAGCTTTGGCAGTCTTCCATAAAATTGCTGCACATGCTTCAGGACTGTAACACAAAAAAAGTTTAAAAAATATTAAGAAATATAATATTGATCGGCACATTGGTGTGAAAAATAAAAAATTAATTTGGAGCATAAAACAACATATCCTTATAAAAGAGAGAATCTGGAGAACAGTTGATGCCTTGCAAAGTTGGAGCCTCAAAATAAAATAAAGTTGTTAATCATCACACTTCCTTGCCTAGGCCAGAAATATAATCTTGCTTAACCAGACAACTTCTAATCTAAGTCAACAGGAGAATCATGACAAGAAGTGAGAACTGCGTTAAAATAGACAGTCATCTCACCAGTGACTGTATGTGCACAATGCCACAAATAACAAATTGTTATATCCTCCAAATTGACAATTCACTATAAGCAACAGAGTAAAGAAAGTCGTTCAGAAAAAAACCACCAAACCTCAGCACCATCAGAAAATGAAAGAACAACTTAAGGGTAATTTTGCCACCATATTCTCAACTAACAGTGAAAGCCAAAGGGAGTTTGCCAAACATATTTTCCTAAATCCTTTTCTTCTGTACAAGTTATAGGGTACAGGGTGATAATTTCTACAGCTGATTACACGAGCCCCCTCTTTCAACAAGACAAGCAAATGTCCAACAGTAAATTTGCACAAACATTAAGAGTTTGGAATAAATGGAGCGAAACAAAACTAGAATTACCTTGCCACATAGAAAACTGCATTTTCAAGCATTAACAATTTATTGGCACATCCAATCGCCAAAGCACCACCAGAGCCACCCTCCCCAATAACAATAGAAACAATTGGAACCTTTAGGCCGAACATGGTCCTCAAATTATGAGCAATGGCTTCACCCTGTGCATTAAATAGCAGACAAATTAGCTAAATCTATTTAAAGAAAGCCTTGAAAAATTTCCTGTACGATTATCCACATACTTGGCCTAGTTCCTCAGATTTAAGGTCTGCAAATGCTCCAGGCGTATCAATTAAAGTAACTATAGGGAAGCCATGGTGATCCGCATAATACATCATGCGTAAAGCCTTCCGATAGCTGTTAAAAAGCAGACATTATCAGTCCATGACAGATACTAAATATTGACAGATACTAAATATTTAACTCTCCAAGTGGATTGCGCATAATGTGTGGGATAGAAATCATAAACTCACTTCAAAGTATATTAAAGATACATGCATGCATGTGTAATTGAACATACCCATGAGGAGTAGGCATCCCAAAGTTACGCATGATGTTCTCTTTCGTGTTTCTTCCCTTTTGGTGACCCATGAACATGTATCTTCTACCATCTATTGTTCCTATTCCAGTAACAATAGCAGGATCATCATAGCCTGCTCGATCTCCATGAAGCTCTACAAACTGGACATTTAAGCATACACAGATATTCACTAAGATAGTTCTATAGTATCAACACAAAATTTCAGAATTAAGAACAAGTGCAATTAGGAAAATCTAAAAGTTAAATGAGCTCGTGAGTAGCAAACCTTTTCAGTTATGCTAAATATGTGATCAAGGAATGTTGGCCTGTTCGGATGGCGTGCAATATTCACACGTTGTATAGGAGTCAAATGTGTGTATAAATCCTTAAGAGCCTGAAATCAATAGTTGAAAATCATGAAAATACTCAAAGCAACAGAATCCATTACCAATTTATCCCAGGCCTAAAACCTTAAGACTCTGACAGCATTAAGCAGAATGAATTGTGTTTTTTTTCCCTGCTTTCAAAAGAGGTTCTGCAGATGGCAGAAATGCATTAGATATGTGCATCCCTATCATTAATTTCCGTCCCTTCTCCTAATCATACATTCTTATCATTCTGGGGGAAAGCATCACAAACTGTCAGGTCTCACCATAATGCACAGAGAACAATGGACTAGCTCATCCAAATGAATTTTGATAGCTTATCACTTTCATTTTCAGTTCACATTTCCTAAATCCACAACTCTCGCAACCTTATCCACTTAGAAAGTAGCAGAAGCACGGAAACAGAAATTTAGACAAACAAAAAAGGGCGTGTCAGGACCACAATGATGAAATCCAAAACTATTAGAAACCATCAACACTCATTCTGGCTGTGATCACATCATGTTTAAAATGATACTATGATCAGATTAATGATGTTACACTTGCTCTCAATCCAACAATTTTCATAATCACTGTACCGCAACATAACAAATACGGCATAAGAAGATTTCATATTATCAGTATCGAAATCAACTAATCAGCCTTCGCAAACCTGTTGATATTTATTCTCTAACGAGGCAATCTGATGGCTGAAGTCCAAACCAGTTTCATTCGCCATCTTCCGCACCTACAACAAACAAAAATGCACCAACATTTAAACCAACCAGTAACAAACTAGCAACTTGAAAATTCAAACTAGGACAAAAGCTTAAAGTGAATTACATCAATGATCTTCTTTTCCAGAGCAACAAGTGGTTTCTCGAAATCCAATGTAACTGGTTTAGGCTTCTCTTTAAGAGGCTTAAAATGCGAGAGATGAGTTAAAACCCCGCCTTTCACATTCGGATCCGGATCCTCAGGCCATGGATACTCATGCTTCTTAACTTTTCTAACCTTCGCAACCACCGATAAATCCCTGGTTTTCACACTGAATCGCGCTTTTCCTAGGGTTCTCAGAGGAATACCATTAGCACCACCACTCTTCGAGCTTCGAAGAAGATCAGAAGCTGTCGTTCCAGTAAATGCAACTGCCGAGTTCGATATAGAAGCCATGACAAAAATCTCCAGAGCTGTCAGCCCCTCAAAAAAATCTCAATCTAGATCTTCAGATTTCCAAATTTAGACTCGTGTAAACTCAATTTAATCTGTGAAAACAGAAAAGAAAATAACATATTAGTTCATCTTTTTTTTTCCAGAAGACGTGGAAGTAGTAGTTTTGGAATAAAAACAAACTGCTAAAAGTTTCCACAACTTTATACACAAAATGGACTAAAAATACATTACTCAGAGGAGAGAAAAGGACAGGTCTGGTTACCAATGAGATCTCTCTAGAGAAGAGAGGGAGGGAGGGAGGGGGGTCTAAGGAGAAGGAGAGGGTTGTTTGGCAAACAACTAAAGAAATGAGAGGGGAGATTAATATTTATTTAAAGCAGAGGAAAACGAGGGAAACATCGTAGAGATCGTCAATGAGTTAGAGAAGAGAGGAGAAGGCCTTTGTTTGTGTGGTTTGGTTTGTTTTCTGTTCGATACTTCTTATGTTAAGACTTAACAGAGAGACATGTACTCGAGTTGATTATAAACTCAGTACCTGTGTTCTTTTAAAACTCTTTGATTAATAATTACATTATCAAGAGTTATTGAATAGTACTTAAATAGCTAATCATCCTCTCTTTTTTTATTATTATTATTATTAATATAAATATTAAAGTTAATTTCAACGTCTCTCAGTTAATTTTATATGTTCTAAAATTAATAATTATATAAATCTTAATAATTTTAAAATTTATAAAACTTAAACTCGTAATTTTTTAAAAGCAAATCTATACCCTAACTAATTCAACTATATCCCTCAAAATTAATTATTTTTAATTTAGTAGTTTATGTTCCTAACTCTCAGAAATTAAATCTTAACAGTTAAAATTCAAACAGATGATTTTAATTTCATCAATATGACAAATTATGTTGCTAATTGATGGATTAATGCATATTTGATTTTTTTTTGTTTAAGAGGGCAAATACAATATGATAATCTAATATTATTGGGCCGAGCAAGTTGTTGAGCATTTATTCATAGTATCATGTTTTTTTTTTTTTGAAATATAACATTATTAAATTATAGTATTTCACTAATTTTTTTGAAATTGTATTGTTTTGTCAAATTTTTATATTTACCGTAATAATTTTTTTAAAAATCTAATTGTGTTCTTGGTACGGTTGTTTTTCTTATTTATAAATATATTAAAGTATTTTTTTAAATATTTTATTTTATTTTTAACTTCAGTACATTAAAACTATTAAAAACACTAAAAAATATTAATTTAATTTTTTTCCAGAATAAATATACTTTTAAAACACACCAATCACAATTTAAAACATAAAAACAAATGTTGCCTAAGATGATTTTATTCTATTTTTTTATATTCTTTATTTTTATAAATTTAAAAGTTTTACATGAAAAAATAAGTAGTATACTTTTCATTTTCAAAACATTGTCAGAATGATTTTGAATTTTTTTTTGGCAATAATTGTTTTTTTTTTTTAAAAAAAAAACGCCATTCTTGTGGGAAAATAACTGTCCCACCCTACATATTATTTAATCTGTAGATAGAATAGAAAATTTAACATCTATACTTATTCCACAAATGGATATTTTCTAGAACATAAAGTTTAATACCTCTACTTCGTCTGCAACTCCGTTATTTTCGACTCACTATGCAGGCTCTTAGAAACAAAACTAGTGAGGCTAATTTTTAATGTGAAATAAAAAGGTAATGAAACTGACAAGTAAAAGAAAAATATACGTGTTTACATAGTACAAAAAAAGGATTGTTATAGAACAAAACCTTTAAAAATAAAAATAAAAATAAAAACACCTTAATTATGGAGAGATATCTAAAATATAAAATTTTCATTCATTCATCCAAGTCTCAAGTCTCGCTTATCAAAAAAAAAAAATTATTACAACTCTTTATATGAAAAAACTAAATATAACTCTATTAATACTTAGTAGAAAAATACAACAAAAAAATATATTATTTTCAAATAAAAAATTAAAAGAATTGAGCTCTGATATCACTAAACATATTTATGAGTGAAAAATAATGAGATTTGTTATAAATCAAAACTGTCAAAGATCAAGAATACCATAACTACAAGGAAACATCTAAAATATTTAATTTTTATGCCTTATAAAACTTATTAATACTAAATAGAAAATAAAAATAGAAGAATTTTTCCTTTAAATACAAAAATTAGAAAAGCCTAATGATATTGAAAAGGAAAATATAAACCCAAAAATAAAAAATCTAAACCGATAAAGGAAAAAATAAAAACATCAAAATGTTTTATCTTGAATTTTATTTTTATTTTATACATTTTCTTTTATAGACATTATATTTGTTACTATAAATAAATCATGCAAATACAACAAATATTTTTTTTTTGAGGGGGGGGATTAATGATAAATTAAAATTATATATTTAAAGTATTATAAAATTATAAAAATAATTCAAAAAATAAATTAATATAAAAAAGTTATTATTGATTAAAAATCAAATTAAAAAAATTAATATTTTTTTAAAATCAAGTGCTAATAAGCCTAACAAGTTAGGCATGCATGCCTAGTTCACAACTAATTTTTAGCGACGTCCATTTTCTCTTCATGGCCTCTCAATTCTATGGTGACTGGTGTGGAAAAAAAAATATTTGGTTTGGTGTTGATAATTTTTTTTATTTATCTATTTTTCTCTTTGTTTGGATTTCCATGTAATTCCTTGTATTTGTTTTAAAATAATCATTTAATTTATTTTTTTAAATTTTGATTTAAATTTTTTTTATTACTATTTATTTTATTTTAGATAATTTATGAAATTTTAATTTTTTTAAATTTTATTTTGAATTTTTTTATCTATCATATTTGGTTCTTATTATTTTAATTATTTTTTTTTATTTTTTTTCCTTGTCTTGGTTTATTTTATTTTTTTAATTTTATCTCTCATTATGTTATTTCATTTATTTTTTATACGAGAATTGATTCACAACTTTTTAATTTCTATTTTTTAATTTTTTTGATTTATTTTATATTTTAATTTCATCATTCATTGTTTTATTTTATTTAATTTTTATATCAAATTTGATCTTTATTCTTTTAATTGTTATTTATTTTATTTTGTATATATATATTTTGGATGATTGAGAGTTTTGCTTCATGATATTTTTTTTATTTGTCTTATATAGGGTAATCTAGTCTCATGATATGATATACATATTTCAAATATTAACTCGATTTGACTTTGATATTTATTTTAGTTATTTTTAAAAGTAATTTTTTTCAGTTTTATCATTTCAATAGAATTATTTCATTCTCATATCCCAAGTTACAATTATTCAAGTTAACCCATATTAACTTGAGGTTTTTTTATCAATTTTTTATTGAATTTTGTTTTATATTTTACCTTTTATTTTTTAAATTTGTTTAGAGTTGAACTCTAATATTTTATTTAATTTTTTTATATAGAATTATTTCGACTTTACAACCAGATTGTGAATTAGACATACTAACTCGAGTCAAATTCTTTTATTTTTTATAATATTTTTTCAATTCATCTTTTAATATTTGATTTGCTGATGATTGAACCCTTTATTTTATTTTTATAAGGTTATTTTATTTTTATTTAATTTTTATTTTGATATCAAATGAGATTTTTAAAATATATAGAAAGTATATTTTTTAATATTGATAAATATTTATTTTTTAATTAATATTTATTTTTATTTTTATTTTTATATTTTAATAATCATATTATTATTATTATTATATTAGCCAAATTTAAAACATGAAAATAGAAAAAATTTCATCAGGCGCGCGGGCTACTATGAAATCTCGACTGTATCTTCTCGTCTCTTCTGTTTGGAGATGATAACCAAACATATTCAAGTGACAATTTTTTTTACACGTGTTAGTCAGTTCTTTTGCGCGTGCTATTAACACTTTCATTCATAAATTCAACTTCCAGGCGAAGTGGAAAAATGGGAGAAAATAGCTTAATATAACTGCAACTGACAATCCAAAAACCTCATATAAAAAAACGCAGAGGAGAGTTCTAGGGTTTCCAATCTCGCGAAATTCGATCAATCAAAATGGAAATGGAAGGAGTGAGCAATGGGGGGGATGTTGTACCACGAGGTACAAGAGGCCAAGCTATGCGCCGTACATTGCTTTAACACAGAGTTACAAGGACCCTTCTTTTCAGAATTATATTTGGCGGCGCTTGCTTCCGATCTCGATTCAAAAGAACGCCAGATGATGCAAGAGGGCAACTTCTTCACCTCATCCGTTGGTGATTACCTCTCCGCCGAGTCCCATAATGTGTCCTTAGGCGGTGATTTTAGTATCCAGGTTCGCTTCCTTTCCTTCGTTTTTTTCTTGTCAATTATTAAAGCTGTACGTTTTTTCTTCTCTAAAAATTAAAGCAAAAGATGAGGGTATTGGATCAACTAGTTCGAGTCATTAATTGTTTAAGAATGAAAAAATCAGAAATTTTCATTAGTGACGCCTTTGGTTAACGTATTGTTTGCTTACTATAGTCGAAGCCAATCATGATTGTGCAATTTTTTCTTATCCATGCTGAGAAACCTGGAATTAAGAAAAGAAGTTTGATGTTAGACGGTACTTTTTTTTTTATTATTATTATGCTGCCTTGTTTCGAAGTTAACTCAAATTGAGTGAGTTGCGGCAGGTTTTGTTATTATTGCATCAGAGCAAACGAAAACCACATGTCCTGGGTGGACAATTATGGACCTTTTCAAAATTTTAGCAATAACTCTGTGTTTAGTGAGGAGGACGAAAAATGGTTTAGAGAGAAGGGAAGTATTAGCACGTTTATAGTCCTTCCTCAGAGGTTCAAAATTTGAGGCATTTTGAGAGATGTAGCTGGGTATAATGAATCATTTAGTTTATTAGTGTGCAAATTATTTTACTTTGGAGCATAAAAGTAGGGATTCAGATTGATGCTATGACCATTCAGCTAGTATTGGTGAAATATATCATATGGCTAGTGGAACCATTGTTGTTGATTTATGGATAATCAGGTGGCTGGTATACTTTTATAAAGCATGCGTGGCTTGAGGTGGGAAATGGAAAGATGGTAAATTTTTGGAAAAGTTATGTGATTTAGCACTCGCCATATTTTAAATCTCTTAGAGTAAACAATATGGTTATTGTCAGTGTTTGTGGATAAATTCTTCGATAGACTTTTATGAAGTGCATGTCATGGTGTGAAGATATGAGATCAGCTCATATATACCAGAAATGTGTAAACCCCCGAGTTTGGTGATCTGGATCACACCTTTTGGATTGCAGTACATTCATGTACGGGATTGAGGTGGTTTGCGATATGGATTGTGAAAATTGGTGATCCATTTTTAGTAACAAAAATCTGTATTAATGGAAAGAAATTGAAAAAAAAAAATCTGACTTCGCTAGATTTTCCTCAAAGAGCTGAGAGAGAAGCCATGAAGAAAGAACAAAAAAATGAAGGAAAAAAAAAATCATCTGGTGGCGAGAAACAAAGAAACATGCTTGACTTTTGAGAAAGACAGTTTTAAGACAGCTGAGATGTTGATAATTAAACCTAACAACAAGAGAAGTCTTGGCCTTGGTAAAAAGGACAAGTTTGGACCTTCAGTTTTACTTTGGCCCAATATTCTTTCACACTCAGGTCTGGTTTTTAATTATATTCTGCCAAACCTACTTTATTTTGTTTTATTAATCCAATTTATTTGAAATAACTAAAGTTCTTTCTATTCTCTTATTTATTAGAAATGAAAACAACATTTTTGTTTGAAGTTTTCTTCCTTTATACTATTACCTCATAACGTTTGTGCCATCAACTAACCGAAAAAATGTTCCAAGTGTACAGCATTTGAACTAATGTACCATTCTACCCCCTGTGCACTGTAAATTAATCAAAGTGCATATCCCATCTCTGAAACTTGTACCAGAACCAAAATGTTAAACGGTTCTGGTAATTATGGACCAGTAAATAGAGGAAAGACTCACCGGAAAACTGTTTCAGTGATGGAAGTTTGTTGGAGGTTTAGATGAGGGTGGAAACACCCACCATACAGTGCAGATTAACTGGGAACTTGAGCATGTAAAGTTTCATTGTAGGTTTTGCCATTCATTCAGGCACTAATTCTCATTTTCAACTATGCAACCTTTAGAATTCATGTTATGTGTGTGAGTATCCGTTCAGTATGTATGATGAGCATTCACTTTTTATTCTTTAGATCCCTTAAGAAATTACTGAACTGGCATGTCCTGGTCATAGATTAAATTCATGTTCTCTAGTTTTGTTTTACCGGTGAATTATTAATTACTAACCATGCATGGTCCATGTTGTCATTCACTAGTCGAAAACTTTTTATGTAATCATATAAATGGGCTTATTGAACAGTGCTACTTACATAGATGCATCCCTTCTGAGCCACAAACTGGTATCATACTTAGTACTTACATAGATTAACTTAAATGCATATAAAGTATGCTCCTTGTTTTGCTGGTGACTATTTCCTGGTATGTCTATGGAGTTGTACAAACTTAACTTGTTGTGAGAATTCTTGTTTGCAGGTGTTACAAAAGGCTTTAGAGGTGTGGGATTTGCAGGTCATTGCCTTTGACAGTCCAGTTGCTGAGCATGCGCAGATTGACCCTGATCTAGGAAATGCATTTATTTGTCATTTGCATGATCATTGGTTCTGCATTAGGAAAGTGAATGGGGAGGGGTATAACTTTGACAGCCTCTAGGCAGCTCCGCAACACTTATCCAAGTTTTACCTTGCAGCCTGCATGGATTCTCTTAAAGATTCTGGCTGGAGCATTTTCCTGGTGATAGGAAACTTCCCAAAAGAGTTTCCCATTGCATCCTCTGAAGCTCCCAACGGTTATGGACAGTGGCTGTCTCCTGAAGATGCTGAGAGGATTACTAAATCCTGCAACACAACAGAGTCTCCACAGACAATCGATTCCACTCAACAGGCATATCAAGAAACTCTGTTAAAAAAAGAAGACCAGAACTTGAAAGCTGCATTAGCTGCCAGCAAGATGGAATCTTCCCAACGCCGTGGCTAGGGTGGAAACCAGTAGTCTTCAAAATGACGAGGAAGATACCGAAGATGGCAATGAAGATAGCAAAGACAAAAACACACAATAAGAAATATTCATTTGCATTTAATTTGCAATGAAAACTCATTTTCAAACAAAAAGGTTTTGAGTTACAATAGGCAAGAATTTAATTTACATTTGGTTAGAAAATAATGTTCAGTACTAGATTGAATAGTTTTATTGATAAAACTTTCTGTTAGTACTTATTTTACTGACAGGTTTAAGAACTAAAACAATCTGTCGGAAAAATTATTGTTGTTAATTTATAGCATGGCGGTAATAAATTTATCCATTGATAGATTTATAGACTGATAAATCTGCTTCATTTCATAATATCATTAAATTAAATATTAAATTAAAATTTAACATATCATTAACAAAAAAAATCATATTTAATTCTATTAATATTTTATTTGTTTGTTGGTATATTCTGAACAACCTTGACATATCTCTTGAGTTTGACTTTTACTATGAATAACCTAAGTGTTAATCAAAGATATTAATTTTCTTAGCAAGTCATAAACATTCGTGTCACTTAATGGTATCTCTAAGTAAATCAATTTATAATAGTTATTGCTTAGATATTTAGAAATCGGGGTAAAAAAATCTCATTCAACAAAAATTATAAATGAACTTTGATATTATATGATAAATGAACTTGAACAAGTTATTGATTGTAAGTTATTATTGCATAAACAAAATGTTTAACGATAACTTTTTCTAAAATGAGGGTTGGGTTGAATTAGCTAGTGGTAATGTTGTACTGACTTCACATGCTCATTCAGTTATTCATCATCATGACTTGATAGATTATTAATAGTTATAGGTCTTGATTCAGAGTAAATGATTGTAAATATATCAATTCATTAAGCAATTAGAAGTGACAATAAATGTTGATTCGGAGTAAATAATTATAAATATATCAATTCACCAAGCAATTGGAAGTCACAAAAATAACCTAGACTTTAGAATGAATAGATTCAAACTTATACATTTATAACTTATTATGGTAGACTTATTCTCATCCATGTAGATAAATCATCAGTTTTAATCACCAAAGACCATTAGAAAAAAAAGAAAAGTAATAATGTAACTTATCTTAGATATAAGTTTTTAAGTAATAGTATTTTATATTTAGCATAATCAATTTTTTATCTCAAAACTTTAAAGACCATTTCATGTTTTTAATGATCATAATATAAATGGTGATTTATTTTTATAAGTTACACGGTATTCTCCATTTTTATAAGTTACACATTATTCCCCCTCGCAACACAAAAAGTTACACATTATTCCCCAAACAACACAATTTTTTTCCCTAGATCACCATAATGTTAGGTGCAACAATGACGTGTAAAGTATTTTTTTTTAAGTAAAACATCATATTAATTCAACTCTTACACAATTTAAACCATAATATTTAAATTGGTTAAAAAAACATTCTGATAATATTAATATTTATTAGTGCATAGAAGCGTTAATTAATTTTATTAAATGTAAACCAAGTTTTAAATCCACAATCAAAATTTTTCTTCCCGTTAGAAAACACATTGACAACTATTGCACATTTTATATATATATAAATTTGATCCAACCAATTGTGAGAAGGAGGCCAGGTAAATAGTTTTAACTAAAGTTCCCGTGGGAGAAAAATAAACACAAATAATGCCCATAATAGAGAAAAACAAATACAGGCAGGGGAATGAAGCAAAATCTGGTAGGCTATATAGGCATATAGCTGGTCCAAGCAAGAGTTCCCTAAAATTCAATACAGGGTACAGCAGCAAAACAAAGCAATTTCTCTACTCCTGCCCACTTCCAAAACCATCACGGTTCTCATGCTGCCATCCAAAATCAGGTCCCTCATGGCCCATATCCCCAGAATAATATTTACCCCGTTTGGACTGTGATGCATGAGGCAAGGGAGGCGGAGGTGGTGGTGGATGTTTAAAGGGCTGTGGTGCCAATATACCTTTGCCATCTCGATGATCCATATTACCAGCATGTATAGCTTCCATCCCCTTGTTGGCAGTGGGTGGGGGAGGAGGGACCATTGGTAGAATTCCTGGATTTCGTCCATAGTCTCCTTGATAAAATGCAATATTTCCCTGAGAATCTGACGAGTTTGCAAAAGCATCAGGAATTCCCTGGCTCCCTGGTGCTGGTCCAGAATTCCAGGGCTGAGAATAATTTGCCATGAAATTCATACCACTTGCTGGGCCTGGTGGGAAGCCCAACAAAGACCCTTGTTCTGCTCCACCATCTGGTGCTGAATCTGGCCTGGCCATCTGGCCCATCTCATAGGGTGCAACATAGAATGGCTGAGCTCCCTCAGTTTGGAAAGGAGGAAGACCAAATTGAGGAGTTAATAGAGGATTCGAATTCATTGGCACAACAAAGTTTGGTGGTTGAATGGAATGCATAGGCGGGTATTCAGGCATGGGGGTCTCAGATACCATTCCCTGTTGCTTGTCTGCAAACTGGCTGGATTCTTGTTGTGGATGACCCTGTGTGATCTGTTGAAAATGACTCTGTTGGACAGGTCGGTCAAACCCTGGAGGATGGTTATTATTTAGCTGAGGCTCCGATAGGTAATTTTGGGCTTGCCCAAAATATGGCGGTTTTGACATCATTGGCCTTTGTAGTGGTTCTCTAGGCTGCTGCCGACGAGCTTTGTCTTCAAAATCAAGAAGCTGAGAACTTGAACCAGGTGAAATAACTGGCCTTGGAGGAGCTCGAACAGTGGAATCTGATGCTGTTGGTTGTTTAGTACTCTGAACTTCATACTCGTTGCCCTCATCTTTCACTGCATTTGGTTGTAGAAGGTCAGCATGGCTATCATGAATATGAGCTTCGAACTCAGAACTCTTCAGGAAAGATTTAAGACAATGAGGAGCTGCACAGATGAAGATCCCCTCCATCATTTTGATTGTCTGAATCTTCTGAATACGTTCATCACAACTGTGTTCCATGAAAGATCAGAAACAGATAGTGAATTCACTATCAATTCATAGATAAGGTAAGAATTTGAATATAGATTGAATTAATGAACCTTAGAAAAATTGCTCTCTTTTGTTAAGTCTACCCCACATAACTACAGTTATAGTAGCATAGTTCTATATTCTCATCAAGACAATAGCAGGCAAACCAAACTAAGGTCATTATAGATATACCAATAGGAAACAGAGATACTCGCAGCTAGTCCAGCATCAACAGACTTTATCATCCTCCAATGTTTTTTATATACAAGCGAGAGTCACATCATGTAGCTGAAATAAAATGAAGACACAACTATACAACACCAAGCATATCTTCAGGTTTGCTGCAAGAGGAACTTGAGTGGACCTGCCCTTTGATGGCAGCATGTACGAGTAAAGATATTAGCAGTTGCTAGAGTTGCAAATTCACAATTAAAGCATAAGAAATAAAATTTTCTCACTCTCTCTGTCTCTCTCTCTCTGTTTGTGTGTGTTGTTCTTTTTGGAGAAAAGGGTTGTCTCTTAATTTTTGGCTCAGTAAAACAGTTAGGGATTTTTTTCAAGGCTGAAACTCAACATAAATCTGATTTACAAGACACTATAAATTCCAATAAATTCCGATTGTGGTTGAAAAAGGTAGAGGCATGAAAAACTGACATCTTGTAATGATTCACTCCTAGTTACTAAAGAATTCAAGGAGTCTCAACATAAATTCTTAGAAGCCTCCAGGAATTATTTCTCAGCTTCTCACATGAAATTAATTGATCATCACTCTGAGAAAAGAAGCTTAAAATCACATTTCAAAATTCTGGAAAGCTACAGAAACAACTTCGCACTACAAGTATTGAAAATCATATATTTCAGTGGCACTATACAACTCGTAACTTTGTTGCAAGTATACAAAAGATCAGAAATCTCCTTACAGATAGCATATTGAATCGCTCCTAGCACAATCAAGACAGAAAGCATGCTCGCAAGGACTCTGCATAAACATAATTTTGTTAGCTCCCACATCAAGCTCTTAGAATAACTACACAACACACATAAGTATCTTATCAAGCTATTATAACACTTCTAGCATTAAACAGAGGATCTTGGATTAATATGCACAAACAGATGTGACCATTTGTTCCGAGGCACAGATTGCACTGAAAGGAGCATTGACAATCCGTGCTTCGTACTGGAACACAGTATAAATTTTCAAAACTCACACATATGAAGCACTACCTTCTCAAATTCATGGTTCAATATAGTAGCCAAACCATTTTGAGTGGCTCTTCATTCAACGTATTAACAATGACTGCCACCTCCACCTACCTACAATGCTTTTAGTTTTCAAACATCCATTTAACATTCCCATCTCCACTGCACTTGTTTTATAGTCCCTTTAAATTTTTCATTAATAAGAAAAAAAAAAGCTTCAGGACACACAAAAGAAGAGCACAGCAGCCGTCAGCCAACACTTCTGCTCCGACTGGTACCATTATCAATACTACAAACCCGAAATGTATATTCAGATGGGTGAATATCAACACCATTTAGCAGCCAAGAATCTCGAAAATGTTCTAAGACTATATTACCCCCTACCATGTTTCTTCAATTTTCCCCTTTCCATAAAATTCAACCATTTCTTTATCTAAATTCTCCATTCAGTTTCGATTAAATTGTTAATTTTTAATTATTGATGTCACCAAAAACATAAATAAATAAGACAAAACAGGAACACTCAAAATTAATTTACCAGGCGACCGTAGATGGCAATTGGGAAATCACAGCGGACGCAAAAATGGACTCGCTCGCCAATCTGACGCCGTGATCTGCGGCCCACAGTCTTGGCAACGGTAGCAGCGGTTGCACTCCCAATGCCTTTTGCTACGGGAAGATCAGCAAGTACAAGGTGGTCTGGGCAAGCAACCGTCACTGTTTCTGCCGTTAAGGGTTTCACGACCGACCCTCCTCCACCACCAGCAGCACCGCCGCCACCAGTTTCTGATGATGGCTTGCTAAGTCGAATCAGCATCTTTCCACCAAACCCTAAACAATCTGAAATGACAACTGGGATTTTTCTTCAATAGGGAAGGCTCTTTGTATTCTTTTTTGAGTAATTGTAAACGACGGCTCGTGTCGATTTAGAGGTTGCAGCCACTTGTCGTCTGCCAAGCTAGTAAAAAAAATCCTCTTATCATGTGATGAAACGAATTTAAAACAGTTATTACATTAATAATAAAAAAAATAAAAATAAACGAGGATCCACAAATCCTAATTATACAACTAATAACAAGTCATGGAAATCATGAATATTTATTCTGAATCAAAATCAGTCAGACACCCAAAAAAAATATACAAAGACAGAAAAAACCTCTCTTTTGAAGGTCAAAACTTTTGAGTTTTTAAAGCTATTTTTATTTTTTAATTTGTGCAAGGCAATTATTTAATAAAATATTCTAAAAATAAATAAAGTATATTTATTAATCATATTTTATAAAATAAAAAATGCCCTCACTAAACAAAAAACTCCAAGTACAAAATAAACATCGCCTAAAGTCCCAATTATTAGATATATATAAAAATTAAAAATAAAATCTTTAATATTTTAAAAAGCTACATTTATAATTTTGTTTAAGACCACCATTCACTTAAGCCTACTTTGGAGATAATAATGTCCTCTGGTTTCACGAATCAGAAAGATCACAAAGGATAGGGATTATTAAATCTGCGATTTAGTTCTGTGAGATTTTGAGTGTTGTTGAGGTGTGAGATTTGGTGTTCATGGCAGAGGAGAAAAGAAATCGCAAAGTGAAATCGATCTGTTCTTGGATAATTGATATGATCAGTGTGTTTTTATGTTATAGGAACGATTTTTAAATTTTTTTAAAAAATTAATATTTTTTTAGTATTTTTAAATTATTTTAATATATTGATGTTAAAAATAATTTTTTTAAAATAAAAAAATTATTTTAATATATTTCTAAAAATATATATATTTTAAAAATTAATCCCAAATCCCAATCACATTTTTAAATATACTTGTAATATTATATTATTGTACCCAATTAATCAAGCAGAAACAAAGTCTTGTGTCAGGAAGAATGGGCCAAAACTTAATTACAGATTAGACTTGATAACAATCCAGACTTATGTAAATAACGGGCTGTTTCAGATATGAATGGATCATTTAACAGATATACCCACAAATTCGTAATAATTAATATACATCCATCAAGGCACTTGATTGTGCTATTATTAATAGAGGAACAACTCGATTTATAAAAATTAAAGTTGATGCGTTCAATTGCAAAAATAAAAAAATCCAAACACTTTAATATCATTATCTTGATTTGTAAAGAGCTTGATGATAAAGATATGTTTATGATTTATATCCAAGATGTGAGGAAAATAAGCAATCTCCTTGGATAGAGAGATTTCTTTGGAGGAATGGTTCATACTGAGTTGGTGTTGCAGAGGCCTGAGAGGGATCAGGGAAGAACAGCAAAGCCTCGAACCCAAACTAGCTGGAGAACAGTAAATTTTGGAAAAATAAAATTGAACATAAAAAAAGAATTCTAGCGATAAAAAATAAAATTGGTAACAAGTTCATTCTATGATAATTCCAAGTTCGATCCTTTTACGAAAAGGAAACAATTAGGACCCAAGAGGGCAAATCAAGAAGTAGGAAAAATCGAGTACCAAAAAATTATTTCAAAGGTTTTTTGAGTTACTATGATTTCCCTTGCAGGACTCCTCATCTAAAGAAGAGAAATGACAAAGACAGACGAGGAACTTATTGTTATAGGGACTACTTCCATCATCCCCATGCATTGTAGCTTTGCCATCATGTTGAAGCTCAAGATGATTCCAAGTTTCTGACAAATTTCTTTGCCTGACATAGGAATGAAAATAAAAAAAAGTGTTAAGCCACTAAAAGTAAATAGTAGACAAACAACCAAACGTGTGCCTGCTGAAAATAATTACATAAAGAAATGACCGAATATGTTTGAGACACACGCTACCTGAAGGAAGTTGAAAACCAGTGCGCAGGCCAGATTATTAAAAACACCGCAGAAATTGAAAGAAACCAAGCTATTAAAAAGGAGAAACAAATACCAATTGGAGAACGAATTTCTACAACTTGTACCTGCTCTAAAGTTAGAAACATTATCACATTCCAAGATCCCAGCCTTCCAAAATTTGGAATAAAGCCCTTATAGAAAGCGAGCGGGCCCTGCAAAAAACATCATATTCTATAGTAATTCGCTCTAATTACTTGCACATGTAGATATGTTGAAAACATAAAATGGCCTAGAATATTCATGCAAAACAAATGCTTCCCCTTAAAGTTAAAAGCATAAGCATATGCTAGAGATGCTAACCTAGTTTGCTAAATTTCTTTTATTAACTACTAAAGTGACATCTGAGAGATGATAAATTAATAATCAATTTTGATTATGGCAAGTATGGAACAAATATGATAGGGCCATGTCATCATGATTTTATCAACTTTCCTATGTGCTGACAATTAGTAAATGATTATTTGCAAACTTTTAGCATCTCTAGCATTACTCGAAACATAAATGTTATTTTGGATTAAATAGAATCTAAGATGCAATAATATCTAACATAAAGTACTTGTACTTAGCTTATGATATAATTAGTAGTAAACTTATTAACATGTCAATGAATGGAGAACTAGTTTTCCTTTCCAGAAGAGAGATATATAAATTGAAAGGTAATCAATCATACATCATTCTTCAAAGTCTTGATGAAACAATCAAGTGTGCTTTTGTACGCAGAATCTCCCATCATTCTCGATTTGACCTAAAACAATAAATTTGAAAAAACAAAAAGCATTAAAACAAGGCATGCAACTGAAATATACTTGGCAGGAATATAATAAACAGGTCATTGACCCAAGAGGCCAAGACCAGTGGGAATGTAAATGACCAGACTAGTTCATAAACAAAAGTTGCTAACTGCATTGTAGATGCTGGTTAATTTTGAACTAGTTATAATTTGAGCACATATTGCATATAATATCCTTATGAAATATTAGTGTTTATACAGATAAAGACAGTTTACCACATCAACTGGGGAACCGATACAAACAGCGAAAAAACCAGCTCCCAGACCAGCAAAAAGATGAGTGACAATATTATCTGTGAATCCAGGAATTTTCAAAATTGTCTGCATTGAATAGTAGAGTTAGAAATAGTACATAATATCCTATGCAATTGTGGAAAAGGCATCAAATTGTTGCATATTGAGTTCACCTGCTTCACTTGATCATAGCTGGCCAGTTCGGCAGCATTTATAATAGCATTTCTTGCTACATTGGGTCCAATCCCAGTCCAGAGCGCCCGAACTCCTTCCTGAACGTTAGAAAACTGGGTTAAAACAGACTGACTAATATAAAGGCTATATTTTTCAATTGTCTTTATCTTCGTTTCGATACCTGTCTCACAATCGTTGAGTATGCATTCAAAGCTCCAGAATAGCGCCTTGGTACACCAGGTGGTAATTTCCCTTCAGCCTGAAGTCTAACTTTCACAAGATCAGTTGGATTTGCCACAGTGATTCCAATGGCACCTGATTGATGAGAGAAGTGCATCACCAACACGGGAAAAAGAAAAAAGCAGGCATCCAGCAATTGTATCAGAATCAAGAATGTACATATTAATAGACAAATTTTTCTTTCAAGTTATTTCTAAACATTGGCAAATTAAGCTCACCGGTAGTAAGCGCAGCAAGAATCTTCTTGGTCAAAGGAACATCTCCAACAAAGTCACTGCCCACATAAAAGTTCTTAACCTGACAACCATCGAGTTTTAATTGTCACAATAATCAGCAATCATACAGCACATAATGAATTAACTCACTACTTCACAATAGAAGACCATTTAGAAACCCACCGGCTCGTATAACCCGATTCTTAACCCTCCAAAAACACATTGTCGATGCAATCCAGGTACAATTCCTTTCCAAAGCGCTGACAACCCTTCCTCCCTAGCAATGGTAGCAACCGTGCCCAACATACCCCTGTATTTTGGCAAGGCCAATCCATCCCCTGCAACAGCCGACTTTTGTAACTGCAGCCTAACCTTTGCAGTGTCCAACGGAATTGTGCATATCTGCATTCAAAGACAGTCAGCCTTAAATCAGCTCTCTTGACCCAATTATAAAACTTAGTCATTGCTCATCTAGGGTAATAAATAAAGAAAGCGCAATTCCAACAATTTAACTCAACAGATATAGCCTAAAAACAGCATAATTCAAGATACAATCTGTATGAAAAAATGATTGCCCAGTAACCATTGATTTTCAATTAACATAATTAAACTAATTATTATGGATGATAAGATAAAGGAACTAGATTCAATTTGAATGGAATGAGTGATTTGTTTTTTTCTAAAAAAAAATTACAGCAAGTTTTTAACTGATGATAAGAGTGGTACAAAAGAACAAAACCGTGTTAAAGGACAAAGATGTAGCTTTCACTAAAATATAAAATCTTCATTGAAAATCTTAATTTCGGATTATTACATTAGATTAGCTCAGATGTCAAAATCTTTTAAACAGAAAGACATGATTAAATCAACAAGACAAAAGCATGATCACCAGGAGCAAAAAAAAGGGGACTAATTCATGTATCGTTACCTCAGCCAAACAAGCGGCAAAAGCACTACTGGCAAAAGTTCCGGCGAAGGAGATATCGGATTTACCTTTGGAATCGG
Organism: Populus nigra; assembly: GCF_951802175.1. Taxonomy (NCBI): domain Eukaryota; kingdom Viridiplantae; phylum Streptophyta; class Magnoliopsida; order Malpighiales; family Salicaceae; genus Populus; species Populus nigra. The sequence goes on from NC_084854.1 coordinate 19,751,946, forward strand.
CCACCATCTTTGCTCCAATAATTTTAGCTGGAGAGAATGAGAAAGAAAGAGGGAAAATAAATAAAGGAAGGGGAAAGGAAACAATGGGATTTGTGCAAATCGAATCTTGGGAAAAGAGACCAACCAACTCGAGCCAAGCCGCAGGTGGCGCAATTGGTTCTTTTGTGATCTGTCTTGTTCACTTCTGCTCTTCATCGTCATCCCTCATTTATTCTTTTGCACCCCACTACTCAAGATTATTAAGATTAAGAATTAATTAAGAAAAATAACAAAATTAATCAGTATCTCTCTGTGTGAGAGGAGTCTGCATATTGGAATACACACACACACATTATATTAATCGGGATTTTGGTTATCACAGCCTTAAAAAAAAAATTCAAGACTTAATTTGATGTTTGATTTCACAGAATAATATTTAATCTAATTGTTTGAAAATGATTGACGCTTTGAGAATGAAATCAAATTTGATATTTAAATAAAATATAGCCTTTCGTTCACTTTTTTATTGTTCATGAGATTTTTTTTCAAATGTAGTCCCTAGAGTTTCTGCACTTTTCTTTTTTATCCCTTGAGTCCTTAAATTTTTAATTTTAATCCAAAACTTTAATTTGCTTGTTTTTCAATTTCTAAGCTTTCATTTGACCACTTTTTTGGCAATATAAAAGTACGATGTCGATGCTTATGGTTTTTATTTTACAAGAGAAATATCATTTAAGTATTTTTTATGCTTTATCTTGTTGAAATAGGTATATCAGGTTTCAATTATTTTATTTTTTGATTGATTGATTAAACGATGGTTTAAGATTAAAAATAGGTTTGTTGAGATCTTTAGGGTCTTGAGTGTTTTTCAGGTGGACAATCGTTGAAAATTGGCTAATCTTATGCTCTCTACATATTTGGCAAATACTTTAATTGAGAAAGCTTTAGTTACAAAATCAACTATCATATCATATGTAGCTACATGTTCAATTATGACTTCTTGATTCTATCTAGGACAACCAAATACTTAATGTCAATATGCTTACTACAACTCCTACTTTTGCTGTTTTTCAAGAAGAAAATAGTTGTTGATTTATCACAGCAAACCGCTAATGGTTTTGCTATTAAATCCATAACTTGAAGCTTAGTGATGAAACTCCTAAAACATTTCATCTGTGAAGTTGCTTCAAAACATGTTATAAATTATGCCTTTATTATGGATGATGCAACAATTGTCTGTTTGACACTCTTATATGATATCACACCCCCAACTAGCATAAAGATATATTCTGAAGTGTATTTTCTAGAATCTTGACATCTAGCAAAATCTGAATCTGAACATCCAATCACTTCTAGATTCTTAACATGTCTATAAGATAATATGTAATTCTTAGTTCCTTGTAGATATGTCATAACTTTCTTGGCAGCTTTTCAATAAGCAATTCTTGGATTACTTTGATATCTATCAAGCATTACTATTGCAAATGTTATGTCAGGCCTGGTACATACTTGGATGTGCATCAAATTGCCAACCAAAGATGCATAAGGAGTGTTTTCCATTTCTTGCTTTTCCAAGGTATTTTTCAAACATTGAATTAGATTAAATTTATCACCCTTCACTATTGGTGTTGCATTAGTTTTACACCCATTCATCTTGAATTTATCTAAAACTCTTTCAATATAGGCCTTATAAGATAGACCTAATGTCCTTTTAAACCTGTATCTATGAATCTATATGCCAATAACATAATTGAATTCACTCATATCTTGTATTTCAAAGTTCTTTGAAAAAAAATCTTTAGTATCCTTTAGCAAAGCTCAAGCTCATATCCTTCATTGTAGTACCCGAATTAATCCACCAAGTATTTTGTGGAGAGTCTAGAAAATTATATTCATATCATATAAGAGTAGTATAATTACCTTTCTTTTTAAGCCATTGCTTATGTTTTAGGCAATCTTTCTACTTATGTCTCCTTTCGTTGTAGAATAAGCAAATCGTTATATTGCTTGATCTAACATGTCTAGGTAAAAGCATTGTTCCCTTATTCTTTTACTATGCACTGTTAACTCATTTTCCTCTTATTTTATTCTTTTTCACTTTATGAGTGACATAGTTGGCATTTTCATGATTTTCATGTTTCATCATCTCCTTTTTTTCTACACATATGATTAAAAGCTCATTAACAAACCATTTCTCTTTATATATATTATAAGAAATCTTGAGTTGCTTATACTATGTAGGGAGAGTGCTGAGTATCAAATGGAAAATGAAGGATTCACAAATGTCAACTTCTAGAGGCTTAATTTAAGCAACAATGTCTCTTATTTCTATTATGTGTTGACGCACACTCTTTGATTTGCAATGTTTAATCATAGACAACTTATCCATAAAGGTGTTAGCCAATACTTTTTCAGAACTAACAAATTGCTCTTCAGTAGCCTTTATGTAGTCCTTGACCTTATTGCATTTAGGAATTGAGTCTCTAATGCTCTTATCAATATGGGCCTTTATAAGAATCATACTTAAATGGTTAGATCGCTCTCACCTTTCATATTTCATTCTATATATGATGAAACTTGATTCTGTTGGTATATATGGCTCGTCCACACAAAATGCAAGGTCCAAATCCATACACCCTGATGTTAAAAGGATTTTCTCTTTCCATTTTAAAAAAAATCTCTTTCAAAAAGGAAATACGAAAATCATTATTTATAAAAATATTAAAAGCAACTGTAAAAATCAAGAATTTAAATAACATTCAGAAACAATATAATAGTATGAAAAACCATAATTATTTTAAAAGCAAAATCTAAACATTCTAGAAAGTATAGGCGCATTCTATACATAAGATTTGCTTCCTTAGTCATATACATTTAATAGCTAAATCTAAATATTATTATGGGTAGATGTGCATTAATGTATAAAATTGTTAATTATGATTATTTTAAAACTTTATTAAACATTCAATGTTATTAAGATTTTATGGCTATTCTTAATATCAATGATGTTTGCTTAAATGTATTATTACAATTTAAATCTATTTATTTATCTTATGAGTTTAGGTTTTTATATTAGCCCAAGCCTATATATTGATTGGATTTAAAAAGATAGGCTCAAAATTAACTTATTAGGTTTTTCTTAACCCAATCCAACTTCTATAGGTTTTAATTAAACCAAGCCTAAACCTAATTAATTTGAGTTTTAACTTAAACCTAAAATATAATTAGATTGATTATTCCTTTATAAGTCCCCATTTCTATTTGGTTTTTAATTCTAGCCCAATTTAGTTTTATTAGGCAATTAATTAATTATTATTAGCTCTAAACCTTAAACTCAATAACTTATATAAAAGATCTAGTCCAACCAAAATTTTAATTAACCAAACTTTTATTTTAAATTGGATTTTTATCCAAGCCCAAACCAATTTTAATTTTTCCCAAGATTAAAATTCATAAAACCTTAAACTAAACCCAAATCTAATTAATTTATTCTGGCATAAAATTAAGACCAAACTAAATAAAAAAAATATTTCTTCCCTTAAGCTTTCTTTTCCTTTATACCTAATACGTCTATAACACCGAAAGTCAATTCCAGAGAAATTTCTAAACATCTACTGATTTTGTTTAATAAAAATCCTATAAAGTTGAAATGAAATCATATAATAATAAGCACAATTATCATAACCCGAAAATAAACTTAATTATGAAATTCCTTAAAATTACCATCATCAACCATAAACATAAAATTCTCTAATCAATAAAGAACTTGCAGAAATAATATCACAACCACATATACAATATTCATAAAATATAGATGAAAAATTAACCATATATGGCTTGAGAGACATCACAGAAAAACAAATTGCTAAAATGATCATCTCATAATATTTTGCTTTATATTTTTTTACCAATAATAATAATAATAATTTTTTAAATTTTTTTTATTCTAGCGTATGGTATATCTTTGTGCCTACATGCCTTCAAGATATTCATGTTGTATCTAAATGGTGACTCCTTTACTTGTTCATGGAAAGGTCATGGGTTCAAGTCTTAATAGTCACATAATAATATTTTTCAAGCAATGTTATAATAGCATATAACAAAAAGAGTTCAAATCTCCCCTTAATTATTTTTTAAATTAGAACTTATACACCAATGTTCAAATCTCAACCTCCTCCAATATCTCTTTTTAATTTCCAAATCTTTCAATTCTAATTCTCTTATTTAATTTACCAAATCAATGTGTCGGAGTTTAAAAAAAGGTTTGCAATTAAAATTTCCATCTTTCCTATTGTGACAAAAAAGCAAATAAATTCAAGCACTATTATTTGTAAAACTTTCAACTCTTGATTATTTTAAATAAAATAATTATTATGTGTGTATATATTATAATTTTAGATAAATTTATATTGTATATTTGAGTCATTTAATTACTCTTTAAAGAATATATTTCCTATATTATAATCTACTAATAACAAATCCATTGTATCTTCTAATGGATGAAAACGGACGACGATAAAATGATAGTTACTATTTTTTATCACTCGTCGTTGTTCGGGTCATCAAGAAAAAAAGCTTATCCACCTTTGTTGAGGTATTGTCACTAGTTTTCTATAACAATTCGCTTTTAAGTGTAACTTTCATATATCAAAATTAAATTTCTTTTATTTAGATCTCTTTTGGATTTTGAATAGAACACGTAGAAATGGATTGGTGTATTTTTAAAATATATACTTATTTTTATGTACTCCTTTAAAATTCAAATCTAATGATAAAATGAAAAGCAAATTTATTTACTTCTTGTTGTTAGATTTGAGTTAAGTCTCACCTGTTAAGATATCTTGGTTTAACAAGTTGTGAGTTGACTCAAATAATAGTGAGTTGATTGATCAAGTTAGATCGCCACGCCATGTCAATGATATTAATATTATTAAAAAACCATCTCAACCCAATAATTTAAGCTATTAGATAAGATCCCAAAATATAATTAATATTATTATTCTTTAACACATTTCCTTGAGTGAAAGCATTTTGAACTTAAAACTTGCACAAGATCATTGTACCTTGTGCTTGATTTTATCAAATAAATAAAGGTGATAAGATTCGAACCCGTGACCGTTTGGTCATCAAGACTCTGATACCATGTCAAATAACAATTTCAACCCAATAACTTAAACTATTAGATCAAGTACTAAGATATAATTAATATTATTATTCTCTAACAAATACATAAATATATTTTAAAACTTATTCGTAGCAAACTATTGATGATGTATGCAGAGGAGAAATGGGAGGCCATACCAACTAGTTGAATTTTTTCAATATTTTCTCTTAATTTAAACTGAATATGTAAAATTAAAATCTTTTGTGCCTATCTGTCGAAGTCAAATCTGATTTGATTTGTTCGGATGATCGAGTTTGATGATCTAATTAATTCCCTAACCCGCTTAACTTCAAATCCAATATAGATTAATTTTTAGATTATCAAGTGTTCGGGTCAATCCACTAGTGGTTTGACAACACTGTATTTACCAACCAAGCTAAAGTGTTAAACCCCTCTAAGGATAATTTTGTGATTCGAGAGTAACTTTTTGTAGTAAGCTGTAATTTACCCGGTTGGTGCTTATTTACGAGCCATTGCGGACAAAGTTTTCAACAGTGGTGAGGAAGCCTTGGTTGTAATTGGTCAGAATGGGCTAGCAAACAATGCAAGTAGTTTACGAGGATAGAGCAAGAAATTATCCAGAATCTTGTCGATATTATAATCCTGAAGAGAAATGTGGTTATACACTTGAAAAGACATTCGGGAAAAAAACAAGTAGCACTTGTCTTGAATGGGTTTCTTGCCTCTACTAATGACTTTTAAAGAGTGGTCGGCAGTCTGAATAAGATTATTTTTTAAAGTAATTTTTATTTAAAAATATATTAAAATAATACTTTTTTTATTTTTTTAAATTTATTTTTATCATTTACACATTAAAATATTTAAAAATACTAAAAAATAATTTTAAATAAAAAAATATTTTAAATTTTAACAAAAGACATGTTTAAACTAGATGCCAAACAACCCCTTAAATTGGCAAACCAAGTCAGCAATCACTAATGACAAATATCTTTATAATCTCTCTTCTATGCTAAGAACAAGAATAACAATATCCGAACTAAGAAGTTTGAGAATTATGTATTTTGGATATTGAATTCTAAAGACTTGAATCAGTAATATATACAAGAGTATGTGCTACTACAAATCTGCTATTCAAGAAAAGTAGATCATACAATAAAAGCTGATTATATTTATATCCTATGATCTCGTTCAATCAATCAGAGAGATATGATTTCCTTCTTCATTTACTATCTTGTAACATATTTGCTTTCCTTTAACACTCCTCCTCAAGTTGGAGCATGTATATCAATAGTGCCTAACTTGCTCAGATGTGTATAGAAAATAGGTGCACGCAGTGGCTTAGTAAATAAGTATGTTACTTGCTCTCCTGTTCTAACATATGAAGTTTTGATCTCTCTCATTTGAATTCTTTCACGGACAGTGTGAATCAATTTCAATATGTTTTGTACGTTCATGATACACGGGATTTGCGGCTATATGCAAAGCAACTTGATTATCACAAAATAATCCTGCCGGCTGGAGATGTTCAACACATAAATCTCTTAATAAAAATCATAGCCAACTCAATTCACAAGTGGCTGCAGCCATAGACCGATATTCTGCCTTTGCGGATGACCAGGCAACTGTAATTTGCTTCTTGTTTTTCCATGACACCAATGATTTTCCAAGAAAGATATAATAACCAGTTACTGAGCGACGTGTTGTGGGGCATCGCGCCCAATCTGCATCACAGTAACTAATCAAATGGAGCTCATTATGGGAAGGAAACATTAAACCTTGTCCAGGAGCCCTTTTGAGATATCGAAGAAGTCGATATGCTGCATCAAGATGGTGTCGCTGTGGATCTTGCATGAACTGGCTTAATGTGTTGACAGTGTATGCAATTTCTGGTCTTGTGATGGTCAAGTAAATTAATTTTCCAACTAGGCGTCTATATCTTGCTGGCTCATGTAGTGGGCTGCTACCTGCAGGTGTTAATACCAAATCTGCCTCCATTGGTATCTTTGTAGATTTAGCATCAAGTAAGCCAGCCTCCTCTAATATTTCCAGTGTATATTTTCGTTGGCAAATGGTGATTCCTGCTTGTGACCGTGCGACTTCAACTCCAAGGAAATATTTCAAGGGTCCGAGATCTTTAATTCGAAATTTGCTACTAAGAAAACCTTTCAAGTTCTTAATTTCTGCTTAATTGTTGCCTGTGATCACCATGTAACAGAACAATAGTGAGTGAAGTCCCCTTAACTTGAGTGAATAAAGAGTAGTTTGCCTTGGATTGGCAGAAACCGATGGTCTGTATTGTTGAAGAGAATTCTCTAAACCAGCTTCCGGATGCCTGCTTAAGCCCATATAAAGATTTGTGGAGTCGACAAACAATGTTCTCCCCCTGTCGATGACAACCTGGAGGAGGCAACATGTAAACTTCCTCTTGGAGTTTGCCTTGAAGAAAATCATTTTGAACATCCATTTGGTGTAAAGACCAGTTGCGAACAGCAACCACAGCTAAGAGGCAACGAACAGTAAGGAGTTTGGCTACTGGGGCGAAGGTCTCTTTGTAGTCAATGTCTTCGCGTTGGGTGAAACCCTTTGCAACAAGGCGAGCTTTGTGGCGTTCAAGGGTCCCATCAGATCGATACTTAAGTTTGAACACCCATTGGCAACCGATAGGTCGGTGTCCATGCGGGGGAGGAACAAAACTCCAGGTATTGTTGTCTGAGAGAGCTTGGAGTTCGATTTGCATAGCAGTGATCCAATGGGGATTTTGACAGGCCTGTTCATAAGTAGTAGGTTCTACCAAGTGGGAGATATGAGCAAGAAAACATTGGTATTGAGGGGACAAGTGTGAATAGGAAACATACCGATGGAGTGGATGTCGTGTGCTGAACATGGACTGCGAGGATGTTGCCTTGGACATAAGCAAAGTTGAGTGATGAGCCACATAATCTTTGAAATGAGCTGGTGGTTTGGAAGAATGGGTGGATTGGCGTAGTGTAACTTGGTGAGGGGATCTGTCAAGAAGAGCAGGTTCTGGTGAAGGTGCGGTGATGGTAGAAGGTAAGGTAGTTTCGGGCGTGTTGTCAGTTATGGTAGTGTCGGGGGTGGCTGTCGTGAGTGGAAGAGAAATGGGATCAGAGGGATCGGTGTTGTGTGGGGAGGGAAAGTATGTGAGAAAAGGATCCAGAGTGGGAGTGGGTGATGGAGAAACAAGTGGCAGGGCAGGTTGGGTGGCATGTCTGGGGGAGGTGTAGGGAAAAATATGCTCATGAAAAATGACATCTCGTGAGGTGAAAAATTCATGTGTGGTGAGATCATATAACTTATAACCCTTTTGGCCAATGGGATAACCAAGAAAAACACAATGACGTGCACGCACATCAAACTTAGTGACAGGTGTGAGGTTGGTAACATAACTAAGACATCCAAAAACACATAAGTGTGTATAGATTGGCAGTGTGTTGTGCAAAAAGCTCGTATGGTGATTTATGAGAGAGTAATGGTGTGGGAAGATGATTTATGAGGTAACAGACAGTTTGGATACTTTCTCCCCAAAACTTTAAAGGTAAATTGGCCTGAAATTGAATAGCACGACCAATGTTTAAAAGATGCCTATATTTATGTTCCACAACCCCATTTTGTTGTGGTGTGTAAGGACAAGAATGTTGAAAAGAAGTCCCACACGAGTCTAAATAAGAATGTATAGAAAGAAATTCACTACCATTATCTGCACGAAGGATCTTAATGTCTTTTTGAAATTGTGTTTTGACCCAAGAGAAAAAGGATTTCAAAATTGATTGCGTGTCAGATTTGAATTTCATAAAATGCACCCAAGTAAAACGAGTATAATCGTCTACAATAGTAAGAAAGTATTGTGCCCCAAAATGTGTTGGATGTCTGTGAGGTCCCCAAATATCACAATGGATTAAATCAAAAGGTGCAGACGTTTTTATTTCACTACGACCAAAAGGTAAACGAGTTTGATTTGCCAAAGAACAAATATCACAAATATGTGTGGAATCAAAAATGATTTCAGTATTATTTTTTGCTAATGAAAGTAAAGGTGCAGATGACGGGTGCCCTAGACGTCGATGCCATAAGTTATTGGTATGGTGAATGTGGTTGGCGAGATGGGGGTTTTGTCCTGGTGTAAGGTAGTAGAGGCCATCAAAATGCTTGCCCAAGCCAATCATCCTCTTCGTGTCTATGTCCTACACAATACAAAAATCCGGATAAAATGTTACCATACAATGCAAAGCTCTTGTTAATTTACTGACAGACAATAAATTGACATGAAATGTTGGTACATAGAGAACTTTATCAAGAGATAACTCATGTGATAATTTGATAGAACCAATGTTTGTTATTTTCGTCTGTCCCCCATTTGGTAAACCAACAAATACATGTTGAGCATTAACAATGTTATGCGTTGGTGATGAATGCGATATATGATCAGTTGCTCCACTGTCAATAATCCAATAGAGAGTTAAAGGAGAACCTGTTTGTGCTATATTGCATTTTTGCGAGATACCTGTTGCATTTATAGATGGTTGTCCATTACCACTACAGAGCATGGCTATAATCTGATTATACTCCTTGGTAGTGAATGTAGGACCATCTGTAACTGGAGTGTTGTGCTTGGAATTTGTGGTAGTGTGAACAACCCTTGTAGCAGAGTGAACAACCTCAGTATTATTGGCCATTGATCTCTTATTTCTCAGCTTCACATTCTTGCCATGCCATCGGTGTCCTTCTGGAAACCCAATAATATAATAACAATGGTCTACCAAATGTCCATCTCCATCACAGTAGTTGCATTTAAGTGGTTTACGTGAAGATGTGTTGGTGCTCTGTTTATTAAATGACTGGAATGTTGGGTTTCGCCTTACCTGCATTGCATGAGAATTCATCCCTATATCAGGGAGTGGATTCATCTGTCGTTCATGTTGGAAAATAAGACCATAAACTCGTCGTGTGTCAGGGAGTGGATTCATCATCAAGATCGACCCTCGTATTGTGGAGAAAGATTCATTCAATCCCATTAGGAATTGCATAACTCTTTCTTTCTCTTCCCGTTCAGCGAGTCCCTTTAAACCTGCAGAAGTGCAAACAAGTGGATCATGGCAGGATGCTAACTCATCCCATAAAGCTTTCATCTTGGTATAATAAGAGGAAACCGAGAGTTTCCCTTGATGATTTTCAATAATTTCTTGTCGAATCTAATAGATTCTTGAGTCATTGTTCTGTGAAAACCTTTCTTTGAGATCGTTCCAAATTGCAGCAGCAGATTCTGTGTACATGATGCTGTTGGAAATGTCTAGGTGGACAGAGTTCACGATCCACAGTGTTACCATATCATTGCATCTTTTCTAAGATGCATAGTTTTTATTCAGGGGTGACGGAGCTGTAATGGTTCCATCAATGAACCATGTTTTGTTCTTTGCGCTGAGACTTATGCACATGGCACGACTCCATTGCCCATAATTGTTTCCATCAAGTGGCTTGGAAGCAAGAATAATTCCAGTATGGTCTGTATGGTGTATTGCATACGAATCTGAGAACTCTATAGAATGCTTGTCTGTCTTCGTCCTTGCTTCTGTCATGGTGTTTGTGAGAGATTTGTAATTTACTATGAGGGGGCTGTGTATTTGAGGCTGTGTTTGTTATGGTGGCGGAAGTGTGATAGGTTACCAAAGGCAATGCTCTGATACTATAAGAAGTTTGAGAATTATGTATTTTGTATATTGAATTCTGAAGACTTGAATCAGTAATATATATAAGAGTATGTGCTACTACAAATCTGTTATTCAAGGAAAGTAAATCATATAATAAAAACTGATTATATTTATATCCTATGATCTCGTTCAATCAATCAGAGAGATATGATTTCCTTCTTCATTTACTATCTTGTAACATATTTGCTTTCCTTTAACACGAACTTCAATTCCAAATCTTAAGCTTTCGGAACGTGCACAATCATAGTTATTTTCATAAAGAAAAAAAAAAGTTTTGATTTTGATATAGATATTATATAAGGGTTTTTAAATAAAAAATTGATGTGATATAAGTATAATATTTTCTATAAAAAATATATATGATAACTTATATATCTTTTTATTTTTTGTAAAAAAAAGAATTCAATCCCAAATCTTAAATTATTTAGGAATTGTTGTATGAATCCTTTGTGTTGAACAACACATAAATATGATATAGTTTTTTATTTTATATTTTTCAATTGATTACTGGATTTAAAAATATATATACTTTAATAACTACTTGCAGAAGAGAATAATAGAAAGTTCAAACTTAAAACACGTAGCTTTTGTTCCTGCAAAGGATAATTTGCTATTTAGAGGCTTGTATTTTTCCATCATGCCGAGGGTGTTTTTTTTACGTTATTATAATAAAAAAATTAATAAAATATTATGATTCAAAAAATATTTAGAAAAATAATATAATTTGACGAGTTACAAGTTTTATCTACGACTCACATGTTGCAAGTCTTATATGCAACTCGCGAGTTATATGAGAGACATGCAATTCTTGCAAAAAGATAGTTATGACAGTTTTTTTCAGACTCTCAACTTCCTATATTAAAAAAAACAACATAACATATACATCACAGTTTAGAAACACAAATCTCAATTTATCTCCCCAGCAAAATTAAAAAATCAACACATATCACAATTCATCAAATATATAACAATTCACAACTCATTATCAAACACAATAAAAATTAACATAATATTTTATTAAATTTAAACTAAATCTATAATTCTTAAAACATTAAAGCATGCAATATAAGTACGTCTAAAAATCACCTTAGCTCATAGACGAGCTTAGAGTGCTCGTGGATGGGCTTGCACCACCCCAAATCATCCAACTCGAGGACAAGCTTGTAACGCCCGTGTAAGGATCAACACCAAAATCAACCCAGCTCATGGAAGGACATGCCTCCCTAACTGCATGTCTCGAATCATGATAAGTGATCTCATCTTCCTACTTTGAGATGTTTAGCTTCCCCAACCTCCTTAAATCTAGCATGGCACAAGTTGAACAAATTGTTAGCCAAGGCATATGTCATCCCATCGACACCTTTGTGAATAATGGATGTTGTTATCCAAGCCTCTTATAATAAGAAATGAATCTAATTAATAAAAAAAACTAATTAGCACTCATGATCTATAATAAAAATAACCATCATTTATAAAAGTTTTATATTTAAAAAAAATTATATCAATCGATTTTGCTCTAGATATTGGAGCACATAATACATCGAAATATGTAGATATTTTGGAAAACATAACCATATAGATGCAGTAAACTAATGTGTTATTGGCAAATACCATCTTATATAGGTATTTAGATCAATTATTAATTGTCGTTCCATATATAGCCAACCTTTCTTAGCATTTTAAAAATCTAGGGAAGTTGCATGATAATCTACAAATTCCTTTCCAACATACCCTTTTCTATAAATGTTTTCCTTTGTTGATATTTGGTTTCTTTAATTATCATCTAAACCAGATGGACTAATTGCATGTAATGCCTGTGTGGTTCTTTAAGTGTTACTTGGCACTTAAGTGAACTCTATATTAAAGAAGTTTCCTCGATCATGTCTATTATTCAATTAAAGCTCTAAAATATTCATTTCATTAATGTTGGTAAACTTAAACATTGAATTTACACTCACGTTATTACATATGGGTACATCGATATAATAAATTGGACTAATTCGTATTCGTATTATCTTTCAAGTAATTTCAACTTTAACTTTAAACATATTCCAACCAAGTTAATCACATAATATTTTAAATAGCTCATTAAAAGACATTTATAATATAGTAGTTATGAACTCATTATATCATTACATAACATTTTAAATAGCTAATTTTTATCCAATTACATATTTCTTGAGGTTTTTTTAAAGGTTATAATGATTTTTTTTTGTTCAATATTGTTGTTGTTTTTCTATCATCTAATTAAAATAAAATTAATTTGTTAAATCCGGTAGAACTATAACTCAAATTATTTATATATTTTTATTTATTTAAAACATGTTTGCAGTGCTTATACACCACAGAAAAAAAAAATACAGAACCACAGTGCAACGAAGGCCCATATCTAGTTGTTACTGAATGTTGTTTCTTTTTTATCTGAGGGAAGAAGTGAAAGGGTACAAAAATTAAAACCCGCTAAATCTGTGGGTCCGACCCGGCATGTGGAGCTTGTGTCCATGTCAATTGAATTGGAAGGATTGACTTCGATGCGATTTGGTTCCTTACCAGCTAAGAAAAAAATAAAATAAATAGAGGTAGTAAGTATTATTTCATAGATAATCAATCAATCATCATTAATTTCCACTCTCTCAAAAACAATCAATCATGGAGGAACCTCTGTTTTCAGGTACAAATTAATTCCATCGTTCTCTTTTGTTTATGAACTTCTATCATTTCAATATTATAATTTACATAAGATTTCTGTTGTGTGTGTTGAAGAAAACAGGAGTGAGTTGGGAGAAAGCGAGAAATGGAGCTCCTATCAGTTCGTTGGAGGAACCGGTTCGGTATTACCCACCGCTTCAGTCAGCGTCGATGAAATCCGGTCAGCTGCTGCCTCTTCCGATTATTACCCGCCCTCCATTCATGCCGCCTTGCTCACCTCGCCTGAACCCAATCCCAACGGTATATATATATACATATATTTTCAGTGTATGGAAATTACATCACTAGTTTCAATTTCCCTTTTCTATCTTAGCCTAAGGTTTTATGCAGTGAATTCAATCGTGCAGTCAATTGTTGTGACTATTTATTTATTTATGAATTGCATCACTTGATATCTGTCTTTTGGAAGTTAAATGCATCCATCATTATTTCGATCATGAACGGGAATATTCCTTCTTTCCTGGGCAGAGCAAGAAGCCATTGTTTATCAGGGAGGATATGTGGGAGGTGACTACGGTGGATCTACCAATGAATTTCAGAGGTATAACAAAACCTTTTTACCCGATTTGATATGATGGATTTTATTGGGACTCATTATATGTATGGCTTGCTCGCTTGATTCATTACTGGTTTGGGTTTTGCATTATTAAGCTTGTAATCCTCTCTCTATCCCCGTTATTTTCCCTTTTCACTTCAAGGATTTTACGCTTTCTTCTTATAGCCTCGTTTTGTATTATGAAAATACTAGCAAGATACGACGCAGAGAGTAAGTTTGCACGATACTGAAGAGTTCAAGAAGTTCTTATTTGTCTTGTTATATGTCATGCAGTATTAATTAACTTTGTGCCAATCCATTCATCATTATAACCTTAGATTATGCGAAGATCTAAAGGGAAGTAAGAGTCAAAATAAGACTGTTAGACATCATGTTTACCTTGGTTATTTAATTTCACTGTTGATTTAATCTTATTTTTACAGGCAAATATTGGATGAGGTTGAGATTCGAGAGTTGCTCATTGATCATGTTGGCCATCGTTGCTGTTGGGGAAGTCGTCCTGCTCGGACCTGGAAGATTCATGCCGTGGAAGACTGCAATGTCTATATAGGATCTCTAGAAACTTTCATAGAGGAGAGGGAAATTATTAGAGAAACAGAGCCATATCACGGTGGGAATATTGTTGGAAAGGATACTGCACCTGAACTTGGCGTCTGGGAATTGGATCTAAGATCTCAGTTCCCTGTGCTCTTTATACCTCATAAAGAAACAAGGACCAAAGTTCCTAATTCTGAAATTGTTGAGAAATGCACAGGTATGCACGTTAGTATGTTGGAATAAAGGACTCTTTTGAGTTTATACTATAAAATTCTTGATTCAGTCTGCTCGAAATTATATTTACCTAGGTTATTTACTTTCCCTGCTTTCCTGTACCTCTTTTAGTCTTATTTTTGTGTTTTCCAATTGGACAATCTTCTATCCATGCGGTGCAAGAGGCATCTGGTGCCCGTATTTTAAAATTTCAGTTATTACTGCTTACTTCTTACACAGCTTTACTAAACATTTGCAGATTGTGCTGGGAAGGGAGATATTGTATGTACTACATGCAATGCCAACCAAGAGCCTGGAATTAATAAGGAGAATCAGATGTTTGATTGCCCAACCTGCTATGGAAGGGGTTTGATTGCTCATAGAGATGGGTCTGACACAATGTAAGCTGTTTTCCCCCCTTCCCTATCAGGTTATGTTGCATCGATAAACCAATCTATGACTTGTGATCAAACTTCTAAAGTTCTTGTTGCACATTACATTGTACAATTAACTAGCGTAGAAATTGTCAGTTTGTTGTCCGAGTAATATCCAGTCTGATGAACTCAACTGTTGGTGCTGGAACTAATAGCTACTAACTATATATTTTGTAATGATGTCATGTTTAACAAGGTTGTTGGCTTGCTCTTACTAATTTTCCTCTATAGATGCACAAAGTGTTCTGGAAAAGGGAAAATCCCCTGTGCAACATGTGGATCTCGTGGGCTGATAAAATGCAAGAAATGCATTGGAAGTGGCGCTCTTTTGTCATGCAATGTTGCCATTGTTAGATGGTACGTATATGAGTTTCTGCTGATACTCTCACTACCTGTAAAACTTTGATGTTGATGGAATTTCTTTACTGTCTGAACTTTCTCGTCTTTGTTTAAAGAGGAGGCCAGCGTCTTCATTTTTAGTCACTGTTTTATGTTTCATCTACCTACAGTGTATGTTAAAAAAATAAAATCTTCAACCATGCCAATGGAACAACAATCACATTTCTATTTCAAGGATAAATAATTGTTGAAGTTATGAATTGAAAATACAACTATTATCATCATATCTCATGCCATAAATTCATCTCTGCTGACGTGGTTCCTCAAAACTAAAAATATCTTGAAGCTAAATCGTTTGAAATGTTTTGTGTCATCAGGATTCTGTGACTAGTAACCCTTTTAGATACTGCAGTGACATACTTTACTTGCTGTAACCTTACAATTGCTTATGCTACAGAATGTATGAAGTTTCCTTGGGTGGCATGAGATATTTTCAAGGTTTTGTTACTATGGCATGTATATAACTAGCTTCCAAGTATGCATCTATATCTTTTTTCATCAGCTTAGAATGGTTTGTGCTTATAATGGTGCAAACCTTGCTATCAACAGGAAGACCCTTTCAACTCGCAAAGTTAGCGCAACAAGTGGGGCAGCATCAGTTCCAGATGAAGTTTTTCATAAAGCCAAGGGTGTCCAATTATGCAACACTCAAGCACATCAATGCAGCCCGGCATTTTTCGCTGACTCATTCTTTCTCAATAAGTTTTCATCCGAAGTTATTGCTGAGAGAGCTTCTGTACCTCCCACTGCGAGGGTCATATGTGAGAGGCATGCCATATCTGTTGTGCCAGTGACACGCGTCACCATGACTCATCGTGACCGTTCATTCAGTTTTTACATTATTGGTTTTAGCAGGGAGGTATACTTGAAGGACTACTATCCTTCTAGGTTTTGTTGGGGGTTATGCCCTTGCTTGGAGTGGTTAAAGTTGTAATTAGGCGTATCTCTTAAATTAGAGAATTTGGGATCTCTGATTTACTATGCTTCCTGTGTTTGTGAGCTTGTTTTCTTTTATGGGTGAGAATAACTAGCGGCCATCCTATCCTGAAGAGATTTTTTTTATCTCAGTATTTTGTTGTATATTTTATGTTCCCCGTTACTGAAATGAGATATACAGATCGTGTAACATATAAACTCCTTTCTATTTTGAAATTATCTATGTTGATCCTTCCTTGTTTTAAGGATCTTGCAGCGTATAAACTTCTTTTTTACCTGGTATAATTTAAATTTTCAAATTTAGAATTCTCTCTATTTAAAACTCCTTTTAAGTTATTTTTTATCACCATATCTCTCTTAATTTCTTACTGCTTCAAACTCTTCTTCTTAGACCTCTCAATGCCTGGAAAAACCACCAAAACTTAAATAAACCCTAGGCACGATATTATGGATGAAGTTTCAGCATTTCTCTTCCCTCGAATGGTCAACATCCTAGATATCCCCCAAGCTTCTGACCTTTCTTCTTGCGAGAAATTCTTCTATCTTGACTTAACCCAACTTTGGATCGAGTTCTGTTGTTTTAGCCCACTTTTCATCTAGATGCCAACCTTTAACCATATTTTTGGTCCTGTAGTTCATCAAAATCCTGATTTTCCTGAAATCCCACATGTAAGCAAGGATGTGGCCATTAAAATTCGTAATCGTGTTATCCCTTTTTTCTGTTTCATCCTGAAAAATCTTTTAAAGTTAGTTGGGAAATATACCTTAATCATACTCTTTTTTAAAATAAAACTCGTTAATATAAAAAAATAACTTTATGGGCCGAACTATACATGCTTAGTTACAAAGATGATTATTTAATTAGCTACAAGGATATTACCTGCAATGGCCGAGTCTGAAGGATGTTCTGCACAAACTAATTTCATTAAATCAACTATACAGCAATTCATGAATCAGTCCCTAACTTTTAAATTTTGCTAGTTTCTCTCCTGCCTTTCTTTGATTTAGCAAATCCATCCCTCCTAATAATTTTCTTTGACTTATACCGTCAAAAACCATGCAAGGTTTACCGCTCTCCTTACAGAAAATAACACAATAGGAGACCAAAAAACCGAAAGAAAAATGAGGGAGAAACTAACAAAAATTTGAAGGTTGATGAACAATACGTTAATTGGTAGTATAGGTTAAGCATTGATTCGTGGTTCCACTTATCATCAGGAAGCCTTTTTTCATGTGGGCTTGCGGCTGTCAAGATTAAAGGAGTATCTAATATTCAAATAAATCACGCGCGAGTACGTAAACATTGTTTATTATTATAAACCAAAAAAAAAAAACATACTATATATATTGAAATAAATCAAGCACATTAATCTTGTACCATAAAATTCTTTTACAGAACCGATTATTACTGCAATATAATTCAATTATATAGTTTAATTTAAATTTAATTGATAAATAAATCAAATTCAAATATTTATAAAAGATAAAACTTAATTATTTTTGTTTTTTATATTACTTTCATTTCCAAAAAAAAAAAAGGGTAAATGAATAGGTTTTTCATTATCTTTGCAAAATGATAATAGTTGTTACGTGTTGTGTTGATACTGCTCAGTTGCTCATTATCAATTGTAATTATCCAACATGAACAAATTTGGTATGTTTTTTTTTTTGTTTAATGTTGATTATCAGATTAACTTGTATGTATCTTGATTAATCTTATATGTTTTAAAATTAATAATTATATAAATTTTTAATAATTTTAAGATACGTAAAACTAATAATTTTTAAAACTACACGAATAAGAGATTTCGTACGTTTAATATATTGAAAAGAGACTGCATCCAGCAATAACTCAAACTATCTTTTTTATTTTAATTTTTTTTTGTTCAAGTCGAGTTGGATTGGAATCCTCAACAAATCCCAGTTTGTACTTTCTAGTGACAAATAACCAACACGCGGCCGTATGGAGCACCAAAAGACAGAACATGCAAGCTTGTAAAATTCTGCGGTTGATTTTCATTTTGGCGGTCAGTCAGTTGGCACCGGTCAATACGCGAGTTTTTTTTACTGATATAACGCACATGTTAAAGAAAGTACGGGAAATATCACAGTTTTATCATAATCGAATATCGGTTCACAGCCAAATATTGATTGTTTTAAAATTTATATCTAGTTTAAATTAATAAACTTTTACAAAATTTAATCTAAAATTTTATAAAAATTCAATACTCATGAGATAAAATTTAAGATTTAATAATTAAAATAAAATAAAATAATATGCAGGAAGAGAAAAGGAGTAAAGAAACAAATAAAATAAAATAAAATAAATAATGGAGATTACATTATAGTTTTATTTTTAAAATATTAGTATTGCTAAAAAAACCCTAATGAAACGATTTAATTATATTTTAAAAAAGACAGTCAAATAAGATTATAATTAGTTAGACCCTAATGAAACGATTCAATTATATTTTAAAAAAGACAGTCAAATAAGATTATAATTAGTTAGAGGTTAATTAATGATTAATTATGATATTATTTGGTGTTATTTCAAGTGTAATTAAAATTATTTCATTAAGGTTTTGAAAACAAAACCTTAGCATGTTCTTCTGATCTATTATTTATTTGTTTATTTATTCTTTCACGTTACATTATTTTATTTTTATTTTTTTCTTGATTATTATATCTTGAATTTTATTTATAGGCTATTAAATTTTTATTAAATTTTAGATTAGTTTTTATTTAAATCAATTAATTTATATAAAAATATATTTTAATTTTAATTAAATAACTGCTATTGAAAATAGTGGATATATCCATAACTGTATACAAAACGAATCTACATAGATACTGTCGTGTTTAAACTGCGTCATCTTTCTGATACTTTCCTAACCTACGTTAATATTTACCAAAAAGTGTAATTTTCAAAAAACAATCTGTTTCACGTGGGTTCCATGATTAAAACCCGTGATGGACCCACGACGGTGACCCATCAACGAAGTCCCATCGCTTTAACAAATAAGGATGAAATCCATCCAACGGATATAAAGTGCCGGAGGATACATAATATATTTATTAATTGAGTGCTTACCCCAAGGGAGGGGGGGTAGGCAGAATGGCGCCACGTGTCAGTATAAGATTCCGTGAAATGTCAAAGGAAAATACGCTGCTCCGCGTATAAGCAAAAGGTACAAGGGAAAAACTGAGTCAGAGAGAAAGGGAGGACAAATCTGGAGGAACGTTCAAATGTATCACCGTTTTGCCCGTAAGAGAATTCTCGTCCCAAAGAGGAGAAAAGGTCCCTTTTGAAATGTCCTAACTGCCCCTTTTCCCTTTTCCTTTTCGAGTACAATTACCGTTTTCAGTTACTATTCCTTGAGATTTTTAATTTCTTATTACTTCATTCATGTGGGTTTCTAATGGTTTCATTAAAGCTAGGTGACCGGTAAAAGGTCATTCTAATATACCGTTGTAAAATTAGTAATTTTAT
Source organism: Populus nigra (assembly GCF_951802175.1). Lineage (NCBI taxonomy): Eukaryota > Viridiplantae > Streptophyta > Magnoliopsida > Malpighiales > Salicaceae > Populus > Populus nigra. Next base: position 19,772,050 of record NC_084854.1, read on the forward strand.
AATAAAAAAATATAACAATATTTTAGAAAATAGATTCTTAAAATTAAAATATATATTTTAAAAATATTAAAAATAAAAAAATTATAAATCCTTGACTTAAAGGATTTATGGTATATTTATAACTCATAAATATTATTCTTTTATGGAGAGAGAAGAGGCTGAAGTATAATTTTATTTTGTGATATTGTGAGTTATATTTTACTTGAAGTAATACATATTGGATCGATATAAAATATTAAGGAATCCATATGGGATTCCAAAAAAACATCTGACAGGTGTTGAGTTTAGGTTTATTAGAGATGAAAAATGAGTTCAAACGCATTACCTAGACCCAAACATATTTGAGCCTATACTCCTTGAATCACAACTATATATTGGGCTTTGGCTTTGTAGCTCGAGCACAGTGGATGTTTTTAAAATCTATTTTGATGGAGTTTTTTTAATTTATTTTGGAGTTTTTCTAGTTCTATTTTATTGTTAGGCTTTTGTTTAATTTAATCGGAAGAGGTCAACCAGATGGTTAATAAGATTTTATTTCTTCATAAAATGGTTAATGAAAATTTCTTCTTAAATTTTTTGTTTTAAACATTAAAATTAATATACAAGAGAATTTATTAAATTTTTATGAATGTTACATTTTATTAAATTTATTAAATTTTTATGATGTGGGGGTGTGCTTTTAAAATTATTAAAGATAAAATTAAAAAAAAAACAAAATGTATTTTTTCAATCAACACAATACTTTGTGTTGTTTCCCCTTCTCAATTAGTTGTTGTTAATAAGCATAAGATAATTTATTGTGTGTGTAATCCATTTCCTATTTGGTTACTAATAGTAAGTAAATTGATCAGTGCAGTTACTTGAAGACAATGACTCCATTGTCTAAATCTTCATATAAATTGCAATAAATATCCAACTTGAAGTAAATTTCATCTCTTAATTAGTTAATTAATGCATTATTAGATTAATGGTACGTTCCAGTAATTTATCGCAGGAACGCAAGAGTCAAGTTTCCTATTTGACTCATTTTTCTTCTTTATTTTCTCGAGAGTCAAGAGCATGGATACTTTTGGAAATCCCTGAGCAATTTTGTTACTAAATCAACTCAAGTGACCTGCTGGAATCAACGGCTCAAATTGCTTTCTAATTAAATCCTTATATAAATTGCATATATAGGCATCGAAAAAAAGAATAAATCTCAAGTAAATATCTCTTTAGTGCGTTCATGCATTATTAGAATTAACGGCAATTAAATGCATGGAAGAATCGGAACATGTTACTTTCGAAATACATAAAAAAAATAAAAAAAATTGAAAAGTCATGATCACTTAACCATAACAACATGATAACAATATACCATAATTAATCCCATGAGGATTTAAACTAATTACGAGAAGATATTTATGCTGGTCAGGCTGGCTGGCTATGTATGGAGCTTACCAAAGAAGAAGAAAATCCAAGAGGTCGATTTGGTAACTTACTATGAGTGAAAAAAAAAGAAAGAGACCAATATGTATTTGTGAAGGAGTCAGACAGTGTCCGAGAGGGAGAGGGAGAGGGAGAGGGAGAGGGCAAATAAAACACCAAAAAACCAGAAAAACGAAAGCGCACGCACCTCTGCTGTCCCTTACATTACGGACTTCCTTCCCTAACTTCCTTCCCTCCCTCCCATCCCAACTACAAATCACACGAACCAACAAAACGCAACTCTCCCTTCTCTGCAACATATTTTCTTCCTGAATTAAGACCACAATGTCGTCTGGAGGTCCCACCGCTACGTCCTCCACCAATGCCAGCCCAAGGAGCCACCCTGGTCCCACCACCACCAGACGACGGGTTGATGCCATCGCCGCAGACAGAACCTCTAACTTCTCCGATTTCAACCACGATTTCTCTGACGAAGAAGACAGTCCTGGCGGCTCTTCCACTACTGGCGGGCCCCACCATTTTCATCATAACTACCATTGTCATAACCATAGCCACCGCCACCACCCCTTGATAAAGTATCTTCTGCTTCGCAGGAAGTTTTTCTTTTTTGTTCCGGAGTCGTGGCTGCTTGGGGTGGAGGATTTGACGGCTGCCATTTCACGTGGTTTGAGATCCGGCAAGAACATGGGTCGTAGGATTTTTGGTGTTTTAATGTTAATGGCGGTTTTGTCGGTTTTTCTGAAGGTCTCGTTTTGGAGTCAAACGGAGAGAAATATTCATGAAAATAGTAATTTAGTTATTTTCAGACATTTTAAAGATGATTGGGCTAGGGCTCAACGTTCTATCATCGAACACCACCCTTCCATTTCCACTCCCCTTCTCCACAAGCTTCCTCCTGTAAGTGACGTGATATTTTTCTTTCCTTTTTCATCTCTTTCCGTTTATTTGGTTCAGGAGAAAGAAAAAAAAACTATAGCTTTTGCTTTTCTTTTTTATTTTTAATTTATTTTCTTACGGATAGAATTTGAATGTATTTCATGAATAATTAGTTGTGCCAAGTAATTTTTTTTTTTTTAATTTTTCTTTTAGGGGTTGAATACCCGCAAAAGAAAAAAAAAAAAAAAAAGGTGTTATGACTTGCAAGAAAATGGGTGGCAACCAATGTTCGGCTTGTACTTGTACTGTAGTGTTGAAATTGTATTTGATTAGCCATTGTTTTTTTAATTGTTTTTTTTATATAAATATATTAAAATAATATTTTTTATTTTTAAAATTTTATTTTTAACATAGCAAATCAAAACATCCAAAAATATAAAAATTTTAATTTTAAACAAAAAAAATTCAAAAAAAAAAACACTCTACATGTTTGCCTTTTGCATATAAAATGTATTTTTAAAAATATTTTAATTTTTTTCTTCAATTTTTTTAATAATTTTAAATTATTTTACGTGTAAAAACAAATTTAAAACTAAAAAAATATTATTTTAATATATTTTTAAATAAAAATAACTTTAACAAAAAAAAAAAAAAACATTCTAAACTATTTACAGAATGCATGTAAATGGGCTGCTTTGAAATGACTAGTCAGATTATAAGTTTTCTTCTTTGCTTTTAATTTTGTTGTTTCTCATGGCCACCCTGACATATGCATGATTATGAATTTTGGTTTGTAAGTTTTAATCCGGTTTGTAAGTTTTAATCCGTGAACAAACATTCTCATTTTTTTCCAATTAGCTTGAATTTGTGTGATTGTTGTTTGCAGATTCCAAAAATCTGGATGAAACCCAACAGCGACGACTTTTATCAGTGCATACCTCCGCCAAGAAATCAAATAAGTGTGTGTTTTGCTTCTGCCTTAAAAACTTGTTGGGCAGTACTTTGCAGTCGATGAATTCTAGCCTAATTTTTATGAGATTTTAAATTGATCTAGGAGCCAGGAAAACAAATGGTTACCTTCTTGTTCATGCGAATGGTGGATTGAATCAAATGAGAACAGGAGTAGGTTTCAGTATTGACACCCTCTAATTGAGTTTGCTATTTAGAGAAAGCTATCCCGATTGGCGCTGATTTTTTGTATTTTTTTTTTATGTGCAGATTTGTGATATGGTTGCAGCTGCTATGTTAATGAATGCAACTCTTGTTCTTCCTGCTCTTGATCGTGAATCATTTTGGACGGATCCAAGGTATCTTTCTAAGTAAATTCTAGCTGGTGTATGATAAATGTTCTGCTGGTTGTAAAGTTGAAAGTAAGCAATTTTGTAACTCCTTTCAGCACTTTTAAAGACATTTTTGACTGGAGGCACTTTATGGAAGCGTTAAAAGATGATATTGATGTAGTTGAGTATTTGCCATCCCAGTATGCAGCCAAGAAGCCCCATGAAAAGGCACCTGTCTCGTGGTCTAAGGTTTGAAAACTTCCCTGTAGTTTTATTTATTTATTTATTTGAGAGAAAAAAACCTCCTCTGTTACTGGAATTATTGCTTTGTTGGTTCATTTTCAGGCCAATTACTACAGAGTGGAGATGGCGACATTGTTAAAGAAGTACAAAGTTTTAAGGTTTACCCACAGTGATTCACGGCTGGCTAATAATGGCCTTGCAGCTCACATCCAGAGGCTAAGGTGCCGTGCCAATTACAAGGCTCTCCGGTATGCAAAGGAGATTGAGGATCTTGGAAAGAAATTGGTTGATAGACTAAGAAATAAAAGCGAGCCATATGTTGCTCTGCATTTAAGGTACTTATCTTCTGGTTTCGATTACCATTCTCTTAGCTGGAAAGATGTGCCATCTGATTTCGTGAGAAGAAAAATTAGCAAATTTACCAGAGCCAATGTTGACTAGCAGATATGAGAAAGACATGCTTGCCTTCACTGGCTGCAGCCACAACCTTACCGCAGAAGAGGCTGAAGAGCTCAGAGTTATGAGGTTCAAGACTCCGCATTGGAAGGAGAAGGAGATAGATAGTAAAACACGACGGCTCCAAGGGGGTTGTCCGATGACTCCCAGAGAAGCTGCTATATTTCTAAAGGCTATGGGCTACCCATCCTCTACAGCTATCTATATAGTTGCGGGGCCATCATACGGAAGCGGTAGCATGGCACCCTTCCTTGCAGAGTTCCCAAATGTTTTTTCTCATTTTAATCTAGCAACATCGGAAGAATTAGAACCTATCAAGCCATATCAAAATCGTCTCGCTGCCTTGGATTATATCGTGGCACTTGAAAGTGATGTCTTTATTTATACATATCATGGAAATATGGCCAAAGCTGTGCAGGGGCATAGGAGGTTTGAAGGATTTCGAAAGACTATAAATCCAGACAAGTAAGATAACAAATCTCACCCTTACTCCAATGTTGAATTTTCTTCTTTGTTGGAAATTGGACTTTCAAAATCAATCTAATGATAGAATGACATGTGATTTCAGACGAAATTTTGTCGTGCTGATTGATCAGTTGGATGACGGTGCATTATCCTGGGAAGAATTCTCTTTGCAGGTTCAGAGTTTACATTCAGACAGGATTGGAGCTCCATACCAGAGGCAGGCAGGCTCATCACCGAAGGAGGAAGAGAACTTTTATGCAAATCCTCTTCCTGGATGTGTATGCAACATTTCCCAGGAGATATTTGTGAGCCCGAAACTTGTCCAAACAGTAAAACCAAGTAATAGGGCTGCATTGAACAGATAGGGGCTAAGTTTGAATTTGAGCTTGTGCAGTAGACTATTTGATGCCCGTTGCTTGAAAGGTGGCGAGTCTGCGTTGAGCAGCTTTTGCCCAGACAGGGGGGGAGGGTAAGAGCTGCCAGTAGGGTCAAGAAGTCTTAAGGTTTCTCACGTGGCAGGAAAGATACAAGTTTCATCTCTTGTTTAGACAAGAGGATCTAACCAGAAATTTAGGGACGCAGGGAAAGTCAAAGCATAATTCCTAGGTGAATCATCTCAGTTACAGATTAGATTATTTGATTTATTGGTTATTATTCTTTATACAAAATTATTATATATAACCTTCGCTCGGCCATCAAATTAACTCTTTGATCAGCATGATCACAACAGTGCTGGTATATGTCTTCATTTTGCCAGTGCAGACACATTTACAACCCTCACTGAATCAACATAACTCCACATTCTTCACTCTGCAATTTATGATAAACGTCCTGCTCTGTCGAGCTAACATTACCAGAAGTCTCACAGCAAGAATTTGGCAGCTCAAAGCAACGGTGTCGTTCCTTGAAAATATGGAACCTGCATTAGAAATCACATATCCTGAACAGAACAACAACCTTTTGGAAATCCAAGATTCACATTCCATGCTAGCCCGCGAAGCAATAACAATCCCTTACTCTTGTCTACCGCGGCGTCTTTAATTTTTTTGACATAAAAAAATGCTAAGGCGATGCTGCCGATGAAAAAAAAAAGCAAAAAAAAATAATCAAAAACTGGAGTTGTGTTTTATTTAAGTTTAATATGTTTGATTAATTTAAATAACCAAAAAAAAACATAGCAACAATAAATAAATTTAAAAAAATAATAATAAAAGGATGCTATGGTAACACTACTATTTTAAAAAAAAAATATAAGATTTAAGTCATTAATTTGACAAGATTCAACCTTCAGCATTGAATTGTTGAGAATTAAGTATTTTTTTTATTATATGATTATCTCTATCCCATGACCAGATCAAGAGAGGTCGTGGTCTAGTGGATGAAGGGACTTGTTTCCTTTTTCTACACTCAGGTTCGATTCTCTCTATGCATGCATGTCACCCTCACGATGCTTTACATGTCCACTGAACTTATAGTATATTCAGTAGGCCTGAGGATTAGTTGTGGTGTGCGTAAACTGGCCCGGACACCTCGGGTTATAAAAAAAAAGGTATGAGATGTTAGCCTAGGTTGATATTAGTTTTTTTTTTAAAAAAAAAATTTACATTTGTTTTCTTTCTTGATTTCAGCCATCCCATGACCAGATCAAGGGCATAAGATGTTAGTCTTGGTTGACATTGGTCTTCTTCTTTAAAATTTTTTTACACCCATTTTCTTTTTTAATTTCAACCTTTGACATTGAGTTTATTAAATATCAAGTTTTTTTGTTTTTTTATGTTATTAATGAGAATGTCTCAATCTCATAATTCGAGTCACAAGTTTTTTATGTTAACTTGAATTGGGTCGAGGTTTTTATTTTTTATTTCATAATTTCTTTTTATTTTTATTTTTGTCTTTTAGCATAAGGTCTATAACTCAAGGCATATAATTTATTTTACTTTAAAATATTTTGGCATCGTTTTAAAATTATTTTTTTAAGTTTCAAAAGAAATTCGAAGCATCTATCTAGTGAATTATAACACTGTATTTTTCTCCCTTCTTTTAGTTATTTTTTTAATTGAGTGTTTTCGAATTAATACTATCGAATCTGTACAAGGGGTTCTTGATTTCCTCTGTTTATTTATTTGTTTATGAGAATTTTTAGTTATTTTTTTAATTGAGTGTTTTCGAATTAATACTATCGAATCTGTACAAGGGGTTCTTGATTTGCTCTGTTTATTTATTTGTTTATGAGAATTTTCTGGCTTGTATTGCTGTGATAGAAGGACTAATTGATTAATTATCTAAGTTTGGTGATGATTGCAAGTTTGCAACGTTAATATACTTCAGGGACTGGATTAGACGTTGAGTTCTCCCTGACCTCAGATGTTTTCTTCTGTTTTTTTACTTCAAAAAAAAAACGGAAAAGAGTCAAAAGAAAAGAATAAGGCCGTCTTTGAAAAATGACAGACGTCTTCAAACGCCCTCAAATTTAATAATACCTTGGATCAACAGCGTGGTGTACACGTGGCCTTCACAAATGACAGTACTCTTTTTTGTTTTTATTTTTTATTTTTTAAATTTCCTTTTAAGGAAAGACGTCTCCATAAAAGCTCGTGTATACTTACTTATACACACGTGTGTGTATTTTATTATTGAAAGTTATAAGCTCCGATTGGATTTCATGAGAAGGGAAAGAAAACAATTGCTGAGATTGATCACAAAAATCAAAGCAAAGAAAATGATTCTTAAAACAGTTTAGAAATCTTTTGATGTCATTAATTATTTTTGCTTTTAAATTAATGAAATTCATTTCATTATTTTCTTTGTTATGAAATCTTTTATTGAAAAAAAGAAAAATCAACAACCATTAACATGTTAAATTTTATGATTGATTGTTGGTGTTTTCTTTTTTTATGAGAAGGAAAAGGTCGTGGACGTCCTCATACGTCCCCGGGCGTTTTTCATCCATCTATGCTTCTGGAAAAGGTCTCCTAACACTTGGGGAGGGGGGGAGGTATAAATATAGACAGACAGACAGACGTCTTTGAAAAATGATAGACGTCTTCATACGTCCAAGGGCGTTTTTCATTTTTTACTCTATGCTTCTGGGAAAGGTCCTAACAATTGAGAGAGAGAGAGCGAGCGAGAGATGTATATAAATAGTGATAGGCAGATAGAAGGCAACTCAATTCCAAAAACAGCACCACCACCACCACAAAGAACGTTTCAAAGAAGAAGAGAACAGTAAAGGAAATGGCTGATCACCCTATGCCACATCTGGGATTTGAAATTGAAAGGTATGTTTGAAGCTCTTTGCTTTGGTTTACTCTCTAGCTATCTGTCAACATTTTAATTTTCTCTCTCTAAAGTTTAGGACCTTCATTTTAATTTTATTTTCTTATTGAAGACTTCACTCACTTTAATAGTATTTATCTTCTACCATATCCATATTGGTGCTCCAGTTTCATGAGAGAATTACCAAGTTCTGGCTCATGGCACTGCTTGCCATTTCCCCTGTTCAATTTCTGGGCAATAGGAAATCATTCTGTCCAAATTAAGGAGCAAATATCTAATACTATTTATTATCTACATAAATCGCTGTTCTAATACAATAAATACATAAAGATTACTAAAACAAAAACACTATTTTGGTATCCTAATTTCAATTTTGTTGTGATGGCAGCATCATCACGCAGCATGGCGTTTTTGCTTTCCTAGTCAACACACTAAATGGCCAGATCCAGGTGATGTACAAATCCATGACAGCATCTCCATTTGACACACACGAGGGGGTCATGCTCGCATTCTTTATTGCGTTCTTTATTTACGCCACCGCATCAGTGGCCGAGATCATGCTCCGAGCTCGTGAATCAATCTACCATCCTATTGTTAGCTATATCCGCTTGTTTGCTAGCGGCCTCGCCACGATTTTGCTTCTGGTGATTCTTGACCCCGTTTTGGGGTATATCATCTCTGTCATATGGGGTAGTTTATTTGCGAGAGTAGCGTATGAATCATGCAAGGAGTTGCAGGAGTTCCGAAGCCACACAGCTCAATTGGGACACAGCTTGTGGACCAAGCTTGTTGGAGTCTTGGGATACCACAATGAGGAAGAACCAGATCAAGCTATTCGCCCGGCCGTGTAACGCCCCATTTGGCACTTTGTTGTTCTTGCATTTCAAAATTCCTTAATTTATATTGTACATTGTAATCACGTCTTGATTATATGCGGAATGAAGAACAGAGTAGAGAAATATCCTCCTCTTTTTTTATTATTAGACTTGCAAATTTTAAGGAGATTGACTTTAATTCAGAGAGTTTTGCTTGTCAAATCAAAGGGTTCCTCAACCTTCACAAGTAATGGATGCTTTCAGGTACAGTTTTCAAAAAAACAGTTTATATGTATGTTTGGTTACTGAGAAAATGAAGCAGAGGAAAAATTCAATTTAACCGGTTTTGAGGAAGAACCAATCGGTTTGAAACAGATTTCAATTCGGTCCTGTTCACAATCTCAAGAAATCACAACTCCTCGTTCGGTTAGATTTTTTGGCCCAAACCAGACCGGACCTTTATACATTACCATTGTCCTACAAGGAGGTCCTGTCATTCTGGCTCTTTCGGTGGTTTTACATCATATATGAATATTAATTTGGTCAGATTTTGAATGGCGTGGACCTAAAAATCCCAGGAAAATTCCTCAAGAAAAAATGCAAGGCCCAGCAAGCTAATAAATCGAGACAACTGTTGAATCAAATTTTACCAAAATGAGAAAACAGACGGCAGTATAGCATGTAAATTTCAGACAAAATAACACAGTTTCAAAGTAACAACATTGATTCTGTGACAGCAAGCAATAGCAATTTATAAACTGAAATCAGGGGGGAAAAACATAGAGAAAACATTCCGAGTCACATGAACAGATCGTTTCCACAAAAGAATTATCGCCTGGTTGAGCGGATGGCAACAACTTTGCTCTACTCCAACATCAGATACCCACCCAATTTCACAGAATAAAAAAGACACTGTTACTGTAAAACCCAGAGTGAAAGTAGTCTTCGTATCTGTAGCAGCAAATGAAAAGAGAAAAGAAAGCAATATGATGGAAAAAGGATCCCAGAGTGTTATATACAGTTGGGATATCCAATATTTCCCATTCAGGAAGATATATAGTTTTTTCAAAGTAAAATCATTGATCCCCTAACAGATAGCGACAAGCTATCAAGGAACGCTCCAACCAGCAAAACAAGAAATCATGATGGTAAATGGATCTCAGCGTGTACAAAATTTATCTCCATTTCATTGTTAGATGCAGGAAGATAACGCAGTAAAATCAATAACATCATTGATCCACAATTAAAAATAAAATTAAAATCAAATAAGAAGAAAACAGAGAGAAAGAGCATCTCAGAGAAATCTGTCCCCATGATTTTCTTCACTGTAAAATCAAAGTGCAAGGATAACGATTTGGCTAACTCATCACTGATGCTCGTATAAATAAATTTGAACAATTGAAAGCACTCAACAAAAATCTTGTTGATTAGTCGCATACAAATATACAAGGTACCTTCTTCCAGTTCCACTGTTGTTAGAACAAAACCCTTTAATTTGTTAGCGAGGCAGGCCCGCTGCCGTGCTTTTAAAGGCGGCTAGGTTTAGGTTTTAAGCTAGAGTGTGTTTGGTATGAGAGTTAGTCTATCCCGTGCTCCAGCTGAGATCACCCCGCGCAAGCATGAATACATGCCAAAACTCCTGGGCGTTACCCCCTTCTTATATTATACGACGACCTCGGAGTTATTATTTATCAATGAGAGGAAATTGTTTGGCGGGACCCGCTAAAAACTTGAATACTTCGCAAGTGTTTTTTATACACACACACACATAACACTCCTGCATGTTGTTACTATGAATTTAAATAACTTTATTAAATGAAGTGCAAATTTGAATTTAAATAATCTTTTTTTTTTCTTTGAAAAATTTGGTTTTAGTTATTTGAATGGGTCAATATCTGATAATAACTGTTTGAGAATGTGGTTGTGGTTATTTTTTAAAGTAATTTTTACTTGAAAATATATTAAAATGATATTTTTTTAATTTTTAAAAATTATTTTTGATATTAGCGTATTAAAATGATATAAAAATATTAAAAAATATTAATTTATACTTAAAAAATAATTTTTAAAAAAATACTTTTAAAACGTAAAAACATACGTGACCAGTAATTAGTGATTTTGTAAATCAGTTTTTCTTGTTTTAAAAATATAAGCTGTCCACTTGATTAGAGTTTACTTCTTATTCCTTTTTCAAATGCAATTTTTGTTTTATTTATAGCAGGAAAAGTTGGAGATTTAATTGTGAAAGGCATTTAAATGTATAAACACGCACTCACATCAAGATCAAGACAATTTAGAATATTTATATAAGTTAATTAAACATAAATAAATCATTTCTCACCTAATTAATGGTGGGATTCAAATTGGAAACCACAAGGTGAAAAAATGTTATTTTTACAACATTAATCAACCCAATGAAACAATTAAATAATTTGCTTAAATAACAATTTTATCTGAGAAAATGTTGCGTGCAATCTTTAATGTGCATTTTGTACGTGCGTTGATATTTTATTTTTTTCATTAGATTTATTACGAATAAATATTATACTTGCAATTATATATATATATATATAGAAAAAGAGAGTTATGTTTGCTAAGATTAGACGGCCACTAAAACACACATAGCCAGCTCAAAATAAGTGTCATTATCTTATAAATAAATTTTATATTATTTTAGGAGTAGTTGCTTGATAGGAAAGATAGATAGAATTAGAAGATAAAAATAAAAAAGCTCACCCTAAAAATAAAAATATACATATATATAAAAAAATATTATCCTAAAAAATTAAAAAATAATTGTTTGAATGAACGGCAACCAACAATTCATTTACTGACATTTTGAAGATGTTAGGGAATGAGTTTTAACTTGTTTTTTTGGTTAAAAATTGAATTTTTATTTTATTTTCTTAGTTTTTTTTTTCATTTTGATATGTTAATGTCAAATATAAATTTTAAAGATAAAAAAAATATTATTTTAATATTTTCCAAATAAAAAAATATTTTAAAAAACAAGTATTACTATATTTTAAAATATCTTCTTTAACACAGAGGGGGGGACGAGGCCACCTCCCTCTTGCACAAAAACAATAGTCATTTATTAAGAACAAATTAATACATTAAAATAATAATTTTTTTTATTTTTTTAAATTTATTTTTTAACATTAACACATCAAAATAATACAAACACATAAAAATAAAATTAATTTTAAACACAAAAAAAATTATTTTTTATGAAATGTGGTTTAAGCTGTGTTTTCAAACAGATCTAAGTATTAATTAATAGTCTATTTAACATTGTGGTAGTTATTGTTTTGATATCAATATGTTAAAATAATATAAAAATACAAAAAAAAATTGAAAAAAATAATAATTATTTTTTAAAAATAAAAAAATAAACATACTGTGAAGGGATTAGATAAAAACAAAAACTAGTCATTCATGGTAACATCCAGCTGTGTCCTCTCGAATTTTGAATTTCAAAAATCTATATGGCGTGGCATCGCATCCAGCTCAAATCTCCATTCTTAACGTTACAACTCACATTTACTCACTCGCCAATTCAAAACCAGCCCCTTTCACTCCTCACCGTTCATACCCAAACCCACTTCCAACCGTTAGATATATCTTCCTATAAAAGCCCCCCCTGTCCCTACACCCTCCTCTCCCTCTCTCATTCTCTCCATTTCCTCTGCCGAAATAAAATAAAATATAAACTCCTTCCTAATTCTCATTTCGTTCAAGATGCGTGAGATTCTTCACATCCAAGGAGGCCAATGCGGCAATCAAATTGGTGCAAAATTCTGGGAGGTGGTTTGTGCAGAACACGGAATTGATGCAACTGGGAAATGGAATGGAGATTCTGAGCTGCAGATTGAAAGGATCAATGTTTATTACAACGAGGCAGGTAATGGCCGGTATGTTCCAAGGGCTGTCCTTATGGACCTTGAACCTGGTACTATGGATAGTGTCAGGTCTGGTCCTTATGGCCAGATCTTCAGACCTGATAATTTTGTTTTCGGACAATCTGGTGCCGGAAACAACTGGGCTAAAGGCCATTACACAGAGGGTGCCGAGTTGATTGATTCTGTCCTCGATGTTGTCCGAAAAGAAGCAGAGAATTGCGATTGCTTGCAGGGTTGGTATTTCTTCCTTTCTTTCTTTTTGAAATGGAAATTTGGTTTTGGTCTTGTTGCTAAGGTGGGGTGGGGTTTGTTGGATTTGCAGGATTTCAGGTGTGCCATTCTTTAGGAGGAGGGACCGGATCCGGTATGGGAACTCTTTTGATATCGAAGATCAGAGAGGAATATCCAGACCGGATGATGCTTACCTTCTCCGTCTTTCCCTCTCCCAAGGTTTCTGATACGGTTGTTGAGCCTTATAATGCAACCCTTTCTGTGCATCAGCTTGTTGAAAATGCAGATGAATGTATGGTCCTTGATAATGAAGCTCTCTATGACATCTGCTTCCGTACCCTCAAACTCACCACTCCAAGCTGTAAGAACTTTGATGTTCACATGTTTTTAGCTAGGGATTTTAATGTCTTTTATGTTTTTGTTATTGATTTCACTGTTCTTTTCGGCGCAGTTGGTGATTTGAATCATTTGATTTCTGCTACAATGTCTGGGGTCACATGTTGCCTGAGATTTCCAGGACAGCTTAACTCTGACCTGAGAAAGCTTGCTGTGAATCTGATCCCCTTCCCTCGGCTCCATTTCTTCATGGTGGGTTTTGCTCCTCTGACCTCACGTGGTTCGCAGCAGTACAGTGCCTTGACTGTCCCAGAGCTCACCCAGCAAATGTGGGATGCAAAGAACATGATGTGTGCAGCAGACCCGCGCCACGGTCGGTATCTGACAGCCTCAGCAATGTTCAGGGGCAAAATGAGTACCAAGGAAGTTGATGAGCAGATGATCAATGTTCAAAACAAGAACTCTTCATACTTTGTTGAATGGATCCCAAACAATGTCAAATCAACTGTTTGTGATATTCCTCCTACAGGACTGAAAATGGCATCGACATTCATTGGAAATTCGACATCAATTCAGGAAATGTTCCGTCGTGTGAGCGAGCAGTTTACTGCCATGTTTAGGAGGAAGGCATTCTTGCATTGGTACACCGGGGAAGGAATGGATGAGATGGAGTTCACAGAGGCAGAGAGCAACATGAATGATTTGGTTTCTGAGTATCAGCAGTACCAAGATGCCACAGCCGATGAGGACTATGAGGATGAAGAGGAGGAACTCCATGACATGTGATCTTGATCCATGTTACTATGTTGAATGAAAATGCTTGGAGTTGGGTTGTGATTGAGGTAGTGGACGTTGAAAGAAATGCAAGCCAACATTCTGCTGTCAGTCTCTGGCAACAGAATGGATGATTCCAGGCAGATGGAGGCCATTTTATTGTCATACTTATAAATGTTTGTAGTTTTGGTACTTTCTTTCTTTCTTGGGTTTTCAGAAGGGAGGGAACAAGGATTGTCAAACAAGTACTCTTATATGCGGATACAATTAGAGATGTTAATCTAGCGTTAACATCTCTTCTTCAATCAACTGTTGCATTTCTAATTATGTTATTATTTCTCTCTAAAATAACTACACGATGTCTGTTCCTCAAGTGATTGATAACTTAAACTTCATTTGCCATTATACATCAATGATACAGCATTGGACAATGTTGCTTATGGCCACAAAACATTATGCAATCATGTTAATAAAACTTTCCTCAATGTAAGGAAGGCTGGAAAGCTAAGCTCAACTCTGTACACAAATGGAAAGAAACGAGACGGTTTCTCCGAGCTTAGAGAGTATCTGGGGATCATTCTATTTTCAGCTCTCTCATGAAAATAACCACCATGGAGCACACAAAACACGGATTCCTGTGAAACTGCCCCGCCGCTGTACTTCCACTCCAGCAGATAGCACTAGAGATTAAAGATGAAACGGAGTCCACAATAGCATGGGCCTTGAAGAGAAGCCGAATAAGAAACTTTAAGTTTTGCAGAGATTCACAGATTACTTTTAGCAAGTTCCCGGACTGTATAACGTTCTGGTCACCTTTAGAACAAAACCTAAAGGTTACAATTTTATCAATAACCGCAACATAGAGTTTTGAGAATAAGGGCTGAAACTGTGTTAGAGTTTTGAAGTTAAACACCAATGCTCCCATCACTAGACAGTGTAACAAAAAAAACCACATTTGGTCGATCGTTCATGGTACAACAAAATGCTAGAAAATCTGTGAAGAGCAGCATGAAAAGGACAGGAATTTACACAAAAAATCCAACACAACCCAGAACCTCGCCTCTTACATCCACGGTTGCCCCCTCACAGCTACTCTTGCCCTCAGAATTATGCAGGTGGGAAAAACACTCCTCTCGCACCAATGGATGCCCCTAATGTCAAAGATCGTCGATTGATGCAACACAAACAATTCTCCCGGTAGTCCACTAGCAGGTACTAAAGAGCACTGCAACATTCTCATAAGACAACTACTCTGAAATACCACAGGTTTCACAGTTTTAGCAAAAGTTAACAGAATAGCTACGAGACACAGACTAGCAATTCCCGAAATCTGCTTCCCAGTAACATTTCTCAAACATAGTAAAACGACTGCCTTCAGCCAACCTTAAATCTGGCAACAGTTCATACCGTATCTAGAGATAAAATGCTATGTTGAGAAAAATCTCAACTCAGTATAACACCACAGCTATTGACCATCAGGTTATCATTCATAATTTCCACTTTTCACTCATTCAAAATGATAATTAATTGCAAGCTTTTGGTATGACTTTCACCATGTACATAAACTTAGTCTAGTACCAACTGCCGGTATTTAAATCACTATAAGGATCATAATTATAGAATACTATTAAACAAGAATGACTACAGTAGCATGTGCCTTTGCGGTTTGATAGCTTGCTCTGTTATGCTAAAAGGCAATGACAATCCAGTGGTCTTGCGCATCTTTGTTCACTGTTAGAAAATTTGGAACATGGAGCAAAGCAAGTAAAAACATATGAGAGTTGATTAAAGAGTGAATTAGATACGTGGGATAAACCAAGCACAGACAAGGTTATAAACATAATAAAGGCTAGATTACGCAAGTGAAAATGGCTTCACAATATGAATTAATGCAAACCATTACATCAATTCAAAGTTAATTTCAGTGCTCCCGTAATTAGACAATATGCCACAAACTACATTTAGATAATTAACTATCAGTTACAACAACACAATAGAACCTGCTAAAACAATTACCAAAAAAAAAAAGAACAGGGATTTACAACACAGCCTCCAACAGATCTAAGCTCGAGCACCTAATGCTTGCCATCTTCGATGGCTTTATCTACAATAACTTTGACTTTCTTGTATTCGAAATCCACTGGGGGGACAGAACACTCTTCTGGCACGACAGGGCGCCTATTGCCAAAAATGGTCCAAAGATACAACACCATGAACGCCCCCACTGCTCCACAAGCAGTACCAAAGATCATTGCAGTAAGCATTTTTAAAATACAACCACTCTTCTTCTGAACCACCATTGGTTTCTCATGTTTAGCAAAATCCTGAGGGTCCAGTGGCTGAGAATGCATCCAAAGCGGGACTCGCCGTAGCTTAAAGTTCCATGAATGGAGGAAACATGTCTGGGAAGAATTACCATTTGATGAGGTCAAGCCTATCAACACTTTCTCATCATTCCACATTTTTGACAGGTCAATTGGGTGAGAGATCAATGGGTCAATTGGCTTTATATCACCAGAATGACTCAATCTAACCTCTAATCTTTTTGAACCAGCTTCATAATCAATCCAAGAATGCAATCTTTTTCCACTATTCAACACCATATTATTAGATGAAACGTTTCTCACTTTAACTGATACAAAACCACCCACATCAATTCCCACATGGTTATCATTCAAATCACCAAACTTAGCATCCCTCATCGTATCAAATTCAACAGCAACAAATTTAGGACTACTTTTCTCGGGTCCTAAATAAAGCCCAAATGGGGTGTTATCAAACACACTTGCATTAAAACCACTAGGAACCACAACAAAAGCTAAACCATCTCCATTATCATGTGACATCAAGAATGAGAAATAAGTGGAAAAGGAAACCAAATTTCCAGGATTACCTTCAACAAGCTTGATGGGTTGCTTGTACATGACTCGTCCAGCACTTAAGCTCACAGGGCGAGTGAGTTGAAGAGAAGAACTATTACCAACAACCTTTGCATCACCATAAAGAGCAATGCTGAACTCAAAGTTTGGATCTTTATCAAAACTTCCAAATGAAAAGGAGTAACTTGAGACAGCATGTAGCATTTTCGAGTGGAAAATCATGAAAGTTAACACTGTTAAGCAGGTAGAAATGGAGAGCTTGGCCATGGCTAAAGTGGGTTTCCTAAGCTGAATCTGGGTTTGCTTGGAGTAAGATTTCTAGGGTTTGTGAGGTGAACCCATTTACAAGTAGGTGACTATTTTTTATTATTGTTGGTTGTTGTTGTTTGTAGAATGTAGAAACCAAAGAAGGGAAGTAAAGAATATGCGGAAGGTGGGCTTGGAGGTTGTGAAAATTAAATACGTTTACTCCCTTCTGAAACCCTCTGACTCACTTTCTCTGAGCGGATGCTGAGTGAGGAAACATTAAATTATTAATATTATAGAGTGTAGCTTATTTTGCATCCATACCCCTGGATTTAACTGAGTTTGCAAATGTATACGACATCTTTTTGGTTATTCGCATTCCCATCATTCAATGCAAGTTCTGACGGGCAATCAAATACCAATGGATGGATAAAAATCCGTACCATAATCACTTCTTTTTCATTGGGAGCATAATTCCTTCCTTTTAGTATTGGTACGAAGCAATAATGTCATAGGTTGCGTAAGATTCTACTACTATATCATTTATTAGTGTAGATCCTCCTCCTATGTCTAATGAATGGATGGATTAAAAACAAGTTTTAGAAAAATCAATAAAAAGTTTGGATTTCTTGCTACTCAATTCTAGTAATAATTATTACAACTTTCTAATCACAAAATTATAGACCTTTTAAAAGAAAAAAAATTAATAAACTAACTCTCTTTTTTTGTTGCTTTTTTTTTAGTTTTTAGTTTAACGTGGATGTCCGGGTCAGCTTGCGCGCACCTCGACTAATCCCACGGGCCCTGAAGTTAACGACCATGTAAGCCTCTAGTGGCCATCATATGAGCAACCACAGGGCTCGAACCTGAGATCACAAAGAGAGCAAACCTCTTGGTCCCAAGCTCTTACCACTGGGCCACCACCTAGATAGTTTTTTTGTTGCTTTTAAAAATACTTTTAGATGCAAATCAAAACTAATTCTTTAAACTTATTAAAAATAACTTAATTCATGCTATGATAATGAAATGGGATAATTGTAAAAAATCTCTATAGTTTGATTTTGAATTTTTTTTTCTTTGTTTTTTTAAATTATATTTTTCATCATGTAGTTTATATGTTCAATAAGAGTTTGCATGCTTGACAATATGTTTTATTTGATTTTTTTGTTTAATTTAGGATGTAAAATGTAATTTATAAAAATATAGAAAAAAAAAATGAAGTTTAGATCAAACTATTAAAGGGTTTTTGTAATTATCTCTAATGAAATTAAAAAAAAAATACTACATTCCATCGTATAAAGTAAAATAAGAAATCCTACATCTTAACAACCAACAAATACAAAGCCAAATTAAATAGGGCTTGTTTGACATTGTAATAATATTATTTTTTAAAGTATTTTTTTAATTGTAAATACTTTAAAAAAAAATATTTTTTTATTTTTTAAAATTTATTTTTGACATCAACACACTATAATATAGTTTTAAAACCTGGGGCGGCTAGACTGGTAAATCCAGGACCCGGCTGACCCCGGGTTGAAATCGGATCAGGTTTAAGAAAAAATAAGAAAAGTAAAAAACCCGAGTGACCTGGTGGGTTGACCCAGCAAGACCCGGTAAAAAACCATGTTGTAACCCCTTGATTATTTATTTATTTATTTTTAACCAAAACAATGTTGTTTTGATTTATTAAAAAATTATGGTTGATCCGGTGATTCAAGATTTAAGCCGGGTCGACCATCAGACTGGATTTAAAAACTATACACTAAAATGATATGTTTTAGTATGAAAATAAATAAATAAAATTCTTGAAAATAAAATCAAATATGTTTAAAAGTACACGAATTGTTGGCACGTAGACAGAACTCTAATGAGATCAGAGATGAAATTAATGAGAAACAGAGGTGGGCATTCGTAAATAAAATAACTAAAGTAAGGAATCCAGTTGTCAAACACCTTAATTAATTAAAGGATAGACTTCAACTGTACTCTCAAGTGCTTCCACGCACTTTTGTCTTTCCTTGAACTGACTTCCTAAAGAGCACCTGGACCGACCGGCTAGCGAGTTGCTTACACCTTACCCTGTTTCTCTTCTGAAGCAAAACCCACTTCTTTATTTCTACGAGTCCTTTCCTTTTCCTTTTTGAATATCTCTCTTCTTTTTTTATATTTTTATTTCTTGTTGATAAAAGGCCAAGAATAAGAAAATAAAAAAGGCCAAGGATTCCCCATCTCACAGGACCACTAACCTGCGCAGTGGGTGGTGATACATCAACCTCGTTGGCTTTAATCCGACATGTACAAACACACCTAGAATGAGAGAAAAGATAATGGGTAGTGGCTGCTTTAGCAAACTCTTTTCAGGCAAAAACTAATATGCGCGTGCTCCATTGTCTTCTTGGTAAAAAATAAAGTAGGAAAGAGCCACTTAGTAGAGGAATATACAGTCCAAATACCATTAAACTAAGTGGTTCTGCTTGGAGAACCTTCGGCTATGGCTGTTGTCTATCTTTGAAGATAGTTTTTGTGTGTGTGTGTGTGTGTGTGTGTGTGTGTTGTTCTTACTGTACATCCTCACTAGCTTGGACAAAGCACTCAATTCACCGTAAAAAGGCTTGGCCTTATATTATGGCTTGTTTGGCGAAGGGCCATGCACTCTCCTCTGTTGGAATAAAGTTGATGCTGAGATGCCATTTATCACGACTCCAGTGCTTGTGGGTCACCTTTTGATGGGTGAAATTCTCTATGTGTACGTTTAAGATTGGCTAGCTACATGGGAATATATATATATATATATATATATATATATATATATATATATATATATATGAGAACCATTACCTAGCTCATGCAGTTTCCGTTACCATTAAAAGACTTGCTAGCAGGTATTTTCCAGTCTACGCTAAACTATTGGTATTTCCTCAATGAACATGAAGGAATTTTCCAAACATATAATAACGTATCTATTCATGAATGATGCAGAGCTGTTTTTTTGAAATTTTAGCTAATATTTTAAGATTTTAACTGAGTAGATTTTTGCTTTTTCATGTAACCAGAGTCATTGTGTTATAATGGACCTTGTAGAATTGTTTCCAAGGACTTGTAAATAAATAATTGTAAAATAGGTCGGCTGAATAGTAGAATTTCCTGTTGAGCCATAGAAAATCCGATTGAATCTACCGTGGAGCCACCACTATAGTTTCATTGCTCATTTCATGGCCATTTTACATCAATGATGTATCACCATGGTGAGTTTGTGAGCGCGTTGAAATTATATTTTTTAAAAATTAATTTTTTTATAATTTTAGATTATTTTAATGTATTGATATTAAAAATAATTTTTAAAAAATAAAAATATATATTATTTTAATAAATTAAAAAACAAACAAATATTTTAAACCCCAATCACTTTTACATTTTCAAACATACTCTAACGATGCAATTTCTCCCCAGCGTAGTTTACATGTAACATCACGTTCGTAACTTTCTTTTAAAGTATAGTGCGGTAGATATTTGAATAAAGGCGGGGATGGACTGAGGCAAAAGGGAATTACGAAGCAGAGCTTGTTCTGCTTCCTTGTCTATTTGGATGTCAGCAGAGGTTAATTTTTAATATATTTTTTTACTTTTAATATTAATATTAATATATTAAAATAATATTAATTTAAATTATTTTAAAAATAAATTTTAAAAAATTCAATTCATCTGCATTTTCGAATGACACTTAATGGATGCAAAATGAAGACAAGCTGGAACTCTCATTGTACAACATTGATTTTTATGTCTCTTTGTTTCTGTTTTTTAAAAATATCTTTTTTAAAAATATATTTTTTTTAAATTAATATTTTTTTGATATTTTTAGATCATATGTGCTGATATTAAAGATAATTTTTTAAAAAATAAAAAAATATTATTTTGATACATTTCTGTATGAAAAACAATTGTAATAATACTTTTAAATGTATTAAGTGTTTGGTATTGAAGTCAAAACGTTATTTATTAAAAAAAATAGTTTTTTTATTATTTTAATATATTAATGTGAAAAATAAATTTTAAAAAATATAAAATATATTAATTTTTATAAAAGAAATTATTTTAAAAATCAATTTCTACGCTGCTCTCGTCCCATCATGCACTTCACTTCATCGTAAAGCAGACAAAATTTAAAACCATAGCACGTGACCTTTGCTTGAACACTAAAGTAGAGACATGGGACCACTTGACCTCGACCTCGTGACTCTTATGAATAATGACCCAGGGACTAATATTGAAAGCTACAAGCTTCGGTTGGTAGCCATGGACCCTTAGCCCTTAGGTTCAACTCAGTCTTTGATTATAGATCCATGGTTAGATGACTACTTTTCAACACGCAAGAGAAGTTTTAGTCGTTGATTTTAGATCGAAAACAGACATACTAGTGTTGTTTCAGACAACGACATATCATTTGGAGATTTAGATCAGCTTGAATTCACCTGTAAAATATACTTTCTAGATCATGGTTCCAACTTAATTTGATTACTTCGCTTTTTTTAAGCTATCTTTCATTTAATTATATAATATAATAAAGATAGATAGGTGTTAGTAGAAAAGTCACCAAATATTTTAAATATATATATATATATAATTGGTTGCATTAAAAAATGTAAGCTAAAAACAAACAACTATAATCTTATTAGAAAACAAATAAAATTTTTAATGGAATTTAATAAAATAATAACTTAAATATATTTTAAGTTAGTTTGAGAAATTAATAAAGTGGTATATATAAATAGTTATTTAATATAAAATCAAATAAACATAGGATGAAGAGAAAAAAAGAGATCGGAAGGTAAGCTTAGTAGGCTCAACACTTTTGACCCATCAAAATTTAGGGCTGACATGTGGGTTTGATGGGATAAATTAACATGCCTAAGCCTAAATATTTTAAATTATCTAAATAGATAAATGGATGGACAACCCATTATTTACTCATTTTTTTAAAAAAAAATAGATGAAGTTTCGTTTGTAGAGTCAGGCGATATGTTGTCTATAGAGGTAAAAGAAATATCGGCTACAAACCTAGTTTCTAACCACCAGCGGTTGTTGAAAAATTGGAGTGGTTGGATTTTTGTCCAAAAAAACCTAATTTTCAATTCATTTTCACTTAGAGAAAAAAAAAAACTCTTATAATTCTAAGAAACTTATCCCTCAAGTAAAAAAAAAAAACAAGATCAAATATAAAAAACTCTCTCAACCATGATTTAATTTTTTTAGTGATATTGAACCCTCAAACACCTTAATGGCACTCATCTTGTTAAGAAATTAATGCTTGCACACCAAGTTTGGCAATCTTTTTAAACAAAATTGAATCAACTAACCTATTCCTCTTTTTCATCATTTATCAACGACTCTCTTTCTTCTCTCTCAAGTCTAGGGACTAAAAGACAGAGAAAAAAAATTTATGTATCAAAATGTAAAAACCTTTTAAAGTAGGGATTAAAAATGAAAAAAAAAATCAAGGACAAAAAATGTACCTAACCATAGTAAAACAAAAAAACAAGCCTAGAAATTTTTCCCGATGTTTATTTTGATTCTTGGAGTTTTAATTATGTATAATCAAGAAAATTGTTTTTTATTTTTTCAAATCGAGCATCAATTCAATACCACAAATCATCAATCATTACCTTGAATTAACTAAATGTAAAAAGATCTTAATTTTGTACCAAAATAAATAAATAAAACAGTGTCGTGGTCTATAATGCAATGTGAGAATGTCTATAGTAAAAATGACATGCCCTGTAGTTTTTTTTAATTCTAATTCTAATTCTAATTTAAATAGATGACCATATATTTCTTGTTTAAAATTTAAATTCAAACCAGCTCCTTCCTTTTTAGAAATTTTGGAAAAGTCATCCATTAACATTTTTTAAAATTTGGATTCCCCAACTCTTTTATTGTTTTGTTAGAATGCATGGTTTTCTTGTAAATTTCAGTTGGGGACAAATCAAACAAAAATTGAACTGTATAAGTTTTCCATATAACAATATTATGTCCTACCTAGTTTCTTTTTTTTTTAGTTTAACATGGGTGTTCGAGTCAACTTGCGCTCACCTCGACTAATCACACGGGCCCTGAAGTTAACGACCATATAAGTCTCCAATAGTCATCATATGAGTAACCACAAGGCTCGAATATAAGATCACAAAGGGAGCACACCTCTTAGTCCCAAACTCTTACCACTTGGCCACTATCTAGATGGTTTATCTAGTTTCATAAGGTGTGTTTGGTATTGCGGGTGCTGTTGTGGTTGTGGTTTAAAAAAGTTGTTTTTATAAAAAGTACTTTTAGTTGAAGTTGATTTGGAAAAATATATGCTTGGTTAAAATTATGATTAAAATTGAGGTTGACAAAAAAATAGTTTAATGTGTTTAGTTAAGAATGCTTTTGAAATTGAGGTTATAAAATAATTTTAAAAAATATATATTAATATTGATGGTTTTTAATTTAAATATTATAGATTTAACTATTACTATTATATCATGAAATAAATAATAATTTATATAAAATATTTTTTTCTATCTACAATTTCATCACGTATGAAATACATCCGACAAGAACTATATTTTTCACAAATTTCTTAAGAGCGCAGCAACATCAGATAAAATATAATCAGAAATAAATTTGGGATTGCGATCAAATTTTGCAAATACTAGATCATCAAGTGATCTTCGTCTAATTTATGTAGTGTCATTAAATAATGTTTAACACTGGTTTTTTTAATAAAACACAATTAAAAATATATTTTTTTATTTTGTTGGGTTGGACCCGGTTCAATAGCTTCGAATCGGACTGGTCCGACCGGAACAGTGGAGCATGCTCCACTGTTCAAGGAATAAAAAAAAATAAAACCCATGAACAGTAGAACATGTTCCACTGTTTATCCTAGCTGCTTCTTGGAAACCTGTGGCACATCAAAGTTACAAGTGGATTTCACAAAAAAAAACCTGATATTTTTATTTTACCAAATATTAATAGTTGTGATTATGGATGAACCTCACATAACATCAAACACCCACTTTGAAGTGAAGGCACTCATGACTCGGGAGTTCCTCTATTATTTTCAGGCAGTTTATAGCTACTACAGAGTGTTGTTGTTATTCAATTATTCATCAATCATGCAAAATTAGTTTTTTTTTATTACATAAATGATAAGGCAAAAACACAAAATCCCTTACGAATAGGCATGAAAATTCAATGACATAATTACTATTTCGAATGTTAAGGTGTTTTTTTTTTCCGGTGTATATATAAACAAAGATTCCATTAAGATGTCAAATCAAGAACACTATGCAGAAAACAATTATTGGATAAACTTTCTGCTGGTTTGTGTGAATCCTGATTGCAAGTCCTTTTTTTTTTTTTGGGGGGGGGGGTGGGGTTCTTTTTTCTTACCTAATAAGTCTCAAAAGTTCAAGTTTTCTGGCAACAGTAAACCGGGTTAAATAATAAGTATCAATAATTTCATTTTTATTTTCTAAGCAAGATAATTAACCAAGATAATTAATAGCTTATACTTATAAATTAAGGGTGATAAATTAAGGTAACTTGTGATTAATATCTAAAAAAAAATTCTTTTTGATAGAAACATTGATTCTCTTATACTTAAACAAATAAATATATATTTTTTTAAAATACAATAATATTATAGAAAGAAATTTAACATATTTTTGTTCAATTCCTTCCCGAACAACATCATTTAAAGGATCATGAGCCTTTCCTTGGCTGGTTAATGAGCTTTATAGATTGAATTGCTAAAAGTGGCTGCTGAACTAAGGGTTTTACGAGTACCTTCAAAACAAGTCTCCTAATAGGCTAGGAGGAACTTTCGATGCTTCTGTTAGAACTAGTGAAGGTGAAGGAAGACATGCGAGGTTCTGTGTGTGTATGTGTTTGCAAGAAAAATACAAGAGATGATGTGAGATTGAATGAGAAAGTACAAGCCCCTCTCTTTCTATGTTTATGGAAGAGTAAATGAGCATAGAGCTTGTTCTTACTTGTTTAGTCATGGGTTTTTATATATCCATGAATCATGTGAATTTATTTGTTATTTAATCATACAGTATGACTGCCTTTATTATGGATGGTCGCACTGTCATGTAAAACGACGCGTTTAGGTTGGCAGCCCTGGCACGAGTGTATTTTAACACAATATTTATGTGTTTCGTGGCGATGAGTAGTCATGTTAGCATTAAAAAAGAATTGCATGAAACATGCGAAAATAAGAGGATTGATGGGCTCCTGTTTGAGCCCATTTATTTTGCATCATTTGGGCTTGGTTTAGAGCTTTTTTTCTCTTCTTGGGCTTGGTTTACCGCCCCTTGATTCTTTCTCATGGTCTCGGTTTGCAGCCCAAAAAAAACAGATATCTACAACTACACTATACTACATGCCATTTTACACTGTGCGATCCATTAAAAAAAAAAAATCTACATAACAAAGCAAAGCTTTAAAAGCACATGGATTGAGTCCATCTGTGTACACTTTTCATATGCATTTTTAAATGCTACAGGTACTGTATGCTATATCGATCTCCAAGAAAGTGGATGAACTCTAGTGTACCGGCATTTGACCTTGCCGATGTCAGATAAATTTATGGATTTGTACAAATTCAATGGTCTCGTGCCAGCAAACCCCCGTGACATTTCTGTCATTCCGTGGTTTTCCTGAAAAATATGAATTTATACATTCTGCCTTTACATATGAAATTGTAATAGGATACACTCTGCATATACAACTATCTACATAACAATTTTACCATGCTTTTATCCTGATGGATATGATCAAGATTGCTATTCTGACTGACAATCATGAAGTCAGCAACCAGAAATACAATAAAACAAAGAACTCTTACTGAAATTCCATCATTAACTTAATGAAGCAAAGTGCAAAAGAGCTTGTTGTGTTTTGAACCAGGGCAGCTGAGATTTGCCTGGTTACAAAAGTTTGATCTCAAGGAATTTTGAACGGACAAAGCAAACTCACACGCTCCCACATCCATCTCTATCATCTAGCTGTGTAGGATGGTAATTCTGATGGATGCAAGTGTCAATTAAAATCTTAGAAGAGAACTGTTTTTGAATCACCATCTGGGGCAGGGCAGCTATTCTACCTTCAGGAAAATTGTTGATCTATGAATAATACAAGTACACCAGAGAGAGATCTTTGAGCCAAGTATCAACCAAAGACAAATTTTATAAAAGCTTTTGACTTGAAAAGCGAGAACCGACGTGACTTGGAGTCAGCACGTTTCCAGTGTTTCATGTTTAAAACTATGCATGTTACTTGACCAGATGCGGATGTAACATAGTGAGTTCACAGATATGTAATTAAAGTGCACTTTGTAGAGGAGGAGTAGAAACAACCACTGACAAGAGAGGGAAAATCTAATAAAATTAGCAAAACTCGCCATTCAATGATTATCTGGAGAAACCAAATATTTACATCATTTCATCTCTGCTACAATTTCACCGAGATCTAATTCTACTAAGCTCTCCTTGCCGAAGAGAGTAACCACCACAGTTGCCTGCAATAACACAATTTGGCGAGCAATAATATTCAGTGTCTTGAATAAACATGTATATTAAAGACATGATTGCAGATGAAGTCTTTTCAAGTGTATGCCATTTTACTAAGCGACACATTATCTAACGAGGTCATTTAAAATAGCAAGTGAAATTAGCTCACGCAGCAAAGAATATACCTTCCCAGTTTTGCGATTTAGTTTCTTAAGGCTGCCAACAAAGTCTGCAAAAGTTCCAGATACAACCCTAACAGTTGAACCTGTTTTTGGGAGGTCACCCTTTTTTCTGGATGAGCTACTCACAAGAGGGCCAGAGATTTTTCTCAATCCCCTTTCGGAATTGGAATCTATAAAAGATTGTGTAATGTTATTGGAACCTAACTTCACAGAGTTAAGGGCTCCCTGTGCTTGTTGCTCTTCCTCAAAACCTATATCAGCTTTTTCTTGTTCCTCTTTTGCCTGTTGGAAGACTGCTTCCATGTCATCATCGGACACTGGTCTAGGCTTGTTGATCTGTCGTTTTCTGCTCAAGTGAACAATGGTTACTCAAAATGAATAAGAAGCACGCCAAAAGAAAATAACACACAGTTTATGTAAATCCAAAATACGAGAGTGCAGCAGACACAAGGTTGGATATTTAGAAACTCAGAAAAAGTCAGCATGTAGGAACAAATATCAAACTTTAACATTCATGTCTTGTTAGAATACAATATAACCTCTTTCCCATTTTATACATCAGCAACAATGTGATACAAAACATAATCTATTCTATATTCCCTGCCATATCCCTATTCATATTTTCATGTGCAAGCTCTCATCTGAGACTTTTTAGCACTGGATGATAACAATATTATTATACCTAAAACATGCTTGAACATTGCAAACAACTGATATTAGCATATAACAAGTAAACAGAACAGAGTAAGCACTCACGTATTTCCAACCTTGGCACCAACAAAACCACCAACTCCGTCGCACTCTCTTACAAAATCATGTATCTCTTTGTTTAGAACACACCATAGAAAAACACACCCTGGAAAGATGGGTTTTGGTTTAACAGAGTAGGTACCATTTTTCAATTTTCTCCTCTCCTTGACAGAAGGAGCATAGACCTGGAAACAAAAACTAGTGCCTTGAGAAAACTAAAAGAATCCCTGTGCAAAATTCTTAATCATCAATAGTGTATTAAGTAATAAAACCCTCGAGATATAACCCCTACCCAATGAAACTGCTATTATTATTATTATTATTATTATTTAAATAAAAGAAATAAAGCAGTATCCTAAAGTTAAAAATACTAAAACCCTGGTGCTGGTGATTAATATCTACTAAATACCCAGACCAAGATTGAGACGATGTGATACATTATACAGTTCAATGTAACCAATTACAATTAAAAGGATTTCATCATTAAAGTAAATCAACAAAAAACATGGTATTAAGTTCAGGCTATTTTCTATAGCGGAGAGTTCATAAACAGAAAAAAAAAAAAAACGTCAATTCCATTCAGATTAAGGCTCTTGGTCATAGCAAAAACAACACCATTTGCAACAAAAGGAGAAAAAACTACTGTATAAATAGCAGAATAAATATAGTACACAATAAGTGACCTTAAAGTCCATTTGAGGGAAGTTCCTAGCGAGTAACCGAGCAAGAACATCAGAAGTTTCATCTCCTCTAATTCGAGAAACCCGAACAATCCACCATTGAGGACCTAAAAGAGCAAGCTTATCAAGATTGAGCTCTTCAGCCATAGAAGTAGTAGGTTTCTTCTTGGGTTTCTTAATAAACCTCTCTTCAACTTCTTCTCGCCAATTATATCCAGCCTTACTTTCTCTCTTCTCATTTCTGAGTTGCCTTCTCTCTCTTGCTGTTAGCAGTTGCTGTTCTTCACGGGTGGTTGTGGAATCAAGAGTTGCTGCTATTGGTGAAAGGGTGTGCTTGGTTCTTGGGATTGCGAGGGAAAGGAAGGAAAACGAGGGTGGAGAGAGGAGAGAGTGAGGGCAAGGACTCCATAGGAGAAGCCCTTGCTTCATTGTTTTGTTCCGATGGGTTTGGTTAGTTGTTGGGGAAGAAGATAGAGTGGGACGGTGGTGGTGGTGGTGGTATTTTGATGATTTTGTAATGTTTTTGGATAGACTCGTTTAACAGGCCCATTGGGCTTTTAAATCTATTTTGAAGCTAGGAAAGATGTCCAGATCCATTCATCGATAGGTTTTAATGGGCCTGGACAGATGCATAAGAGTACAAATGATGGAGAAAAAAATCAACACATCTCTTGTATTTTTTTTTTTACGAAGTTCTTCAAAATCAAGCTTTTTTTTTGTCCATATCTATATCTTTTAGGAGATCCCTACCATGAAAATGAGGCTGTCGTAAACTTATAAAGTGGGTTTGTTTTTACATTTAAAAATTATTTTTGAAAAATTTTAAATTCTTTTTAAATTATTTTTTTTTATAATTTTAAATTATTTTGATTTGATGATGTTAAAAAATTTATTTTAATATATTTTTAAATAAAAAATATTTTTAAAAACAATCCCTATCATAATTTTAAATTATTATTTATGCCGGAACTTACAAGTTCCCTTGGACCTGGTCATGGATTGAATATCATGAAAAGGCATTGTAGAATTGGTCTCTCTTTCGAATCCTTGATAGAGAGAATGGTTTCACTTTGAAATGCGATGTTTTTTTTACATAGTTAATGTTAATGTCGTGTTCACATATATTATTAAAAAAAATGTGATGTTTGTGGACAAGTAAAAAAACATGATTTAACCTGTCCTTTTCTTCTTCCTCCTCCTACTTTCTTTGACAAATACAGGGCGAGATCCTGTTTTTTTTTTTTTTTGTCCAAAACAGGATTCCCCACGGCTCAGCGTCTGTTCGGCTGCTGGCCCATTTGCCAAATACGTTTGGCCAAAAAGTTGTAGGTAAACATACTTCCTTTATATATATACTTACTATTTAATTCGCATTTCAATGTAGGTTGTAAGTTTTTTTAACAAAAATATTAGTTGTATAGGCTATTTAGATGTGTTTTTTTATATAAAAAAAATCAAAATGTAAATCAAAAAGTCTCTGCAGACATCTACTTAAATAAATTAGTAATTATCTATGTAAATAAACAAAAAAAAATGTTAATAATAACCAAAAAAATTAAAAAAATTAAGAGGTATTTAAATATATATCAATATATTCAATCACACAAATTGAGACATTTACCCGATTGAGTTTACTGAACTTATTTAAATCAATAAAAGATAATAGAAATACAAGTAAGATTGTTGTCAAACGACATTAACTTTAAACCACACAATGCAGCTTACCTCGTGAAGGGTACGCTAAGAGTATTAATACCTTCCATAGCCACAATTAGTCCCCTACCCTTGAATTTTTTATAAGACTAGTACACTCGGGTTTTCTAACGACCTTGAACCAAACAACTACGTGGTGATTTTTTGACCCCTGACATTACACACCCGCGTGATAACGACTCCACCGAGGATGATTTTACAATTTAAGAATTTGTGATCTCTATACCTCGCTCAATAACACTTAAGGAATTTGAAAGTGTTTGAGTGTTGTGAAAATGAAAATGTATACTCTTGTAAAAGAATAGGTTTTAATGCACAAATGTGAATATAATTTAGAATTGATGATTTGAAGCTGGTTTTGCTTTTGAAATAGCTTGTGTCTATATGTGTGCAGGAGGGCGGGCGCATGCATGTGCGTACGTGTGTGTGTTTCTAGCAAAAACTAGTCGTTTATAGTCGTTATTATTCCTCTAACAACTACAACAATTGACTGGTACCATATTGTCAAGCCAAATAGTCGACCGGTTCCTGTAAATTTCCAAATATTCATCACATATGAACAAGCGGTCGACCATTTCATTTGGTATCACTAAACGGTCAACCAATTCATGTAAAATACTATATTTATTAGTTTTATTCCTAATGATTTCTTAGAATTGTTTTATCAATTGTTTTTAAATGCATGCAAAGTAAAATGTGTGTATTCATTTTAATTTGTGCTATGAAGTATGATATAAAGATTTACATTTAAGTATTAAAATGAATACTTAAAAACTAAGTCTTCCCTTGTTTTGCATCTTGAACTTGTTGATTGATTTTTTTATTCAATACCTCATACTTGTTGATGTGATCTTTATATAAACCTATTTAAACTTAATCTCATCCAAACATATTATTAGTTTATTTTTATTTAATTGTTATCATCAAAATACATAAAATATTAATATGTGATCCAAAGGTCAACATCTCCTCTTTTTTGTTTGGTAATCGTGGGTGCTCAGGTCAGCTTACAGGCACCTTGACTAATCCTCCAAGGCCCTGAAGTTAACGATCAGGTACGCTTTCAGGGCTCTGTAGTTTATGACATTCGAACTAGTAACCTCTGAAGAGCAAACTCAAAACCTAACTAATTAATATCTTTTTAAGTAAGTATTTAGAGGTGTGTATATGTGTTTCCCTCGATTACTCCCCAAATCCCTTGATTTCTCTAAGAATTGAAAATTTAAAATTTTCCTCTCTTTCATCTTTGTTTAAAGTTGCCGGGTTGAAGAGAAGAAAATCTTCTCCTTTTTATAGTCTTTCTAGAGTAATTTATCAATTTACCCCTCCTTAAAGATAATATAAATTGTCATTCATTTTTTTAATGTTTTTTTATTTTATTTTTGAAATAATAATTGATTTTTTTAAATCATAATTTAATCTATTTTTTAATTAAAAGTTAAATTTAAAAAAAATCAAAAGATTCATCTTATATTTTTTTATATATAAAAATAGGATAAAAAATCAAACCCGAAAGTAAACAGTCAACTCGTTGATCAATGAATGATTTACACGTCTTAAGATTATTAAAATATCAAAAACAAAAAATAAAATGGAGAGATGGACAGGGCCACCAAATTCAAATGTAGAGAACGTGGCTCGTTTCAAAGCACAGACCATAGGGATCTACGACGACGAAACACCATATATTTTTTTCAACAATCAAGATATCTTTTAGACCATCTTTTATGTATCGAGCTTGATAATCAAGTTTTTACAGAGACAAATTACACTTCAATTAATTAATTAATTAAAGATGCCAAATGCTCTTTCAAGTTGATTCTCTCCATGCACTCGGAGGAATCCTTTTGTCTTATTCCATGAAATAATACATCATTAATCAATCCAATTCTATCAGACATGTGTGTAGAGGATTGGATTTATTTTGTTTCGGTATCCATTGGCCGCAGATCTTATTTTAATTCGCTTCCATTTGTCTGTGTAGAATTGACCCTCAACAAACAGCACCTTAATGGTAGCTAGCTAGTTACGCCTATTTAACAGAAGCAGAGCTCATTTCAACATACAATTAATGGTAGCCATGGAGTGGTTGTGGCCTTCAAACCTTTCCATTTCCCTCAGCCTTTTCTCATTAGCACTCCTATCCCTGCTCCTCCTCCGTGCAAAGTCCAGCCGAAAAAGGCACCCTCCGGGGCCATCAGGATGGCCAATACTTGGGAACCTGTTCGATCTTGGTTCAATGCCACACAGGACTCTAACAGACATGAGACAGAAGTATGGTGATGTTATTTGGCTAAGACTCGGTGCTATAAACACCATGGTGATTCTATCAGCTAAGGCTGCAACTGAGTTCTTCAAGAACCATGACCTATCATTTGCTGATCGCAACATAACGGAAACAATGCGTGCCCACGGCTACGATCAAGGCTCCCTGGCCCTTGCACCTTATGGTTCGTATTGGCGCGTCCTCAGGCGGCTGGTCACTGTAGACATGATAGTAACCAAACGCATCAATGAAACAGCTTCTATACGTAGAAAATGTGTTGATGATATGCTGCAATGGATTGAAGAGGAGTCATGTAAAGTTGGGAAGGCTTCCGGAATTCATGTTTCACGGTTTGTGTTCTTGATGACATTTAATATGTTAGGAAATCTTATGCTTTCACGTGATTTATTAGATCCAGAATCAAAGGTGGGATCTGAATTTTTTGATGCAATGATGGGGCTAATGGAGTGGTCAGGGCTTGCTAATCTGGCGGATTTTTTTCCATGGTTGAGGCGGCTAGACCTGCAAGGATTGAGGAAGAACATGGAGAGGGATCTTGGGAAGGCCATGGAGATTGCTTCGAAGTTTGTGAAGGAGAGGGTGGAGGATAAGAAAGTGACAAGTGATTCGAGGAAGGATTTCTTAGATGTTCTGCTTGAGTTCAGAGGCAGTGGAAAAGATGAGCCTGATAAACTTTCAGAACGGGACCTCAACATTTTTATACTGGTAATTCTCTAGTTTTACCATTACTTCCATTTATTTTCCTTGTAGATGAAGTTGGATATTCGCTTAGGAGTATTATAAGTTTATGATGCCTTTGTTTTTTCCCTAGTAGAATAAAATAAAGACGCGTCATTTTCTTCCGAGCGATGAAGTTGGAGAGAAGTCTTGTCTTTTCTTCGTTGATTACCAGGAATTTAATTAGGTCATGTCACACTATTATTTATTTCATGATGGACATGGTCTTACAACTGTTCATTAATCAAATCGTAATTGCAAATCCAATTCAGGAAATATTTATGGCCGGTTCAGAAACCACCAGCAGTACTGTTGAATGGGCACTGACCGAGCTCCTATGCAACCCAGAGTCGATGATCAAGGTTAAAGCTGAGCTTGCTCAAGTAGTTCGAGCAAGCAAGAAAGTTGAGGAGAGTGACATGGAAAATCTTCCATTCTTGCAAGCTGTGGTGAAGGAAACTCTGCGACTACACCCTCCAATTCCCTTTCTAGTTCCAAGAAGAGCAGTGCATGACACCAATTTCATGGGATATGATATACCCAAGAACACACAGGTTCTAGTTAATGCTTGGGCTATTGGAAGAGACCCAGATGCATGGGATGATCCTTCGTCTTTCATGCCTGAAAGGTTCATCGGAACAAGAGTTGACTATAGAGGTCAAGATTTGGAGTTCATTCCTTTTGGAGCCGGGAGACGAATGTGCGCAGGTGTGCCCCTAGCTCATCGAGTTCTTCACCTTATTTTGGGGTCATTGCTTCACCATTTTGACTGGGAATTTGAAGCTAATGTCACCCCAGCCAGTGTAGATAAGAAAGATCGAATGGGTGTTGCAGTGCGTAAATCTGAACCATTAATGGCGGTACCTAAGAGGTCTAATAAGGCGTGAGACTTGAAATGTGTCATCTGCTACACTACTGCTTAATTTGATGCAATGAACTTCATGATCACTCCTTGTATTGTCAGAATTAAAAGATTTTCTTGTTGAATTGAGTGGGCTTTTATTATTATTAACTGGATTGGACCTAAAATGTATTTCATTCTAGGGGATGCCTTGAATTCCAGGGCCCCAGGACTTGTTTTACTTTCTCTGGATTCAAGGATGGGGTTGCCATAAAAAAAAAACAAGAAGAAATATTTACAATGTTGATTAGCCTAATAAAAAAAATGGTTTTACTAGGATAGGTTTTAATTTCAATCTGACTTGCGTTGCGCATTGATCGGATAATTTTTCTTAAATTGTAAAGAGATATGTATGCGCCACTAACATGTTTTTTAATATATAAAAAAACTAATAATGAATTAGAAATATGATGTATACCATAAAATATATTTTTTTAATATTAAAACAACGGAATAACTTTTGCTCACTTGCAAAACTTTCAACTCAAGTCACAAGAGTTTGATAATCTCATTGAAAGCAAAAAAAATAAATTAGAAAACTTAATTTTTAATAAAAAAAAATATTGAAAAATGAAAAAAAAATTAATTTACAAAAAAAAAGGCTTAACTTGGGTAAACTTGTAAATCAGGTCATGAGAATGAGATTATCCTATAGAAAACAATTTGAAAAAAATTATAAAACCAAAATCTAAATCAACTCATTGTTGAGTGATGTAAATTTGAAAAGAAACAATTAAAAAAACAATATGAGTCAATTTAGGTAAATCCGACAAACCTACAACCAATGATATAAGATCAAGATAACTTAATAAAAAGAAAATAAAAAAAATTACAAAGCTCAATTCTCAATCAACCAAACCCGTAGCTCGGGTTATGAGACCAAAATAAACTAAAAAAAAATATTATGAAGTTTAAATCTCAATTAACTCATTGTAAAAAGACTAAATCAAAAGAGAAACGATTAAAAAAAAACATAAAACAATAATTTGAGTCATCCTGGGTTATCCAGGAAAACCCACAACCCAAGTCACGTAGCCAAAATAACTTAATAGAAAGAAAAAATAAATAAATTATAAATCTCAATTCTCGACTAATCACTTGAGTCACAAGAATGAGACTACCTCGTAAAAAACTAACAAAAACAAATTATGAGGCCTGACTTTAAACCAATCAATTGTTAAAAATTGTTAAAGAATAAAATTGAAAAATAAATAACTTTTTTTAAAATAATAACATGAGTCATTTTGAGTCAGCTCAACAAACCTGCGACTGGATTCGTGCTAAATCACAACCAACTAAACATGCGACTCAAGTCATGAAAATAAGACTACTCCATAAAAAACAAATAAAAAAAATATGAAACCCACCTCTATACTAACCCATTGTTGAAGAATGAAATTAATTTTTTTTTAAAAAAAACTGAGTTAATCCATGTTAATTTGGTAAACCTGTGACCCGTGTTGTAAAGCCGAGATAACTTAATAGAAAACAAATCGAAACAAAACTCAATTCCCAACCAACTAAATGTTAAAGGACAAAATTGAAAAGAAAATGAATTAAAAAAAATCCCAAAGAGAGAGAGGAGAAGGGGAAAAAAAGTTTTAGCAAAATTAAAACAAATCATGGAGGCCAATTCCTAATTAATTAACTGTTAAAAAAAAAAAATGACTCAAGGCAATCTGAATTAACATGTTAAATCCGTAATATAAGTTACGAGAATATGACAACCTTGTGGAAATTAAATAAAAAAATTACAAAGTACAACTCCCTATAAATCCAACAAGCTGAAATTTACAAAAATATCAAAGGTTGGAATTGGAAATATAACTAAATCCAAAAGAATAATATATAACTCAACATAAATAAAATAAAAAAGAAATTACGAAACACAATTCTCGAAACAACTCAACGTTGAAGGATAATAATAATAATAAAGAAGATCATGTTGTTAAAAGCTGAAATTAAAAAAAACTAAACAAGAAAAAAGCAAAAAAAGCAATAATTTACAAAACACTATTATAATGAATAATGTTTTATGAGTGCACCTACAGTTAATTAGCCATGTTCTAATATTGAATGATGAAATTAAAAAAAAAATAAATTAAAAAATAACAAAATATGAATCTATTCAACTCGAATTAACCTGCCGACCCATGTCATAATATCAAGATAACTCTATAAAAAATAAATTTAAAAAACTACAAAGCTTTATTTTCAATAAATCTAATGTTAAAGTTGAAATCAAGAAAAAAAATTAAATCATGAGATCAATATATAACTCAATTAAAAGAAAATAAAAAAAATACAAAACATGATTTTCAAACACAATCTAATACTGAAAAATAAAAATAAAAATAAAAACTAGAATAAAATAATATTATTAAAGCATGAAATTAAAAAAATTAAAAAAACACAAAATATTATTCAAATAAATAATGTAATTATTTTATAAGTGTGACCAAGAGCATTAGCCACACCCAAAAGTCTTTTGTTTTTTTAATTATTAATGTCAGTTGTTAATTAATATTCAGACACACTCTACCCGATACATTCCCAAAAATACCTGTTTTTTTTTTAAATTTTATAGACTTAGTTTAATTTTACTTCTGCTTTTAATGTATTTTTTAGTATTTTTTTATTTTTACATGTTAAAATTAAAAATAAATAAATAAATTTAAATTGTTTTTAATATATTTTTAAATAAAAAACAACATTACCAGAACGTAAAACACACTTA
This sequence comes from Populus nigra, assembly GCF_951802175.1. Taxonomy (NCBI): domain Eukaryota; kingdom Viridiplantae; phylum Streptophyta; class Magnoliopsida; order Malpighiales; family Salicaceae; genus Populus; species Populus nigra. The sequence continues at coordinate 19,808,775 of NC_084854.1, forward strand.
AAATCGACAGCAATTAGCGCTTAAAATCCAGTATGAGTTTCCCGCGGCGGGAACCAAAATGCAAAGGGCAAAGCCCAAACAACCGCTAAAAACCTTTAACCTCCCACCCAATTATTTTAAAACCTCCCGCCCCCTCTCTACCTCTCCTCTGATAAACTCTCCCTCCCACCATCTCATTTTCCTCCTCCTCCTTTCGCGCTCTCTCCCTCTCCCTCTCCCGCTCTCTCTCTCTCTCTCTCTCTCTCTCTCTCTCTCTCTCACACACACACACACACACACACACACACACACCCACACACACCCACCCACCTTCTGAAAAATCAAAAGATGGGGAAGCAAAACAAATCCAAGTCGAAAAAAAGCGATTCTCTTGTTGGTAAGGGGAAAGTAACTCCGCTCCAAATCGCATTCATCGTCGATCGATATCTCTCCGACAACAATTTATCCCAAACTCGCTCCATTTTCAGGACGGAAGCCTCTTCTCTTATCTCAAAATCTCCTGTTCGTGAGGTACGTACCCCTTTATTTTTTTTTAAAGGTAATCGATATCTAGAAACAAATAATCTAAATGTTTTTTTTTTCTCAGGCACCGAAGACTTTGTTGAGTTTGGGGGCGATTTTGAATGATTATATATCTTTGAAGGAGCAAAAGGTGATTTTAGATCAAGAAAAGGTGCGTTTGGAGCAAGAGAAATTCAGGGTACAGAATCTTTTGCACGGTATGCAACAAGTGATGAATGCTTATAATGCTAGTGGAAACGTAGCACCAGCACCACCAGCAGCTACACCTATGATTCAGGCTTCTGTTACAAGATCTGCGGTTATGGTTCCTCGAGCAGATCCATTTCGTGGATCCCCTTCAGCTGCAGGTGAGCTCGATAAACCCTTTGCATGATTATGTTGATATGATTATTTGAATGTTTTATGATAACGTGCTACAGTTTTTTATTTTGGCCAACCTGAATTTGGTGGTTCGAATCTGGGATCCCAACTTTTAAGCCTATATAAATGGCGGATATAGTTTATTTGCTTGATTTCATCTGGTCTGTGAATTGCATGCTTAACTGTACTATTAACTGTGGATTGATGAAATAATTTGTTTGCTTGCCAGGATCTTGTAATTTTTTTTTGGAGAAATCAGTGCTCCAATTGGGAATTTTAAGAAGAAAAAGGATCACGTTTTAGTGGCTAATTCCCTAGATGGATTCCATTGTTGTATGCTACTTAAAATGAAGCTTGCTAAATGATGACAAACCTTTGATAATAAATAATTATGGAATAATCATATCAATCACTCCAACACCAATACTTTCAACATATGTTAATCTCGCCATTGTCACACATTGAGCCTTTTCCAGTCTCCACGGACCATGGTAGTGAGTTTTTATGAGTTAGTGCTGAATTTGGATAATTGATCATTCTCTTTATGAGAGATTACAAGTTCCCTGCATTTGTGAAAGACATGTTTTTGAAGGATTTCTTTGTAGGCTATTGGTTTTCTGTAGTGTTACTATCAATATTCAAAAGAAGTTTCCTTCTCCAAAACAATGAAAGAAAAGGGGTTCTCTTACTCTAATAGGTTCGGGGTTTCTCCTCTTAGGAATTTCCTTGCATCTTCTTCCCTCTATGCTTGGAGAAGGCAGAACAAAGATACGAAGACAATCTCTAGGAAAACATTCGGAAATTAGGAATTTATTTACTCATATGCTTTATTGATTATCTCTTGCTAGGTTGTCCAGTGTACAAATCACCAAATTGCTTTCCAGTCTCCACACCCTCGAACACTACCACGGAGCATAGCAATCTGTCTTCAATTACCAATCAGCCATCAACAAGAAAGCGAATGGGTTCAAGTGCTGTTTCAGACTCTGCTCCAGATGCTAAAAAGTCTCGCAGCAAGTTAGCCTCAAGGAAAATACCAAGTAAATGTAAGAAATTCATGTTCTTGCACATTTCTCATTCTCAAAATTTGAATTTGTTTATTTTTTTTTATAACTCGCTATGTCTTCAGGTACACTCAAACAATCTGATAATGATGCCGCTACTCAAGAAAATGTTCATCCCTCTCCAATGATTGGATCATCAACACAAAATTGTACACCCACTGGTCCAATAGTTCAAACATCCAATGTGGCTAAGAGTTTGTTCCATCAGCCTTTACCGTCCCCTCCAACTAGTTCATCTAATCCCAATACACCACCACAATCATTTTCCCCTCACAATGACAACTCTGCATCTCCAAAGGATATTTCTGCCAATGCTCACTGCAGTAGCAACAATACTCCTCAACAGGTCACTCCTACCAACTGTACGGTGATCACATCAGAGAGAGTTACAGTGAGCCCATTCAAAAACATGACGTACTACACCATGGAGAGAAATCAGTGCATCTCTTCTTCCTCACCAGTCAAGACAACCTTGAAGAGGATGTGCAAGAGGGATTGTGTGAAAGGAAGGCTAGACTTCGATGGTTCTGACGCAACAGTGAATTTGGATAAACCAGTTGACAATGAGTTCTCTACATCCGAGTCTGATAAGGATGGAGACTTTTTTGACTTAGACTTGCCTAACTTAGATGTATTCGGGGCTAATTTCTCCTTCTCTGAACTGTTGGTGGATCTAGACCTTGATTGTGAAGGAATTGCTTGTCCATGCCAGCCAGCCTTGGGAGCTTCTACAGACACCATTTCAGGGTATTGGTTTTCTTTGGCTATATTCTAATAACCTAATACTTCTCTATTGTCTTTTTGACTCCAATGAATCCTTTCTTGGTTTCTTTTCTCTGATATTTTGGCTCCGTATGATATACAGGTCATCGCATGAATCTAGGGATGGCAATCTGGGGACTGATCAAGTCATGTCGGAGTTTTCCTCTACCATGACTGAGGTGTTTTCAGGAAACGATATACATATGCAAGGTAATCTGAATGATCTCCTCAACATAATTGACCAGAATGCATCCATCATTATGCATATATTGAGTGATTTTTTTTTCAGGTCCTGATATAACAGCTGTGAAGTCTATAACAAAATGCATAAGAATTTTAAGCCCTGGTAAATTTATCACTTCACCTTCATGCTTTGTGTATTTTCTAAATTTTTTTATGCTACCTTCCCTATTTCTTGGAACCCTTGAATTATTTGGCCTTTTCTCAAATTGCAGCTAAAAGTCAGAGGAGTTCTTTGAATCAGGAGAATTGTTTGGCTAGAAACTGATTGACTTGAAGATTCAAATGACACTTTAGACTGACCTGTTACCAGTACAGCACTTACTGCAGAAGATTCATAACCATCTTCACTAGTAATCTAGGTTTATAATCTCGGGATCCTTTATGGCTTGTCTCTCAGTTGACCAAACCCCAATTTTTTAGCTCATATGTAAGTTTCTGTTTGATGTACTATTCTTAATATACCCACAAAAGTATTGATTGCTCTGCCAAGACTCATTGCTATAAGCATTCTATGCTACACAATTTAGTTCTGTATCGCATGCTGCATTCTTTTTGATAAAAGAAGTGCTGAATTCTTCTGACATATAGTTTACGTTTTTGATGGAGATCACTTTCATCAATTTTATGTAAGGTTGAAATTATGTAAGAGTTCTTCATTCAAATGTCATTATTTAAGCATGCTGCAAGAAGGGGAATAAAGGGCAGAATCAAGATATCTAAGCTCAAGCAAGATACTGAAGAAGTTTGTCCACTTCATCTGAATTTCCAAAGAAAATCGGTGTGCGTTGGTGTATCTGCCACAAAATTACAAAGTTAATCCAAAGAGTCAGTAGTTATTTGATTCCCAAGGTTCATTCTGTTTCTGTGGTTATGAATTGTATGGAAATGTGATTCAAATCATAGTTTCTGATCCTAGCGCTCATAATATTCTGTGTTTGTCACTCCCATGGTTGTTTTCTTGCACAATTTCTTAAATTGTGATTGATAATCTAAAGATGAAGCGGTAAAGCTGCAATGCAACGGCTGCCTGCGCTGGCTTGACGTCAAGGATTCTCTGGTGACCATCTGTTGCTTTCCACCAGCTTGTTCCACAATATAACTCATAGGTGCGCATTCATACAGTAGCCTTAAGTTCCCATTTTTACTGTCCTTTTTCTTTGGGTTTCCATAGATGCCACCATATAGAAGCATCCTCTGTATTTCATCAACAAGGCAGCTTAAGGCTAGACATTCCTCTGTATTTAACGTCCAGAATTATATTGGATCCCAGTATAAGTTTCCTCAACTGCAACAGGTATATCTTCTTCATCTGTTGCTACAATTTCCGTGCGGCCACTTGACCTTAAACATTTGCAAAACAGCTAGACATTAAAAAACATTAGCTATGGTTTCAGTTACAAAATGTTTAACTCACAAACTTTAGCTTGTTCTTTCTTCAATAGCCAATTTGTCAAGTTTTAAAGCGCGTACAGGCCCTTCTTTCTCTTCTCTTCTTTGATGTCCCATTCAGCTGCTGTAATTTCCACAGCTTTGCATCGAACTCCTTCGCAAAACTGCTGCCAAATGATTGCCTCTAATGGTTAGAGAGGTTATTAACAGGAAAAAGGTGAGGAATAGTGGAAGAGCGAGAGGGAGAAAAGGTGATTTGTGAAGAGGAAGTTGGAATGGCCTCAAACATTGGTGTACTTGTATGTCTGTGTGCTACAGGGCTCTCACTTATCTTCCATTCTGCGACAGATTTATTCGACTTTTAAGCCCATTTGGTATTGGAGGTGCCTGCAGGGTGCAAGCCTGAAACATGACTGGTACTGCATGTAATGGATTTATTTTTTCTGCAAATATTTATAGTTGTTAAAATCTTACATTCTAGTTTATGTCCACGGTATAAATCCCAACTTTTATGAAAAAACTTGGGGTTTTTTTTATCCCTAATACGTGCAACTGGGGTTTATTAAAAAGAATTAATGCCTTGACAATCTCATCTCGAGTTGCCAAGGAGATTTCTCAGGCCTCATTGTTAAATGGAACTTATGATAGCTTTTCAACAACCTGATCTCATTTGGTGCTCACAGATTTCCTTTTGTTCTTATAATATCGCAAGTTGTTGCCGTGGATCAGTAGTATATATATTACAGAAGGTCAATATCTGCTGCCATTATTTGCAGCAGATTTCACATAGGCAATAAAGATTGAATCCCAAGATTCAGACCTCTTTCCTTATGCATGATCAGTGATGGTAGCTTGCAAGGTTGCCCCAAAATCTTCAGTTACAGTGGTATCTTCAGTAACAATTCCAGTTGTAGAAGAATCTGCAGTTACAGATGCAGATGATTCAATAATCATTAATTTTGTGTTCTTTTTAGAGATTTGTAACTTCAAGTTCATGCATGTGATTGGAAACCCAAACTGGTCAGGAGGCATCAGATGCTCTAATGATACGGGCGAATACGTAAAGTTTAAATGTGATATGTTCAACATCAACCCCTCCACTATTTTATTCAGTGATGTTAATATTTGAAAGTGAAATCGCCCGCTGTATGACTTTATCTAGCTGAAGCTTCTGTTATGTGCAACAGAAGCAATGGCAGCAACCAATGCATCAACAATTGTAACTCAATTTACAACAATAAAATAATACTACTGTTTCTGAAAGCCTGCTATCATGCGTTCCGCATAGATTCTTAACATTGAGTTTCAATCTTCCATTACTTTTAAGCGATAAAAAATTGATTTTACATTTGTGACACGACTGACTTTCTGTGTTCTTAACCCAGGAGCGCATTTCCTGAGAAACTGCCATGGCCAATGATAACATTTAGCTTCACAGAACAAAATTACTCTTGTTTTTTTTTTTTTTTCATTTTAATCAAGCTAAATACTTCTCTAATTTCTCCACTTCCTCCACGCTCCCAATGTAAAGCGGAACGCGCTGGTGTATCTGGTGAAGAAAACAATGCCTCAGTTATTAACTCAAGAAAGAAGAAATGAAAAATGCTTGAATTGAATGAAGCGTATTAAACTGACCTCAGCAGGTGTGATATCCAACACTCTCTGACGCCCATCTGAACCTTTCCCGCCAGCTTGTTCCACTATAAAGCTCATCGGTGCACACTCATACAAAAGCCTCAGCTTCCCATTCTTGCTCCTTTTGTCTCTGGGGTACCCATAAATGCCACCATACAGCAGCGTCCGATGGAAGTCGCCAACCAAGCTTCCAATGTATCAAGCAGAGTAGGGCTTGCCACTCGGACCAGGGTCTTTAAGGTCATCGATGTACTTCTTCAAATTGTCATCCCATAATTCGTAGTTTCCTTCATTAAATGCATAAATCTTTCCAGCTTTTGGAATCCGGATATTTTCTTGAGTTAAAACAAATTCTCCATACATTGGATTCAAGGTGAAAGCGAACACGCCTTTTCCAATAGTGAGCACAAAAATCACTGAGCTTGAATACATGCAGTAGCCAGCAGCAAGAAGGTTATCTCCTGGCTGGCAAACATTCACAACACACTTCTGTTCCGACTGGTCAAGCTGCAATTACCAAATCTTCAAACAATCAGATATTAGCTATACACTATCTTCCTTTGTGTTTGATAAATTTGAAATGGAACATGAAAAGTGCCCATCAAATTTTTGTTTGTAGTATACATGGACTTACAGCGGGATCATCTCCAATATCAGCAAGACACTCATCATTTGGGCTGTATATCCAGAAGATAGAACCTGTAGACACTGCAACATCAATGTTGGAGGATCCATCAAGTGGGTCAAAAACCACTATATAGTTTCCAGAGTAACTCTCCTCCACTGCCACTGGCACATCCTCTTCCTCTGATGCTATGATACCTGTGCGCCCACTTGATCTCAAGCAGCTAGAGAACACCTGTACTTAGTTGCAAACCAAGTAATTTCAACAACTGCGCCAAATGTTTACAACTAAAATGCATCTAATTCGTGAACCAAAGAATTATTTAAGGGAAGAGAGAAGTTGCCTCATGGCCTCATATATATATATATATATATATATATATGGTGCTAGCACTTAAACTTTATGTATAAGCAAAAGAAAATCATCATCTAGTTAGTTTTTAGACTGTCTCACAATCAAATTTGCATAAATATGATGAAGCATGCATGTTTAATTCTGGTAGTTTGATGCAAGATAATTAGTTGTTCATCAGCTCAGACCTCATTAGAGACCACGTTAAGCTTCTTTTGGTCTTCTCCTTGAACATTAACAGCTCCTTGAACTCCAGTTAAGTTAGAAATGCTGGCTCTTTGAACCAAAGAAGCAATCTGCTTACATGCCATTGAAATGCTAGAAATCACAATAGTGAGTTCAGCATCAATAACACCCGCTTGTTCTTGATTCAGCAGCCAACCAGTGAGTGTTTGAATCTCAAACCTACTCTTCTTTGTCTCAGCCTTAGAGGCTGTGTTGACAGCCATGCACTCAAGCCCACCACCACCTCCACCATGTTTAATTTTTCTTGATAGTAATAGTGATGTTGGGGTATGACACGAGTGTTTTTGAGTCAAAGACACATAACTGGAAAGGAGATAGGCGGGAAAGAGAACGTGAGCTTGTGAAGAGAAGATGTGATGATGAAGTTGTCATTGCTGCTGCTTGAGCAACCATGGCTTCTGCTTGTCTTCTTTGTTTTTTGATATAATTTTTTCTTGGTTTTCTTTTTCTACATGGATTGTGATGGGCATAGAAGGTAGATTGTGAGGTGGGAAAAGATTTCGGTTAAATTTAGGGTCCCACACTTATCATCCCTTTCAGAAATCCGTTTTGTGATCATTGTTCGTTCTAAGTATCCAAGACGAGAATACATAGAAGATTTCTTTTTCTTGATTTGGGAAAAGGATGTGGATGGCCAATTTCAAAATTGCTTTTTTTTTTAATTGGGCTGTTGTCCGATCTAAGTCTAGTATCGTTTTTGCAAGAGCTCATTGTTTCAGTGTGGCATTAGCGCGCAACTCGATCATTCTGCGGTCGAATCAATTTTATTTTTAACTAAAAAAATTATTCCATAATATGCTTTCTAAAAAAAATATATTTAATCATAAATTTAAAATATATAATGCATACTGAAAAATATTTTTTAAATATTAATATGGTAATACTATTTTCTTTCAAATATTGAGGTTATAACATTGGATCGATTTAGATTAAATTATTAAATCTATGGCTTAGATATGAGATCGTGATAACGTTATAGAAAATAAATCTAAATAAATTATAAAGATTAATTCATAATTAACCCAATATTAAAAGAAAAAATTAAAAAAATTAAATTAAAAATGACAAAAAAGAACTAACCAAGTCAACCTAGGGTAACAAGCTAAACATGTCATGAGATCAAAATAACTCAATATAAAGCAAATAAAAAAAAATATGAAATCCAATTCTCAACCAATCCAATATTATTGAACGATGAAATAAAGAAATAATTAAAAAAAAACAAAAAAACCTTAGTAAGCTTAGGCTAACATATTAAAATCATGATTTAGATAATAAAATTGAGATAGCTTCATGAAAAGAAAATAAAAAAAATTACAAAGTTCTATTTCTAGTAATTCAATATTAAAGGTTGAAATTCGAGATAAAAAAAATTCATGGGATCAAGATTGAGTTGTTGAAAGAAGATGAAATTGAAAAAAAAGCTAAATAAAACGAAGAAGAAGATTAAGTTGTTGGAGGGTGAAATTAAAAAAAAAATATTCAATTAAAAATAATTAAAAAAATAAAAAAAGTCAACTCAGGTTAACCTGTAAAACCTGTAACCCGGTTTCTAAGATAAAGATAACTACATAAAAAGTAAATAAAAAAATAATAAAATCTAATTAAAAAATTAAAACAAATAGAGTCACATGCTAAACTTGTGGGTTGAATCGTGAGATTGTGATAATACAATATAAAGTAAATCAAAAAAATCTACAAAGTTCTATTTATAATTAACCCAATGTTGAAGGATGATATTAAAAAATAATAATTAGAAAAAGTAAAAAAATAAAATCCAAATCAATTAAATTCTTAACTTGGATCATCAAATTATAATAAATTTATAGAAAAAAATAAAAAAAATTACAAAAACTAGCATGAAATCAAGTAAAAAACTCAGGCAATGCAACTAAAAGAGGAACTCACTCTGATAGAGAAAGGGAATCAGTCGATCCAACAAAACTTGTAGGCTGTAAAATCCCCGACAGACAAAATCTCACTCATAGATCATCCTGTTTCTGAAGATGATCTGACGCTATACATCTTCCATGGTCTGGGGGGCTGGTTTTCGTGAAATTGCAGCCCTATTCGTGCACAAGGCCGTCCACTCACGTTTGAAGAGTTGCATGATCTTCTTGGAAGTCATGATGCATATCTACGTCGCCTTGAAACCATTTTTCAGCAGCTGGTTGCCTCTGTAAATTACTCTAATCGGCGAACTGGTTCGTCTTTTCCCGGAATTCAGCCTTCTAAAGGCTCCTCACGGTCAAGTAGTTTAGACCGCTACAATATTGGCTATGCACCACTTGACTTGATTTACGATGACGTTTTGGGGGCCTCTAGTTCAATTGGTATTTGATGGATCACGTTACCATAGTTGATCACTTCACCAATTATATTTGGATCTACCCAAGGGAAACAAAATCCAATGTTCACACAATTTTTCTTAATTTTCCTCCTAGAAAAAATCAAGTGAACAATTTTTGTTTTTCTAATTAGATGTAACCGATGAAGTGTGATAAATAGAGTAAATTTGATAAATTTGTTTGTTTTTTTTTTGTTGCAAAGGCTAATTTTCTGAATGTTAGATAGACGGATTTCTTGTATTTTTATGAGAGCTTCACTTTCTAGAGTTAGTAAAAAGAAAAAGCAGTTTTTCTTTATTTATTTATTTTGAATCATGGTAAGTTCTAGAACATTAATAATTAACACAATGATTTGATGATCTCAAAGCCATTCTCTTTTGAACTTTGGAGCAAAAGACTCTTGTGTTTTATGGTCATACGTTACGTAAGGGGAACTCCATGGCTGCTGCTACTACAAGGATGGATTAGCTTTCAATTCAACCACAGCCGCCTTCGAAGAAGACTGCTGCTTTTCTTTGAAGCTCGCTATCACCATTGGATGATGGACACGTTTCATCTTGGACGTGACCGACGGACCAAAATAGCATCACCAAGGCAGGACATGCACGCATCATTTTCTCTTAAATTGTTGGCAAGTCAATTTTTCATGTCTTTTATTTATTTAATTTTATAGAGGGCAGTTAATTCCCATGTCCGCTAATTACCCTCTGTTCAGGCTTGAGCCGTATTGTGATCCAGGTCAAGCAAAATTTATAATTACTGCTGGCCTCAAATCTGGAAATTGTTCACTTAACAAAATTTGCTGTTAATTTCCTCGTCCCCCCCCCCCCCCCCTGTTCAACCCGCCATAATTAGTTAGTTCATTATAAATAATAATAATTAACAATAATAGCCCCATTTCGTTCATGATTGATAGAGAATGGTATCGGTTTAAAAGTCACCGGTTCTAGTGTTTCTTGGAGGCGAAGGAGTTGAAGAGCCGCAGAGTCAATACAAATTGGGTAATTTGACATGGTAAACTATAAGAAACTTCTGCATGGTTAGGCAGTCAACCGAACAGACATCCAAACACGTTGTTCTTAGTTTTCCACATCTGAATTTGGACGCACAAGAAACAAGAACAGAGTACTTTATGCCTATATGGAGTAATAAATTAAGGAAAAACCTGCTGTCAGCAAATGAGAGCTCTGCCTCATGGGCTGCACGGAGAATATCAATTTAACGCGTTCCAAAAATAGGTTTACGCGTCCTTTTCATAGACAAGTACGAGTATTACAAGCAAAGAACCACCTCAACGCCTGTTTACATTCTCTATATAAGCCATTCATACCGTTTGCCTTTTTTTATAAATTCGTTCCCCTGTATTCACTCTCCCCCCCTCAAAAAACCCTCTTCATTGTCCTGTCAGTTAAGCAATCATCATCCCAGGAAAAATCCCTATCAATCAACCTTCTCGCAATAACATCTTGTATCTTATCAATGGCTTCCTTCAAACTCCCATTGGTTCTCTTTCTCTCTTCTCTATTCCTCCAAGCAGCTTTAGGTAATTATATATACTACATTATGCGCACTTTATATATATTACATTATGCACACGCTAGGTAACATTCTTGCTTGTTAATTCGTTGATTTTTTTTTCTTTGAGTTTTCTTGATGATGGTCGGTTTTTAATTGGCAGCCGAAATTGTATGCGAGGAATTGCCAAATGATATTTGTGCTTTTACCGTCTCGTCATCCGGCAAGAGGTGCTTGTTGGAGACATATGCAAAACAAAATGGTGCAGTTGAGTACCAGTGCAGGACATCCGAGGTGGTTGTTGAGAAAATGGCAGATTACATTGAGACCGATGCTTGTGTCAAGGCTTGTGGGGTTGATAGGAACTCGGTTGGCATTTCCTCTGATGCACTCCTCGAGCCTCAGTTCACCGGCAAGCTTTGCTCTCCTGCCTGTTACCAGAACTGCCCCAACATTGTAGACCTTTATTTCAATTTGGCTGCTGGAGAAGGTATGATCTTACGATACGTGCATGTGTTTAATCGGAGAATTTTGTTTCTTCAATTCCCTTTTCAAAGGAATATTATTTGCTCATGATTAAAAACAAAAGGAATAATGTTAAATACTGGTCTGGGGTTTTGAAATGTAAAATTGGTGAATGCCATGTTCAATTCTTGGTTGCGGCTATCCATTTTGTTTTTGAATTTCTTTTCTTTTTCCTTTTTTTTGGGTCTCTTTTCGCATCTGAGGTCAGATTTGATAGCAATAAGCATACATATTTTTAGAAAAATCAAAATCCGCCTTGGTTTCTTCGAAAATCCGGCTTTTGATGATTTCTTACCTTACAATTAAATATCGTTCTGTGGGATGCATAAAATATGACCAGGTCAGAAGGACAAACCATTGATGGTTATGACTTTTCATCTCTCACAATAGCTGTGGAGCAGAATGTTATCTTGGGCTTAATTAAATTTACAGTAACGTCTTCCTATGTCTCATATTCGAAATTCCTTTCCCTTTTGTGCATAAGGGATATATATTAGAGTACTCGTTCATGTTCTTGTTTGATCTTTCCTTTTCAACTAACTAAAGCATTTTGGTGGTTTGCTTACTTCACCTTTAATCAAAGAATTATCCTTCCTTGTGTAAAGGCAAGGAACTATGGCTTAAAATTCTGCAGGAACTCTTACTTTTATTACAGCATCCATCAATATTCTCCCCAATGGCTATTTTTTCATAATGTCTTTTGACACGTGCAGGTGCATTTTTGCCTGACCTCTGTGATGCTGCCCGCTATAACCCTCACCGTTCCATGATTCAGCTTATGAGCTCCGGCGCAGCCCCTGGACCTGTTGCTTCTGAAACCGCATCTTTGATCGCTGCCCCTGCCCCTGCTCCCATGTAATCAAAACATATATTTGATGTCTTCAAGAAAATTTTCTGTGAAGACTAGTTTATATTGAATGAGAAATTATTTATATTATATATCTAGTGAATTAGAAAGACTACGAGGAATTCAACGCTACATATACTGGTCTTCTTCAGGGCTGCAATTTGATTGTATTCTGTTTTTTGAGGATTATTTTATGCGATTATGCCATTGAGTTTTGCGGACAGATAATTTGTGTTCCTGTCTTCATTTGATGAATAAATAAAATTGATCCAATCTTTATCTAATAAACCCAGTGTAAATCAATTGGAGCATATCTTCATCTTTCATGAAACATAGCATAAACCAGGAACAAAGTGTGGAGACAGATATCATATCATTAACACTTTGGCACGTATCAAAAGTCTAAAGAGGTGATTTAATTGGACTTGAACTATTATGGAGAGAAGTAGCATAAGAAATTTCGAACACAAAGCACAAATCAATTCAACGTAAATCACAGCTGCACTAGACGATTCCCTAAACATGCACCTAATTAAGAGCCAATGTAGTGAAATCCCAAAGAAGCTCAACCGTGAGGTCTCGTATTGCTCAAAGGTCGGAGTCGCCAAGAAATCATCAGGTTCCACTACATCATAGGGATGAACGGACTTATGTTGCTGTGGCTAAAACTCTAGAACGTGCAGAAATTGAAGAGGCAAGAACAACGGTATATGAGATTAAGGAAGAAGATGTTGAATGGCTTAAGCAAAGTTTGGTTGGTGTTTTTCTTTTAATTAATATGGATTATGTTGCCATTAAACCAAAGCTACTGCGAAGTGGAATGGAATTGATTGACCATAGATTATTGGGAGCATCTCAAGCAGTTTTAATAACTTATATGATTCTACGATGCCGGTTTTTAAGTCAGATGAATTTGACTGGGGACTATTTTTCGATGAACTCAGTCCATGGAAATGCTCAGATAGGGCTTTTGATAAATTTGCATGGGTTACTATCTCTGGCTTACCTTTGGCAGCATATAGTAAGGATTGTATATCCTCCATTTTAGCAGCTCAAGGAAAGGATATTGGTTATGATTTGGGCAGTGTTAGCCACAGTTCCATATCTGGAGTTCGTGTTCTGCTTGCTACATCTTCTAATGTGTTCATTGAAAGACAGATTTTGTAATCTTGTTAAAACATTATATGATTTAACAAGTTTATAAACAATAACATCAAAAATTGATAAAGTTATGTTATCAAATAGTTAAAAAAAACGAAGTAAATAAACATATTGATATATAAAACATGGATAAATTTTATATTATTATATGTTTCTATATTGATGATCGGCAAAAATAAACTTGAGACTTTAAAAATGAAAGAATCTAATGATAGAATTTGTCAAGAGAAGATCCCAAAATATAACTAGGTTTAAATAAAGAACTAAGTCATGTAACACTATTAGTAGTATACAGAAATTATTATTTCATGCATTTTTTTATGATGAAAGTAATGTTAGCTGTAACGTGGTAAAAAATAAACTTTGTTTTTAATGATTTTTATATCTTGGTACGCATACCAAGTGAAATATATCATTATATTTTCAGTGAAAGATCACTTATACGAGTAAAATATACTACAATTTCTTTGAGAATTTTAAAAAAATTTAATTCATTCATGAAATCATCAAGAGTTGCTGATGAAATAAACACAATCGTGATTTATGATGATTTTGCCATAAGAAATATAATTGAGATAGATGAATGTCCCATGTATACTTTATTAGTTACACTCCTTTTACACAATTTTTACCCAGAATATTGGTCAATGGACAGCCGTACCATTTGTTAATCCTATCCAACTTAAAGTGAACAATGTTATAACAGTGGTTTAGTTTATTTCGTGGCTTCAAATAATGACAGTTGTGGGCATATTTCATGCATGTGGAGAGATTTTTGAAGTATTTTAATTAGCAAACATGAGCACTTTACCATGATTATAATTAAGTTTTAAGTTGATTTATGTTAATTTAATTATTTTATAATTTTATAAAATATTTTTTTAAAATGTTTTTATATAATTACCGATGGTCTTTTTCGAGGGATATACCGATAGAATCAAGCGGGTTATTTTTTTTATGCGTCTGTTCCGTCGGTAATTCCATCGGTATATCCCTCGGTAATTCTGTTGGTAATAAAAAATATTTTTACTGACACGTCTGTTCCGTCAATAAATTCGTTATATTATCGACGAATAATTTACTGATGGATTATTTTTATCTGTGATTCTGTTGATAATATAATTATTAATAGAATATATATCTTATATCAATAAAAAACTTTTATTAATAAAACTGTTAAATCTTGCAGAGGCAAGCTGTCTTTGTGCCTCGCAGGTTTGTTAAAATGTGAAGCTGACCCGACGTGTTAACTTCTTGAATCTCCTTGAAGCCTGCACGGAGGATAGACTTATATTTTTTACTCTTTCTGCTTTTTATCGAAGGAAACAATATACTGATATAACAATTAATTCTGTCAATATACTAACTTCTTAACCAAGGTTTTCAAAAACAATTTTTTTGACATGATATTAAAAATATAATATAAACTCGGATGATAAAATTATAAAATTATAAGTAATTTTTTAAAACTAATTATATATTAACAATTTCAGTCAAGAAAATAAATTACATTAAAATTTAATAAAGTGAGTCAATAATATTATAATCAATAAGTGATATAAATAAAATAAGATATATATATATATATATATATATATATAATATTTAAAATTAAATAAACCTCTAAACAATGTCTAATATGCCAACAAAAATTAAAATTAAAAATAATTATTCAAAATCAAATAAAAAAAATAGAATAAAAAAAGTTTTCATGTTAAAATTTCTGTAGCCCGAATCTTCAATTTTCGCATATTTTTGACAGATTTGGGTCCTGATTTCAAATATATCATTCTCTCTTCTCTGGATGAATTACTGGGCCTCCAATATATGATTGGAAAGCTTCAGATGTCTAATTTTCGGGCCAACTTTAATCGCAGAAAAATTCCACCAGTAGCTCCAAATATGTCCCAAACAATACACGAAGGTTTAGTTTGATATATTTAACAAGATTCATCTACTAATTTTTATTCTTTGAAATATTATGTCCCGAACTTCATTTGACCTGAAAATTTACTACAATATTTTTTCATATGTCTAATATTTCCCTATAAAATTTCAGCTCTAACCAAAGTACAGTTTGAAAAATATGCTCAATCTCGCAAAACTGGTCAGCAAATATTTTAAGACAAATTTGAACCTAACTTAGTTTATGTCAAAAATTTAATAAGCTCGTAAAATCAGAATAATTTTACTGATTTTACACAAGTTAAATTTGATTTTACTAATTTTCAAGGTTTTAATCTAATTTTACATATTAAATACATATTAACTCATAAAATTATACAATTTTAAAAATCAACTCGCAATTATAACAACTTATCCTGTTTAGGTTTAAAATCTATCCTCTCCTTCATCTTCGTACCCTTAGCCACCCTGCAGGAAATCTTGGGCAAAACATTAGTTTACGAGATGTGATTGAGAGTATGATTGTGTTTATTTTTTAAAGTGCTTTTCATTTATAAATGTATCAAAATAATTTTTTTTTAAATTATTTTTAATATCATCGCATCAAAATGATCTAAAAATATAAAAAAATATTAATTTGAAGTAAAGAAAAAAATAAAAAAATTTTAAATTTTTTCAAAAACACTTTTAAAATACAAAATCAAACAAGGAATCCTCTATAGTTTTTGAAGCTTTTCCATCACGTAATGTCATATCTACTAGAGAGTGATTGTTTTGAATAATTGCATGAGATTACCATTTAAATTAACTATTTTAAATTTTATGATTCAATTTTGATATGATCATTTTGTTCAAATCCAATAATGACCCCCCGATATATTGACCGAATTTAGCACAACCCAATCCATGAACAAGCTAATTAACTTCTTAAATTTATTATTAAATTTTTATATTTTATTGCCAAAGAGGTAAAAATTGGTATGAATTGCAAATAGACGATGAGATCCCATAATGGATTCAATCAAAATAAAAAATGTACAAATATTTTATATGATGTCTAACAATTGTGCTAGTTACACGTGTATAAGTGAATCCTTTATCTTCTCGAGATTTATTTTTAAATATTTGAGTACTTAATATATATAAAATTAGCATTTCTAAATTTATTTTTAGCGGAAAAGCCCACCGGGCCCAAATGAAAGGACAAACCAATTAAAAAAAAAAATTGCTCGATGCAAATCCAGCTAAAAATCCTCGGCAATTAATAAAGTATAAGATAATAGCCCTGCGCATCTGCGTGAGATCATGTGGATGCCAAAATAGACAGGTCAACATACTCAAACCACGGCTTACAGTACCTTTCAATTATTATTATTATTATTATTATTTTTTACTATAAATAAGTTGGATGGCTACCATTATATATTCATTCTTTTTTTTAAGAGAGAAGTGTATATAATAACCTATTTATATAAAGTGCATTCAATTTTATTTACGCCTGTGTTTTTTTTCTTTTTGGTTAATGAAATTTGAGTCAAAATAAATTTAATTATAATTATAAATTTTGCTTAAAGAAAAAAACTTGAATTATCAAATTTGTAAGTAATTTATAGATTAAATTCAAGATTAATTAGTTCCAGCAGTAAGAATTTAGAAAACCCAACTTGAATTAATAAATTTGATTAATGAATTAATAAAACATGACAAACGTACTATCCCCCTGTAAACATAAATTAATTACTTGAAAATAATTGATTAGTGAATTCTTGTTCTCTCTCTTTGAAGTACAATTTTAAAATTTGCCCTTAATATGTCAGTTATTGTTTCGTTAATTTCCTTAAATTTCAAGCACAATTCAAGCCATTGCGAGGAAAATTAAATCTGTTCTAATCATTGGCTTAACTAATCATTAAATTTTTTGGAAAAGGATTATCATTTATTTTATTTTATGTTTGAAATTTTTTTTTAAAATAATTTTAAATATTTTTTTTAAATTAATTTTTTAAGTGTTTTTAGATATTTTAATGTACTAATATTAAAAATAAATTTTAAAAAATAAAAAAATATTATTTTAAAATTAAACTAAAAAATAATATATTTCTAAATAAAAAAATACTTTAAAAATAAATCAATACAACAACAACAGTAACAAAATCAAAATGTATCTAAAGTTGAACTAAAAAACCTACCTGGTATCTGGTTGTCATGAAAGAGAGAGCTCTCCGAGATTATTTAATGATAAGAATCATAAATTTTTCAAGGTATCAATATATGCGTGTACAACCCTTGAACAATAAAAAAATAAAACAGCTAAATCACTATATGTATCTGTTCATGGTAAACAAATCTTGCACAAACATCAAACAAAGTTTGGAAAATAAAATTATAATTATGACATTCAATTAAAGAATTTGAACCCGGTGGCACACGCCTGCTTGTAATAGCAGAGCATCAACTTTCTTTGCTGCAGTGAAAGAGTCGAAAATGAGTTGTAAGAATGTTGAACAGCTACTAACATTGAGGCAGATCAGCTGGAGGTGGCGGCAAAGTAGAATCTTCCGTCGGTCCATTCTTAACGACGAAAGCTGTAGCTAATCCCCAGGGCAAGTGCACATCTAGATGACAGTGCATGAACCACACACCTGGATTATTGGCTGTGAATCTTATGACTGCCCATCCTCCCACTGGAACACCAATGGTGTTACGTGATTGTGGATTGACGAGATTGAACTTCTTAGGGTCTTTAACGGGATCATAGTTCCCAAACCCTTGAGCCAACACATGGAAATTGAAACCGTGAAGATGCATAGGATGATTCTCCACGCCAAGAATAGCTGTGTTCTGTAACACCATCTCCACCGTGGAATTATACTTCAACACCTTCACGCTTGTTGATTTCGGTGTAATTAACAGGGATGGATTTAGGGCGTTGATGCTGGCGTTGGTGTAGTCAAATTTGATCGGAGGAGTATCAGGGAAATCAGGAGTGTAGATTCCGCTTACATTGAAAAAGAAGGCTTGCAGCATGGACAAAGTTGTAGGACTCACAAATGAGAAATTGTTCATGCTAGCAGAGAGTCGCGTCCCATTTGAACACGTTGGGCAAATTGAGAGCCCCAAGCCCACTGTCACAAACATGTGCTCATCAATCTGACGTGGGACTGGGACCCAATGAGGCCCACCAGCCAGGCCAGTAATGTTGGTGAAAAACTTATGGGCAGTTGGGGTGTCATTGAAGGCAGGCATTAGAGGCATTATGGGAGTTGCTGATGTGGGTGCTCCTTCGTAGACAACAATTCCTCTAGTCGTCGTGTTATCAAATGGCACACCAGCAGCACTAGAATATGCGTTTGCAGCCATGTAATAAGATCCCACTTCCTGGTCTGCTGCGAGGAGAACGTCCACGGTCTGGCCAGGGCCGATGACAACAACGCCAGTGACGTAGGGCACCGTGTACCCGGCATCAACAGCAACAACTTTCATATTATGATTGGCTATCTTGAAAAAGAGCTCATTATTGAGCGCAGCGTTGATTATTCGGAGGAGATAAGTCTTTCCTTTCTGTACCTTAAGCTTGAATATTCCTAGGATTGCACGGGCAAAATAAACCATAAACATAATAAGAGCAGGACGGTTTAAAATGAAAATAAATGTGTCACCATTAATATGCTTGGACATTTCATCTTCTAGACGGATCAGTAATATTTACACCATGAATACCGATGATGACTGAGGATGATGATGGCATATTATTATTACTTACGGTTTTGAGAGCAAGGGTAGAGATCCCCGGGGAGTCCATTAATGGTGAAGGCATCCGAAGTGTTAGGCGCTGCACCACTGGCTAGAGCCTGGTTTTCGACATCAACAACATTAGCATTCCACCACTCTCCTGCAATCATATAAACATATTTTAATTGCCACGCATTGTCATTAATCTTAAATTCATAATAGTTCGAGCATTAATCATGTGACTTTAAATTAAAAATCAAGGGTTACCAAATAAAATGGGAACTTCTTTGTCGGGTTTTGGGAAAGGGTAAGGGTGGCCGGATCTTGGTCGGATAATGAGTGCCCCATAAACTGTTGCTCGGAGCCAACTGACATGAGCATGCCACCATAGAGTACCTTCTTGCTTGAGGAGTTTAAATTGGTAGGTATATTTACCTCCAGGCGGTATTGGACATTGAGTTACCATATTAGGTCCATCCGCCCAGGCACTAAGTAATTGAAACACTCCATGCCTGCATAAAAACAAAAAAAGTTCAATAATTAGCCACTAATAATTTATCGAATAATGATAAATTTAAAAGAGTGATAATAATTAATGATATTTATATATAGAACCCAATCTTTTAATAATTTTTTTAATCATGATTATATTAGCCTGCACGGTAGTTGAAGAATAACTTTCTCAAGTTTTCAATTAATAGAGTTTTTTAGTGGATAACATGAAGAAGACAAATTTGATATTTTCTTGGGAAAATTCCTAGCTGGGTACGATTTCTGGCAGAAAATCAATGTGTTTATTTTCTGATCCACTCACTTCTAGCTTCTTATGTAATTAACCAAGGATTTACTATTACCAAAAAACCATGGATTTACCAGTGAAGTGTCATGTTGTACGGTGACTTGTTAAAAACGTGGACTTTAAGGGTGTCGCCCTCTTGAACGCGAAGTGTTGGGCCTGGTAGGCTTCCATTCACTGCAGTCACCACTTGCTCGGTGCACAGCCGACGAACTGTAAGGTTTTTCACCTAAAACATTCACAACAAAACCCATCAGCCTGCAATTAAGGTTTAAGAAAAGTGGAAAATCTTTTTGCCTATATATATATATATTATATATATAGGAGACTCATGTACTGGCTAGAATATGCAAACTTGGTCAGTCCAGAAGAGATGAAAAACTTTTCCCACTAGATTATTTAAATTATGGGCAGAAGTGTGTTGGAAGTGTATTGAGTTGCCGACTCCCATGTTTCCTTCCAAGTTAGTAGGCATCTCGAGCTCTAGCCTCTTTTGTAACGAAAGAAAAGAGTTTACTGAATCTTGGGACGTCGCAGAATCAAATCTTTTTCCTTGGATCCTTTTCATTCAAAGTGTGAACATGATTTTGATCTTAGGAGCTCAAAATGAAACAAAAGCGTATGGCTAATTTGATGAATGTTTTTCCTATGTCAAAACTCTAAGTTAACTTCCTAGGAGGATATAATAAACCCGCTTACCATCCTATCCTCACCCCTGATATTTCTTAAAATGACCAAAAACCCTAATGCAACCTTTGCATTACATAATTTATCAAGACGGGAACCTATAAGGACCATTCCCCAAAAAGGGTGAGTACTAATACAAGAGAGAAGAGCTTAAAGTCAAAGAATTACATGGAATGAGTGTTCCACAATCGCAGCAGAAGCCACTGAAGAAGCTAGAAGAACCAGAGCACATGTTAACCAGAACAGAAGACGTAACATGTTTGAAGAGAGAAGAGTGCTATGAATGAATGGAGAGAAGCTCTAATTTATAAAAAAGTGGCTTTAGCAAATGTTTGTTGTTGGAATTTCGATATCTCAACACACACATATTTATAGAAGAAATATACAAGTTTAGATGATCATAGCCTCCACACGATTGCGTGCTTAGGTACTTAATTTCTTCTATGGAGTTTTTCAAGTGACTTGAAGTAGAAAAACTCAACGGGTTAGCAAAAACTTCGTTTTCTAATAGCTTAAGTTAGGCTATCTAAATATACATAATTAAAGTGCAAGTGTTAAGAATCTTGATTGCTCAAGCAAACAAACATTTTCGGCTTTTGTGCTGTGGTCGCGAATTTGTTTTTTTTTTTTTAAAAAAAAAAACAATTTCCTAATTCTATATATTCCCTTGCCAAAACATAACGACTATAGAGTAAGCATTTTCCATTTCATGATTAGCTAAGGACTATGAATATAGTTAAAAAGAACCCGGTAGTCAAATGACACCTAGGGTTGGCAATCTGTCGTCATCTCGAGTGTCAAACAAGCGCTTAAGGGAGACCTTTTCCATTTTCAATTACGTCTGTTTTATAAAAATCGAATTAAAAAAATGAAGGCGTGGTAGAGCTGCTAGAGAAAATAATATTCAAAGAAAATGAGCAGAGGCCAGGTTGGAATTTTACTCCCTTGAAAACCAATCTAGTGATTAAGTGTCTCTAATAATATCAAACAAATTAAGTGGTAAACCATCGAATCGAGTAAAAAACAACTCATGAATTCCAATTTTAATCACAGATTATTCTAACCTTTCGTTGATCCACATTTGGATGCCAAAGGGAGACGGTGCAATAATTATGCTATGAAGAACGAGGGGGTCTGGCCCCCAGCTGGTTTTTTTTTATAGCCTAGCTTAAAAATACGTGTTAGTAAAACAAATAATCGATAAAAAATAAAAATAAAATAAAAAACATGGTCACCCAACTCTCTCTCTTTATGCGCTCCATGCCAAAAATTATTTGTCCCTCCCTCTCTTTCATCGAAATTAAGAAGGTAATCCAAACTCAAAAACTATATATTATTTTTTTCTTTTTTTTTTGTTTGTTTTGTATTGTTTTATTGGTATTCTATTTTGTTTTTATATTTGGATGGGTTATCATTAATTTTTAATTTGATTGAGTTTTTGTGAATTTGAATGGAATTAAAGATATTAATTTCATCAATTTATGGTCTTGATCTTTATTGTTGTTTTTAATTTTGGATTCTCTTAATTAAGATTTGCTTATTTTACCTGTTTTGATTTTAGGTTGGTGTTTAATGAAAATTTAATGCTCCATAAAATATTAAATACACATCATAACAAATTCAAAAGAAAATTTTACATGTCTTTGCTAAAAATATTCAATCTTCAATTCATCATGAGACTGATAATGTAAAATTTTATTTGATTATTAATGAAGCTCGAGATGAATTTAGAAGAGAGCAAATGGTCCTTATGAGAACATTTTGTTAGCATAAAGATATTGAAGTTCTTAATATGGATGCTTGTTTTTTTTAAATATGGGACGATCTCATCCTAAAAGAAATTAGTAACAATTAAACATCACTATCGAGTTGATATATTTATAAAAATAATTGATCAATAATTGTAAGAGCTAAATAATATATTCAGTAAGTAGAAAACTAGGCATTTTATGTTGAGCGCAGCTTCGATTCCAAAAAGTAAAAAAGAAGCCAACACATTATTTAATGTTAAAGATATATGCAAGCTTGTTGATAAGTTTTATCCTAAAAATTTTTCTAAACAAGAAAGAATTTAGTTGAGATTCTAGTTATAAAATTATAAGCTTGGTAGACCTAATTATCCAGAGTTAAAAAATTTATCATCCATTGATGATTTATAACAAAGATTGGTAGAAACTAGAAAAATAGTAATTTATGCATTAATTAACAGATTGATTTGACTTATTTTAATTTGTTTTTGTGACAACTATTGAACAAAATTTTTCAACAATAAAAATTGTTAAAAAAAGATTTTGCAATCAGATGAAGAATGATTTTCTTATAGATTATTTGATTGTTTATATAGAAAAAAAATTATTGAAAGATTCTCAACAAATATAATATTTGATGATTTATATTTTATGAAAAAACAATGAGTGCAATTAAAATAAATATGTAAAAAACTTTCTTTATTATTTTATTGTTATTGTAATTTATTTCAAAAAAATTACAAAATAAAAATAATACTTTATTTTAGCTAATTAATGTTTCTTATAAACTTTGTATGTTTATATTCAAGGTATGAAAACTAACAAAATTAAAGTAGTGGATTCATTATAAAGATTAAATGAATTTTTTAGCTTTAATTTAATTTGGTATTACTTTTAATTTCTTAGCCCATACAAAAATTGTTCTATATTTATAGTAAGTTTTTACATTGCTTATCTTGTTTGAAATAAATCTTGCATTGTTTTATGTTTTTCTTTGCATAAAACTAAATTATGCAATCTTTTTTTGTTTACAATTCATGTATGGTAGATCAAAGCAATTTATATTCTTAATATGTCATCTGTAACATTCAATTCTTTCATGTTAAGCTAACCCTTTTGTGTATTATCATATTTGATTTACTAAACAATGAATTTTCTATTTATTTCTATTTCTATTTTTATTATTCTTTAAATTTATTTCTTTAATTTATGAGTGATATTGAGATATTTCATAAACTTCAAGGATAAAATTGAAATTTGCACATATTTTCCATTACTATTCTTTAAATAAATTAATAGAGGACTAAAATTAAAAAAATAAAAAAAATTAAATGAAATTGAGATAACACACTCACTCAAGAGACAAAATAAAAATTGCCCAAATAAAAAAGAACAAAGAATGACATATTTGTCATCCCAATAAAAACATGCAACAGGATTACCAACTCCTAATTAATTAATGGTGAGTTCATTATATTCTCATGGGTTAAAATGAGGACTCTTTTGGAAATCAATATTATATTAAAGGTATAAAAAGAATTTCGTGCTCCATTGGAAGAATTGCCTGTATGGTTTGTTTGCGCAGTTGATTTTTTAATTTAGTATTTGGTCAATAATTATTTTATTTAAGAATCAAAGTATATAATATTTTTTAAAAAATTATTTCATTTTTGAATGAAGTCAAGCTATATCTGCTTTTAATAAAAAAAAATAAAAGTGTTTATCGTGGAGAATAATTTTTTCTTAAGAAGATTAATATATTTTTTTTACTAACTTGCCTATGGTTCTCTCTCTCTCTCCCCCCCCTCCCTCCCTCTCCCATTATATATTTTTTTACAAAGCTTGCCTTGTGAAACTTGGTCGGGCCATGACCAAACCAAGCTTGAGCTAAGACTCAGTTTAGCTACACAACCGAACTTGAGGGAAGACTTGATTGGGATATCCGACTGATTTTCAAATAACACTTCTATGAAAGAAGGGAAAATCATCACTACCATGGTCGACACAGTGGCCTAATCTTAAAAACTTGGGATACAATGCATAATTAAGAAAGTGCTGGGAAGTTCTTATGTTTTATTTTTTGCTCCCCAGCTTGCTCTCCTTTGATTATACGAGGTTTCTCTCCACCTCGTCAAATCCTAGATAAATTAAAGAAATAAAGTCACAGTTATCCTAATTATCCATTATATATATATATATATATATATATATATATATATATATATATATATATGACTCTACGTAACAAGGAAGCTTGTATCTTATAACAGAATCAGATTTGGCTTTGACCATTTAAAAACAAGCAATCGAAGGCCTGATGTATACGTAAGGTACTTCTTACCAGTGGTGGATACAACTGGAGAACGAACAAGTCTACGTGTTGTTCTAATGATTATCAATAATTAATTGAAGTGCCCCGTCCCATGATCAAGTCGTTATCTTTTTTCTTCAGAAGCTTCTAATCTATTTCATTGATTATCTTTTAATAAAATAAATAAATAAATAAATAATAGGAAGAGTAAGACGACACGTTTAGGAATACTTCTTGTTCTTGTGCAAGTTAATCCGTTGACTATGGAATCTGGTCACTTCCCTTAAGCCTTGAAATGAGAATATACCCCTACCAAATATTTTTATGGAAAAATGGTAAATGACAGCTCACCTCATCCTTTGATTCATAAGTAAATCTTTTTATAGTTAATGTTTAATTATTATTTTGGGATGGAAAACATAAAAATATATAGTAAGAATAAAAGAGAAATGTCTTAATTTACTTATTTATTTATTTTGAAACTATAAAAATCTATTCCAAAATTATCTTAGAAATAAGTTTATTTTATGTATCTCTTGAATTAAATATATTTATATATTTGTTGCTTTTATTCTAAAATATTACCCAAACTCATTGAGTGGATCATTAATTAGACCTTAAATTACATGTACAACAGCTCTTTCTTTTCTTGAGATATTGGTCTAGATTGTAGGTGGATTTACATCCTGAAATATTGTTATTAAGATTTTAATATAAGATATTGTGAGAAAGAAATTATCATTTAATTAAGCCACAAATAGTGACTTCACTTTTTAGAACAAAGAGGATCGGCCCATGATCATTGCCAATAGAAATGCTGGTTCCTCGGTAAACAATTGGGCATGCAATAGCTATCAACATCAAACGATGATTAAAAATAAAAAACTAAAAGTTAAAATTAAAAATTATACGATTTTGCTGCTATTCACCTGCACCTAGCTACAACATGGACTGCACTGTTCATCCACTATGCAGCAGCCGCTTTTACGCCCCTCTTTTGAGGTCTTATTTTATTTCGGTACCTCTGTTGATAGAAAGGCTCAATCTCTTTGATCTTTCCCAAGTTTAATAGAAAGACTTGTCTTTGACAATGCTAGGATCAGTAACAGTAGCAAATTTCTTAAATTAAGATCCAAAATACTTTAGTGAAATTGGAATCGTTAACACTAATCAGAGAAATTTATCCCATTAAATATTAGAACATGCAAAGCTTGCAAATGGAGAGAAATAATAATTGATACTTCAAAGGTTAATAAAATAATCATTCATTAATTAAAATCTGAGAAGATCAATTTAATGACAAGAGGAGAATATTCCGTGGTGCCCATAAAATTGGGATTCAAGTACACTGTGCATTAAAAAATGTCTTCTCAAGATTCCCGTATGAACAATTCTAGTTTCAAAGAAAAATAATCTGATAAGAAATGATTTGAGATCTGTAAAATATGTTTCGAGTTCGAATTAACGTGGATATCTTATAAGAGAATAATATAATCAAGGTTTTATTTACTCATCTAAACCAATAAAATATACTTTCTGAAAATAAATTTTCTCGAATTCAAAAGAAAAATTATAAATAATTCTAGCCAAATCTTCCAACAATAATGATCCCAAGACAACGAATTTCTCTCTAGTTTTGGTGCGATTCATGTCCTCGCTAACTACCCTATTTTTTTATTTGCTTCTCTCTAATTTTGTATGACAACTCTCTCTATTTTTTGTTGTTGTAGTTTTGATATTATTAGATGGTGATTGAGGTCTTATAGTTGTTCTTTCTCTTTCAAATTGATTTTCAAGTTATTCATTTGAACATTTTCATCTGCTTTGGCAAGATGTGAATTATAATACAAATCATCCTATGAGCATATGAGCTCTGAATGATAAACAAATACCAATTCTTTTTTTGTTCAAATAAATTTAAAATTTAGCTTCAAAAGAATGAATAGCAATCCTTAATTTATTTCTCTTTTTAATTCACCCAGGACTTCAAAAAAAAAAATTACCATGGGAGAATATATAAAGTTCTTGACTCTGATACATGGATTAGTTGAGATGACAAAGAGTAAATCTATTTAATTTGAGGTGTGGCTCTTAATTTATTATTAAAGTGATACATTTATATCTGATTAACTACATTTATAAAGATATTTAAATTTTGAATGTAACATAAATATAATGGAATATTTTTAAATAAATGTTTATTCTAATTTATTTAAATTGACAAATTAATTATTCGATTGGGCATCTCAACAAACAATAAGAATGGTGCCAAAAATTCAAAATTATGCTATGGTAATTGGCTTTTGTGACATTCAATTGTACAGATAAGAATCTTGAGAAAATATATTTTAGTCATATTCGTATACAGGGCAATTATTTATGTGCCAACCAAGAAATTCGTCTATGACACCAATGAATTTGCATAATGAAAGGTAAAAACAGCCAAATATAAGTAATTAGTTTTCTTTAGCTAATTCTATAAATTTTATAATATCAATATCACTTTACAATCTCATAAATTCTATAAATTTTATAATATTGTTTTCCCGTGTGGCATTTGCTTGAAAGAGGAGGCAATTTATCAAACCAGTTGTCAATTGAAATTGGTTTGTACTGTGGGAGTTTCGGAATGTTAGAGAGTTGCATTTTCCAAGAAAGAAAATCAGACCCTTTATGCCGCTTTATTTCCTCCTTATGATTATCTCCATATTATTTCTCTATTGGTCATATTAATTATATTTATCTTCTAGTATCAATATAAAATATAAAATTTATAACTTTCAAAATTAATATAAAAGCATTGAAAGTAGAATTATGATGGTGCAATAAAGTTATGAAAGTTAAATGGAATTTCAACCCCAACTTATCTTGCATCAATGGATTATGTTTAGATTCTTCAAAGCGATTCTATATGGTGTTGTTGATGCAAAAGAGGATGGAAGCCTTGGATGCGTAGAGAAGTATTTGAACTTTAAGAAAACAAGTTTGTGGGTCGATGAATTGGCATGTGGGATTGCTAATAAATAAGGACATCTCATGTGTGGCTTAGAAAAGTCGCATACAAATTCTAGAAGACAGGGTAGTTATGTGACAGTTCTTTGTTAGAAGTCCTTGCTTAGATGTAAGAGGAAGAATTTTTAATCTACTCACTACTAGAAAATTGAAAGGAAAAAAAATCAATGGAAATGCCAATGAAAAATATTTTGTTGCTATTTAATGAAGAAAATTAAAATAGAAAATTTATATCGGTAATTTCCAATGAAAACAGTGACAAAACAAAAATAAATAAAAATCTTCCATCGGAATTTTATTGGTATGGCTGGTGTGTCAAATTGATTCCATCAGCAATCTTAAAATGAATTAAAGCTCTGCCATCCCCTCCCCCATCCCATTTCTTCTTCTTCTTCTTTTTCTTTTTTATTTTGTAAAAAATAGCATCAGCCCTTCCTTCTCCCAAATTCGATAGCTACCCTCCCCGACTCATAAATTCAGTGTCGAGAGTACCTCTCTTCTACTTATCTCATGTTTTGGTTTCTTCTTCTTTTTCATTGAATAAACTTAGGGTTTGACATTGTTAAATCCTAAATTAGTGTTAGGGTTTTTACCTGACTTGAGGGTGATCTTGTTATGCCAAATTATATCAAAAGAGTACACAGTCTTGTTTGAAATTGGACTCTTGATATGTTGATTTCAATTTGTTTGCAATGGTATGTGTGAATCATTTTAGCAATATCTTTCTATGATCATTGTCCTTTATTATACATATTGTTGGATTTTTTTGTATTTGAACAAAGAAAATTTGGATGCTAATGGTTAGATCCAACCAAATTGTGTTGTGATATGAAAATAAATAAGAGATTTTATGTTGTGATATAAATTTGGATGCTTCTCTACAAGGTTAGTTTATTGTCAAATTTAGTTTGTTGAAAAAATTTCAACTTGATTATTTTACGAATTAGTAGGGTTTTATATTTATGTCTTGGTTTTTTTTTGTTACATGGTATTGTGCTTTTTCTATATGTATATTGTATTTTTTATAAAAATCGAGTAAATGGTATCTCATATGTGACATGTAAAAAAGAGAAAAACTAGTTTTCCTTGTGAAATTATGGGCTCTATAATCTAAACTAGTGTGAATAGATTGTGTCTTTGATCACGTTTGATGATAAGAAAACAGAGGGAAAGGGTAAAGAATGTATGTGTTCATTTCTTTGGTTAATTTGTATGTCAAGAAAAATAAACTTAAAGAAGTAATGCTACAGTTAGGCAAAAATCAATTTGTTTTGGTAGCAAAGTTTTATGGAGAAGTGAGTTAAAAGTTGACTTATCTTATCCATCTTTCATTAATATGCATCCTGATTTTGTTTTTACTTTTGTGAAAAATAGATATTTATAGCAAAAGAATTGTTCTTAGATAGATAAATTAAAAACTTTCTTGAGCAACTATTAAAATATTTCATTAGACACAACTCAATAGGATTCCGTAGATGATTGTCTTTTAGTTCACCAAAGTGAGTCGATAAGTCATTCATTAACTTTCCTTTTCTTATATTTTCTCATAAAACGAATACACTACTGGATTGGTTTTCATAGAAATTTTGATTTGGGTTATTTAGAAGATTCATGGGTTGATCCGTTACCTAAACCTCTTTTTAAGTCGGTATTCAAATCATCTCTCATAATTTTACTTCAAAGTTAAAATTTAAATGGAGAAAATAAATCTTTTTAACCACCAAAGATTGCCTAACAATTTCTCTATTACGCTAAATAGTAGGAATGTCTGATAATCGCTTTTTCTATGAAAATGGTGAGATTTTTATTCATTCATTCATTTATCTAAATGTAGTGTAACAATAAGGTTACTAATAAATGTATAACGTAGGTGTTTGGTGAAGAAAGTTTAAGGTTAGATAAATGGTTTATAATTAAAGTTATTAGTTTTTTAAATTTTGAAAACTAATAAATGTATGAAATCAATTAAAGAAAAGTTTTGGTGGGACGAGAGTAATGGGGCGCTTCTTAGGAGAGTGTGGGAAAATCATGGTGTATATAGGTAAGTTTAAATCAACTAATATTATATTATTGTAAACTTGTTTTCTTTTATTTCATTATTTAATTTCTATTTAATATTTTTTGTACTAGCTCGCGTGTTTTTTTGTATGATGCTTATAAACAAGCAATTAGAAAGGTTGGCTCAAATGATGTAGAGAAGTGGAAAAACTATAAACCAAGACATGTCACAAAGAAAAATTGGACATTGTATCAAAAAATTTTGGCTTTAGAAAACTTTACAAAAGCTCACAATAAAATAAAAATAAAGAAACGCATGGTTCAATAAGCAAGCATATTAGGGGGGAGATTTCATTTATTAATCATACAAAGCACCTAGTAAGAACTTATTGTTATATATATTATTATTTTTCTTGAAGTTCTAATCACATGTTTATTTGTATGACTTTGAACAATCTATTTAATTTGCAATAAAAACAATTTATTTGAATGCTCATAAATAAACAAGCAACTTAGAGGCTATATGAGTAAACTCATATAAAAAAGGGTGATACGAGAACATAAGAGAAAAAAAATTGTCGATACAAGAGCAAAAGTGTTTATTTTAAGTTTTTTTTATAGTTATCATTGGTTTAAAATTGTTTATTTGTATCAATAATCTAAAATTTCCTTACCTAATTTAGGAATTTAACTCTCTTTTTTAGGAGACATATAACGCTAGCATGGTTGCAAAATTAGGCAAAGATATTTCTACTCATCCTCCTCGTGATCCTCAAGTATGGTTGGAGGTTATTGCCAATGATAAACTTAACAAGAATTAGATTTATGGTATACTTATGGCATAGGCCTAAGAATTGAAGATGGACCACACTGTTTGTTTCAACTATAGACACATAATATTTTGGCTCAAACTATATATTAAGGACTTTGATGAGGTTGTTTTGAAAAGTGTTCAAGAACAATTATTTATTAAAATACAAAGTATGGACAAAAAATGAGAGCAGAAATCCAACTAGAAAATATGTTGTATTAAGCTTAATTAAGTGTTGGGTATACATTTTCCTTCTCTTCTTGAACTTTTAGATATGGGATTTTTTCCTCCCTCTCCTCCTCCATCTTTATAGAAATTTTAATGTGTTGTTTATATCTATTTACATTTGTTTAAAAAGTGTTTGTATATGAAATTTTATTTATCTTATTTTTATGAACTATTTAAATGAATTGTGAAATTTTTATTAGTAATTTTTGTTCCGGAGATTTATTTTTGTTGTGGTTTATTGTGCAAATTATTGTTAGGTTGGTGATCATTATATATAAAAAAATAAAAAATTACAATCCCTAACATAACAAAATTATTCGTCAATGATTCCATTAGTATTTTTTTAAAAAAAAGGTTAATAAGCAAAAGTTATCATTGAAGTCATAGTAATTGCAACGTAAGGAAAGGAATTCATGTTGAAGAGAGAAAAAAGGAGCAAAACAATACTCTATTTGAAATTATATTCTTCTTCCTCCATATTTTTTATACCGATCAGAACCAAGGTACCAATACTGGTTAATATAGCATGGAATATTATCTCTTTTTTTAATAATTTCTAATGTACTTCAATCATATGAAATTCAGTCGTATTCTATTGCTTTAAAATCATTTTACTTTCCTAGTTTGAAGTTGGATTTTTATGTGCATGGAGCATATAGCGCAAAATATTAAATTTTAGATCAAATATATGTTAGTTGGGTGTTTAGGATTGTAGTAATGATTGTTTTTCAAAGTGTATTTTATTTTAAAATATATTAAAATAATATTTTTTATATTTTAAAAATTATTTTTGATATAAGCACATTAAAATAATAAAAAAATATCAAGAACAAATTAATTAATTTAAAATAAAAAAAAAATCAAAATTTTTCAAAAATATTTTCCAACCACAGTATCAAACACTAGTTATATGCTTGTTAATATACTATTAAGGTATAACTTATATCTAATATTACTTAGATACTTATAATAAAAAAAATATTATTTCATTTTCAGTATATAATTTTTTTAAGAATAAAATAAGTAAGTAAATATTTTTTATCAATTTATCTCCATAATATCACATCTAAGTTTTTAAAAACCAATTCTTTGTACTTGTACTCTATGATATATATATTGTTTGTATTTTATGCTCCATAATGAGTTGATAAAAATATTCTGCAACTTAAAGGACCAATCAAGTTCACGAATTCGATAATGACAGAAAAAATAAGAATTTCTTTGAAAAGTCGGATGAGTATCTTAAATTACAATATTTCGCAGCATCTATATCACGGAGCACTTGTGTTTGGCATCCAATGCTTCTAGAAACTCTATACTAAAGACTTAACAAAACCATTAAATCAAGGATTCAAAACCAAAAAAAATAAAATTTGAAGGATTGAATGAAAATTATATTATAAGGACTAAAATAAAAATACAGAGACCATATCTTTTTAGTTTCTTTAACAAACGAACACCCTCGAAAGCAATACAATAACTTCCAAAATACTTAAAAAAATATAATCCTCCAAAACCAATCAGAAATTTATAAAATACCATTAAATGAATAATGAAATGAAAAGTAAAAATTAGTCGTCTTGGAGATTTATTTTTTTCACTTTAATTCTTAATAGTGATTTGTTTCTAGAAGATGTGTCCACGTACATTTAGCTGTGGGGGCATTGTCTAAGATAAATATTGTGATTGTTAAAAACAAATATTATCAAATAGATTAATTACTTAGTTTTTTATCCTTTAAATATGATATTTAACAAAACACAAGTTTCCATATATCCAATAATGAGTAACATTATATGCGCACGTGTGTATAGAGAGAGAGCACCTCACATTAAAAAAAAAAATCTTTTTATTTACATAAAAAATTAATTTTTTTATTTATTAGATTTATCATATCGAATGAAACTTAAATATGTTTAATTATAATTTTTTGTTGCTAAACATTGTATTAAGATTTTTAAAATAAAAGTGTAACTTAATTTAATTTATGCATAAAATTAAAGATATGAAAATATATTATAATAATTTTTTATATATAATAAGAAAATATAGGGTGTTAACAAAAAAAAATCCAAAACAAAAATAAAATAAGAACTCAAAGGGCGCGGGAAAAACCAAAAACAAATGGTGAAGGGGTGGGCCTAGCTGGTGGGTTGCCAAAGCCCACACACGCCTAGGCTAGAGGTGCCCCTAAACAATTTAAAATATATATAATTAAGAGCTAATAAATGATGAATCGTTTGCAAAAGCAGATGAGACATCATTTTTTTCATTTTCTCCGTTGATATTCTGCTGGTGATCGAAAAGACTCGTATCGCTAGAATTCATTCCAAAATTCTTTTTTTTTTTATCATTTCTGGTCCTTATCACCTCATATATGCATCTGGAAAACTATTACCAACCTCAAAATATATTTTAAGCCTAAATTAAGTATCAATTTTTCTTAGCTTTTTTAAAAAATCTATTTCTGGTGATATTTTTTTTTGACATTATTAAATTTTTAAACCATCTCCAATTAACTTTTTTCTTTAAGATATGTGGTTGCGGTTGTTTTTCATGCTAAAATATATCAAAATAATATATTTTATTTTTAAAAATTATTTTTTGAGATCAACGTATCAAAACAATCCAAAATATATAAAAAATTAACTTTTAAAAAAATTAATTTTTTAAAAAACATGATTTGCACCGCGTTTCCAAACGATGCAAAAATCAATAACACCTATATCATTGGGCTCTATGGCTATAATATGATTGGTAAAAGTTCTTTCTCCTCTCTGTTTTCCTGACCTCTCTCTTCTCTTTCAATTTCTATTAATTGAAATATAATAGAAATAAAGTTTGTTGATTAAAATATAAAATTTACAAATTAACATATAAAATTGTTGTTCATGAAAAATGAAGTCTACATTGCAAATGAGTGTATAACCGTTGAAAAATCACAATCTATTTTAGTTTTTTTAATTACTTTCTCATTTATGGAATCATTTTTTCCTGGGTGCTGGCAACATTACAGGTTACATAAGAACCAAAACATGGACTAGAAGATTGGGACAATCTACACACGCAAATGACTAAATAATTAAAGTCTTCACACGTTTAGCGTCTTAATTAGGAGATCGGCAAGAGCACAGCGTGCAGGTTCGTTACTTGGTCATTATCATATATATATATATATATATATATATATATGAAGTTTAAAATTTGGTATTTAAGCGTCAAAATTTGACTTGTTTAGGCTAAACTATTAAGCAATTGGTACGCTATATATCCTAATATATATTTGTTCATCGAGACAAACCAGAAAAGGAGAAAAGCAATTAATAAATAGTAACGAGGTGGCTGTGACACAATTACTTTAATGCTGGCATGTATGTATGTATGTATGCATGTATGTATGTATTCAATAAGCTGTGAGGAGATTTCGTGAGGAGGAAAGAATAAGATTACTAAAAAATGTCTAGTTCAGCTGGTAACAAGTACGCGAGAGGGTAGATGCATGTATATTTAGTCTCTCCGTTTTTTTTATTTCTTAATTATTTAGTTTTTCTATTTTTTAAAATTATTTATGTTATTATCATTATCATTACTATATATTAAACTCATCCATGTGATTTACGATTGTTAATGATATGCATGATCCCTTTGTCACGGCCATTAGTAAAAGTGCTCATTAATTTTCCGTACTTCAAAATACGTATCTTGGTATAGAAAAGAAATTAATTTCATAATTATAGTCCTGGGTTGTAAACTAATGGAATAATACCGCTATATTTTATTTTATTTTGAATTTGAGAAAACCTCACATCTTGAAAAACACATTTTATAAGTCTAGATGAACGGGTAAAATTTTAGCTATTTCAAATTTTTATAAAAGATACACGTTCTGACTCGAACTTAAAATTTATTATATAGATTTCAAGCTTTTTATTATCAGGCTACGCTACTGGAATATAAAGACATGACAGAGACTGAGGTATATATAATTCGATGAATTATCTTTTAAATCTGATGAATTAAAAAAAAAAAATCAAAGGGAGACCACAAGATTTCTCCATTTCAAGTACAGGGGGGGCAAAAGGTTATTATTAAAAGAAGGTATTTTTTTATGCGCGCTCACGTAGAATGAGGCTCGAGGCCGTTTAAAAATAGGCTTGCGATTTTTTTTTTCTAACCAGTCTGAGCGCGTTGCCTTCTTGAGCATTGGAAGGGTACAAATTTAAAGTTTGAACATCTCTAGCTCTTGGTCTGCACTTTTTGAAGGTTTGACGTTGTAGTTTTTAGTTCAAAAGACATGACAGAGACTGTTCTTCCTGTGTGCTGCTTTAAGATAACAGAGACCCATGAAGATGCTTATGCTGGGATAACGAAAGAAAACAACATTTGTGAATTATGTTATACGTACAACAACTCTCTTTTATATTTCCTCTAGCATAAATTTGATGAATAACAACGGAATTATCGATAAAAAATATAATTTCATTGGTAATGTCCAATGGAACTTGGCGATGAAAGTTGTTCTTTTAGTAATTACTCATACAACTATCGATAGAATAAAAATAAATATTATGTTCGCAGTATAAAACGAAATTATATTCTCATAGAAATACCTATAGGGATATTCTGTGCCATTTTTCATTAGAAATTATGTCAGTAATTTTAAAAGTGTTATAATAGACACCAGCTCATCCCCCTTTCTGTTTCTCATACTCACAAATCCAGCCAACACTTATCACTGTCAGCATTTTTATCTTGTTTAATTTTTTTCTAAATATTCATCGCGCTAAGTAAGCAAACCTATCTATTTTTTATGTTACCTATTTATTTTTTAGGTTAACTTATTGAAATTGTTTTGTAGTATCTGTAGTTTATTTGTATATTTAAGTGTTTTACAACTTTTTCCTAGAGAATTTTGTTGTATGATTTGTATGTATGTTAGGGTTTGTTTGAGATTTAAGAAAAATTGAATTTGTTTATAATTTGATAATATCGAGTTTTATTTTATAATGTAGGTGTGTTATAACGGAAGAAATGATGTGTTATTTAATTAGTATCAATCACATTTTATCTATTTTATTATTAAGTTGAAGATTTAGAGAAAATTGAATTTTTTTAGAATTGATAATAATTAAAAGGTATTGTTGGTTATTAAGTTAGGCCTGGTTCGCCCATGATGGATGAACCTGATCCAAGTTATTAGAGGAGTTACTAAAAGAAGTAACCTCCTTCTCTAATCAAATATAAAGAGACATAACCCATATAAAAAGGTTAAGTTTTCATTATTGAAAGAACATAGTTTTTTCTTTCGCTTCTCCTATCTTGACTCTCTATATTAACTTTGATAAGATTTACAAAGACGTTCGTACTGTAGAATATTACTTTGGTTCTAGTAATTGAAGTGGTACTGAAGTAATTGATCCAGGAATAAAAAAATAGATTCTCACAAGTAAGTTTTCCTTTCCAATCTACAGGTATTGATTTAGATTAAATAAATTTGAATTGAATAAATAATAGATAATTAGATGGAAACTGATTATTTGTTGTTAATATAATTGTTTAGTTAATATTTTAACGTAACATTAAAAATGATAATTGGTTATTGGATTGTAAAATAATTTTAAATAAAAAGGTTGAATTTTAAATTGATAGTTAGATGTAATTAATATTCTACATAATAAATCTCCAAATTATTCCATATTATGAACTTTTGGTTGCTCTTGCTATCCTTTTCTGAGACCATATCAACTATACAAGCTAACCTTTAGAAATAAACGAGATATCTTTCATGGTTATTCCAATAACCAAAAAGGATATCATTGTCTAGAATTGTAAAATCAAAAGCTATATATTTCACGTCATGTTATTTTTTTTATGTAAACATATTTCCAGGAAGGAATAATGATCCATTCTCCAACGCTCAAAGTAGTTCGTTCTTCCATTTGCTGGTAATTTCTTCACATGAACTATCACATTCAATTGTTTCAAATACTTTGTTTCCTAATGTTTTATCTACAAAGTCTGATCCTACATATCCTGATATGAGACAATCTTCTGATTATATTCACCTAGTACGATCTTCTGTCAATCTGCTTCCTACACTACTAATTTAGAGTTTACAACTTTACCAGTACCATCATCTTTTGTTGCTAACCTACCGTCTAATTTTCATAACCAATGTAAATTTGTGCTGTCTTCTGTACCAACACCTTCATCTGGTGTTACGCAATCCAAAATTGGTCACTCCAAGCCTAAAACTTTTCCAGATTACAAGGTGTTATGCATCACACAGATGTTTTTCAGTCTTTTTAATGAGCAGGAACCTTCCTTTTGCAGCACAGCAGTTTCTCATCAACCTGGATAGCATATTAAAACTAGTTGACTGATTTTTTCACCCAGGGACAAACCGCACTACGGTTTACTTTCTTGAGGTCCAAATTAAAGGTGTTCAATCTCCAAGGGGGTGTTAGTGATCCTGTTAGGATTCTAGTTACTCAACCTTCACCACAAGTTATTTCTTCTCCTACAAATACTTAATAATTTAGCTCAGTTGTATAAATCCTTTCCGATAACATTTTGATAACTTTCAAGTGATGTATTAATCTTCTTATCTAGTTACCTTGTATCTATATATTAATTATAGTCAATATAAGACTATAAGTACACGACGAAGTTGGCAAAACCTCTTCTTCTCTTTTATTCTTTCACAAGCTTGACGTGCTTTTTGTCAGGTAACCTAATCCAGAGTAGGCATAAGTGACCATTGAAAAAGAACAGACAAGAGATTAGGTAATCCATTTAACAAGCATTAATTCATTTGGGTGTTGTTTAAAAAAAATAGCAGTAATTTATCTGGGTACACATCAGTTCGATCCCCATGGTGGGTGTTAAGGGTGATAATTTGTTGCTTTGAAATTTTATTGGATTAGTCCAAATCCTTGGTGATGAATATCTGTTGAACAAGTAGCATGTACTCTATTGGCCACGATGCTTGGACAGAGCAGGCACAGAAGAGGACAACAGCTTGCGATTTTGCTCCCACTTGCCAAAAATGTTCCTGCGGCAAGCAAATTAGGAGAGGGAATATATTGGAGTGGGAGGATTCAAGTAGTGACCGGACCCACCTACCAAGGTGTCCGATCATTGTTTGCCGCCCGTTACAAAATCCTCGTCGATGAGACGACCTTAAGCTCTATCTTTATCTATATATCTTATTGTCTCCGTTTTTCTTTTCTTTTTCTATAACTCCTTCGAACCCTTCGGCTTTGGAATTTTGCTCCTTTAGGTTTCCGTCGTCCCCCCAATTATATTTCATTTTCCAGACTCTACTCCTCCTCCTTCTACTGGCCTTTTCATTTGCTCACGCAAAGCCGCCATTTCAATACATTATTAATATTATTCGTGATAAAAAATAATATTAATTATATATTAATTTTTTATTTAAAAATTTAAATTATTAAATTAATATGATTTTTTAATAAGGTATTACAGTTTCGATAACCAAGTAATCTCGAGTTTAAATCTCACTGTCTTTATTAATTTAATAAAAAATAAGTAAAATATAATATAGATATATACAAGTTTTAAATTTGAAGGAAATAATATAAATTATATCTTAAAATTTTATTTAAAATTTTAAATTATTCAATTTAAATCTATATATATATATATATATATATATATATATATATATATATATATATATATACAGTGGCACCGCACCCGTCCAAGTGCTGGTCGTCAACTGCTTGCTTCGTGTCCCAGGCGAAAGAAATCACATGTTATGCCTCACGTCTCTCTTCAAGCACGCCACCATATCCACCGTTAAATGAAAGGGGCAATTTCAGTGCAGATTATGGATCCAATGACATGACACGATATAATAAGCGAGCCCGATTCAAGGCTGCTTTTCTTGTTCATAAAAAAACAAAAAGAATTTGCACGGCAAAAATACAACTGAGTAGCGTATTGGTTAGACAAGGACTCCTTTTTCATTTTCTTTAATGAAAAGGACTCCCATTTCACTCTTAAGCGTAGATAATGATTAGCGTATTGATCAAACTGAAACCTTAAATAATTAGTGCTCTCCATTTTCTACTTCTTGCTTAATTACAAGGACTAACTTAATCAACCCTTTAATAACCGCTTGCTTCTCCTTCTCCTTCTTTTAAAAAATCAAAATAAAAAGCAAAAGACATATAATAAAATTAATATGACCTAACATACATTAGCTATCAATAAATATAGCATAAATCTTGAAGGGTTTTTTTTATCCTCATTTATGAAATAAATATGGCTTTGAAACTCACCTTTAAAAGGGATAATTTGTATACTTTTGAGAATAATTTGTGTGTTTTTTATTATGAGAATAAATTGTGTGCTTGATTAAGAACATAATGATTATTTAAAACAGCCAAAAATTTAGAGAACAACAAGCATTTTCTAATATTAGAATCTTGCTTCAGTAATAATAATAATAAAGAAAAAAAAGTGAAGGTGCTCATGTTATAAGAAAACGATACGTGCATCCGATACATGACAGTTTGATCTTGCACATCACAGTAACTTGATTCCATCAAACCGTACCGAATATATATTGGACCTAGATTCCGTTACGCCAAATCTCCCGGCATGAATTTTAAATAAACCTGAATCGGTTCCCCAACTATAAATATATTTTCAATATAATCCCCTAACTAGTAAATTTACCAATCGGACCCATCACAGATATTTCCTTAACTGGACCCCGCCACTAATCGATGTCAGCTCATGCAGTTGAAATACATGCACTTAGAAAATGCTAGTATCACACCCCCTCCCCTCTGTACCCGCTTTCATGATTATTTAGATTTTTTATTCGATATGAATATGAAAGATTTTAAGTATATACTTTTTGACAGAGATAGAGTATAAAACCTTAACCATTACCTCCACTAATTAAAGATTTAAAGGGCTAGTTTTTTCTAATCTTTTAGGTAGATTCTACGGTGTAAAAGGCCGTTAAATTTTGTATTTTAAAAAAAATTAACTTTTTTATATTTTTAAATTAATAAAAACTTTAAAAAATAATCATTATTACAATTACAAAAAGACGTAAATCCTTTATAATGTGGTAAATAAAAGATGCTTGAAATGATTGGTTTTCACGCTACAAATGGTGGTGGAGGATGTAAAAGGGTTTGGTAGTGGCTAATGATGACGTTTAACGATATATATAAGCTGGTAACGGCAGGACCCCGTCAATAGATGGGAGATACAATCGATAAGATCAGTAGTTGGGGGACTAGAATGAGAATATATTAATGTTTGGAGGGATAATTTAAAGTTTTCCCTTTTATTCGAATCGTGTAGCGCCACTTAATTGTCATAAAACGAAAATAATAAATCTCCTCGCAAATTCTCTGCACACCCACTTCACGTCTCTGGACTCTGTAGTAGCTTTGCAGTTTGTCTGAGGTCCAAACCACAAGTTTTATACGAACAAAAGTGTTTTGTCTCTGTGAGCTTTAAAGGACAGCCTTCTGTCTTATTATTACATCCTCTGATAATGATGATCAACATAAATAAGTCTCCTACCTCTGTAATTACTGGCTTTTTTTCTTTTCTTGCAAATTATTGATTTTGGTGACGTTAATGAGTTGCAGCTGTTGTTGTCACCTAATACAAGAATACCCACTTCATCGAATCCTTTGAGTTTATGTCGAACTCCTTAAAAACCATCCAAAAAGTTGCCAAATTTATACTCCATCCTTTGACTGTTTCTGTGTCTCAATCTTTAAAATGTCAGTTCATGAAATGTCCCACCTGGATTTAGAGCAAGGGACACACCACTGCTCTGTTGCTGGAAGTGATATCAGTTCTTTTTCTGATGCAGAAAATGGGTCTTGCTACTCTCAGTTCTATTCAACCACTGCTGGGTCTTATGATGATTACAGTTTCGCTTGTGTCTCTGAACCTGAGGGCATAGACGGTGTGGTTTTGGATTCTAGGAGGGTGTCTTCAGTGTCTGATTGTTCAGTGGAGGTGGAGATTGAGAATAGGGTACCTGAAATAAAGGTGCATTTGAGTAAAGTGGAGAGAGATTGTAGGATTTGCCATCTGGGTTTGGAGAGTAATAGTCATGAATCAGGCGTTCCTATTGAATTGGGTTGCTCTTGTAAGAATGATTTAGCTGCTGCTCATAAACAGTGTGCAGAAGCCTGGTTCAGGATTAGGGGAAACAAGTAAGTACAAGGTTGAATTCTGGTTTTTGTTTTCTTTGGTTAATTTTCTTTTGCCGTTTTTTTTTGTTTTTTTTTTTAATATTTATTCGCGGTGTTGGTACGATGGCTAAAATTTTGGATTATGTTTAATTTTCTTTGTTTGTGAGAAATGGTAAATATCGACTTTGTGCTTCTTAGTAGTATTATCAAAGTTGTCTGATGAGTTTTGTAAAGTGTAAATGATGCACTAAAGCGGGATTTCATGAAGGGATAATAGTAACTATTTTTCACCAAAGAGGACAGAGGGTTCAGTGCTTGAGGCTTTTGGATACTAGATTGCTGTCTGCTTAGTTTATGGGATACGAAGCATAGTGTGGAAGTTAAGAATTATGATGAATAAAAGGGAAAGTGGAAGGAGATTCTGTTTATTTACAAGTTGAAAGAGTACAGCTTTAAGACACCAGTCCCAATGAAATGTCTAGCTACACCGACAATTTCTTGCCAATCTTTGCTTTTTTGAAATTTAGGAATCTAAATAATGCTCCTTTCTGAATCTCCTCCTCTTGTTGATACCTAGATTAAAGATAATTACTTGTGGGTGCGCTACTTAATATTTGTATTTGTATAATCGCTAATGCAGATTCCTTA
Organism: Populus nigra; assembly: GCF_951802175.1. NCBI lineage: Eukaryota > Viridiplantae > Streptophyta > Magnoliopsida > Malpighiales > Salicaceae > Populus > Populus nigra. The sequence continues at coordinate 19,850,443 of NC_084854.1, forward strand.
CTTTCCTCTTCGTCTGATGTGGTTAGCAACAAATGATAATTGACGTCCCAGGACAATATTTAAGCGTCATAGGATTCTGAATGACGGTAGAAATCTCCTGATATCTGTGAATCTTAAAACTCATGGTTGCATTTCACAATCAGTGTTTATCTGTCACTCGTGTCTATATCAGGCAAATTGGTTGATACCATACCCCGAAAACATGGTGAAATGGATTATCTTGGTATCCGCTTTAACACATTCATTTCTAAACATATTAGACGTAGAAAGTTTGATTGGTGTGCTCGTGGATTTAACATTGCTTAAATTTCTCGCTAGAACTTAGAACAACCTGGGAAAACTGAACATTCGAAACTGTTAATTCAAGCACCAACATGTGCTTGTTGATGCATGCATTTAGTGGTTGCAAGGATCTTCTGTTGATCTTACTTCTCCTTGCTGGAATACTGTTAAATGATGTAAAAAAAAACCTGTGTGCAGGAACAAGTGATGGGATCTGGCTATTGTGGAGGTTCAATGTAAATTATCCATTATTTGATAGTAATACAGTGGTATCTCTAGTCCTTAATCTATCACCAAATTCTTTGTTTGTCAATCGCAATAGGTATTCTTTATGCTTTGAATTTGAGGTTTTAACTGTACATATGCTCCTGGGTAAAATTTCCAAAATCACTGTTCTATCGACATATGATTTTCAAATATCTCTCTTTCATTTCTGGTGTCTCTTTTACCTGGTATTCTAGTTTGCAGTTAGCCAGCTAGCCTCCTTTTTTCTGGACCAGGCATCTATTTTTTGCCAGTTGTTCTAAGCCTTCTGCTGTTGTACTCGCTGAACAGATGAACTACATGAGCTATATTCCTTTTAGGGGTTGCATTAGTCCATATTACATGATCAATTAGTAGTATTTATTTGCTTGTAACTTTCATTTCAAATTCCTAATCCGTGGCAACTATCATGGTATGTCTAATTAGTTCCTTTTGTCATTAAAATTAGTCTCGTATATGTTCTGGTATTTATCTCTCACCTATATTTATTTGGTTCGCTTGTATGTACCAGGACCTGTGAGATTTGTCATTCGACTGCACGCAATGTTGTTTTAGCAAGTGACATAGAATCAATCGAGCATTTGAATGAGACAAACAATGGCATGGATACCGCTACGACAGCAGTCTCAGCATCGATTCCCACTGCAGAAACTCGAAGCTTTTGGCAAGGCCACCGCTTCCTGAATTTCTTGCTTGCTTGTGTGGTATTTGCTTTTGTACTGTCGTGGCTCTTTCACTTCAATGTGCCATCCTCGTAAACTTCTGTAGAAGAGGGTTGAGAGAATAGGAAAAGGAAATAACTTTAGAGGAAAGGCGAAGTAATCTAGAAGAGCTTGCAGAGATTGTTGTGTGATGAGTGAGGAAGACTTCAGTGCTTCATGTGGTTTTATAGGCAATCATAATATTTTCCTTTAATACGCGTAGGAGTTATGTTGATCTATATACGTACAATGATATTTACCAGAGCTTTGACAGCCTTGAAAATTATTCGTAGGTGTCCTGATGCTGGGTTGATTCATAGCTCTGCCTTGAAAAATATTTATAGGTATTTGGAGGTTGCATTGATTCATCTAAATGCTGTTATTTTTATGGTAAGTTTTTCTTTATAATGCCTCGTACTATGGAGATATAGTTATGTCCATGACAGACATTCCCAAACCCCATTTTGATTTTGTTAGAAAATTTTGATCAGATTTCCCGCATACAGCATTTTGAAGATCCAGCAACCACGAAAATGTCCGTTGTCTCTCTTATTTTAATTCAAGTCTTGGCCACAGTTATTCTTTTTATGTTCCCCCAAAATGGTCATGAAAAGGGTTCGTGAATGTCGGATTCCCAGGCTGAAGTGTTAGCCAGCAATCTCGGTCTTGGAAGCAGAAATGATCGGTAACAAACAACCTCTAAATAGGCCTTGCTTGACGAAAATCGCAGTGATGTGTCCCCGATGAATCTTGCATTGCACTAATCAACTACTAAACTCAAAAGATTAAAGAACTGAACTGCAGAAGCATAATTTATCCACTCAAACAAAAATAATTGAAGAATACTGTAAGTTTGACACAAGGTCAAAATATGGATGTAGAAAATGAGAAGCAAGAATACATACATGAGCCTACACAAAATTACCAAAATAGTAAATAAAAAAAAGACCTATACACTTTCAGTTTTTGTTTCTTTTGGCTTCCAAGTTTGTGCCATCTTTGAGTGTTTCTTGTGCATCAGTCTCCATTCCAAGTCTGAAAAGGCAAGCTGCTTGGAGGTACGAGGCAGTGGACCACTCAGGAGACACCACTTGGGCTTGCATAGCATCCCCTAGAGCTTCTTGTGGCATGTCATTCATTAAGTAAGATAAGCAACGCCTAGCATATACAGTTGGTGACACCATGGTTCCGCCATCGATGAACTGCAAAAGACAGGAAAACTCATTCTCGTTTCAGAAGCCAACATAAAGTTCCATTGCCATCAGGATGCAGAGGATAAACTCAAACCCATATTTTATAACAAGAAGATTCAGTGCTAACAATAAATCTGTGGAGGAGGCTCGATTTAGTGGTGCTATCCTGCTAGCAGCAAACTGTACAAGGTATTAAGAGCTTCGGCAAGAGCAATTTATTTCCCTAACTTGATGTAGGCACTATTAAAATTTTATCAAGGGATAAGATTTATCTCTTGTTCTTTGTTCATAAAATATAGTTCTTCATGTCTGCTAAGCAATCCAATAGAAAATTTTCTTCTCTAACTATGACAAAATGATACTAACTTATCAATGAAGAATTATAACGGTGATATATAGTGTCAGATTCTATGGGTTGTCTTGTCTAATTTATAGCTACAGAATATGAACTAATTTATCGTGTTGGGTTGCTTGTAACTATATAAGAAAATAAACCATCCTAAACCACAGATTCCAGATTCGACATAACAAGGGAAACTCACTTGAGTGTAGCAATCAATGGCAGTCGCAAAATCCTTTGCTCGAAAAGCAGTATCTCCATGCTTCTTAGAATTCAGGGTCTCTTGCATTTGATTAGTCCACATTTGGAAAGAAAGCTGCAAGGAAAGAGGAAGACAATTAAGAGCTAAACAAACATTTAAAAACAGGTTACATATTGGGGCCAGAGCAACATAATAAGACTTCCTCCCCAAAGGACCCTGGTATCTAGTTCCTAGGATGAAATTTTTAGATTCAGACAAAAAATCCAGGGAAAAAAAGGGTTAAGAGCTGTAGACATGGTTTTTAATTGACAGGTAGACAAACTAACGTTTTTTTTATTTTTTGAGTATGGACAAGCGAACAGTTAGACCATGAGATAATAGTTACAACAGTAGACAGTGTTTTTAATTGATTGTACAATAAATCAGTAGGACTTTGTTCTATCCTTACAGGGCATAGTTATGACCATTACAAGGCAAAGTGGCATGACTCAAAACAAAAACAATTCATTTATCTATTTGTTTTATTTTTATTGCAATGAAATGTGAAAACCACTCATATTTCCTTTTCCTTCAGCTCGCTCACTCTTGATATGCATGTGACACAGACTACTAATCTTGCTATTTTATTGATTCCGGCGTCAATATGGTTACATTTTTTAGTAACAAAAATAAACCATCAATTACAAACAAGAGATGGCAAACCTCATTGGCAATCCCCTCATCGTCCTTGTATCCAATCTTTTCCAGTATTTCATGTATAGCAGTGAGATCCGTTCTCAAGCATGCCTCACCAAAAGGAGTCAATGATAATGGCTGAGTTGATGATGCAGTTTCTTGTCGGATGCCCATTAAAACATATGACGGGACCTGCTAAAACAATATTTGATAAGAAAAAGGTGTATTTACAAACTTTTCAACCCAGCAGAAGCAGGCCTAATTTTAAGAAAACTATGCCTGCCTTTCTCCACGAAGACATACAGCAAAGCCAACTATTTTATATACCTCTGTTTCTTTTTGAAGTGACAAAAGTGCAGTGACAAGGGATTTAGCATTTGGCCTCTCACGAGCTTCATACTGCAAACAACGGGAAGCTAATCTAACCAACTCTGTTCCATCATCTTTTGAAAAATGGCCTTCTAGAGCAGAATCCATCAACATCAGGAAATTTTTGCCACGAATCAGGTCAAGTGCCTATAAAGAAGACAGGCAGTGGAGGAAATCCTCAAGTTTTTTATGCTTAAATGACCATCAATCACAATGCGAAAACAATAGTTCATCTGTACTACAAGGGACCAAGAAACCAATAAGATGGGTGATTACAGCATAAGAAAAGCAAATAGCTTACATGACTTGGAGGAATATGTTTGCCACTCAGAAGATCTAACAACAAGGTTCCAAAGCTGTAAACTACACTTTCAGGCGTCACTCTACCTGCCAGGATAACGGAACAATTTTTATCATCAACCATTTCTAATAATTTAATCATTTTCAACCTTTACTCTGGCCCTTGGTACCCAAAACTAATCAGATTGAGAGGTAACTAATCCATTTATGCACGCAAAGGTCATATCAGTTTATAGTGATCATGAGTTCAGATGCAGACACAAACAGTCTTTACCAGTTCTCAAGTACTCTGGCGGGGTGAAAGCCAAATTTGTGCTGTAACTTTTGCCATCACGACTATTCTTCATGAGGCCAAAGCAAGATAGCCTAGGATTACCATCCTGTCAACAGCTGGACCAAAATTAGGACCGACACAATACAGTGGATGAACCAAGCACAGAGAAGATTCTACATCGCAGACAACCACACTTACCTTATCAAATAAGATCCTGTAGGCATTGAGATCATGATACAACGCCCTTCCTTTGCTGCAACAGTATTCCAGAGCTTGTGCCAAGTACAGGGCTACCCTCAACCTCATTGCCCATTTCATGGGCTGGCTCTCCCCTGTAATGACCAAAATATCAAGAATTCAAACAAAGCATACGAGGAAGAAACCAGTTTAAAGTTCATTAACTCTAACCCTAAATACCATTATATTGCCTAATCAAATCTGATCAACTAATTTTCAATGTTGGGAATTTTTGGCTGACATAAGAAAAGGGCAAAAAGGGTCTCCTAGCAATAAACAAACAATAAAAGATGAAAGGAAAGAATTTCAACAGCCAAAACAAACACATTAAAATTCAAAAGAAAAGAAGTGCTTACAGTGAAAAAGATGCTTAGCAAGGGTTTCATGAGGCATAAACTCAGCAACTAGCAGCCTCTCCTCTCCTTCACAGCAACATCCTATCAAATTCGCCAATCTCTCACTCCTCAAACTCCCCACTGTTCTCGCTTCCTCCTAAATTACATTTTGTACCAAATCCATTTTTAACTCAAGAGTATATTTAATGACTTCTCACAATTTTAACAAAACATAAAGAAATCATTTTAAAAAAAAACTGTTAAAATGAACGTACGAGGAATTGGCGAGAATCAGGCCAGGCGAGTCGGTTAAATCGTTTAACGGCGATCCAACGGTCATTGTCTAGTTTCCCTTTGTAAACAACGTTCGGAGCTTTTTCACCATGTTCCGATACTATGTTGTCCGAAGAGAACCCAGACGTGGCTGCTTTCAGTTGTTCGAAACTGAACTCGGTGAAACTCGGGAATGCATTTCTGTCACTTTTGCCCCCATTCTCTGCACCGAATGACAATATTACCCCAACTATTACCCCTCGTTTACAAAAAAATAAAATAAAAAACAGAGACGGAGAAGAGACAGGGGGCTTGAATTACCGAGATCGGAGGATTCGAGGACTGAAGCCTTAAGGTGGGACTGGAACCAGCAGAGAGAGAATTTGGAGCAGCGGGCTCCCATTGATTAGAGAGAGAGAGAGAAAAAAGAAATGAAAATGATCAGACGGTGACGAGAGAAAGTGAATCAAACGGTTTGCATCAGTTCTGGTGCTGATCCTTGTCTACAAGTTACTGGAAGTGGTCGAATGCTACTTCACAAAAGGGGGAGAAAGCGGGTTGTTGAGGATCCCAAGTTTTTATTGAAGCCAGCAAGCTTTAGGCTTTAGCTACTTGTGTTGTGTGTATTTGGGCAATAAATTGCAAAGGGCCTTTCAGGTTTCAGCTTCTGCCTTTTTTAGCAACCTCTGTCTCACCATTCCTCGCTCTCTCTCGTTTTCAAATTTTCTGTTTTTTTGTGGTAAAAACTTCGGATGGTGTTTGAAGGGTGTTTTGGGTTTTTGTGCTTTAATTAATTAATTAATTAATTAATTAATTTACGGTAGGTTAGAAAGTATAATAATGATGGTGTGATTTTGACTTGTAAACTTATTAAAATAATATTTTTATTATTTTTTTAAAATTATTTTTAGCATTGATATATTAAAAAAATATAAAAATAATAATTTAAAATAAAAAATAATAATCTTTTCAAAAAAAAATTAAAACACAAAAAGAAACATGCTAGCCGTTATTTATTTCTATATGAGTGGGCAAAGCTTAAAAACTAGCATTTTTCAGAGTAAAGTGTATTTTTGCCTTTATAGACTCAGCAATGTTCTACTTCTACTCCCATAGTCTTCATTTCTCAATTTTGTCCTTCTAATTTTTGTAAAGTTATTTTTTCTTGTTTTTCTCTCTTTTTCCTCTCAAATACCCATACATGTTACATTGCAGTATCTCAACTTAAAGATTTAAAGAAAATGAGAGAACCTAAAAACCAAATCCAAGTTAAGGGCAATTGGGAGCTTTTTGGAAACTAGAAGGGTAACATTAGAAGATTTTAAACTATAGAGATGGAAGTAGACATTGATAAAATCAACGGAGTTGAGGTGGCAGGCTGATCCGATTGAAATCATGGGTCGACGTCGTTGAAATCTAATTGTGCACATGGAATAATAATTTAGCTTGATGAGACCTGGTATTTGACAGGGAATTTATGTGTTAATTAATTTGAGATTAGCTGTTGTGTTTGGTCCCTGTGGCTGTGTCTTATTGAGGAACCTTAATTGACAAGGACTCTGTCTCTCTCTGTTTTTCGTTGAAATTGAATCTTGCAGATCCTTTGTATTTTTCTAGAGAGCCCTTCTTCTTGTTCTTCATAGGCTAACTTATTGTTCTTCAAAATATAGTCTCTTTTTTTATTAGAATGATTAATAATAGTGAATTGTTTGTTTGCGTTTTGACAAGTTCAAACTAGGAATTGTTCATATTAATCCCTAGTTTCATTTGTGGGTCGACAAACCTGTAGTCAAATCTCATCCGCGTATTGTTAGTGTATTTTCAAGAAAAAAAAACATTATAATAAACTACTGCTATATATAATATCCAATAGTATTTTAATACTGTGATTGAGTTAATTATAATAATCTTTGTTTATTAAATAATGAATTTGAAATGGTGAGTGGTGTCAAAGGTTCATTCCTTTGAACGGAGGGAAGAAAAAAGCCAAGAGATCGCCTGAAAATGAAGGAAAATCTTATACGTAAAAAGCAAGTGTTCCTTTAATCCGTTGCCAGTTGATAGATTACCACGGTAGGGTTTATGTTCCATGGGTGCTTATCCAAGAAAAAACTTAATCAGTGGGAAAAGGTTGCTGCCTTTTTAAAATTATTTATTTTGCACTCGTCTCCATCGATGATAACTTAGATATCAAGTAGTGTGTGAATCATTAGCTACTGAGTAGGGTTTTTATTTTTTTGGATTTTGTGCATCAGAATTAAATTATTTTAAAATTATATTTTAAATAAGTCGTTTATACTTAACTGTTACGTTAGTAAGAAATTAATATATAAGTATATAATATATATTTAATTACCAACTACATTTTATATTAAATGTTTAATAGTGTAGTAGCGGTTATTTTTTAAAATATTTTTTTTAATATATTAAAATAATATTTTTTATTTTAAAAATTTTATTTTTAATATCAACAGTTAAAAAACACTAAAAATAATATTTTTAAACAAATAAATCAATTTTTAAAAAAAACAACGATTCTGCCAAAAAAAAACAAACAAGTTTTTAATCATCATCTATTCTTTATTCTAGCAAAACCTGGGAGAATATTGGTATATAACTTTAGTAGTGATTGACATTAACAAATAAAAATAATCTAAAACCATTACAAATCTAATTTAAAATAAAATAAATTTATTTTTTTCAAAGCACAGCTAAAAAAACAACCACCGACAAAAAAGTATGGCCATGAACAGAGAACCTCAGCATGCTATTTCTAACCATTGACCAAATTTATTCCATCCCTCACGCCTTTTCCTTATTTTCTTACGTATTGAAGAATTGGCCTTTTGTTTTATGTTACAGAGATTCTAAAAAATGGCCTCCGTTTCCATCCGTCCAGCCTAAGAAGATTAACCTCTTTTTTCCCTTCTTCGGTGGCATTACAACCAGCCTTAAAATTGAAGATGATGTAAGCTTCAAGGATCAAAACAGAACAATCCATCACAGGTCAACAAACAAGCTAAGCTAAGCTATGCTGTGTTTCCTCGTTGCATATTTTTTAACGTGGGCTAGAAATCTTTAAACGGGAGCCTTGTTCTCCTTTTGCACTTGCATTCTCTACTGGATCTGAAGCATGCTAACTTTTGATCACACACTGGTCATCATTCAATAAGGATAACAACAGGAAAAGAGTAGAGCAAAGCAATCCTTTTGTCTGACAGTTGGAGTTATTATTTGCACCACCCATTTAGGGCTCAAGAGGACCCCTCTCCCTCTCTTTTTTTACAAGGAAAAGAAAGAGCATGTAAAGAGAGAAAGTGGTTCTTACGGACATGCCTCAGTGATGATGGCGCATCACTCACCTTATCGTAGCTAGACAGACCATTGGTCTCTCTCCCTCTTTATTGACTAAGTTTCCAAAGCTTAATTTGCGCCGGCATCACGTTCTGGGCATAGACGGTGGTGGGGCAATGAGTGCCTATCATACTACCATATTATAAGGTGAGCAAGCATGGGGCCAAGCTCATTTGCTGTCAAGAGCAACAAAAACACACTTGAAAGAGCCCACATGGGCAACAAGATCAAATTGCGCTACAGCCCATGTCCTTGAATCATTGAGAATGCATCAAGGAACAAGAAGATGGGCGAGCCTCGAATTCTTGTGTTTGATTATCTTTGTGGTTCCTTTCACGTCCACATGTAGCGTCATGAAAGCTATAACCTCAACACAAGAACACGTTTAGAAACGTGGCTGACAAATATGACGTAAGTCTGCTTATTTCTCTTCCACAGCACTTACCCTAAAATTCATTTTTAATCTTTTTCCATTTGATATAAGGGAACTCACTTACCGCGCTTTGCCGCTGACTGCGGACTGGGTCAATTTTTTTTAACTTAAAAAAAAAATTGAAACATTGCTAGCATGTTTTGAAGTATAAAAGAGATTTTGTGATTGAGTCATAAATTATATCGGGTCTTAGATGGCTTAATTTAATTATTTGACAAAAAAACAACGATGATAAATGTATTGAATCTAAGAAAAAAGTAATGATAATGACCTAAAATAAAAGAACTATTGCCAAAAAAAAATTATAAAGTTGAATTCCAAGATAACTTAATGTTAACAGACAAAATAATAAAATAATAAAAAATATATTGAGTCAATCTAAGTTAAGTATGGCAAACTCGCGTCCCGAGTTGTAAAGCGAAGCCATCATTAAAGAAAACAAATAAAAAATAAAAAAAAACTTAATTTTTAATAAACTCAATGTTAAATGATAGAATCATAAATGAAAATCAATGTAAAAAAATATTAAAACAAATTAATGTCAATTTAGGTTAACATTTCATACCTTTGACCCATATCATAAAATCATAATTATTATATAGAAAAAAATTACAGGGCCCAATTCTCAACAATCTAATGTTGAATGATAAGATTTAAAATAAAAAAATTAATTTAAAAAAAATCCAAAGAAAAAAAAAATAAAATAATGAGAACCAAACTTAACATAAAAATAAAATGAAGTAAAATGATGTAAAGGGCTCGAAACAATTCAAGTTAACATGGAAACTTGTGACACGAGTCATGATGCTGGCTATCCACATAGAAAGAAAATTTGAGAAAAAAACAAGAAGTTGAATCTTCAATAAACTCGGTATTGAATAATGAAATTAAAAAAAATCGATGTAAAAAAAGATTAAAAAAGACCAATGTCAATTCAAGTTAACATTTCATACTTGTGACTCAGGTCATAAGACCGAGACCATCACACTGAAAAAAAAATACAAAACTCAATTCTCAATCAATTCAATGTTGAAGGACAAAATTAAAAAAATCAATTTAAAAAAAAATATAGAAACCAAATTTGACATAAGAATAAAATGATGAAGGGTAAATTTTTTTAAAAAAATCAATTAAGAAAAATAATGAAATTGAAAAGAAAAAAAAACAATTCAAAATAAATAAAGAGCAATAAAAAAAATGAGAACTACGATTAAAATAAAAACAAATGGGTGGACAACTATTTATCTTGGTTGGACCAATGTGAATCCTAAAAAGATGAGAGAAAAAAGAGGAGGAAGAAGAAAAAATTAATCTGAACCATCATTTATAATGTCACACATGTCATTTCATTGGATGCGCCATCACTCGATCCTTTTAGATGACATGGCAGTTAGATTTTTTGGCTATTGGAGAATGTCGCATGCATTGTCTAAAAAGCGCAAGTGACTCCCACCTATTGAAACATGTAAGCGTGCCTTATACGCACCGACTATCTTTTTTAAAATAATATTTTATATTTGTTAAAATATCAAATTACCTCTCGTTCGATAAAATTATAACAGAAAAAAAACATCAAAGATGAAAAAAGCACCTTGTTATCGGTTTAATAATTTGGTGATTTCATGATTAATTAAGTTATTTTTCTGTCCTTAAAATAATAACAAAAAAAACTAAAAAGCTCAGTAGTTTTCATATTATTATTTTTGCTTTTAAAGGTAACTAAATTATTTTATTGTATAAAAAATTAAAAAAATTAATTTATCCTCTATCAATTTAATAATGATCAATAAAACATAAAAAAATATTATATTACTCCCTAATCAAGCTAACAATCAACAACAATAATAAACTGTATTTATAATGAATTTAGTTTAATCCCCAAGAAAATCATGAAAAGTTTTCCGCATCTGCATAGGTAGGTTGTTGATGCAGGCGCATGAAAAGCATCAACTAGGTGTGTTTTTTTTTCTTTTGGCAGCAAGGATCTGCTTACATTTTCTAGAAAGCCATAAATAATACATTAAATAGGCGATCAATTCTAATATTATTCGGTGCATCTTTGATTATATACTTGGAATTGATTTTTGTTTGATAATATAAAAAATCATTAATTTAATATTTTTTATTTTTGAATTAGGATTTGGCTGGAGAAGCGGTGGCTGTAGCTGAGATTACGATTTTTAAAAAATTATAAATTATAACTTTTAAAAATAACACCTGTAATAATAATTTTTAAAGTATTACTAGATAGTAAAAAACCACAACTAAATTGATGATTCACTAATCGACACTTAAACTGCAATACCACGTGGCTGCACAGTGCTTATCTCAACCAAGAAACCCGTTGATGGTAAGAAACAGGCCACTGGTTTGAGCATGGAAGATTCTGTCGCCTAGTACAAACAAGGGGAAAGGTCCGGCATGTCCCGAGTCCTGACAATAAACAAGCATGTGACGTAAGGTGCTGTTTACATTTTAAAATGGACACCTTGGCCGGTCATAACTATGATTTTTTAAAATGTATATTTTCTTTCAAAATAGTTTTTTTTATTTTAAAATATATTAAAATAAATTTTTTGATTTTTTTAATTTTTAATATTATCACATTAAAATCATAATAAAATACTAAAAAAAATATTTAATATTTTTCAAGATAAAAATACTTTAAAAAAACCAATCCTAAACACACATCAAATATTATTAAAATGCAGAGAAAAAGGTTGTGCACATGTTTTTTCATGTTTTTTCATGGAAACTAAATTTTTTTTTGTTTTATATTGATTTGCTGATATTAAAAATAAATGTTAAAAAATAAAAAATATTATTTTAATTCTTTTTCAAATAAAAAAACACTTTAAAAAACAAATTATATAAAAATAAACAAAAGCACCATCATGTGTTCTTCACACTTCACAGGGTAGATCACTCCACCATTGATTTGCTTGTATACAATTTTTCTAAATGCTTTGGGCGTCACCACAGCCAACAAAACACCAGGAGGGCTCTAAACCCACATCCAAGACGCCACTGTTTACCATCAATCAATCCTAGAAATTGATATCTCCACATGGGGAACTTTCTTCGCCCCTGTTTAAATCCCTTTATATTCGAGTTGGAATTTCAGCTCTAATCTGAGCGTTTCCAGAATTCTTTACCAAATCTGATAGCAATATTCTATTCAGTAGTGGCAATAATTTCGCCTATTTGATTAAGTGACAAAGGAAAGGATCAAGAAATACAAAGGCTCATTCCTTATAGTTCATTCACATTCGCAGTTAAATTCTAAACGAGAATAGCCTTCGGCTTTGCAAACAATTATATTCACATAGTTACATACATAAGCACAGTGCAGGTGAGTTTCAAGGGCAACACAAGATGCGGGATGCTATCATAGGAACCATGAAGATTACTACCATGAGACATACTGATGCTAGTGAGGGATTTGTTTTAACCATGAAAAGGAGCAGGACTGCCCGCAGTATCAATGCACAACCCGTGTTTCATTCTCTCTAGAATACAAATCAAATGTACTAGCAGTCTTGGGAATAGAAGCTGACCGCAACAGCTACCAAATCTTTCCATCCATGGTCATTAAGATACGAGCAGCAGTTCCTGCAGCATTATGGCTGGCTGCTATGATAGCAGCCTCCTTCATCTATGCACCGTTCATTGAAGTAGAATCTGCATGGACTAAATTGGCGTCGTCCAGAATCTTGCCATTGACTTGGGTTCTCTGCCTCTGGAAAGGATAACAAGCATCACTATTAAGTACCAATTTATATCACATTTCAGTACCGCGCAGTTTCATGAAAAGAAGACGAAGAAGAATTAATAGATTATTGACTATACCCAATCTGCAGGGTCTACTGAGTTCCCATTCAAGAGCTTGTGGTTCTCTTCTCTGGTCTTGCTATCCTTGTCTTTGTTACTTAATGGCAATAAGAGAGAAGCACCGCCAGTCCGATCAGGTAGCTCTGCATTCAACAACTCAAAAGTTAGTATCATCACTCAATGATGCTCCAAGGAAAAGGTGTAAAGAAAAATTAGAACAAAAAATTGAAGGACAGCCTTACCTGGTAATTTCTTGTCTAGAAAGAATACCACCAAATTAACAGTGTACCTGGAAAGCATCAATTTCGGAGCCAAAATAAAAATCAGAGTGACATAACATTTGTTTTTTCTAATAGAAATAACAACTGCAGAATCAAAAAGATCATACATACCATGCTACAACGACATCAACAGTGTAATGCTTGCGTGATGCTATAATCAAAAAGCTCAGAACTACAGCAATCAGCCAACCTAACTGCTTTATACACCTACAAAAATGCTCCAAGACAATCTGAAATTAGGTGGGCTAGTAAGGGCATTTGATTGGCTAGAATTGTGTACAATGTGAAAACAAAAGGGAAGGGATGGTGCAGACTTGAGAAAACCAGACCACTTCTTGCACTATTCTCTAACCAGATTGCTATCACATAACCAAAAATCATAAATTGATTCCCTATTATCGACCAATAGGGGGGGGGGGGGGGGGGGCGCAAGCCAGCTTAGAAAAGTCTCTTTTTCCATCTGTGAGAAAAAGCAGCATTTTTACAAGCCATATTATACCTTTTTGTGCCGTACTTCTGATATGTGAGAACAAAGACTAGAGTAAATATCATGTGTGATGAGAAAATCAAATCACCGCAACCATGTGTGATGCCCCGAGGAACTGCATGGTCAACAAACCAAATCAGCTCAAAAAATCATGGAAAATAACATACAAAAGATCAAATTAAAACAATGGTTACTGACAGTTAATTAAGAGTACTTCAAATAGACTTTGTGGATGTGGCAACCTGGCAAGTTTTGATCCCTGCAATGCAGAAGAGCTACCCAGTTATATATCTTGATTTGAAGCTCCAATTTTTAATTCAAATAAATGAAAAGGAAATGTTCAAACTAAAAGAGCAACTAGATTGATGTGTTCCATTCATTTCGTCTTTTCATTTCTTTAAAATAGAAGGAGGAGGAGGAGGAAATAGACATATTAGACATTGTACCTCACGACAATGATAATTAGGACCTGGAAGCTGGGTGGAATAGAATGTGATGATCCGGAGAAATTGAGAAGCCTAGAGAAGAAAAATAAGTCAGAGAAACTGTCAGAAGGCATAGGGGAAATGCATATTCTCCTAAAACAATCTGCAAACCAAAGTGTTTTAGTGCTAGCTTACAAGTTTCAAATAGCTATCTCGGTAATTTTCCCGGCATGGCATTGTTTGTATATCATTTCAGGGCATACAAGTTTCTCGACAAAAGAAAAGGAACTTAGATATAGATTTGCACTTACAACTAGAAATGCAAGAACCCTGCACCAAACTAGAACTGTGTAGATCTTTTTGCTCTTGAGGATGAAAGGATGGAAAGTCCACTGCAACAGAACATATTCCCAATTAAGGATAAAAGAATAAAAAATTTACCTTTGAAGTCACTCAAGCAAAGCTGGAAATTAAAGAATAAACACCACAAAAATGGGAAAAAATATAAATATGAATAAATAGATAAACAAAACAATGGGTAACTTCACAGCTATTTTTTCTCAAGCATCGTTTCACCTATAATGTAAATAACCAAAAATGTTTATCAAGGTTCCTAGCAAGCACAACCATTTAATAAAAGCTGCATGGGCATGGCATTGAATAAGATATCGCTTCAGAGAACTTGTTGAACTTAAATTCAACTTAGATAGGAAACAGCCCCACATTGAGTGAAAGATAGATTATCAGAACCAGAGGAGATTTTAAAATCATTTTCCTATCCATAAAATCATCAGATATGTAAGGTGGCAGAGACTCTGAAGTATAACCAGACTCTAAGCGAAGGGATTTCTTCACCATGAGCATGTGATTTGAATATACTTTATTGATAAGAACTACTTCCCCACCAATCAACACAAAAGCTTTTTCAAGAGTACAACAATGACAACACTATTACAGAATTCTAGGCATATGCGCGAGTTAAGTGTAGTTCGACTGCCAATAATAAACAGTAAAGATCCCATGATTAAACTATTTAAGTCTTCACCTCTAATAAACAGTGTTACTATCCTGATGACTCTATGATTCAAGAAATGGCAAAGCACATTTGAACTCCATGTGCATTTGATTTTATAATATAGGGATATATTAAATACAGAAATCCTGATCACAAAGGAGGCAGGAATATAACCTATTGAAAGGAAGTTATCAATTAGGAAAAGTGGACAGGGAAAACGAGGTCAGAAAATTAAACAAGAAGTGGCAGTGGGATCAAAAGTGTAAGGGAAACTATACTGTAACCTTACCACAACAAAGGATAGAAAGACAGTGGTGAACAGCGTCTCACTAATGTAGGCTTTATCTTGCCCAAGCTCCTGAATTATCAAACATGGTTAGACAATGGGAAACCAGGCATACCAGATAGGGGAGAGAAATGAAATGCTAGCACCAACCGGAAGAAGAAAGAACCCAACATCCTGCAATATTGGTCCTGGGCGATGTAGATAATGAACTCCTCGGGCAGCCAAACCATGAATGTACTGTGGACAAAAACCATGCATTACAGATGTTAGGAGATAAACATCAAACTAGAATCAGAATGGCAAAAAAATAAGATGGGGAAGTGCAAAAACACAAAAACTCAACCTAAAAATCTGATGGGACACTGCATAAAATTTAAGATATCCTAAGAAGTAAAATCACATCACAAGTTGATTACGATGACCATCGAACGCACTAGTAACACATGCCCAGAATATGCAATTCAGCAACTCAAAACAGCACGCACTGTATTAGTGAAATCTCACAAAAATTGTTAATATGGGAAAACAGATGGGGAATTTAACTTATGCTTGTGGTGTTTATTATTCTTTATTGAACTTAACATACGCTTATGCTAAAAGTATAAGTTTTCTCTCAAGGTGGGGCAAACGACGACAATAAACCTTTACCAGATCCTTCACCCTTTTTCACAGTCCTAAAAATCGAACTAACAAGGTGACCAAAGAATTCAAACATTAAAGTCATTGAAGAAGAAAAACAAGAGAGTAAGGTAAAGGGATAGCAAACAACAACAACAACAACAATAATAATAAGAGAGAAATTGAATTGAATTGAGACCTGAAAAATTAAACCTCCAAGAATGTATTTCCAATTATCTGCAAGTAAATTGATCTCTGTTGTCGTCTCTGCACATATTCTCTTCCATAACTTCACACACCAAAACAAAACCTTTTAATCGAAAATCAAATTCACAAATCATAGGAAGATTAAAAACATAAATAATTCAGAAAATAAAAACCTTAGAAGCCTCGCGACCAATGTAAAGACTCATCTTGCTGTTATTG
This sequence comes from Populus nigra, assembly GCF_951802175.1. Taxonomy (NCBI): domain Eukaryota; kingdom Viridiplantae; phylum Streptophyta; class Magnoliopsida; order Malpighiales; family Salicaceae; genus Populus; species Populus nigra. The sequence goes on from NC_084854.1 coordinate 19,867,044, forward strand.
GGTTTGTGTGTGTTGGGTTTTAAGCACCAGTTCCATAATACCTCAGAACACAGCTGTTAAGGTCAACATCATCATCATCATCATTATTCTCCTCAAAATCCAAACATAATCAAAAACCTCTACACTTTTCAACTTTAAATTCGAAACCTCTTCGGTTCTTCACCGATCGAGATCTCCACTGAAAGAGTGAAAAAATCAAATGACGAGTTTATAAGAGGAGGAAAACAAAAGCAAAAAGCCCTGTGCCTTTGGATGGATGTTTTATTTTCTTTTCTTTTCCTTCCCTTTTAATGGTTGCTAGTAGAGAGAGAGAGAACGCGAGTTGTACACGGGGAGACAGATTGACGAGAAAGAAAGAGGAGAAAAGGGAGGGATTTATACTCTACTATTTTCAACTTTCAAGGTTAATAAAAATTGGAAGCTACTGCTTTTCTCCCTCCTTTCGTTAACAAGAGGGGGAGAGAGGGACCCTTCTTATGTACGATGCGATCTTACTAGGAAAATGAGAGAGATTTTCGACAGACATGTAGATGTTAGAGAGAAAGGAGAAGATTCTTTAAAACTCACTCCTATCATTGCTCACCACGTGTATTTATTCAAACCTTAATAATTTCCTCTAATTACATGCCCAAGACACAATTAATTAATTAAAAACATTATTTTTTTTGTTATCAAAAATCAAATCATTGAATTGATTTTAATACTATATTTATTTCATGGAATCTGGTATTATTGCTTGGGGAAATACATAGATAGTGGCTGTTTGAAATGTTTTCTCCAATTTGTAAGATATTTGTTTTTAATAAATAATTAAATAAATAGGCTTTTTTAGTGTTTTATTGCATAAAAAAAGTTTTTAATATTGATTGAAAAGTTTTATATCTTAATAAATAAATTGAGAATCATATTTGTAAATAGATAAATAAATAAGTCATAGATAATAAATAAAAATAAAACTAAAAAAATTAAAAATTATATATAGATCAAGATATTTAATCTCATAACACAAATCATTTATCTAGTTATATTTAGTAAATTTATTTATTAAGATTAATTTTTTATTTAGTTGAAAAATAATGCAAACAAATGCACACAAGAAATAGGCTAAATAAAATAAAAGGAAAATGCTATTATATAAGTATACACATATTATAAATATTATATAAAAAAAATTATTTTTTTAAAATAATCTATATAAAACTTTAAAAAATTATAAATAAATCAAAATAATATCTTCAAATATTAAATACAAAAAAAATAATTTAGAATAAAAAATTTTATAAAAAAAGCTAAATAAGAAAAAATAAAAACTAAAGAGAAGGGATATTATTTGAAACATAAATAAAAAAATATTTTTAAAAATATGTATTCAAGGAATGTATCAATAAAAATAAAAATTAGAATTAGAATGAAAAAATAATAAAATGATAATCTAGGTGTCGAGAGCACTTTTTAAGAAGAAAAAAATAAAACAAGCGATTTAGGTTAAAGCCTGGTTGAGGTTAGTAAAATGGAAATGCACCTGTAAGGAAGTTTTATAATTATTTGATACCAGGGCATTTAAGTATTTTTATTGATCATTTAAAAAGAAAATGATAGCAGAGCGCCAGAAAAAAGTTCTATTTTTTTGTTGAAATGTTATTTTGCTAGTTTTATTGTTAAATTAAATATAAAAAAACTCTTTTTCCCGCAATGAATATTTAAAAGATAGATGAGTCTATGAAAAATAGATGTGTCTATGAAAAGACTATGGATCATTCATATTGGTCATAAGATCACCACCATCCCATTGGAGAAAAACCTGAAAAACAAATAAGTAAAATTTTTAATTAAATAAATATCAAGGGATGAAATGAAGTAAAACGAATAATGCAAAATAAAACAAATAACAATTAAAAAAATTATAACTAAATTCAACATAAAGACCAATTAAACTTAAATGTTAAGGGAAAATTTAACTCTTCAGAGGAGAAATTGAATAAAACAAATCAATCGATAAAATAATTAAAAAAATAGCAATTAAAACAATTGGCACCAAACTTGACATAAAAATTGAATAAAAAGAATTGTTCAATGATGAAATTGAAGAAAAACAAATAAATCAAGAAAACGCTTGAAAATGAAAAAATAGCAATTAAAGAAATGATGACCAAAATTGATATAAAAAAAATAACAAATCAAACAACTAGGGACGAAATAGAAAATAAAATCTAATTAGGAATAAACAATGTAAATAAAACAATTACAATTAAGAGAAGAAGAATTGAATCAAAAGAAAAAAGAAATTGAAGGGTTTTGATAATTTTCTGAATGGTCAGTATACAATCCGAGTAAGAAAGAGATGGAAAAAAAAGAAGAAGTTAATTAGTGTCAAACCATATCTCATTGCTATACACGCATCACTATAAAAAAAAGATGATGCTAAGATGCATTAAATGATGTGGTGAAAACTTGATTTCAACCACCGTCGTTAACCACATGCATCGTTTGAAAGTGGTAAAATTATCGTCGTGTGCTAAGCATGCTTTAACAGCCTATGACTAAACAACAATAACAAAAAAACCCTTATAAAATTACGATCAAGCCCTTGAAACCAATGCTGAAAATTTTGAATAGCGAGTATAACGGAGTAATCCAATTGTTCATAAAAAAATAAAAATATTCCAAGAACTGAACAACAATAATAAAAAACTATGAGAAAATAACAATCAAACTCCTAAAACCAAAGCTAACAAATTTTCACAACAAAGATACATGTGTAATTCAATTGTTTATAATAAAATTGAAATTATCATACAATTTCAAATAAAAAATTCTAATTATTTATTTTTAATGATAATATGAAAACTGCATTGTTATTAAAAAAATAAAAATAAGGGTGCTACTCTCAAACAAGTAAAAAAAGACAAATTAGATGTGTACCAAGACTATTATACCCTTCAAATAAATCTTTAAAAATTAAAAGATGACTTGTAATAGAGTAATTTTATTGTAACCTTATACACGTATTTTATTGTAGATGGGCTACAATTTAAAAAAAAAGGCACGGGTTTAGTATTTTACTTAATAATGTGACTAGTTTGTTAGTTTATCTAAAACCAGGCAAATAAAATAATTCTCAACCGTTTTTTATCCTCATCTTCGAGCCAACTGACAGGTATTTTAAATAGATTATTCACAGTAAAAAAGAGACACTGTAATTTCCTTTCAAACCTTAAATAATAAAAACATGGGCCCACTCAACTACCAAAGAGGCAGCAAAAATAAAACTGTGAAAACAGAAACAACAGATATTCTCTCCCTCGAAAGACTACATGTTTTTGTTTTACCTGCTGCGAGGGGGGAGGGGTTAAAAATCGTGGTCCATTCCGGCCATGGCCTGCCTGCAACATCTTGTTACTTTTATTAATTCTGGTTGGAATTTAATGAGATGGAGTGATGGATCAACGAGACTGTTTAAGAGAAAAAAGGTAGATTAGGCTAAAGTCACGGGTATCATGGCTCGGCTGACGAGGGAGAAAGAGACGTCCTTGTTTTCAAAATTTGAAAAAGCATGCTTCTCATCTTAATTCTTAAACCGGTACAATCACGTTCATGCACGCCACGTCATTTATCTTCTCTCTCTGTCTCGTAATCAACGAGGATACACGTACGCGCCCACCACTTGTCATCACCCGATCACTGCCTGCTACCATCTGTTTAGACGGTTATTTCCCAAATTACTCCCTCTTTCTTTTGCATATTTTAAGGCACCGTTTGGGAACGCGGCTGCGGCCGCGTTCCCAAAAAATTTAATTTTTTTTTGTTAAAATTTAATATGATTTGTACGTTTTGAATTATTTTAATGTGTTGATGTCAAAAATAATTTTTAAAAAATAAAAAAATATCGTTGACATGTATTTTAGCACGAAAAATTATTTAAAAAGCACCCGCAACCACACTGCCAAACACGCTCTAGACAGGTAACTCCAACTCATGTAATGATTCAGCGTGCTTACCATTGCCGTGCAATGTACTTTATACACACGCACATTAAATTTATAAAAATAAAACACTAAAAAAATATGTAAAAATATTTTTTAAAAATAAATACAGTTTTTAAAAAACCCGTAAAAGAAAAGGTTACAACACTCTCGAATGTGTTCTGAGTAATGTATTTGTATATCAATCAATTGGTTTTCAAAGGTAAAACCTTATTTTGAAAAAATTTAAAAAAAATACTTGTTGATACATTTAATAATTTTTGAACTTTACTAGTTTAATTTTATACACTGCACTGTGAGAAGAAATATTTTTTTCTCAACGCAGAAAAAAAAGTGTTGACATTGTTAAATGTTTTACTATCAATAAAAAGTTTATTTCAAGCATTTAATAAAATAAATTAAAAATTATATGTACTGATAAATGATAATAAATATGTTGATTAAAACAATAAAAAATTGAGTCAGAAAGTTAAAATAAAAATTTTATTTTTTTATTAAAAAAAAGAATTGAATATTTGTTTCAATTATAATTTAGATCCCAAAAGTTTTAATTAGTTTAAATCAATAAATTTTATTTTTATTTTTTCAAATTAAGTATTAACTTAATATAAAAAATTATTATTAATATTACAAAAATCATATATAAAACCAACCAACCAAAACAAAACATCAAACTTAATTTTAAATCAACTTAATAATTAAATTAAAAATAAAAATAGTTAAATAACAAGAAAAAGTTAAAGAAAAGAAACATTATATGTAATTATTGCAACTCGCAATTTGATTGTGTTTTTTTATTTTGTATATTTATAATTTTTTTATTTTTTTCCTCATATTTTTTTTTAAATGTTTATAATTTCAAATATCATTTCATAATTTACTTAGATTATAATCTTATATTTCATGTCATGTATTAAATTAAACTCAATTAACTCAAGTTATCATTATCCAAACAAAATTTTTTTACATTAAAATTTTTTTACCTAAATTGCGGCTGTCGTAAAGCAGACAAAAAAAACAAAAAAAAAATCTAGTTACACGTTAGAATGGAAAGGAACCACACATCAAGTAGACGGTTTATAACCAGAACACCAGCCACGCGATATAACAGTAGAACATATCATACACATTAGAGTAAAAAAACCTCCACCTAGCTACTTCAGTGTTCTAAATTCTACCTCCAGGGTCAGGTCATGGTGCAAATTCTGTATACTGGCAACCGCTTCTTGATAATAATAACAAAAAAAAAAGATTGTATAAATGATGAGAATTCCCTGCTGGGAAGTGTAAAATAACCCACATACCTTCTGTTTTTACCACCGTAAAAAACCATGCAAATGTGGAAATTTAGCATCATCTTCTATGATCAAACATCATTCCCAAATCAAGACGCAAATAGTTCATCCAATGCACATGCGTGAGAATAGATCATGCATGGTTCCAGGACCATGCACATGATCTGGTAAAATTGCAGAGTGCATGTATGCTTGGGTCATCAACTGCGTTAGATTGCAAGGTTCCAAGACGATAAAAATAGGAGGACGAGGTAAAATAGGTTAGATATAAAAACAAAACGGCTCTTAAAAAATGATCAAATTACCTCTAAGTGTTTTTTCAATTAATAAACAGTCAAAATGGTATAATTTTGAGACGGAAGATATATAGTTGAATCAGTAACAACTTACTCGACACTTTTATTAACAAACACCTAATAAAAGGAATCAAATTATAAACGAAAAAGAAAAGGATGCGATATTGGGATTTTTTAAAAAAGAAAATTAGAGGGCTAATCATTATTTCATTAAAAAAATTGCAGAGAGCAAAATAATAATATATAATATATAGCTTGTGAAAAGTAAGTTTTACACCGAAATGAATCAAAATAATATTTTTTTTATTTTTAAAAAATTATTTTTGATATTAGCGTATTAAAATGATCTAAAAATATAAAAAAAATATTAAATTAAAATAAAAAATTAAAATTAAAATTAATTTTTTTAAAATACTTTTAAAACATAAATTCATGTTGGTTGAGATCTTCATAGAGCCACCAATCCCAATCGTTCAACAAACATGAAATGGTCTTAGTGGAAAAATTACACATCCAGTCACTGTTATCGTTAACTCACTACTTCCACCAGAGAGAGAATATTGATCACACACGCTGGCATCACAACCGAACCTTTTAGAATCGGTTCATTTTTGTGTTTTATGAATATATTTAAAAAATTTAAATTTTTGTTGTTATTTTAAATAAAAAATAATGCTACTATAATACTAATCAACGTGTAGTTTATGTGTCTTTATATTTCAAATTCATAGCTTTTATATAGCAATGGTAAAGTAAGTCTAATATAAGAAATATGAAATATTTGAATTTAGATTTTTCTAAAATAAGAAATATGAAAGTCACTTAAATTATATATTTATTAAGAGGGGATGGAAGACTTTGTCCAAGCTTATATCACATCACACATTATTTTGGCGGTTGATTAACCCCCTTGATGACATGGAATATTTAATTGTCAACCATAGCCATAGTGATATTCGTCTAGAATCTTGACTAAATTGCAACTTAACAGAAAAACAACTTGTCTTTTGTTATTATTATTATTATTATTATTATTATCCTCTTGACTTTTGGGTAGGCATAAAATGCACCGGGTTTATTTGAAAAGGCCAACGGAACTTTAATTTTTATAGGCCCCTCCCGCTCATGGAGTGAGCAATGACAGTGCTGGGAGAATTTAGGGGTCTGTCCATGAATTAAAATAATGTTTGGAAATGTATTAGTAATCTTGTTTTAAGGGTTTTTTTTATAATATTTTTTTAAAAATATTTTTTTAATATAGCATGTTACAACGATAAAATATAAAAAAATCAAGCAAATAACGTTTTGATCACATTACTAAACATCCCGAAATTAGTTGAGCGACATGACTTTGTAGATAATCTCAGAGAGTGTCATGACAAATACGACTCTGTAGACTTTCTCATATAGGCCTTAGTCAATCACGTTATTTAAATCAATCAATTATAATAATAATAACATTTACCGCAACGATTAATTAAAATATTCACATAAGATTGAATCTATATAGCAATTATTGTGAAAAAGATTCACATGATTAAAAATACTTCTCTTCAATTTAATTTATTGTTATCGTGCAACTCCATAAATACAAGCAACCTTTTGGAATATATCATTAATTAGTTTTTGTTTCTTGGAAGTCTACAGGACAATAAACTACACAACAATGGAAACAAAATGAAAGTTTGACGAGTCAAATTGCACTGCATGTAATTGGTACTTTTTAATTCTTGTTTTGAACTCTTTTTTTTTTTTCTTCAAGCAATCAGATATTTGAACTCAATGAAAAAGAAAAAGGAAATATGAATATGCGATGCGATTGCATTGATCATCAAATGATGAAGTGTTTGGATGCATGGTAACTAGTAATTATTTTTTAAAAATTTTTTTATTTAAAAAAATATTAAAATAATTTTTTTATTTTTTAAAATTAATTTTGATATTAACACTTCAAACAATTCAAAAATATATATAAAAATATTTTTTAAATGATTTTTTTTTCAAGCAATGAGATATTTTATCTTAATGAAAAAGAAAAAGGTTATATGAATATGCAATGTCAATTGCATTGATCATCAAATGATAGAGTGTTTCGGTGTATGATAATAATTACTTTTTAAAATATTTTTTATTTAAAAAAACATATTTTTTTTAATTTTTAAAAATTATTTTTGATATTAATACATCAAAGCAATTTAAAAATATGTATATAAATAATTTTTTTTTAAATTTAGCCAATCCCATTTAAAATGAAATACTAAATAGAAGCGATATTAGCCCACCATAGAGTTTTAAATAAAAGTATTTGCGTCGGTTGAGTTTAGATTGATAAACAATTCCAAATAGGCGAAAGAAAAAAGGGAGAAGAAATTGTATTGCGTGATTATAAATAAAATTCCAAAGAAGCAAGCACTGCAATTTGGACTTTTAGCAGTCAATGGTCAGCAGGGGCGGGGGCCTGGAGCCATCGAGCCAAGTCTGAGTCATGAGATGGAAGAGGTTTAATTAATGGATGCATCGGTGGTGTTGGAGCATGAAAACGGGAAGGGCGGCTCGGTAAACGTGATCAAGACGTGTCAAGCAGCTTTACAGTCAATTGTCGTGTTTGTTTTACACTTTTACAAACCTAACCCCAAGTATACGTGTGCTCATGCAGTGCATCCCCATGTATTTGTCGCCACGCTCTCTCTTATCTGAGTCTCCTTTATACCCCCTTGCCGTAAATGGATACCGCGAAATTGGAATAAATAAGCAGAAGAATTCAATTTCTTTTTTTATATATATTATTAAATCATATTACAAGTATTTTTTTTTCCTTTTTAATCTGAGAGGAAATTATTGGCCTTGATATGTTTGGTTCATTACCACTCGCCGATTCTCCATATCTCAATTTTTCATAACAAGAAGTGTATTTTTTACTCATGCCGAGCCACATGTTGGATATTTTTTTTTATAATTCAGGATAAATAATGGTTAACCTTTGTAACTTGAAATTGAAGACATGAAAGGTAATAATTTCATGAAATTTATATTAAAATAAAATAAAAAGAATGAAAATCAAATTTGATAGAAAAATAAAATTAACAAAGATAAAATCGTTAAAAAATATCTCAATTAATAAAATAGCAATAAAAAAAGAAATTAAATTTGAGAAATGAAAAAATTAAAATAAAATGAAATTAAAAATATTTTTTAAATTAAAATAATTTATTCAAATAAAAAAATCACAAACAGAATAATATAAAATAAATTTGAAGGAGAAACAAATTGGTACCGGGGAAAAGTATTCTAAAGCTATTGTGTAATTCGAGGAGAGAGAGGGGGAGAGAGAAAAATCCATTTGGTGCCAAACCGGCGAAGGTACTATACACGTGTCATACAAGGAGATAGACACCACTTGGACGAATTGAAAAGGATGAAAGATTTTTTTTGCCACTACCACGTGCATTACCTTAAGATGTGAGAGCGATTCACACGCTGGTGACTGAGCTGCACTCGTGAGTAATTCTTTATATATATATAATAATCAAAATACCAAATTGCCTTTAAGGCTTTAAGCCCACCTGAAAATAACAAAAAAAAAAAAAACCAATGTGAGCAATTTTCGGATTGGATATATTGTAAGAACTTTACAACCAACATGCTGGATTGTCCACGCCTTGTATTTATTTAAAATAATATAAAATATAAGCATTTTAAAAAAGATCAAGAAAAGGGAAATTAAGGCAAAAACGAAAAAAAACAGTTGATAATTCATCTCCCCTTTCCTACTTCTTAGGGCCCCCCAATTCACAGCTCAGGTCCCTGACTTTCTTTGCTGGCTATTTGTTTGTTGCATCAGCTCCCTTTCGGCAGTGGCAAAGAGGAGCGATGAGGAGCCAGCCAGCCAGCCAGCCAGCCAGCCAGCCAGCCAGCACCTTCGTTTTTGCGTAAATGGCAGCATCTTACCTTCACGATCTTTGTTATTGGCTCAGAACCACAAGATGCCATCAAAATATGGAAACAACTCGGTGGTACCATGAATAGTCAATTCAAACTTTAAATTCCCGATGCCCTTAGACTCAAGAAAATCTACCTTTAATTTCTGCACATAAAAGCTCTCCAGATCGGAAGGTCCCCACGATCGTGGTCCATAGAACACAGCTCAACGAACAATATTGTATCATCCCCACCGCTTTTTCTCGGATAGTGTTGGGTTTCTCTTCTTTCTTTTTTGATGGGGGGCAGTGTTGGATTCTTGAAACGGATTGTTATTAATTAATTTATAGCTTTCCCAATACATTAGCATATATGCTCTGAAAAAAGACATTTTGTGCACAACGTAGAACTTGAGTAGCTACTACTTTCACTCGGATTCTTCACAGCAACAAAAAATAAAAACAATTTCTTAGAATGATGTTCTTAGAAACCGTTTCAAAAAATTTAATTTTTTTTGTTAAAATTTAATATGATCTGTATGTTTTGGATCATTTTTATATACTGATATCAAAAATAATTTTTTAAAAATAAAAAAAATCATTAACATATATTTTAGCATAAAAAATTATTTAAAAAGCAGTCTTAACACAATCCCAAATATACTAGTCAATTCCATTCCAAACAGCGTTCCGGAAAAAATCCCTCAGTTTTCATTAAAAATAGCATAGCAGTAATAATTTTTTAAAAATAAAAAAATATTATTTTAATATATTTTTAAATAAAAAATACTTTCTAAAATATTCTTTACCACGCTTTTGAAAAATCTCGTACTCGAGTACCCGTCTGCTCACGTAAACAACTTCTCTCACATGTTTTGATAGCAGAAAACAATCTTGTAATTATGTGGGATCAATCCATTTATTGAGAACAAGAATGCTTTTCTACTCATTAGTTAACAGTTAACTGCTCGATCTGCCTCTGGATTAAAAAAAAGAAGAAAAAATCCCTCTCGCTGCTATCAATAGATTAGAAGTTAAAAGAAGACCGGCATGCACATAGAAAATCTTTTTGATTCATAAAAATAATAATTTTCATCACACCATTGGAGCTGTCAGGTAAGGTTAGCTGGTGGGTTAAGCGAGGGATTCTTCTCTCTCGAGAAGATGGAGTCTGTAAGAATACAACTTTCTGACCAAGTTTTTCCTCCGACCACTTGGTAGTTGGAGCCCATAATATGGTCAAATATTGCAAAAAAATATTGACTTGACTTCAAAACGGGCCCCACACCAACCATCGTTTTCTAGAGGGGCCACGTGATTAGGCAATTGTTTTTTTAATCTTCTCAACGAAGGCATCAGATTGCAAGTATTTTGCAGCTGAAGTTTCACAGCTACTGTACAGAGGAAATTTCACAAGGCATTTGGGGTCTTGGCTTGTTGGCATGCACGATGAAATGGAATGGATGGCAGCTAAAATCCATGTTTTTTTTAATTTGCGGTAGTAATTACTTTTTAAAATAATTTTTATTTTGAAATATATTAAAATAATATTTTTTAATTTTAAAAAATTTATTTTATATCAGTATATTAAAACAATACATAACATAAAAATAATTAATTTAAAATAAAAATAAATTAAAATTAAACATAAAAATAAATAACTATAAAGCACATCATGTAAGAAGTTTCTTGTAAAGAAGACACATGGTTTATCCACATAAATTCCCGGGGTGCTCTTGATCTACAAGTAAAAAGGGTGTTTCGTTTTTCAAACTATAAAGCACCTTGATTGATGGCAACATGCTCTCTTCTGCACTACCATTTATCTAGCACGTGTTCACTAATGAGATGTATATGGTTTTTTTTTTTTTTTAAGTGAGTTTGAATTTAGAATATATAAAATCTAATGCATTTTCGAATGTTTCTTCATGGTTTTGATATCCTATATCAAAACTATAAAAAATAGATGAAAAATTAATTTAGTTTTTTTAATCTAAATATATTTTTAAAATAACTTCCAAACACAGTCTAAATACATCATTAAACATAATCTAAATTCAAATAAAAAGTAAAAATTATTTAAATACACGGGTTCTACGTTTATAGGCTGAAATATCTTAGTAATTTCTCTCTTGTGGTTCTAAACGATCTCCTACAGCCCATGAACGATTGTTTTGTTAGCTTTTTGAGCAGAAATCAGAATACAAAACAGATGAGCCCATTCTATGATTTTCAAGGCTAAGCCCATATGAAAGTCGAGATCTATCATCTTTCTCAGAATGGCCTTAACCGATGCAGAACAACCTTGCCCTCCTCTGTTTCCATTCCCATCTACCTGAACATTCAAAACCCTACCTTAACTCTTGCCACTATTTTAGGTTTTGTCAAAAACCCACCCGAGTCATGGCTCTACATGGATCTAGCTCTTGCTACAAAGTGAGTTTTAATTCTCATTATTACTCTTTTTTTTTTTTTTCTCGTATTGTTATCTGACTCTGCTTGTTAATCTATCCATTATCACCCTTGAAACTTCATTTCTTTTTTATTTTATCTTCAAAAGATTTGAAATTGAATGTTCATTTTAATGAACCAGCAAATCCTGAAATTTCATTATGTTAAATTGAGGTTCATATAAGATTATTCTAATAATCATTAGCTTGCACGTTGTTGTAGGTAAATTTTATTGATATAAGAGAGTTTAAGAGACAGCAATGTTCATGGATCAATAGTTTCATGAGAATCCATAGTTTCTCTTCACCTTCCCTGAAACCAAACATATTTTTGTCTGAAAGACGTCATTGTCTTAAAAAGTTGCACATTGGAGGAGGAACCCGTAAGTTTCTTTGCTTTTCCATCTCTTTTTTCTTCTTTATAGTCTGACCTTGTTATTGGGCAAGTGAACCACAGCACTTACAGATGACAGCAAGTCTAAAACTGCTATTTTTTTAGTTTTTGATGATATCTGATTGAATATATTTATGTCACTTCAGTGTCTCTTCCATATTGATGTTCCAACTTGTATTGTCCTCGTCTCTTGTTGCGGCGGCAAACGTTTAGACATGTTCTCAGATGGATTGATTAGACATTTTTATTTCATGGTCAATGAGCTTAGTAGGTTCTAGGAGTCACCCCCCTTCTAACCATGAAAAAAAAAGGAAAAAAAAAAATCCAAGACTAGCGAGGTAATTAATTGGCTTATGATTTACTCCTCGCAGGCAAGCGGAAGTGCCCCTAGTTGAACACTGTTTATTGTGGGTCTGCATTTCTTCCTTTTTTTTTGTGTGTATCAGTTGCCTGCATTCCTCCTGTCTAAATTAGTGCTAGGCTGGAGCAGGTCTCTAATTGTATATTTGTATATAGCACAGAACCCTTTGCACAGCCTGCCCGCTTATTGTCATTAAGAGCATGTCAAGTAAGAAGTGAAGATTCAGAGGAAGTGTCAAGTGGTGAAAGCATTGTATTGGATGAGCAGACCTTAATGCGTGAGCTTCAGGTTGCCATTGAAGAAGAGAACTATACCCAAGCTGCAAAAATCAGGGACAGCCTTAAGGTACTCCAGGAAGATAGCAAGGCTTCAGTACTGGCTGCAAATGCTCGGTTTTATAATGCTTTCAGGAAGGGGGATCTGGCTGCCATGCAATCCCTTTGGGAAAAAGCAGATAATGTATGTTGCGTGCACCCAGGTGCTAGTGGGGTTCTTGGTTATGATGATGTCATGGAAAGCTGGGAGCTTGTATGGATGAACTATGATTTCCCACTAGATATCGAGTTGAAAAATGTTAGAGTGCATTTCAGGGGAGATGTAGGTTATGTTACATGTGTAGAATTTGTGAAAACAAAAGGTCGCAGTTGGGGGGCACAATTTGTAACAAATGTTTTTGAGAAGATTGATGGTCAGTGGTTCATCTCCATTCACCATGCCTCACCTGTTGACTTGTAAGCTCCTCACAATCACATCACAATACATGCAAAAGATGATTGCCCCTATTTTTATTATGTAGATTCACTTGCATCACAGTTCAGTCTTGGTAATAAATGTTGGTTGAACAACTGCACACGTGCTCGCATGGCTTACAAAGTTTCAGCAACTCTCTCTCAGTGATCTTAACACCTTAAATCTTTTACCTATAGAGTAGATTGTGAGAAATGTTTCTGAAAATTGCATTTATAATCAGGTTAGATCTTAAAAACTATAGCGTATCGTGTATGTTAAAAGGGTACTGTTATGTTTGGGTATGTGCCCAAAGTATCTCTTAAACAAAGAGGATCATTCACCAGGCATTGGATTGCAGGATATGGTTTATTTAGCGTGGTGTTCTTGACAGAGCCTGGGCAATTGTCATCCACTTATTTGAGCTCAAGATGCAATTCCGGTGATTGGATCAAACATTCAAACAGCTGCTATGATTTCATAGTAACATTGTCAAGAATGGGTTTGATATCCTTCTAATATTGTGAAAACTAAGATGAGCAAAATCATATGGTTGATGTTTTCTTTTTGTAGAGCATAAACTCAGCACCAGCACATTTCTGGTTAAAAAGAGCCACTATTAAGTAGGATGATACCACTTCTTTCTTTATCATCCATAGTTCTTCCCCTTTCTAGCCACAACCCGCTTCATTCAGTGTCTTACGAAATTAGATTTTCGAATACTGGCAACAATATCGTGATGATTTAGAAAAGCACCGTTACTTTAAGCCCTCATAATTTACCACATCAATCTACAGATTTATCATTTCATTATAAAATGGAAAGCTTAACATGAACGCCACAATCTTTCCTGTTTCAAAAGAAGTTTTGCACGAGGCACTATATAGTCGCTGTTCTGTGATGATAACGTAATTTTTTTTTGCCTTCTAAAAACTGTGTACTCTCTGAATTTCAGAGCTGTATATTTCATGGCATTGTTTTCTTTACACTCAACACAAGGGTGATATTAGTGGTGATTACAGCTGACGAAAAATCATTCCGACCCAAGTCAAAGAAAACCAATGCGATCAATCATGAACGCCCCATCTCTAATCCCTCTTTGCCATTTCAAGAACTTTAGCAACTATACACCAACAACAAACAGCCTCCTGGCACGAACCCACTACACCCTTTCAAAAGGGGAAAGAGGGGGGCTTAGAGTGTATTTCACATGTGTCTTCCCTGGGGGCATGGTGTGGATCTTCTTTGTTACGTCACAGGAGTTCCTTGGTTCCTGTTGAAACTTTTCACCAGAAGCATTGCTGAAATCCAGAAGATCAGTTGATTTTTGACAGCTTATAACCGTGACACCAATGAAGAATGCCTGTAATGAAGAAATTGATGAACTGAATTCAATCGAATACATTCCCTTTTCCACTTGTGCCAAACTGAAGATAGGCTGATCTTGTTGGTTTGCTCCCTGCATGAGTGGATATACAAAATAAGATTCCTGCCTATATAGTGACACCACGAGAGCGGTGAACATAAATTCTCAGCTAAAACACAAATGCAGTACCTCAGTGAAAAGTTTAAAACAATCTGGCATAAGGCAACTTTTGGATGTCCTTGGAATCTCACTACACTGGCTTCCATTGGAGAGTATGCGTAGTTTACAACCAACATCCCAACCTCCACAGTCGCATGATCCACCAGATCTCCACCGATGTATCAATGGAGAAGGAACTCCCTCGTTTGGCAAGCTATGATTACCACCGGGAAGTATGACAGTAGTAGCACTATTTGAGTGTTCGGTTTTTCCCAAGTTACCAGAACATTGACTTTCTGGAAGGCACTGTGAGGAGCCCTTGTGCATCAAGTTTTCATTTTGATCAGTCTGCCGCAGGTCGAGGCCTGAGAATTCATTAAGCATTTTGAAAACAACTGCTGCAAGCTCCCTATTTGCCATGAACCTTGGCGATGCCTGATCTGCCTGACTTAGGTCGACACCAAACAAAACAGACTCTTTCACCTTAATCTGGCAAATAGAGCTTGGTCCAGTCAAAGCAGAGATAGAAGAGCTATTATTAACCTTCATGCGGCCAATCACATTGTAGATATAGCCACAGCTCTTCTCTTTACTACCTTGATTTATCCAGCTACCACTCTTTTTCTTGATTTCATCAATTGTATAGAATGTATAGTCGCAGCCTGAATCATTCTTCTGAGGTGATGATAACTTGTTCATGGTGGCTGCAAGAATGTTGCTATTGTTGCCAACCGCAAATCTGAACAAAGGAACTCCGTTCCTTATTGTAAGCTGCAGGAGAGCTTTTATTCTTGGTGGCTCATGCTTTTCATCCTTAAGTGGTTCAGTAGCATCAAATTGCTTCAAGTTGAAGGAATTCAAGCTATCCTTTAAAGAGTCATTTTCAGCTGAAAGAAGTGTCCTCGAGCTCCTGGACTTCAGCAGAGGATCTAGCATCCTTCTCAACGGGCTGGATCTAGCTCTGTTATGACCACTTGCCTTCTCTCTGTTTGAATTATCCAAACAAGTAGAACCTTCGGATATCACGGGGCCAGACTTCGTGGAAATGTAGCTGGAGCTCAACTGTGGGACAGTTGAACTCTCCTTGAAGCTGAAACTCCTACTCATTCGACTTAAGCTGAAGCTAAACCGGCGATTTGGTGAAGGATGCCTGCCTTTTCTTGCCATCACTTCCATTGTTTCTTGATCCAAAGTATTTGAAGTTTCAATTACACTTTCTTTCGCAGCCCTACCACTGCTCTCTCCTGCAAATTTATCTTCAGACAGTCTAATTGGCATCTTACTTGAACATGCAGATGTGTCAGATGCATCAGCTGATGTCTCTGCACCCCGTGTAACTATTGCAGCGTGCCGCGATTTGTGGGGTTCTGTGTCAGTTTCCTTTCTAGAAATCAGCGAGCATGAGTGCAGAATTTCAGAAGAAGGTTCTGACGACTGAGCTTCCACATGAGAAAAGACATCTGACAAGCTCCGTTGGTGTTTTTCATTCAAATCCTTATCCAGCAGTGTCCTTGGTTCCTGAAGGGAGCAATTTGTGGAGAACTTTTTTGGTACAAGGAGAACTATGTTGTTCTCCATGGATTGGTGTTGAGGAGAAAGATCAATAGAAGATTCTTGCAACTCCTCTATTCCCTTCTTAGTTTTACCATCAGCAACATTCTTTGCCTTAGAACTGGGCGAAACATCATGGCTTCTCAACTGTGATGATGGAACTCTGATCCTTGATGTAATCGTTTGATCCAATGGTTTTCTCTTTACTTCTAGTCCTTCCTTCTCCCCAGCTCTCTTCTCGGCCGCACTGTCACAAGCGCTCATATTCACCTTGGACCTGATTGAGATACTGTCATATCTTGAGTTTGAAGACCGACTTCTAACTTTAGAAGTGATCTTCTGATTTACATCTTCTCTTTTCCCCTGTTCAAGAATGACATCTGAATTATTTCTGCCAACAGACTTGGTGGTCCTTCGTACTTTTTTCTGCCCGTTCACACTGCTCTTGGAAGAAGTTTCAAAATCTTGAAAGCATGAAGCATTCTGGATAGGAGGTTTGGAAGCTCGAGAAACATGGTCTCTGTGAGAAGAGTTCAGACTTGAAGAAAGAGAAGGATGCTGCTTGCTTCGGTGAGCGAGAGTGTTATTGTGAACTGCATTTGGAAAGGTAGTAGACCTCATTGTAATTTTACTTGGCAAATTGCTGCTAGTCAATGATGTGCTATTGCTATAACTTGCTGCAATCCTCCATTTCTCTAGACGTGACCAGTCCAAAACTCCAACATTCAAAGCCTTATCCTGTATACTTTCACTTCTTTCCATGCGCTGGAGATAACCTGGCAAATCTGACATATACTTTACAAGCTCGTCATCCTTTCTTGAATTTCTCTTGACAGAGTGCAGCTGGTGGTTGTTCCCTGAAGTTTTTGGTTGGACCAAGATCCTATCATTTGCATGAAGTTTCAGTTCACGAGGCATGTCAACACATCGCTGACTACCATAATATTTTGCTTTCAACTTGTCTTGATGTTTTAGACTCTGCATTGCTTGGGTTGGAAGAGCAGTATCCAAATGTTGCTGCCATCTAGAACTCTTCTTGAGCTCCAAACCGAATCCCCTTTCACTGGAAGGTTCTGAGTATGTACGACTTGATTTCACATCAGATGACATTTTGGACCCTTCCATTCTTCACTGACTCATTTTACCTGCAAAAGCACAAGGAAAAAGGGTTCTGATTCACTCTCCAGCAACTTCAATTTCTCACAATTCATAAGTTCACAAGTTGTTAGGAAGCTGAAATTAACTCAACCTCATGCCTGCAAGAGAATATGCTTACATATGTTTTTTTCACGAAGCAGAATGGAAGCAAGTAAAACATGGAAAAATTGAGTTTTTCACAATTCATAAGTTCACAAGTGGCTAGAAAGACAATAGCCCGTGAGCAAGAACAGAGATAAATCCTAGGGGGAAAAACAGCTACTGGGATTTATGGAATTAGGTTCCTGGTTGTTGGGACTGTTTCTTCACCAGTCGTGGAATCCTAACACTAACCCTTATTCTAAATTTCAGATAAAGTAATAGAGATCCCTTCAGATAGTATCCCAACAAATCACCCAGCCCATTTCAAGAATCCACTGTTTTCGTTAATGGAAGTTCATTTCAGTTTAAAAACCAGAAAGAAATAGTATCTTTATTCTTTGGCTGTTTGACATGGGAAATCCAAATCATCTTACAACAAAACAATCGATTTCCATCTTCCAATAATTTTAATCAAGCTAAAATCAATATCACAGTTAATTAAAAGAACATGCATCAGGGAAAAAAACAAGAAGGAAATTAAATCAGAATGGGCGGTCAGGTATCTCCTTGTTGATCTTCGTCTCTAAACTGATGCAATTTTCATACTTTCTTGCTCCAATTTAAACAAAAACCCATGTTCACAATCAAGTCAGAAAAGTAACAGATCTAAACAAAATGCAGGTTCATTCAATAATTTGGCGACAGAGAAATCTAATAGAAAAAGAAGAACCCTGAAAATCATGCTTTTTCCACTAACAATGGACGCCAGTCTAGCCATTAATCATCATTTGGTGGAAAAGACAGATTAATTATTATATCACAAAAAGAAACATGAATATTTCCACATCCAGTATTTCCCTCCAGTTTCTCAGAAATCGAACAGAGCTAGGAGCAAAAACGAAGTCGGGACTAGAAAACATACCAGAAAACGAACAAAGGAGGAGGAAATTCAGGTTCAAGAAACGAAAAAGAAGAAGAACGCGAGCCCCGAAAAAGATCCGATACGTAACAAAGCAGGCAGTCGTCTCTCAGTCCTGATGGGGCACTGGAATCATTGTCATTATTTATCTTTCTTGAAAACAAACAAGTGTAACGTAGATTATATGCAAAGAAAAGAATTAATCCTCCGGCAGAAATCAACAAACAAAATAATAAGTCTTCCTTCTTTTCTAATCCTCCAAGACGAGGGTTTTTTTCGTATTCCTTCGAAACGGTAAAAAAACAAGGAGAGAGACAGAGAAAACAGCGAGATGGTGAGTGAATAGAGAGTTGGTCAGAGAGTGGCGTTTTGTTTCGTTATCAATGGTCAGACGCATAAAAGCAGAGAGGGAAAGCAGAGAGAGTAGAATAGGGCAATACACTAGACTAGACTACAAGGCTGCTAGCGAGGTAGGGTCCCACAAGCATGACTTCTTTCCTTGTAGCGAATCCCGAAGCTCAACTGTGGGGACACTTGAGGTGACGTTAGCGCCACACCCCCGCGCTTTTGTTTCCTTTCATTTTGGGATTAGTATTTCTCCGGGGGGAGGTTTAAGGATAAGGCAAAGGTTAATTAAGGGTGGTTTTAATTATTTGTTTTACTACTAATAATAACTCTGCTTCTAGACGTTTCAGATTTTTAACAGGTGAAGGCAAAGAATTATATAAAAAGCTTCTTCTTCTTCTTATTATTATTACAGTAGTTATTATTTTTTAAAATATTTTTTTTTATAAAAAATATATCTTACTGTACTTACGTTTTATTAGCAGTTTCAGGGGTTGCCTTGAGTATAATTTTGAACAACATTCCTCTTTAATTAATGCAATAAAACATTATAAATACGACTTAAAAACGCTTTTTTCCCCCTGTACAGAGAAAGGAAAAGGGTAGAGAAGGTGCTTTTACATCCTGCAAGACACAGTAGTACTAATCTCTTCGAGCTTTTTTCTTTAAACAAAAAAATATCTCAGTGTGTTTCAGAATAAACATTATAATTACGACAATTTAAATAGATTACCTTGACTAGAATAGTATTATTTGCAAGGATACAATAAACATAATAATAATAAAATGTAGCAACATATTAGGATTCGTCCGGTTATAGGAAGATAGATGTTAAAGTTATTTACTCTTGCTAAAGAGAAAATTACGAAGACTTAACTAGTCAATTAGCCACTAAATTAAATATATATATAAATTTGCTGGTAGCTAGCAAAGTCATAGCATTTTCCATGTTCTTTGTAAATTAGAGCATCCTAGTTTGAAAAAGAGGCAGTCTACAAAGGAAAGCAGTGGCCTCCTTTGAATAAACAAGAGCATGCTAAAAACCCCACATGAAATATTTGATTGCGGGGAATCTTGTGCCCATTTTTCCTTCCTTATCTAATCCCCACCTCCTTCAAGCTTGTCGTATACCAATCTTGGCATGCATGCTTTCATTTTCCATCCCTTTATTGCAAGGCATTTTGTTTTGTGGCCGATCTGATCGATCTCGACTTTGATAAAGAAGCTTAATGGGAGGCTTCCTCGTACAGTGAATTAATTGCGAAAACAAGATCCCTTTTTCTAGTGATGAAATGGACAAAATATGCAGTTGCGAAGGAGAGTTTGTTTTTACCTTAAGGATCAGTGCCCCTCTTTCCTATAATCATGTCCTTTTCTGTCGAGGGTTATCATTCTACGCAGGTGTCCAGCTGTGGTTTTCCATGTATATGATTTCTATCTTAAAGCCTATGGTGATAAATTCACAGCACAACTTGCCCGGAGTTTCGTCTGTTTCTTTGCTACTTGCGCCAGAAATCACCACCACGGCTCCTAATAGTAACGATGCTGACGGGTTAGCTTAGACACCATCAATTGTGGATTGGTTTCTTTCTTAACCTGTGTTACTATTTGTCATTTTCGGTCTTGCATGAACCGTTTTTGCAGGGAGCCTATTCCCCTTGTTGATCTTGTCTAGATGTATATTCTTATGCTTTGCTGGGCAGTCTGCCTTTTTTTGATATGGCTTGACCATATCCATTTTTGTTTTCCCAGGGGGTTTGTTCCCTCTTTGTCTTCTGTCTATCCTATACATGTTTTTGGATTTGCTGGTCCTCCAGTTTGGATACTTTGTGATAAAAAATTTAGTAAAAATGGTTTAGCAGAAAGAAAAATGTTACTAAGTTTTTGACGCGTTGTGCTCTCTGTTTATATATGAAAATTGATGGTGTCATGGAAAACTTCAAACAGAAATGAATTTTTTTAGTCGATGAGCTTTAGATTTTTGTTGATCCTACAAAATAAATTTATCTTGTAATAATGAACACTTTGATTTTTAAATCAGTTTTCAGTGTTTGTTAATTTAAGAATATATAAGCAAGTAAAAATAATAAAAGAAATTTTCTTTCTGAAATTCTCAGGTAGATTTTAAGATCTTGAGCCATGGCTCACATCTCACATATCTTTCACGATTAATTCTTATAGAAAATTTTCTCAGGCTCATCTTTCCCAAGATGATAGTCATGGTTGTGCTTTTCTAAAAATACAAAAAAAATTTCATGACGAACTTTGGTTGGTTTAAAGAACAATCATCATGTTTCTTTTCCAATAAAAATATTAGCGTGAAAACAAGTAAAATTTATTAGATTGTATAAAAAAATAATAATAATTTATGAGATTGTACATAGATATAAAAAAATATTTGCACAATAAAAAAAAAGTATGAGAAAATATATATATGTGTGTGCGCACAAAAAATCCGGATTTTTCATGGACTCCGGCCGAGTGTGCCCAAGCCTGGGTTGTGCCCAAGCAAGCTGGATCAGGCCTTTTGGTCTTTTTTTTATTTATCATTTTTTTTTTTGCTTGGCACATAAAAAATATTTTCGTATTGCGTGCGGCTCGGTGTTTTGTTAATTATGGGATCATCATTATCAAAAAAAAGAACGGTGAATATCATCGAGTTTTGCTCATTGATGCCAAAATGTGAAAATATTTTTGTCCCTTAAAAGATATAATAATATAGTTCAGTTTGAATGTATGTTTTAATTTCTCTGTTAATCTAAATTTAATCCAAACCAAGAATTTAAGTATAATTAAGAACAGATTTTATTACCACAATGTATCTCGTTTACACATACATGCATTTTCTGAGAAAAACAAAGGATACATACCAAAGATCAGACGCAGAAATACAACATCACAAACATTGATAAAAATTAACTGTGCAGAATCACAAAACGATGGATGACAAGACAGAGACATTTACTCAGCCGCTGATCTCAATGGACTTGACCTCAGGCTTCTTCTCCTCGGACTTGGGAATCGTAACAGTCAAAACCCCATTCTCCATTGATGCCTTCACTTCATCAACTTTAGCATTCTCAGGCAACCAGAACCTCCTAAGGAATTTGCCACGACCTCTCTCAACACGATGCCACTTACCGTTTTTATCCTCCTTCTCAACACTTCTTTCTCCACTTATCTGAAGAACCCTTCCTTCTTCAATCTCAACCTTCACTTCCTCTTTCTTCAGCCCAGGAAGATCAGCCTTGAATACATGAGCTTCTGGGGTCTCCTTCCAATCAACATGCGCGCTAGCGAAACTTGATATCTCATTAGTACTTGAACCAAATGGTGACCAGATGTCAGTGGAAAGTGGGTTGCTAAGCAATGATCGAATCAGAGACATGATGAGAGCTTGTTTTTGTTTCGAGTATTTGATAAAATTTGGTTAGCAAGTGAGAAGCCAACTCCTTTTCTTTCACCGATGATGGATATCCAAGGAAGGGGATGGTCATATAAATCAGGAGTGTTGTGGGGTCTTTGAAGTTTCTGGGCGCTTCTCTCTTGAATGATATGAATGAGGTCTGGATGTGCCATGCTTCATCTATAACCTTCCACGGCCTTCTGTTTCTTCATCCTTCGTGGCAATGTCTTTTGAATCCTCTGGATGTTCATCATGGCTTCTTTTTTTCTTCCGGATACTTCCTATGGGCTTTTAGGTTATTGGATCAGGATAAAGTGAATAATTTCAAATGTTAATAAATTGAGCGTTTAATGCTGGAAGTTCTTAAAGAACCTGACGCCCCTGATCATCCTGATCATAGGAGAATAATGGGCTTTTCGCTCTTTCGATTAACTTAATGGGCTTGTTTGTTTTAATATACAAGCTAGTGTTTTATTTCTCTTTTGAGATTAGTCTCCATCATAAATTCTTCTTCTTCTTCTTCTTCTTTTGCCTATTGAAACAAAATCACACCAGGAAAGATATCACTAAAAATTAATTTTAGAAACACAAAAGGTTAGAAAAAGAAACAAAAAAAAATCTTAATTATGAAATTGGAGCAATTTGAGCTAATTTTCATTATTATATAAATAAAAAGATTGCTCTTTACATATATACAGCGTAATTCTTTATTGTATTAATACTTTTGAGGAGTTGGGAAAGGTAAGTGGGATTGCTACCATTAGCATTTCGTTGAGTTTGAAGGCCATTTATTTATATATATTTGAAAGATTTACAATTATTATATCTTTGGGCTATCACTAATTATTTTTATTTATTATACTTGACGGGTCTGGAAGTATAGGCCTTAATGTATGGGCCTGCTATTGGATGGGCTTTCGAACCACACTCTTAGATTCACAAGTTTGGTATTGAAGGCCCATCATAATTTCTGGTTAGGGTCCCTATATGACGAGCCCAAGGAGAGATTCCTTGTGCAAGTCCAAGAAACTTTATTTGCCTTCCATAAAGACTTTTATGCTTGGGATCCACACATCACCTTCCATAAAGACTCCACCTAGCACGCGACCGTCACTTTGCAGTTTCACACTGTTTCTGTTTTTGTTTTTAAATACTTTTTAAAAGTAATTTTAATTTTAAAAAATATTAAATTAATTTTTTCTTATTTAAAATGATGATATCAAATATAAAAAAAATAAAAAATTATTTTAATATATTTTCAAATAAACAATTCACACTACAGTCCCCAACACTTGTATATTTTGTCACGGAAGGGTGGTACCACCAATAAATAAATAAGCACCGGCTAGCAAGAAGGAAAGGGTATTTTCCACCAATTTTTTTTTAGTCTCAACATTATTATATATATAGGTGGATTGATGCAGCCCTGATATAAAAAAAGAGTAAGAAATAAATAAAAAGAAAGTTGTTATTCTGATAGGGACCAGACAAATATGCACAAATGACAGCCGGTCCATGAGCACCATGTATAATCAACCGGAATTTCATTCCAGATTCTTTATATCTCACTCGCTATCATTTAATTCAAGAATACTATTCCATTTCCACACTTCCATAAAGATGATTCTCTCCAGAAAAAAAAAACCATCCACTCGCCTGCCATGGAAGACAAATATTAACCACAATATTTCCCTCGTTTTGCAATATAAATACAGGTTGCATGTAGCTTCGCTGACCCAGCATCGAGCAGTACTGAATTGCGAATTCTATACAAATTTGTGCTTGCAGAAATGTCCATCTATGGCGAAGTGCATAACCCTTTCAATAACTCTGATGTTTGGGATCCCTACCATCATGGCAGTCACTTTGGAGCCCCTTTCGCTGCACCACGCCCAGCTTTCTCCTACGAAGCAACAGTGCCCCTTGTTAGTACCAAGATACACTGGAAGGAGACTCCAGAGGCACATATGTTCAGAGTTGATCTTCCTGGGCTTACAAAAGATGAAGTGAAGGTGGAGTTAGAGCAAGGCAATGTCATTTGCGTAACTGGTGAAAAGATTATCGAGAGAGAAGAGAAGGCAGACCATTGGTACCATTTGGAATGTAGTGGTGGCAAGTTTGTTCGAAGCTTTAGGTTGCCTGAGAACTCGAAGGCTAAGAACATGAAGGCTTGTATGGAAAATGGGGTGCTTATCATCACAGTTCCCAAGAAGGACATGAATAAGACCTCCAGACTCATCCACGTTGGATGAAGATGAAACTCCTGTCGCATTACTCTACATGAATGATCCAGTCAAGTAGCGAATAAATGTATGTGTTATCACTTTTTTGTTTTCTGGGGGAAAAACAAAGAGACATTACTATATAAAAAGCATGTTATTGTAAGAGTTCACGGTTTATAAGCAAATAATTTAATAAGGAATTAAGTGGCTTTCTCTCTAGCTTAGTTCCAATGTTTAGCTTCATATAGACACAAATTTAAAGCAAACAATTTCTGCTCAAAGTCCCAACAACTGTTGCTTACAATTCAGCAATGATGTAAAATAACATGAAGTTCTATAACAATTTGCCAGAAGAGTATCGATATGACTTCTTCTTTTTTTTGTTAATTAACGCAGAGATTTCATTACATTAACAGACCAAAGTTCTATTGTTGGCTTCCTTGTTATTGACTCTACAATTCTTTGGATAACGAACAATCCACTTAATGTTTTGAAGTTTTGGAACTTTCAGGATACTAAATGTAAATGAAAATATTTCTAAGTTTAACACAAGACAAAACGATTAATGTTTGTATTGAATGTTAACTTCATCATCTATGAAATTCAGCATCCAACCAAGTTTTCTATTTCTTTTTGTCACAAAGAAGATATTCTAAATTTAAAGTAAAACAAAACACAGTTAGTATTAAATTAGTTCAACAATCAAGACCATATATCCTAAGTACAGAATTATTAATTTTTAACAAAGAAGAGATTTGAAACACAAGATAGAAGGGTTTCGATGAATAAAAGAAAATACTTTTGTTTTGTTAAAAAAGAAATACTAAGATTATTTCTATATATCTTGTGTTTCAAATCTTATAAATTAACGACTCTTTAAAAATACTAGATTGTTATGCATGCAATTAATTAAAGAGTAATTAAAAGAGCATATAAAGTTTAATATATAATTAGATACAGTTAAAAGGAAATTAAAATAAATCACGAGAACATTATATTTTCTTATAACAACTCCTTAATAATAAATTTTGGTTTTCTATAAAAATATCCCAACATTAATACATACCTCTCTCTCATTTATTTGTGGCATCGATCCGGAAACGAATATCTGAGATGAAAGTTAGGAACCTGCAGGCACATGGTTTTTCTTGAACTAAAACCAAACAGCTGTGGCACTTGGCAGACGTCTTGCCGGACAAGCCGATTCTTTACGTGGCATCATTCTTCTTGCCTGACCTACCAATTCCAGTTCCATCCTGATTTTCCTGCTCACTTTCGACCATGGATTGCTTCCAAGCGAGTAATTGCATATTTGTGGGAACTGAAATATAGATTAATTATATTTCATTCCATTTTTTAAACAAGCCATATCACCAAAAGTGAAAGCATAAAATCCCTGCTGTATAACTATAAGCCCTTTCGAAAGATAGAAACTTGTAAAGGTGGCGCCCATTTTAATGTACAAGTAGAAAGCAAGGTATTTCATGAAGAACCGTAATTAATTTCTGCATCATCTACCTGAAACGTTATCTTACTGTCCTCCTATAAACCAATATAAAAACCCAAGCACAGAGATAGAATCTCATTCCACTCTTCTCTCTCTCTCACTCTCACTCTCACACACACAGTCTTGAATAGTTTAGCCAACCCAAAGTATACCAACATCGCAGCCACCAGAGATATGGGAGATCATGAGGTGATGATGCCACACCACGGTACCACCGTATCTTCTTCTCTGACAGAAGCGTGGGACACCACAGGCTTCACGCATCCCCACCGCAAAATGATGATGCACATGACCTTCTTTTGGGGCCATAAAACAGAAGTTCTTTTCAAAGGTTGGCCTGGTTCAAGCACTGGGATGTATGCTGTGGCCTTGACCTTTGTCTTTGCTCTTGCAGTCCTTGTGGAGGTGTTCAGTCTTTTCAGTGTCATCAAGCCAGGAACTAACAAGGCTGCTGCAGGCTTCTTTCAAACTGGAATGTATGCAGTGCGTTCTGGGCTGTCTTACATGGTAATGCTCGCTGTGATGTCGTTTAATGGAGGTGTCTTTCTTGCGGCAGTGGGCGGCCATGCAGTTGGCTTCGCTCTTTTTGGGAGTCGGGCTAAGAAGTCTGGTGGCTCTTGATATGGGTCTGAAAAAGGTCCGGATCTTCCTCCTTCGAAATGTTGAATTGACCTGAGTGATATTGTGTGATTGGTGAGCATAACGTTTTAGAGCTGACCGACGTTAATGGTGCTGATTTGTGTGAATAACACGGAAATAATGTAAGATAGAGAGCCCGAGTCTCTACTTCATCGATCGTGCGTGATTCAAGATTAATTTTAATGATTTGTGCATGGCTTTGTAATTATACTTTGTAGAGCATGTTTGATTATAAGTTTAACATTCTCAATTTTATATATTTAGTTTAAGAGTCTAATGGCATGGTTTCACTTTTAGGCCAGAAAAAAATGCATATATTTCTTGGAAGATTTAGGTGTAAAGCATATTGTGGACGTGGCTAAACTAGCCGAGAAACTTAAAGGTAAAGGCGTGAAGAGTAATGACCTTCAATCTTGAAATTATCTTAAAAGCTGTCACACAGTCACTTTAATTTAATAGTTTGGGTAACATATTTTTTAAAATAAAAACTTTTTCAATTTAAATTTTATATTATTATTTTATATTTAATTTTTATCAAATAAATATATATAATAAAATTTAAATTTGTGACTATTAGGTTATTAAGTATTCTATAAAAAATAAATTCAACTCAATAACTTAACTTAAACGGTTAAATAAAATTTTAAAATATAATTTATATTAATTATTAATAAAAACATCCAAAACATCAAAGGAACCTTACCCCAAGAAAAAAAGAAATCAACTAGAACATAACAATCAACTTAGCGGGACCTGCACGTTGCTGGCGGTGAAGTTCGAATGAAATAAAATAAAATTTGGCTACTATTATTCGGACTCTTTTGTGTGTTCTCAAGGGTATCATTAAATTAATAAATTACTAGGCATTACACAGTGAAAGTGATACCTTAATTTTGTTATTATCACATCTAATTTATAAAAACCAATATATATATATATATATATATATATATATATTCCCAAAATTGCATCCATTAAAACAATGAGAATCGGTTATTTCAAAGTCTAGGATTGATCGTTCGTGCTTAAAAACCCACGGAGAGAACATGTTCAATTCTGCCATCAATTTTTTTGATTCATTTTACTGGTGTTTTTTATTTTCTAATATTTTTATTTGAAGATTTAAATCCACTAAAACAAATGATTATCTTAATTTACATACTAGATTATCTGATAAGAACTAATTAACACAAAGTGTGTTATTTAAAAAGCTGAAAATATATAATAAATATTGTGGTCCTAAACTAGGATATTAATTTAAATATTATTTTTGTGAAAGATGATATTATTTAAATGTATATTTTAGAAGTGTGATAAGTCTAAAATGTATTATTTTATCAAATCTTTTTTAAACATATTATTGTATCAAAATATTAATTTTAAGTTTATTATGCTAAGTTTTATTTTTATTTTTAAAAAAGGTGTAAGCTGGTCATGCGCGCGTTTTGACCTATAAGCTGCTCTTTCTCCTTGTCCTGATCACCTGTTAACACTTAACACTTCTTGTTTTTTTGTTATCAGCAAGCGAAAAAACAAGGCCTTCTTGTTTTTGTACTTGTTTTGACCTCTCTAGTTTAAATTAGATGCACCCAAGAAAATACGATCATCATAAAATCGACCCTTGCTAATCTTGATACTTGATCTCTCTCTCTCAAAAAAATAAAAATGTCTCAGGGTCATGATCACGATAGCATGGATCCTGGATCCATGTCTGATAGTGGCATGCATATGAGCCCATCAGACATGATGATGCATATGAGTTTCTACTGGGGAAAAGATGCTATAATCCTGTTCTCTGGATGGCCAAACGGCAGCCTCGGTATGTACGTATTGGCTTTCTTCTGTGTGTTCTTGTTGGCTGCTGCTATCGAGATCTTTTCGGTCTCCCCAACAGCTAAAATAGGCACTCACAATCCCATAGTGGGTGCGCTTATTCAAACCTGTGTTTATGCTGTTCGTATGGGTTTTGCTTACATGGTCATGCTTGCTGTCATGTCTTTCAATCTTGGAATATTCATTGCAGCCGTGGCTGGTCACACCGTTGGGTTCTTCCTAGTGAAGGTTCGTGCTCTTGCTATTGCCTACAAAAACGAAACCGCTCCCAAAGTTTGATGATGATTCAGTATGCATTTCACTGACCATGTATTTTCTCTTCTGTTTCCTCTGTCTGGCATGTTTGATCAAGCATCTTTATGCGTGTGCTTTGTTTTCTTCGCCCTCTTTTGTGGTTCAAGCTGCAGGAATTAATATAAAGTGTGCCGTTAAACTTCTGTTTATATAACCCTATGAATTATGATGAATGATCGTATCCTGAACACGAGTCGATTGCTCCAATATGAGTGAATGTGTTGATATTGCTTACATCCTTCCTGAGCATGGTTTTGTAAGTTTTTGATCTTTCAATATAAAGCTATTTTTTCTCCGAAAAGGACTTTACCGTAAATAATTTTATGGGAGTTTGTTTTTGGATTTTGCTGTTGGCCTGCCTAGTTCAGGAATCTTATTTTAACCATCGGATTCGAATCTGTCAACGTTGGGATCGATTGCAGAAGTACCTCTAGAATCCACAATCCATATGTTGGATCATTTTTGCCGAGCATTAATCTGAAATTCAGACACGGGAGTTTTTTCTAAACTTATCTTAGCTTTTCTAACTTAATATGTTTAAGTTAGGAAGTCCATCAATTATATTACGAAGTGGTATTAACAACGAATTCCCAGCAGCTCACGGTAATCGTTCCAAACAACTTGCGGTTTTTAATTTGGTGGAGCTGCTTTATTATACAAGTTGAGTGAAGGATCAATACGAGACAAAAATCGGAATAAAAAAGTTTCGGGTGGCTTAACACTTGCAAATGCCAGAGAAGTTTATTTTATTTCCTCGTTGCCCCCACAAGGGAGTTTTCAAGACCTTAGGATGAAGGGTGGATTTCTAGACCTTCTAGCTAAAAAAAATCGGAAGCTTGAAGATTGGCAAGCCTGCCTAGCCTTGCACGGACTCAGGTCCAAGCACTCTGTTTCCATTCTCTTCAAGTTCTATATAAATGACAGCCACCACGAGCACGAGGCACCAGATTGCTCTGACTGGCAGGTTGAAAATAAATGTACCGTCACATGATTGAGATCAAATGTAGTAATTCAACAACGTCCATTTTAAGCTTCAATGAAAATAGTATAATGAACCTCCTGTGATATGTTTTGTTTTTCCATGGATATATATCGTCATAAACGGAGCCCAAAAATTTATTTTCTTTGTGAGGCTACACTGAAAATGGTATACTGAACCTTCTTTAATATGTTTTTTTCCTTTCGAAGTCTGAATTTGCCAGCCAGACGATAGAAATAATGCTGCTTACGCCCAACCCTAAAGCCTTGTCATAATATCGTGCATCTTTGAAGCCCAGGAGCTGAAAAAAATCTTATACCAGTTGCCCACAGGAGAGAGAACCATTCTTCTCTTGGTGGTTTTCATTTGTACTCTGCTCTTCCCCTCTGTTATCCGTTCCAGCATCAGCGATTTCCCCAGGCATCTTGTCAAATAGTCCTTTAAATTGTCTCCTTGCCTTTTTCTCCACATCCTGCTCGTCAAAGCATGATATAAAATGTCTATCTCCGTCACAAATTGCAAAAGAATATGGTTGCAGGTTACCCACCTGCTGCTTCTGCTTCAGCTTCAGCTTTTTAAAAGCTGCTGTTGCATCATGTTCAAATGACTTGTCGGCTTTCATCATCTAACATCCAGAAGCATGTTCAGATATGGATGTCAAAGAATTTGAAGCTCTTCACTGAAATCAACTACAGGCGTTACCATTTCAAAATCACCCCTTGCTTCCTCAAAATCTCCAACTTCCAGGGAGGCCATTCCACGGCGATAGAGGGCCTTGACATGTGCAGCATTTGCTTCCAAAACCTGCAGAATTTATCAGTAATGAATATCAACATCCAGATTCTGAAGGATGGCAAAGGCCTTCAGGATAAATTAACTTGTAAAAAAGCACAGATATTGAAAAGCAAGGTATATTTTTTTGGTTCCCACTTCCCTGATAGGGGAACTTTTCTGCTCAATTGCCTCATTGGCATCTGTAATTTTTCAGGGTGCTTGTCCTGGGAACCTATTAAGGATAATCTTTGACAAGAACATCACATATCATCCTATGGTTTGCTCTCTATTGCTAGCTGACAGCCATTTCAATGCTCGACCTCTTAACAAGTCAGAATCAATTAAGTGGGCCTAGCATATGACTAGCTGCTTTCTGCACAAAGTGTTCTGCCATTGGGAGCTTGGACCTTGTCATGTTATACAAGAGCTCAATCTCTTGTGTATTGCCGGTTGTTCATCTCATGAAATTCCTCGTCACATATACTTACAAAGCCCTGAATCCCTGGTAACCGACTTTGAGTGATAATATACAATTGCATCCCTAGATAATTTGTCTTCTCACCTATATCCAATAAAATACAGTAGGAACATCAATGACATTTTATTCTAGTATCGTGCGGCTAACACCTAGTAGTGACTCTTGCTAGACATGATTCCAATGTAAGAAAACAGAAACAATTTGAATTATAACTGATGGTGTTTTTGTTTTTATTTGAATTCTTATTTTTTAAGAACAAGAGATAAGGTGATAACTCAACATTCCTGAACTCAGTCAAGTACTAAGCTCATATGCATACAGAGATATTTTTCATCTGATAAAATCAGGGATATTTTTTCCTTCTAAATAAGTTAGAGATATTTTCTCTTTGACACATTGGAATTTGGGATGTGATCGAGAAAAAAAGAACATTTTAGTCCTCACTAAGATAAAAAGGCGAGGAGAATAGATTATAAAGACTCATTGGATCCTTAAAAGAGAGGATTCCAAATATCTATTCTCCATAAAATATTTATTTTCAGAGTCTCTCTCTTAAATATTATTATATTTTCTCTAAAAAAATATTTATTTAAGCATCGAAGAGTTAATAAACCCACAAAATAAGACTTTTTACATATACTAAGCATCAGCCACCAGCCATTTTAGTAAGAGAGAATAAATTAGATTGTTAAAACTAAAAGATTGATTGATTATCCAACAAACACATAAGTCTTGTTCTCAAGCTACTTGAATTTTTTAGAACCTCATCAAAAACATACTTTATTTCATGTCTTAATGAACTTTCTGAATCCTTCTAATTTAAGGTAGCATGCAATAACATTTAGATTTAACAAATTCTTCAAACATCTAAGAAAAAATAGAAAAATCAAGTGGGAGATGGGAAGGATATATTCAATAAGGATATACAGGGGGCAAAAAACTAATCAACATATATGGAAATCTGATCAAAAAGCCATCAATAAAATAGTTCTTTCATAACTGGTTTATCAATATCTCTAATCACCATCAAAGGCAAATAATCAAAACACTTTGAAAATGGGATGTATCACAAGCCTTTCTACAATTGTTGGCACATTTGTTCCATTAAATCATCAACTCTTCAATAAGATGGAAAGGTTATGCAACAATTTGATCGCTCTGTGTCAGCATGATCTTTCTACTTGCCCATGGGCACAATGAGACAACAAAGTTTAAGTTAGGTATTTGCTAACTTGAATTCAGTTAGAGCCTCTAGATTTAAGAAAGTTTTCAACAAGTACTAGTGAAATATTAGTTCAAATTGTAAAACATGTGATGTCTGTTTTTCAACCACCTAGAAAACATCTTTTAGAGAAACTCTATTATCTTTTTCTTGGAAGCCAAGATGATGATCTCTACATAAATGACATCCAGATGATTATGCCTCAAAAGGTAATAAAAATATATCATGGTCAATGACTAGAAATGTAAGTTGCTTACATATGAATTAAATTATTCATAGTAAAAATGTTTTCTTTTCTTTAAGTGATATCCAAGGCAATGGCCTTATAACCTTTTAATGATAGGATGGACTCGATTTTTTTAGTGTGATTGCACAATTTATCGTAAAATGGATTAGTTTGGTCTTTCTAATGCGATTACACGATTTAACTTAGAATGGATGGATATAAAGTCTCCCTAGTGCGACTGTACAACTCTCCAATGATGGGATTGAAAACAACATCTCTTCAAGGTAATAACTTTACAACCTTCCAAGGATGGGATGGACTCAGTCTCCATAATATGATTACACAATTTACCTTAGAATGAATCAATTTGGTCTCCTTAATACAATTGCATAATTTACTTTGGAAGGTATGGATCTAAAATTTTCCTAATGCAATTGCATAACTCTCCGAATATGGGATTCACATGACATCTCTCCAGAGTAATAACCTCACACCCTTCTTAAGATGAGACGAACTCAGTCTTTCTAGTACAATTACATAATTTATCTTAGAATTAATCAACTTAGTCTCACTAGTGTGATTGTACAGTTTACCTTAAAAAGAATTAGCTTGGTCTTCTTAGGGCGATGACACATTTCTCCAAGGATCAGGTAGACTACCTCAACAATAATGCTTTGCCTAAAGATAACAACATCAATCGTAACCTCTTGCCTTATAGTTTTTTAATAATTTACTATCCAGATTGATAGAAATCAACCTAAAACTGAGATTTTTTCTCTTGATTCCAAGCATAGGGTAGATTTCTTCTAAATCTTGATTAAGGTTAAACAAAGTTAAAATTTAAACTTAATAAATGCTTTTTTAAGTGCGGTCATAAAACCGATACAAATATTTAATAATTTCCTTAGGGTTTTGGAATCGTGCATAGAATTTTTAATATGAGTGTTGGACTATACTAATTGTTATTTTAGAATTCCATCAACTTTTTCCCATTATGGACGGGGGGACCATATAATATTTCAAAGTTTTTCTTAAGGGTATTGAACCCGTAGTAAATGTATGCTGCTGGCATTAGATCCATACAGACAAGTAAACAAAGAAATAAAAAGAAACAAGATTAAGAAAAATAAGATAAACTTGATCGAGTTAAAGAGCTCCATCCCTCGAGAGTCATGGAAAGAAGAAAACCGAAAAGATTCTGGAAGAAAAGAATGAGGAGGGGCGCATGCACATGAACATGATGGTCAAAACATGCACACACGATCAGAGCACACTCACCAGTCACCACCACAACATGCACGACCATCACAAAGGACACATCTACCGACGAAGCCACGTAAAAAGGCAAAAAGAAAAGAAACACTCCTCTCCTACATTCTCCCCAAGCGCTATTAAGGCGCGTTAACCCCCTCACCACCCAACATAACACAAGAAGCAAGGAGTGCGCACCACGTTAATCCAAAGTGCATGGCCAGCGACGTGGCCTCTGCCTGGTAGTACCACAAACCCACCACCTTTGCCGGCATGATAGCGTGCTGGCTGGCCATCCACATACACCACTCTGGAGTCTGAAAGCAACCTGCCATGCCTTGCCTTGCCTTGCCTTGCCTTCGCTTCCCTTCTGTTTATAGTCGGATGCAGATCACAAAAAAAATCAGGCCTTCAAAATGACAAGAGATACGAAAAGATCTTCACAGAGAGGACATTTTATTGTTTGACACGTGTAAATGGCAACCACACGCGTTGCCCTCCAAAATGATAATGGTGTACTCCTTACCCCCGTTCGTTTGCGGTAAAACATTTTATTGTTTCAATTCAATTAAAAACATTTATATGTATTAAGAATTGAATTTTAAATATAATTTTATATCTAAAATAATATAAAAATAAATTAAATATCAACTATTTTGATTTATAATTAAAAAATAGTGTAAAAACTATTTTTAAAAAAATATCTCATCTTGTTTAAAAATCTTTTAAAAAAAATAAGATAAATTAACTAGAATAATATAAAAAAATAAAATAAATTAATTTTTATCTTTTTGAATTTCAACTCATTTATAAATTAAATGCAAATAAATTATTATAATTAAATTCAATTACAATACAAAATTGGTAACATCAAAAAAAAGTTGGATCAAGAAAAGTACATGTCCAAATAAAAAACTAGTTTTATAAAAAATTCTTTTTCTTTTTCTGTTCTTTAAAAACACTTTACAAAACTTTAAAAAAAAAAGTGAAATGACTAAACATTTTTTTATTTTTTTTATTATTTTTTCATTTAAATTTATTTATAAATTTATTTTTTTAATTTTATCTTTCAATCACACCTTTTTCTATATGTAAAATTTAATCTTTATTATTTATTTTATTTTAAATAACCAGTGAAATTAGAATTTTTTCTTCTTCTTAATTTAATTCTTACAAAACTTTTTGTTTATTTAAAACAACTCTTTTAAGAAGAGACCCGGTTTGATTATTAATATATGATTGAAGAACGAGCTGGTTTCCTCATTGAAGTAACTGCGCATTAGATGGCAGCGCATTGCTCTAGAAAACAAAGCTTGCAAATTCCTCTTGTCAAGAACAACAAGAGCAATGCTGGCTCCAATTACTATACTCAATAACAAGATGTGTTTATACCATCTGGAAGAAAGCCATTGAGAGATCAATGTGAGAATATATATTCCCTTTATTACTTGATGGCTTCGGAGTGGGTGGCCAGGCTGAAATTAATTATGAACTTCTACAGGGACAACATAGAACATTTGATCATTACAGGTTGCAAGTTTCCCTGGAAAAACACGGTTCTACACTCAGTAGAGTCAGTGATCATCCCTTAACACTAGCAAAAACATGGAATTTATTGATTTCTTTTCCAAAACACAACAAAATATAGTATATCCCCAGTCCACCACTTTCCCTTGAGCCACACAAAACGAACAAAAAGGCTGGCTGCTGCAGACTTCCCTGAAAACAGAAATTTATTTCTCCTAATTCTATCCCAAAAGAACATTTCTTCATACTTTCTTTCATCAATTTCTTTTTTTCCCTTCTCCTTTCGCTATTTTGTTTGTGCAACCTTTTCCTACAGTGACCTTACTAAAATTATCGTCATCCATTTTCTTTTCTTTTTTCTTCTAACCTTCCAAATCTCCTTTAGCTTTCTTAAAACTCCTCAAAAAAAAAAAAAACTACTAGTAAAAACAAAACCCAGAATAATTCGGGGGGTCAATAAGTCCATTCCTGAGGCAATCTGACTTCATTGTTCATTACTGGTTGTGGCCTGCTGTTGCGCGGCTGCTTCTGATGAGAAAGAATGTTATCATTGCGAACCCTTACAGCAGCATCTACACATCAAATAACAACCATACCAAAATAATTTGTCAAATCATCTGGTTAATCTTGCACTGAAAACGAAAAACTTGCATCCAAATGAGAAGGAAAAATATGTATGTATATTTACCACTGTAGGTTGCGAAACTTCCATTATACCGAGGCCCGAACTGGGCCTGAGCACCCATTCCTTCCAAATTCAAGTTGAGGGCCTGCACCACTTTCGCTGGGAGCAGAACTGTGGAACACCCTGTTATTATAATATGAATCACAAAAAAGATCGGTACAAGCCAAAACCGATTCCAAAACACAAATAACTCCAAACAGTAATTAAATAAACGAAATGAGCACTAATCAAATTCATTCTAATGACCAGATCTAGCAAAGGAAAATATGAATAAGTGACAGTGAATTCACACCCAGCCCAAAAAAACTTAAGTAAACATAAAACAAACTATGACAGACCTGGCTTCTTTCGAGATTCAGTTCGGGCACCGATTTGACGAGGCAAGAAAACCCCAGTACCGGCACATTCTTTTTTTCCTCCGGGATTACCAAGGAAAACAGCCCGCATCCCTGAACCGCCCTGACTGTTGCTATGTTGTTGGAGCTGTTGCTGTTGCTGTTGCTGTGCGCTGTTTCGTAGAGGCGGCCAAGCAGAAACTGACAAACCCAATGGTCCTCTACTCACACTAGTAACATTCCTCCCTCTGTTTTGGACCACTGACTGAGCTTGTTGCGGCTGTTGAGGAAACAATACTCCTGTCCCCTTGGTTTTCCCTCCCCAAACACTCTGTTGCTGTTGCTGTTGCTGCTGCATCATTTGCTGTTGTACTTTCAGCTGCTGAAACTTGAATAAGAAACAAACAAAACACAACCCCCAAATAGTAATCAGCGAAAGAGGGTCTTCTTTCTCTTGATGTAAAAAGAAATTACAATAAGGTAATGTTTGGCTAATTACTTGAGAAGCCTGCAACTTCTGGTAAGATAGGGACTGCTGCTGTTGGTAGAGACTAACATCAGAGTTGGGATTTTTCAACGGAATCGAGACTGGAGAGGGTTTTCTTGGTGGACCTAATAGTCCTCTACTTTGATTGTTAAAGCCACACCCTTCTTCGTTGTTCACTCTCATCCTCTCTACTTCTCCTGCAGCCGCATACAGAAGATCCCAGGTTGCTGGTGGTGAAGATCCACTTGGGCTTCCACGGCTAGACCCTTGTCCACAACCGCACCCGCTCCCAACTGCACACAGCGTTGATTGAGGCGATCCAGACACAACCCATCCCTGCAAACAGACAACCACCAAGACCCAAAAGTTAGTCCCAAAGAGCACAATCGCTGAAACCAGAGTAGGCTTGTACTACTTCAAAAAAAGAAAAGGAGAGGGCAATACCTTTGATTTTTCGGTGCCAAAAGTGAGGTCGTTCCTCTTGAAACCATCTTCAAGAGTAGAGTGCGCCATTTGGCGAGTTAACCCAGCAAGGTAATCTTCCTCATCACTCTCTGTCTCAGTAGAGCCTACCACAGACTCAACAGGAGAACTGAGATCCGAAGAGAAACCAAAGGAACCAAACCCACAAGGAAACTCTGATGGGAACAAAGATTTCCCAGAGTCAGTTTTAGAGTAGCCAAACACATCCCTAGCACTCCAGTTCAAGCTATTTTCACTGTTCTGTTCCATGAGTACTGTATCGTCGTCTATAAGAAACTGCGGAGGCAGCCAAAACTCTCCGTCATCTAAGCTCTCAGTCATAGTTAAGCAGAAAAGCCAACACCTTGAGAGAGAAAAAAATCAGCGAAGGTGGGGAGGCTTTTGATGGGTTTTTTTTTTCTTTTGCTGCTAGCTTAAGCTTTAATGATAATAATCCTAGTTGGGGTTCGCTGGATTTGCAGAGAATAGGGACCCAGTGAAAGCCAAAGGGAGAAGAATAGAAGGGGCTAAAGAGGAGAAACCTGTGCTTGTGCTTAATCAAAGGCAAACCCCTTCCCTCTCTGGGCCCTTATCGCAACACAAAAATCTCTATCTTTTATTGTGAGTGTAACTTACTAGAGAAGGGGGGTGTTGGGAGCATACTTAATTAATAGAGAGGGGAGAACAAATTGAATTAAAAGAGAGCAAGAGAGGAGGAGAGAGATTGGAGCAGTCCGTCTCCTGTAGAGCCGAAAAGCAATAAAGAGAAGGGTAAGGCAAGGCAAGGGGGTGTTATTAAATCCCAGTTCCCCAGGAACAAAGTGGGAATCACGCGCGGTCTCTACAGTGCTCTAGTATTACTACTCTCTAGCTAGGCCTAGGGTCAAAGAGGTGGGGGCCATGACGAAGTTGCCGCCAGGTAAGGTATAGAGGGGAGAAGCAGTGAGTGGGGTCCATGTAGGAGTTGAGAGGCCTTCGAGAGGCCGTTTGTAATTGCGGTGTTAAAAAAAAGTTTGGGATTTTTTTATTGTTTTTTTTAAATGATAATATTATAAATAAATTTTAAAAAATTAAAATCTAATAATTGTTTTGATATATTTTAAATAGACCTGAAACGCGTCACTTAACAGTAGAGGGTTTTTCTTTTTTTATATATGTGTTTAGTAAATTTTTAAGTATAAGAAAGTACAGTAATAATTGTTTTTTAAAATATTTTTTATTTAAAAATGTATTAAAATAATATTTTTTATTTTAAAAAAATTATTTTTATATTAATATATTAAAATTATTCAAAAAAATATAAAAATAATTTAAAATTTTATAAAACACATAATTTTTCAACCACTTTTCGAAACATTATCTTCATTTTTGTCCCTGTAGATTCACGAATGCTTCATTTCTACAAATATTGTTTAAACTTTCTCAAAGGACTGTCAATTGTTAAATAGCCAGCTCCTTTTCATTTCGTTTATGATTTTTTTTAATAAGATTTATATACTTTTGCGAGATAGGTGACAGAAAAGTGTTCAAAATCAGTTAATATATCTAGAATTTTGAATTTGGTTTTTAGCTATTAGGAGTAGAAAGCAAAATTCCAACAGCTCAGACCCGTTTGTGTGAAAGTCGTTTTCTAAAAATTATTTTTTAAATTTATTTGTGTTTATTTGCTATTAATAAAATTAATTAATAAAAAAAAAATTTCAATAAAAAAAATTTTTAGTTTGTTTTTTAAAAAAGTATTTTCTTTTTATTTTTAGTAGAAAACACTTTTTAAAAGTTGTGAAAAAAATTAAAATATCATGTTATTTATTGATTATATCAAATTTAATCCTCAAACTTTTGATTACTATATATTTTGTTTTGAAATTTTTTTTTAATTTCACCATTTAAAATTTGATTTAATTTGATTTTTATATCAACTTTGATTCTTATTTTTATAATTGTTATTTGTTTTTTTTTTGTTTTTTTAAATAAAAATTTTTATCTATCAGATTTTGTCCTCATTTTTTTATTGTTATTTATTTTTTAAAAAATAATTTATGAAATTATAATTATTATTTTTAATTTCAACATCTTTCAACCTTTTTATATGTTAGATTTGATCTTTATTATTTTGATTGTTATTTATTTTATTTGAGGTACTTTATGAAATTAAATTTTTTATTTATTTCATATCCATTCAACTTTTTAGTTTGTAAGATTTATTCCTCATTATTTTAATGAAATTAAAAATATATATATTAATAAGTTATTTTACAACTTATTTTTCATTGCATAGTCAAACGCTAGAAAGTGTTTTCCAACTTATTTTTCATAATACTAAAAATTATCAGAAAATATTTTACTTTCTATGAATTTATTTAAAAAAAACTTTTCATAAAAAAATTACTTTGCAGTTAAAAATAGAACTCTAATATGAAAAATAAAGGAGACACTTCTTAAAAATTATAAAAATAGATTGAGAATTTTCTACAGTAGAGATAGAATCAGACCTTTTAGAATTGCGCATAAAAATAGCATTTAAAAAATTAATGTTTTTTCTAATAAATTTTTGATATTTTAATCATTTTAATATATTTCTAAATAAAAATCATTTTAAAACACAATTACTTCAACGTCCCGCTACTTCCGTAGGGCAAAAGACACTGTTTACCCAGAGAATTTTGCATAATCTTGGTGGAGGGTTACCTGTGAGGGGGGGGGGGTTAATGGGTAAAGCTGTATAAGGGGGTGGTGAAACAAATCTCAACCGCTTAGCACGGCGTGGGAAGCAGCAGCGCCTCTCGATTATTTCACTCGCCTGTTAGGGTAACAGACATTTGTCCTTCTTTGTAGGTCAACATGGCACCGAGGATGCTTTGGCAGTAAGCTATTAGTGTTAATCAATATTCTTGTCCAGTGACTATGTTGCCCTTCATTTTCTCTACGTATTTACAAAGGGGGGGAGTGGTGAAAGTTACAAAAGTAGCCTCATTGTATTATCTGAGATTTTGAGATCTATGATTGGCGGCAAGAATGAGGACGACATGCACAGCACACTTTCTTTTTCAGATAAAAGCCTGCGCTAAGATCAAGCACGGCACGGGAAGATATTTTCTCACAAAGGACGAGTAACATTCCAAACCCCAAACCGATGGTTAAATTCTTACCTTGTCCTGTTTTACTGAAAGATCGTTTTACCCCGGGGAATTGCTTCGTTTATTGAAGCATTATTTTACAGCAAAAAAAATAAAAAACGTATAATCAGGCCGTGTATCAGATTCATCTGCTAGCTTCGGACACTGTCCACTGTAGTGAGAGGTGTTTTTTAGGATGTATTCGGTAATAGCTTTCCATTTTTTTGTAGTCTTTTTCAATAAAAAAAAATTGAAAAAAGAGTTTATTTATTGAAAACGAAGAAGAGTCTTTTTCACCGAATAAAATACATCAAGATTATTACTAGTCATCTTAATATTTTGTATTTATGATAATCTGATTGATTATAGAATATTAATTTTACTTTATTTGAATTAAAAATTATTGTGAAAAAGCATATTGTTAGCTAAAACATATTTATATTAAAGGTATAGTAAAATAAATTTATTAGAAAATATATAAATATTTTTTAAAATTTACGATATTAACTAAATATTTTAAAAATTATATTTTATTTTTCTAAATAATGCTTCCATGTAGAAGAAAAATTTATACCATTCATGTTTTTTTCACTTGAAACACTCTGAAAAACTTTTGTTACGAAACTATAGAGAAACTGTGTTTTCTAAACTCAATATAAAAAAAGAACTAAAAATTAATTTTTCAGTTTTTATAATAAAAGAATATTACATTTGAATATGAAATTTAGTTTTTCTTTTTCTAACTTTGAATTTTTTTAAAAAAAATCTGGGTATTATTTTATTTTTGAATTGCCCCTGGTTTCTCAGGGGAGAACATTCTCAAGTGAAATAATTGTCCGCTCAAAACAAATTATATAATCCATTCCCAAAAACGGTCTCGTTTACTGACAAGATTAGTGAAAAACCGTGAATTAGATATTAATTACTAGTAGATCCATCACGAATTCAACATTCGAGAAATGTTACTATTTAATTAATTGAAAAAATGTATCGATTAATTGCTCTTTCACCAAAATCACATCTAACAAGAGTTCTATTTCTTCGAATCCAGATATCTATAATTTCATTACCCATACATTTACCTATCAGTTACCCTGCATCGCTTAAATAAGATGAATTTTATAATGCTTTTACTTTAAAATTAGATAAGTGGCTCATGCAAAACCTAAAAAACAAATGTGTTTTTAAATAAATAAGAGAATTATCAGTTTTCACTAAATCTTAATTATTTTTATGATACGGTAAAGAAAAATAGACAACAATAACAATAAATAAATAAATAATATTGGTTTGGATAAAAAAAAAATAGGCAACAACAACAATGAATAAAAAAACAATATTGGTTTATTAACATGCAAGACCCATAACTAAACATGTAAGATTGAGATAACCCTTTAAAATGATAGAAAGGGTTTGGCAAAAAGGATTTAAGCTATTCTGGTCGGACCCTTTAGATCCGTGAACTAAGAGGTTAACAAAGTCCCGATCAATAAAATGTTGAGAGATAAAATTAAAAAATAAAATTTCAATAAAAAATAATTAAAAACAAAATAAATAGCAATTAAAAGAATAAGAATAAAAAATGACATCAAATCAAATGAACTAAAATATT
Source organism: Populus nigra (assembly GCF_951802175.1). Classification (NCBI taxonomy): domain Eukaryota; kingdom Viridiplantae; phylum Streptophyta; class Magnoliopsida; order Malpighiales; family Salicaceae; genus Populus; species Populus nigra. Next base: position 19,909,100 of record NC_084854.1, read on the forward strand.
AAAGGATGTAGTTAAGAAAATAATTCAATTAGAATAATGATATAAAATATAGAGGTATGCACTATAAAAATATTATATAATCTAGAGAATAAAAAAATCACTGTAAAATGAATAGGAACTTAAAAGGTAAAATATCAAAATGAGATTTAAATGAAAATAAAATCTCAATTATATGGATAATTTAAATTAAAACAAATAACAAAAAAATAACATAAACCTAATCTAAAAAATAAATCAATGGCTGCTTTAAAAATATGCAAGAGAAGCTCCGGAGCCAAGATGAAAAGAGAAAATGAAAGAGAAAAACAAATGATCACCAACTTAAACCCCAATCTATTCTTGCCACATGCACCACCCAATAACGTACGTGATATCACAAGGATTGAAATGTCGTTGTGAAAGTTAGAGTTTGGTTATTGGATGATGTTGTTAGAAGAGCGAAGGCGCATCCTTATTAGTTTCCCGCAAAACTTACTTTTTTAAATTAAATAACATTTTAATTATACAAAATACTAAACTGGCGCTTATGAAGCTTGATAAGTAAACAATAAAATTAAAAAAAAATCCATTGACACGAGGCAAAAACAATTCTAATTCAAGAGCATTGTGGTAGTGTTAGTGTGCAACTAAAATAAATAAGTCAAAAATACCCTATTATATCAGTGCATTTTTTTACTGAAATAGAGTAACAATAAATAAATAAAACCTATCATGCCCCCACTTTCAAGGGCATTTGTGTAGTGTTTATAAGAGCAAATTCATCATTAAACTATTATAATTTACACTGCCATTGAGTCCATGTGTACAATAGTAAAACAACTGTATAAGCAGAAGCCATTTTATTTTCTTTTAATTTAATTGGAGGTACCCTACCTTTGCTTTCATCAGCATCACTAATATGAACAAAGTTGTAATTTTAATTTTAAAAATTATTGTTATTGTGATTTTAGTTAAAAAGAGGAAATACCCTCCTTTGCTTTCAGAATAATTACTGTTTCATGATAAAAAAAAAATACATGTCTAGTTACAAAAACAAAGATAAAAATATAAAATAAATATTTTTTAAAAAACCATTTTGATCATATTTCTTTTTAGAATCCAATGACTTTTGGAGACATTGTTCATAAATTAATTTACACTAACAAAAGATTATTTTTTTATTAAATTACTCATACTCGTGAAGATATTTTAGACGATAATACTTGAAAAAACTACATAAATATCTCTATAAATATCATACATATTTATATTAAATATCTAACATGTTTATTAAAATATTTATTTAAAAAAATCTATATAAACAAAGTTTCATCTTTTTAAATCGAGTGGAAAAAAAATTAGAGTTCATCTCTCTAGATTTAATACCTAACAAAACACAAATCCAATAAAAATTTAAACAAGGCATAAAGGAACATTTAAACAACGAAAATATTCTTTAACCATATTACCCATACAAACATTATATTTATTAAAGTTTCAGAGTGTTTTGAATACATCAAATCTTTCAAATTCAGTTTTTTCAGCTAAAAAAAATATTTGATATTTTATAATAAAAATTATTCAAATATACAGGGAGATGAGAAGTGCGCAGGGTTATTGATGAATTTTCAAATCAATCTGCGCGTGCAATTGTTTATTAAAAAATATTATTAAGCTTAATAATTTGTGAATAAATTGTAGTTTCCATGTGTGTTTTTTTTTATTATTTTTTTTGCGCCTGAGTGACCTCATGCCCTTCCGGTCCTTTTATAGTATCGTCTCTGGAGGAGGACCAGCCCCTTGCCGCTGGACGCAACCCTTCCCGATCAGTTTCTACGTGTTTAGAGCTATAAAAAATTACATGAATCAACAAATGTCAAACTGTAAGGATTTGATGCATGTATTAATAAATAATCAAGTCAATCTCTAGCCCTTAAGTGGATAAATTTATTAATGAGTCTCCCTAACAAGGTAACAGAAGAATAAGAAAGTGGGTGACGTGGTAATAGCAGGTTCTCACGTGCCTATGATTCGGCAGTTATAACTTTAGCACATGTCTCGGTCAAACATGTTCCTTTTGTCGTTTGTTTCAACGGTCGCTGTTTTTCCTTCTAAAGAGTGTGGACGTCAATTACGGCGTGTCGTCTAACACATCTTCTTTCTTCCCACTTGCCCTTCTGCCGGCGTTGGACGGCGCTTCTCTCTCTATCTTGCGTGGACGCAACACTCTGCTATAAATTCCATTTAATAAGAGCTAAGAGTCCAGAAAGATTTTTTCTTGTTCAGAAAATAAATAATATAAAGACGAGGACGTCACATCTGAATTCTGACATGGATGTGCTTTCCCGTGGGACAGGGACGGCACAGAGCTACAAAAAGTTATCGAAGTGCGATTTTCAGTGGTGTTTTTTTAAAATATATTAAATAATATCCTTTTTTAAAAAATAATTTTAATTAATTTTTTATTTTAAATTTTAAAGCAATTCCAAATTTTAGCCTCTAGATCTACCATTATTTCAGTTTCACCTTTTTTTTATATATATACTTTTCTAATATTACTGGTATAATCCCATTTACCCCTGTTAGTTAAATAGCCAACAAAAATAGCAAACTTAAGGGGGGTGTGCTAAATAAAAAGCTAAAAATTAAAAAATATTATTTTAGTTTTTCCATACTTGTTTTATGTGCTTTAAAGAAATACCAGACAAAATACTAAAATGTTTTTTTATATAAATATTATTTTTATATATTTTTTTAAAAAATCAAAACCAACAAAATATAATTAATAAAAAATAAATCAATTGAACGTTGCTATGTAAAAAAAAATCAAACTTAAAAAATTAATTACTTATTTTTTTCATTTTAATATAATTAGTTTTTCAAATCGATTTTTTTAATATAATTATTTAAAATATTTTGTAGGTTTTCCTTGGAATTATATTTAAGGTATTATCATGACATGTATTCATATTTAAGAGAATAAAATCTGGAAAAAAAGGGGTGAAATTCTCATTTGATTCTATAAGCTTTTAGGAAATCACAGGGAGTGTTTCTAACCATAAGAGGGAAAATGAGTCATTAATTAATTTGGAGGAGCAAAATCCCATCCCATTGGAAAAGGAATTCAGTATATCCAACCGCAACGAATAATCAAAAGATGCTATACTCGCTTTGTTGACCGCTTATTTTTCTGTCGGATAGATATCATGCTCTTGTCGTTCCTTTTCGTTCATTGGTGGCGCGTGGTTTTGTGACTTGTAAATTCGAATAGGATCCTTGACTATTCGGGTTTTCTAAATGGAATTGGAGAAGAAATTAAAAACTTTTTGCAATTCCCTTGTGTAAAAGCGCAATAAATCAAAATAATTTGTTCTGTAATTTTTTTTTTAAAAAAAAACTTTTCAGCCGAAAGAAGGTGTGAATAAAATGTCTTTCTTCGTGTATCCTTTCCACCAGGGGAAGCAGCTGACGTGATTTTAATTCTTTCTTTCAAACATTTTGTGACTGCCGGTTCCCAATAGTTCAAAAATCCCGGTAAAGACAGCCTCTCCACCATCACCCGCTAATTAATTATAATGAATGATTCGGTGTACGGCTTGTTTTTTGAAAAAACAAGAACTCTCTGATCGGTTCAAGATCTAAAGCCGTGGATGATTATTTGTCACAGTCACTTTACACATGGGTGTGCTGTGGGCGTACTTGAGAATGGCATCTTAATTGTTTTTTTAAATATATTTTTATTTTTTAAAATTTATTTTTAATATTATCATATTAAAATTATTGTATATAAAAAATTAATTTTAATTAATTTTTGTTTGGACTGCAGTCTAAACAGAGATGTTCGTTATAGATCATGTTTCTTTTGGCATTCTTTTAACAAGTTAATCAATATTCTTGTTATGAAAGCAAGGCTCATCCGTGCCTGAAAATTGGATAAGAATGATGTGAGATTTCCTTTTCGAGCTATGCACCTTTTAATTATGAAGTAAATTTCGATTAGTTGGGAAATTGCAAGCTCGCACGCCCATATGAACTTTCGACTGGCCGGTGCATGCAAAACTTTAATTTATAGCTAAAGAGATTTCTCAACAAGCAATGTAAATGTAATGGCCAGGCTTTGATGCATGCCACAAATGATATCAAAACAAAGAAGCACTGATAACAGTGAATTTATTTACAATTATTGTTTACAATGTGTTGAAATTACTATGCATGCAGAGACTATAGATTATAAAAATAAATACTTTTAAAGCTCCAAGCGGTGTAACTCAACTGATAAGGTTTTGGATTTGTTCTCTAGAGGTCATTAGTTCGAGTCTCATAAATCTCATGAAGGCTTACATGGTTGTTAACTTCAGGGTCTGTGAGATTAGTTGAGATGCGCTCAAACTGACCCGCACACTCATATTTATAAAATAAATAAATAAATAAATACTCTTCAGAATTTTTTTGGTTTTTGTACATGTTTGGAAAGTATGATTTTCTTTGTAGTTATGCATTTTAACAGGTTTTTCTTTGCATAAATATCACTTTTCAAGTACTCTTTTTTTATTATTATTTATTTTTATATCTAGAAACGCTTATAGCAAACCTTTTTATATGTGCCTTCAATACATTATTGCTTCTATCGGGTTTTTATTTGCATCCTAGTAAATTCTTTTTTAGGTATTTTTTTATGCTTCTTACTCCATGATCATCTTCTAATCCAGGCATCAGTTGTGGCACAGCTTAAAATATTACTTGCGGCATTGTGCGAGCACCATGACTAGTAATTCCTCTATTTATTAAAAAAACAATGATGAATGCCGATAGTAATAACATGCCCAAATTATGTGGGCAGTATGTCTCTCCGTATGAAATTGAGAGCCAGATCAATATCATTATACGTTCATAGCACAAACTAAAGAATACAAATCATAATGATTACATACAAGAAAACATTCCAACCAAGTTTATAATGTGTACCCAAAATAATGCATGAGTTGTAGCATATATCATGCTAGTATGGGTGCTTATGTTGCGCTGCGGGCAAGATCTAAAGTCGGTTCTATCATAAAAAAAGTACAAGTGGATGATGTTAAATTTTGAGTTATTGATAAAAATAAATAAATTTAAATACACATAAAAAGCTTGATCAGCGTGTTCAATGCTTTTAGTGGAAAATTATATCCGTGAAAAATTTACTAAAAAAAATTATTAACGAAAAATAAAGACTTGAACATCACACCAAACAATGAATGCAAATAAATAAACATAATCTCATGCCATAACATTCAATTCAATATATTTATATAATTATCTGAAAATAATTTTTTACAAACAAAAAAAAAATTAAATTAAAAACAAAATAACTCCTCAGCATATTACCTTTGTTTTTCATAGGTTTCAAATTCAGTCGTGTTTGGAGTTGGCTCGGCGTGTAAAAAAAAATCAAAGAGTTATTAAAAAATAATGACAAAATGAAAATAAAAAAATCTTTCATTCCTCTTCCCTTCGTTTCTCTTCAGTTAAGTCTTCATTGTGCTCGAGTAGAATGAAGTTTGGGATTAAACTAAAGAGTTATAAAAGAAGTAGGATTAAATTTAAAAATTTAATAGCTAAGAAAGAATGAAGGGCCAAATTAATATATATATATATATATATAAAGATGAGCCAGATTAAACATGTACCAGTGTGTGAGGCAACTATCATGTTTGAACAGCATGTGAGACTTTCTCCAAGACCCCATAATGCCCTTCTTTGATGTCACCATGATTGTGTCGTTAGCCCTCCTATCCTACAACGACACATGTTGTGAAGACGTGACGTGGCTCCGGTACATCCTTTTCTTTTCCTCTATTTCACTTGATTTTGTGCAGGAACTGGAAAATGAAAAAAGCAATTATAGGATTATAGCATGGGTGAGAAAAAAACCTGAAAAATTGATTAAATTAAAAAAATTAAAAAAATTAAAATGTAAAAAAAAATCAATTCAAATTTTAAAAAACTAACTGGTTCGATTAGATTTCGGTTTTATAAGTTTGAAATTAAAAAAATCGAACCGAACCCAAACTGAAAAAACAGAAAAAAACCAAGCCAAACCAGAAAAAACCCGAGCCAAATCCAAAAAACCAAGTCAAACCAGCTGGAAACGATTTTTATCCTAAAAAACCAAACCAAATTGAAACCAGTTGGTTTAAACTAGTTTCGGTTTTTTTTTTAAATTCAGTTAAGTTATTTTTTTATAAAAATTAAACTAAACAAAAAATAATCAACCCTAACTTATAGCCATCCATAATAGTTCATAACGGGAGTTACAGTGCATCCTCAACTAAAATTAGTTATTTTTTATATTTATAATAATATATATGCTTTCACGTAGTCAGCATTATGTACATTAACACACAATTTTTTTAATATTTTATTTAAAGTAAAATTTATTTCTCATGGTAAAATTGAGTAAAATTAACCTATAGTTTTAATTATAACATTATAAATTAAACTTAATATCACTAGTGTGGTCCGATTTTGTAGTCACGTTACAGTTTAGTGGTTCTGGTTCAAAATTTGTAATGGCGACATATATCTAATTAACCATGCAGTTTTTCTTGCGGCGCCATTAATAAACTATCATTATAAAATATGAATAGCATAATTATGAGATCCAATCTAAGAATCAATCCAATTCAAGATTTAAATAGCAGATTAAATATTGACCGAGTCCATCGACATTTAATTTTAAAAAATACTTTAAAAAATATTAATTCAATAAAAAATATTTTTTTTAATTTATTGGTTCAGGCTAGAATCCAATCCAATAAGCCAATGGTTTATTTCACATAAAAGTGGTGAATAAAAAAGGAAGCATTCACATTAATTTCAATTTATTTGCTGAAATTAGTTTTTTTTGAAAAGCAAGTTTTATAGAAAAGTGAATTATTGAAAAATATTTTTTTATATTTATCAATGTTATAAAAAATAAGTTGAAAAATAATTTTCAATATGTGACCATGCCTTAGAAAATAAGCTGAAACAAACTTGTTAGTATTTTTTTCTTCTAATTTATTAAAAAAACACGGATTAAATCTGATAGATAAAAAAGTTGAAATAGAATAAAATTAAAAAAATTTAATTTTATAAATTATTTCAAATAAAACAAATAACTATTAAAAAGAACAAGGATTAAATCTAACAGGTAAAAATTAAAAGATGATAAAATTAAAAAAAATATAATTTCATAAATTAGTTTAAATAAAAAAATAGCAATTAAATTATTGAGAATCAAATCTTATAGCATAAAAAAATTAATTAAAAATAAAATAAGAAATATTTTAATAAAATAAATAAAATTAATATAAAAACAAATTATAATGAATGAAATTAAAAATAAATAATGGATAAATTTTTAAAAAACCAACTTTCATAAAACAATCAGCGACATCGATTTCCAATAGATTTTTCCCTTCACAGAACTGTGGGTCATGATATCACTGGCGTACATATCCACGTAATTGGCGGGTCCAATGGCTAATCCAACCATGGCAGACCGTGGTACCTGGTGGACCCATGAATTTCTGAGTTTTTTTTTTTTGTAACACGGTAAAAAAAAGAAAAGTTGTTTGCCCAATCGCCATCGTGATGCAACTTTCTTTCCATGAAAATTCGTTAAGCAGAGGTACCAAAATCTTTTGCGTTCCCCTTGGTATGATAATTGAAGCCGTGAGTGAAGGTGGTAATTGCCGAATGACAAGTGGGTGGAGTCCAGGTGGCAGTGGGTGTTTGGTTTCTTACGGCGGTTGTTTTATAAGTATGTTTTTTTTTTTTTAGTTTTTAAAATTTGTTTTTGATATAACATTTTAAAACAAACGATAACATATAAAAATTAATTTAAAATAAAAAAAATAAAAATTTCAATTTTTTTTAAAATAACTCTTTAAAAGAAAAAACAAACCAAATCTACATCCTCTCATCTAAAGCATGGAAGTAGTTTATTTACTTTTTTTATGAATATATTTGGGAACGTGGCTGATTATATTTTAATAAATAGATATTAAAATATTTTTTTAAAAATAAAAAATATTATTATTTAGTATTGTTGCACATTTGAATATTGGATTCACGAATATACCTTCATAATCGAAAAAAATAAATTACAATATGGGCATCGTTATTCGTCGGTTGAAGATTACTTCGCGTTGTTTGTCTTGCTTTATGCATTTATCGTTTGTGATTCCATTTTATATTTGGAGATCCTCCATCTCATGCATTTGTGATTTGTCACAAGCAGACAGCTGGCTCCACGCAGGCGAGTGATGGTTTGGTTTGCTTAATCGATTTGTTCAGAGCTGTTGGCGACTGTCGTGTAGTGATGGTACGTAGAAAGGCAGGCACATGGAGAGTGATGGAATCTAGCTAGAAATCTCTCTCTTACACTCAACAATTTCAATCGATCTTATCACCGCCACGTACACACGTGAGAGCAAAAACCAGAGGGAAAAGAGAGAACAAGGCGGTGGCACCGCCCTGCCACTTCAAGGATTGCTCATTTTTCTTTTTCCAAGGATACAATGATTGAGCTCTCTCTCTCTCTCTCTCTCTCTCTCTGGATTAATTTGAAGATCTTTCACGAAGTATTTTTTCATTTATTTAAATATTAAAATCTTAAATGATAATACAGGGAGGGAGGATGTGTAATTAATTATCAACCATGATATCTCCTCCTCTTCTTCTTTTTTTCTCTTGGATTATTGATTACAGTATCTTATCCGTTGCGATTGTTCTCCACTAATCTTACTTAAAATCCTTGTTACATGATTTAGTTGGATGACGACGAGCATGGACGAGGGATCATCCCAGCACATGGCGTGGAAAGCAAGAGCTTTTCATTCTTTCTTGATAAAAAGCAAGAACGATTGTGTTTTAAGGATCCTTTCGTTGCTTTCCCATTGATCCAGCATGTCATCATGCTTCAAGGCGAAGACACCACCAGTAACACACAGTGACTAGAAAAGAAGACAGTCAAAAAAAGCAGCACGTCAGGTGAAAAGTAATGTTAACGCCTCCCTCTCTCTCTCTCTCTGACAGATCCTTTTTCTACACGAGCACTGTTCCTGTAAGGGTGTTCTGATGTACAAGGAAAACAATGTCAATATTATTATATTATGCATCTTTTGATCTCATGATTGTTTTAATTGAGAAGCAAGAAAACGGTGCTGTTTAAACTGAATAAAATAAATTAAAATACATGTTAATTTACAAATAAAGAAAATTGTTGATACTAATTAAATAATAAAACAGAATGCTAATCTTCTTATTCCACACAAGTACTCAACCCCGATTGTTCCTTTTATTTTATACCTTTCTATTTGTTTTATCTCATGGGTTGATTTTGGTCGTTAAAAACAAATAATCTTTATTTTAATAAATATATCAGGTGAATATAATTTATTTATATAAATAATTTAAATATAAATTGCAATAATCTCTTTAAATATTATGAACTTAAAAATATTAGCTATCATTTTTAAAAAGTGAACAGAACAATTTAAAAAAGATGAGAGAGTATTAATTAAAATTCAGATAAAAAATTAATACAGAGTGAAAAACAAAAAAAAAAACTCGATATTAATTAAAATTTAAATAAAAATTTACTAGAAGTTAAAAAAAAAGCACAAGCTTTACAAAGATCAAAAAGCCCGGGATGCTTGGACCTGGTTGTTTTTTTTTTTGCTATATTAAAAAAAAAGAAATGATAGGTTGTTTTCTGCACCGATTTCTGGTCACTTTTTGTTATTGAGAAACCAGGGTATAAAATTTAGACTAAAAAATCTAATTTTCAACTTATTTTTATTTAAAAAATATTTTTAAAACCTTAAACAATACTTTTTCTCAACAATAAAAAAAGTTATGTTCTAGATCATGAAACTATGATAACCCAATAAAAAACAAGTTAAATTTTGGATACAGAGAAATTATTATTCTAAAATCTTAATTTGTCAATCCTTTATCAGGTCATCTAGCTTGGATATTTTGATAAATCGAATGTTTAGTTTTCATGTATGTAATACATTAAAGTTAGAATTAACATTCATTTAGATGGATATTAGAAAAAATAATTAGACACTATTTTTCTTTTAACTTTAGTTTATATTAATTGTTGAAGTTAATAATAATACAATATATAATTCTAGTTATAAAACCTCATAGTGGATTGCTTTAGGATACAAACAACTCGTGATTTGGATCAATTTAATTTTTTTAAAGTAAAAATTAATTGATTTAATCTAACCCGGGTAAAAAAAATCACATAACCCGGGAGCAGTGCGGAAGAACTATATAGTATTAAACAAACACTGTTATTATACCAAAGGTAGTTAAAAATAGTTGTGCTTTAAAAGCACTCAATACTAACGGAAAAAAAAGAAGCCTTCAATTCTTTCTCTGTAACTGTTGTAAAACTCGTACTTAAGATTTAAGATGAAATTGCATAGTTTATGTATTTACGAGTTTTCTTGTAGTAAAAGTTTTCATTTGATGGTAGTATTGGTCGGTTTTGCTGTTGGATTCAGTCCGGCCAAGATTCTCTATTTACTATCTATTATATTTCTCTATTTTCATGTGTTTTTCATTTTGAATTTTTCAAATTCAACTGTGAAAATTAATTGCTGTAAAACTAATGATTTAAATATGAAGAAGAGGATAAAGATGAAAATTATGATATGTTTTGAGAGATTATGAAAAAAATAATTAATTAAATTTATATGATGGACACGTTTTATTAACCAATATTTAAATACAGATTCATAAGCATACTGACTTTTAAAATTTTATATATTTTTGTTGTTTTAAAAATATCTTTTTAAAAAACTTATTATTATTATTATTATTATTATTAATTTAAATTAATTTTTTTATTTTTTAATTATTTTAACATGTTAATATAAAAAATATTTTTTAAAAGTAAAAAAATATTTTGTTTCTATTTCAGTAGCAAACAAGCGGCCGTTGAATACGTGCGCTGGCAGACCAGGAGACTACTTTATGGAATGATCAATCACTAATCATAAAGAATTAACAGAAAATGATGATGCAGGGAGAGAGAATATTGATGAACATGTCGCCTTGATTAGTGGGCAAGAAAATGGGTTTTACTGTCTCTACCTTGTCCTCTTCCTTCGTGCGGTGGGAGTGTGAGTCTCTCTTCTGTCTATGGAAGGATTCCGGAGATTCTCTCGGGCAAACTTTGACCATCTGTTCCCTTAGCTCGCCGCTCTGCTGCTGCAACTTTGACCAGATAACATTTTAAAAAAAATTAATTTTTTTCAAAAATATCTCTTCACCGAGGCTCTAATGCGGAAACAACTATTCTAGATATGCATAAAGAAGAATCTCCACTGTTTATTTTCTTGCTTGGATCCATGCTTCTTGTCTCGTGATACGCTTATAATCTCCAAGGAGACAAATTGACAGGTATAAATTGAATTTTGTTTTTATTCACTGAATGCACTTGCAGTCATTTATAATATATTTTTTTAATGTACTTTCAGACTGGTCAAGACCCAGGACAGCAGGAGAAGGCACGGGGATCGGTATTTTTACTTTAAAGGCTGCACGGAGCCTTTATCTGCTGTGCCTGGATTCAGAAAAACGATTAATCTATCCATCCACCACTCTTTTTAATTTTCTTGTCGAGTCCCTTTACTTTCTTTCTTGATTTGATTTAGTCCCTGTAATGTTATACGTGCAGGAGAAGGCACGGCGACGTGGAGTGCGGGCTGTGTGCATTGATGGATTGGATTTCTCTTACTCCTAAAGGGCTGGTCCGGGGTTCGCGAATTGGAGCCATCATATGGTTGGGCCAGCATTGTGCATTTGTTAGGAACAGAGGACAATCGAATATAAAGTATCCATGGTTCCTGGAATTAGAGTGCAGAGACTAAAGCTTTCTTCGGAAATATAGAAATAATTATTTTTATTTGAAAATATATTAAAATAATATTTTTTAAAATTATTTCTGAAACAAATAAAAACCTTTGTTGCTTTTCCATGTTGCTCATTGAGATCATTGAAACAACTAAAATAAAATAAATTTAAATTTAAATGGTTTCTTAGCTGGCATTACTTAACAATTATTTATTTAATAATTGAAACACGTCTTGGAACGAGGGAGGGAACCAAGTTTCACATTTACTTTTCATGTATTTCATTATATCTTGTTTTTCTATTCTAATGATTGTTTATATAATATAATAAATGATTGAAACTTAAACTTAGCAATAGGCTCGTGTTGTATTCAAAATAATATTTTATGAAAATTTAATTTTTTATATTTTTAGATAGTTCTCGGATGTTAAAAATAATTTTTAAATAATAATAAAATATTGTTTTAATATATTTTTAAATAAAAAATATTAAAAAAAAACGTTGTCATACCCATAAATATTTTAAAAACAATCATTATCACATCCATAAATACCCTTTTAAATAATGAAGCCTAAAGAATTGACCTGGTGAAGGTTTAAACATTGTGATTTCGGAGTCCATTCTATTAACAAAAGGAGGATTTTGTCTTTAAGATGGTTTCTATTGATGTTTAAATTTATCTAATAATACTTCTATTTTTAGTTTTGAAACCTGGCCTAACTGGGAATCTGGCTGACTCGGAGCTGGAACCGGGATGGTTTAAAGAAAAAATAGAAGAAGAAAAAACCCGGTATGACGTTGACTTGTGTTTTTTTTTACTAAAATGATATCGTTTTGATTTGTAAAAAAATTAATCCAGATAACCCGGTCAAAACCCGAAATTTGAACCTTGAACCGGGCCGGATCTAAAACTATGTTATTACTGTTAAACTGAAAAAATTAAAGGAGCCGAATTTGAAATTAGCCTAAACTAAAACGACCGAGTTTAAATTTCATACTTAAGGTTCACTATTATCAACACAAACTGAGCCCACTCAACCCGGCTCGGTTAATCACGGCCCTATCACTTACTTTCGCCGCCGAAAATTCTTCGTTTGACACCAAAAGAATAAAAAAGTTTATAGTCAAATTTTCAAAAATGAAAATAGTAACAAAAACCTTTCATTAAAGCATCCGTTTCTCTCTCGTAGTTTATTTTGGTCACGTAGAGATTAAATTTATTTATTTTTGATATTATATTGATTTAAAAATATAAATTAATTTTCTTTTTTAAATCTGTTGTAAAGTAATGCCAAAAAGTGCCTTAACCCCAATGTAACTCGACGGATCCTTTCAAATCATTAAACATGCTTTCATTGTTATTGTTATTATTAGTATTATTATTTACTAAAATAAAACACTCTGCAGCAAGCAAGCGAAGCTCGAACTTGATTTCCTGGAGCCAAAATCAGGTTTGGATCCTAGCTATAGGGTTCTTAAAAAAAAGAAGGTATTATGGCTCAGGCTTCAGGGAGGAGCGGCAGGGTTGTTGGAGACTACTTGGTGGGTAGACAAATCGGGTCGGGCTCTTTCTCGGTGGTTTGGCACGCTAGACACCGAGTCCTTGGAACCGAAGTAGCGATAAAAGAGATCGTTACGAATCGACTTAATAAGAAATTACAAGAAAGTCTCATGTCTGAGATTTTTATTTTGAAGAGGATCAATCATCCAAATATCATTCGCTTGCACGATATTATTAAGGTTCGCCTTTGCCTTTTTTTTGCTTTTGTTTTAATCTTATTTTAGCCTTTGTAGTTACTTTAAATTTAAATTTCTCTGCTTCGAGTTTTGAGGTTTGATTGTGCTGCTAAAAGAGTGTCATTCTTTTTTAGTGTAAATTATTGAGGTGTTGTTAATATGAAATATAATTAATTAGGTTCCGGGGAGAATACTTATAGTATTGGAGTATTGCGAGGGTGGTGATCTGTCTATGTATATCCAACGCCATGGGAAAGTTCCAGAAGCAATTGCTAAGCACTTCATGCAACAATTAGGTATCAAGTATATTTTATGCACTCTCTCTCTCTCTCTAACTTCATTGCATTTGCGGTGGCTTGCCATGTCTGATAGTATTGTGTTTAACAGGTGCTGGTTTGCAAATTCTCCGGGACAATAATTTGATTCATCGGGATCTTAAGCCGCAGGTTTGGTTAATTCTTTGTTTTGTTTTGCTATAATAATGTTAGGCAAAATCAGAACTTTTATGCAAGGCAGTAGTACAGTTTAGCTGAGTGTGTGTTCATGAGGTTGTAGCTCTATGGCAATAAATAAACTGGGAGATTTGTAAGAGAAGTATACTGGCACATACATGTAGGAGTAGTGGCTTACTGATGTTAGAGGGTCTTGTTTCAAGTCTCCTAATCTTGTCCTTTAAAATAGATTTTATACGTGATGCCCCAATTTTTGTGACAGAATCTCCTTCTCTCCACGAGTGACAATAATGCGGTTCTGAAAATTGCAGACTTTGGATTTGCCAGGTACCTAATGATAATAATCTTCCTTCCATTTCCGTTCATTACTGTTAACTTGGTCCAAATGAACTTTTAATGTGATTGTTTTCTATAAAGAGAATTGGTTTATTGTCCTCTGCTGCATCCCTCCCTTCCCCTGTGTGTCTTGCAAACTCAGACCTAGCTAATTAAAACCACTCTTGTTAACTTCCTGTCTAACCTAGAACTTCGACACGACACTCACACATGCACACATGCATCAGGTTCACTTCAGCTAGGGTAGTGGTCAATGTAGGAAATTCATGTAGATAGCATAACCCAAGTTTGTCATTAGAAAATATTAGCTTGAACTGATTGTAATGGATGCCAAGTTGTGCGCCCATGCAAGAGGTGCTTAACAAACAAACTTGTGATAATACACTTGATTTATCTTGACTTTATTTATGGAATGTTGAAGATATTAATGATTAAAGCTGGCTATTTTCTTAAAAAAAAAAATGTTAAATTGTATTTTCTCTGAATTTTCAGTTCTATCTTGATCTCTATTAACGATCAATTTTTTTTTTCCTTTTAAGAAAAACTGCCCAATATCCTTTTTTTTCCCCAACAATTTACATCAACATCTATTCTGAATTTCAAAGATTGTAGTTCTATGTTGTCAGATCTCTACAACCTCGAGGCCTTGCAGAAACCTTGTGTGGCTCACCCCTCTACATGGCTCCAGAGATAATGCAACTTCAGAAGTATGATGCAAAGGTGACATTCACTGTTATGAGAAGTCTTGATGATATGTTTATGAAGTATCTCCTGTTAACTTTGATCTCAATACACAGGCAGATCTCTGGAGTGTTGGTGCCATTTTATTTCAGCTTGTGACAGGAAAAACCCCATACACTGGAAACAATCAAATACAGGTCTGATTAGCTTTGTTTATGTGCAAAACCAAATGATTTTTTAGATTGATAGGTATTGTAAACTTCTAGATTCCATGGCTTTGATAATAAACCTTACTTAAATTAGTGATTTCCATGTGGGTTATTGTTACCTTACATATATATTTTGTATCTTGTGGTGCACAGTTGCTCCAGAACATTGTGAAATCAGCTGAATTGCAATTTCCTTTCGATAATAAGGATTTGAGTGCTGGCTGCAAAGATTTATGCCGGAAATTGCTATGTCGCAATCCAGGTATAGCATGCTGTTGCTTGAAATTTGAATTCATATGGTTATAAAGTGAATCATCATGAAGTTGGGCAAAAAAGGAGTCCAAGTATACACAGACATTGGCACATGTGATCATAGATATATTGTGTATGAATGCCAATTTTGCATTTTCCAATCATGCCAAGTACTATCAAATTTCTTATAATTGCATGATTGATTGTTTGATGCATGTCTTCATCTGCATACAGTTGAAAGGCTTATGGATGTTTAACAGATGGGCCTATCAATTTTTTTATCTTTTTGAAACTTTGGGTTAGCATATATGGTTCAATTTGAATTATTTGCTAGAATATTTTCCTCAGTCCAATTAATGAACAACTGCATGCAAAATCCAAATTTACTGTAATAATTCTCTTCTTTGGTCTTGACTACATTGAATGGTTTCATATAGAACTTCTGTAGCATTGCCCTTGAATCAGATTGGTAACACAAATTTGTTCTCCCCCTCACCCATAAAAAATGCAAACGCACACAAGCAACCATGTTAGAAAAAAATTGATGCATTAGCCATTGGCACCCCATTAACTGTGTTGCAAATATTTGTTTAACATCTTATCCCTTGTTCATAAAAATTCTCTCTTCATATTATACAGTGGAACGGCTAACCTTTGAGGAGTTCTTTAATCACCCATTTCTTTCTCAAAGGAAAAAAGACGAATTATTGAGGTACAATGAGAAAATGTTTTCTTCTGCATGATCTTAATATGTGTTTCGTCCAAATTCTTAAATGATATATGGTATGCACTCACAGGTCTTCAAGGTCAGTAGATGGCTTTCCTTTCACTGGAAGCAGTCCTGCAAGGAATGCTGATGACAATTCTCAGGAGGATTGCCTGCCTTTCCTTCTGGATGATGATTCTAGTTGTCCTGAGGGTAGCCCTTCTGTTTCTAAGAGGATGTCCCCAATGAAGTCTACATATGGATTTTCTCTTGATTCAAGAATTGGAGGGAGGGATGCAACATCTAATGTTTTTAATAATGTGGATCTTACTTCCAGATATAGTAGTGCCAGACAGAACTTAGAAAATGCTAGTTTTAGGCCTGGCATCAATAAAGCATCAGATGAAAATATAAATGAACCTCCAAAATCCATAGACCAGAGATCAGTGAACATCCGATCAAGAGGTACCATGAACTCCATAGTGTTCCGTTTCCTTCTCAATAATGTATTTAGAAGTCCTAAATTATATCATATCAAGGGATGTCTGTCTTTAACTTGCTTTCTTTCACAATTGTACTACAGTTGTGGATTCACTGGATTTGATAGATCAAGATTATGTTCTTGTTTCTGGACCCCCTTTGAATGTGTCATCTTCCACAGCAAGTACTTACAAACCAGGCAATGCACCATACAAGTCAGAGGGTCCCTCTCAAGCATTTACCTACACAAACACTAGGCTAAGTATCCCGGTGCCCATAATTGACACTGCCAACAATAATCCTTGCCGCTTTGGAAGCTTGGAAATTCCGGCCTCTGCTCCTGGGACTTCTGAAGGATCTTTGGATATGGGAGATGCTTTGGAGCAGCCATCAACTCACTGCATGACTAGGATTAAGTCATTGCAGCATTGTGCATCTGCCATAATGGAACTAGTGGTGGAAAAGGTTAAGTCACTACTCTCTGTTGAACTAGTTTTTCTACTGTTCACTTTAAAACTCCCTGGGGACATTTGAAAACCATTCTTTCTGTTTAACCTGAGAAATGAACTGTAAATGGTTTATTTGATAGGCTGCCTCTGTTGGATAAGGCAATAGAGTTGTATATGCATGGTTCATTAGCTCATGCAGACAGTAGAATTGTATATGCAGAATACTTCTACTACTCATTTTATTATTCTTTTGAAACTTTACGTGTGGGCTATTTTAGAAAGTTAATGGCATAGTTGATGGGTTTGTGATGGAAAAGGATGCTACACTTTTTTCTATTTCAGCCTTAACATTAGTTAGTATGCTGGTTGATATGTAAGACTACTTCAGTTGTTGACACACGTGCTGTGTGATGTTTCACAGTTTTGACTTGTCATGCAATAAATTGATATGATTTTTTTTTTCTTCTACAAGTTTCATTAATCTAACTTAATACTTCTGGTGTTCTCAAATTAAAATATTGCCACTGTCCTTTTTAGATTGAGGCAGGTAGGCAACTAGAAGCATTTTCGATCCAACTTGTTATTCTTGCGATTTGGAAGCAAGTACTGCACATCTGCCATACTCAGGCTGCCTCAGCTATCGAAGGAAGTCCAAGCCAAGAGAGCTCAAGACTGAGGAAAAGCAGCAGCAGGAAGCATGGGAACCCTGATACAGAAGATTGTCCTGATGTTGGGCCAGAGAATATGTCCACTCAGATTGAGGCGGAATTTTTACAGGAAGTTGAGCGGGCAGAGGAACTTGCCAAGGCTATCGAAACTGGTATGGGTTTAATATTTTGTCCGTACAAAGTTTCCTGTCTAGTGTCTTCCTTGTACCTTTGTTTCCTGGCATGAGTATATGGGATCCCTAAGTTAAGAACATGTTTGGGAACGCGGTGCAAACCGCGTTCCCAAAAAAATTTTAATTTTTTTTTTGCTAAAATTTAATATGGTTTGTACGTTTTGGATCGTTTTGATGTGCTGATGTCAAAAATGATTTTTAAAAAATAAAAAAATATCATTGGCATGCATTTTGACACAAAAAGTTATTTGAAAAGCAACCGCTACCACATTGCCAAGCACCCTCTAAGTGAGTGGCACCTGATTGTCCTAGCCTGGTTCCTGTATATTAGTTGCAGAGGGTGAAGTATCAAATACTTATGTAACATACAACGAGTTTACATGCATTTACTGTTGAGTCAATAAATGGCACTCGTAACTGTGCTTGTCTTGCAATGGTACCTTGTCGGTACCAAATGACAGCACTTCAGATTTCTTTCTCATGATCCAAAAAACCGACAGGAACAGAGTTCTCAATTACTCATAATGATTTCAGGAAGTACGGAGATGCCTGATGCAATGGAGATGATATTTCAATCTGCCCTTTCTCTGGGAAGACATGGAGGGGTGAGTGTTTTTATTCTAATTTGATTGCATTTGGACAATGATTTGCTCCTTCCAGGTTTAAATCTTTTTCCTTTTTTGGGTGGTGCCTCAGGCACACCCACAAGTCTATGGGCACAGAATCTCGAAGTGAAATGTCAAAAATGTCTTCCACAAATGCATTAACGTGTAAATTTATATAAAATTAAAGGATTTTGGACATTTCATTATAGGAAAAAAAAAAAAGAAGGTTGTGCCAATGGCATCACACTTCCTTTCGAGTTTTTTCTTCACACTTTCTAGTTGTCACTAATTGACAAACACTCTAATATTGATGTGAAGAAAATGTAGGTCTGTGTAGAGAAATTCTGGAGTACATGTCTGTACTTTAGATAGGCTTGAAAACTGCAACGTGGAATTTCTTGAATTGTGGATACTAGTTCAGAAAGAATAGAGCCTTTCATAACCATGCTATGTGTCTTGTGAGTGGGGAAATTGAGTGTGCAGTGAATGGAGAGAAGAGTTACAAGATGGTAGAGTCTGTATAGCATTTAGTACTAACGAATGTTCTTTGGATTCGAGTCTCAACTTGTGTGCATTTGGGGTTGTCTGATATTACCTTTCATGTTTAAACTCATTTTCCCCACTCAAAGAAGCATCTGTGTAACTGTCAAAATAAAGCTATTGACATAGAATGTTACTTTCATGTAACTGGACAATGCTAAAGAAGTATTGTTTGTTCATGTTATGGCGCAGGTTGACGAGCTCATGGGGAATATGGAAAATGCAGCTTTGCTATATTCAAGAGCAGGATGTTTGTTAGTTTTCCTTCTAGTGGAAGCACCATCTCTTTTTCTCAATCCTCCATTTTCTCTCACGAACTCGGATCGGTATAGGCTCCGCAGTTACATAGATATCCTTAATAACAGGCAAGACCATTCACGATCCCAAAGGATGGCACTTCTCAAATGCGAGGATCAACGATGCTCACCATAGGGCAAGTTTTGTGCACTGTTTCATGGTTTCGTACTGTTTTAACATGTAAAATTATTTGTTTGTACAGTTATTCTTTGAGTGACTGGGATTGGGGTATTGTCAGAGGTCAACCTGTGTATAATGGCGGGTATGGGAGTTTGCTGATATTGTAACTTTCTTATGTCTCATATTTAAAGAATGATTAGCCAACCCAAGAAAAAAAGAAAATGGAAGCAAGAAAGAAACGAAATTTTATTTCAATCTTTTGTGTTAATCCTTTGCTCATGTACTTATAAACTATATGCCCGACATGTCATTCTTATAAACTATATGTGATTTGGTGAGATTTTCTTTTAACAGGTTCGTGATTTGCAGGAGTTGTGAGAAGGTGGGTGGATCTATGATATTTTGGATAGTGTTGGGTGAGATTCTTGATCTAAGATGTGATTTTTATTTTCTTTTAGTTCAGCTTCGCTTCTCAAGCGCTGCTTTTTTGTATTTCTATCTACAAATGCAAAAGCTAATCAAGCTTCCATTTTGATCAATGAAAAATATATTTTGCATCTTTCTTGTTTATGTGCGCAGGTTGTATACTACATTTTAAGTTTAAACTTTTGCTTACATACCGTTTGAGTGGCGATTTTCTGTTTAGCATCCCCATGAAACACCGCTTGGGCAGGGTAGCAGGCTTTGTCTGTTTAGGACATATTTTGAAATGCCTTTATGGAATTATGCTAGTATGGCCAAAGAAAATTTTAACGGATATATCCTCATATCAATTAGATCCAGGAAAAAGGTTTCAATAGTTGAGATAACATTTGCCCATGTATGATATCATTTTCTTAACTCGGCCCCATTGGAATTTATTGTTCAATGTTTGGATTAAACGTGGCAAATCTGTGTGATGAATGGTTTTAATTTGAAAGATGAATGAATTTGGATGTTTTTCTCGTAATGGTCATTTGAGACTCTTCAAGTTTTAGTGTTTGATTATCCAATACTTATGGTGATTTCACCTCTCTATTGTACAAACTAACATTTATCCCAGGAAGAAATCATAATGATAGCAAGTAAAACAATTGCATACCAACTCCGCCTTCAATTTGTTTCTCCTTCACTATCGATATTTAAATGGTATTTATTATTTTACCGGCAATATCAACCAAGTTTTTTGAAAGCATTTGTTACTTTTATATGATGTTAGCTACCATCAGCAAGTTGGAAATCTTATCATTAAAGTTTGTAAAGGATAATGCACTCGGAACTTACATTCTCTTACATGAATGACGTGGTTGTAACTTCAATATCAAGAAATCCATTAAAAGTTTTATTGGGTCTAGTAACAAGATTTAGAGTGAAGAAGTTTAAAAATTCAATTAATGAATTTCTTCAAGATACATGAGTTAAGATGGACTTCAAGAGAATATCAAAGAATGAAGAACAAACCTTGATTAATTTGATTCATGTTGAAGAAAGTTTTATAAGAGAGGAACTTTCAAACATCACATAAAAATTGAAATAAAAATATTCGAATCTCCAAGTATTTACCTTTTACTACTTTTTTGGCCATAAATATAGCTACAAAATGAACTTTGATGCGGTTCTAATTGCATTGGAAAGTAAACATCAATACTTTTTCATTGATAGATGATAGACCTTTTAATTTATCAAGACAAGAGAGAATCATTCGTTTGAAATTGAGCTTTAATTTTGCCAGTAAAATACGAAATTCGACTCTAGGCTTGTTTTAATTAGTTAGGCTATTATTTATTTATTTATTTAGTTTATTATAGGGCTTTCAGAATTTAAGAGTTATCTGGGTTAGGTCTTATTTTATTATTTTAGTTCTTTTGAGTTTTTAATGTGTTATGACCTATTTATCAAGTTTGGGTCTATTAAGTCAAATTAAGGTTAACTTTCTACTATATAAATCAATTGTTAACATTATTTTTGGGATTGAAGAGTTTTTATCTAAGGTCACAACATATTGTGTGCTCTTTTTTCTTGTGTGGTTGAATGATTCTCATACTAAGTTTTTGATTGAACTTGCAAAATTTTCAAAGGATTGATAAACTTCGTTGTGATTTATACTTATCATTCATGTCTTGTTATAGATGTAGGGTGAGGTTGATTAAATGCATATAACTTTAGTTTCTTAAGGTAAGGTTCTTGTTGGGTCAAGTTGCAAACTTTCTTTAAACTTCAAATTAACAATCTAAGGGATAATTCCGCATTAATATCCTTTGGGTTGCTATTTTTTGTTTTGTATCCATGTGAAATGTTGAGCTATTATATGATATTCATTGCTAAATCATGTACTCATAAATGAGTTAGTAGAATGGAAAAGTTTGGGGTGGGATGAAGAACTTTGTTTGTTTAGGATGTAACAAATTTTGAAATTTCTTTATGGAAGTATACTAATATTACCAAAGAAGAATTTAATGGATATACTTCCATATAAAAAGATTGAGGAAAAAATGTTTCAGAAAGTTTAGACATATCTTCAATGCTATATCAAACAGTTACTTATATGTACTTTCACTTTCTTCACCCGAGCCCATTAGAATTTATCGTTCGATGCTAGATCAAATATTGCAAATCTTTGTGATGAATGGTTTGGCATTTAAAAGTAGTGGACTAATGTTTGTTGATGAAGAAAATAATTATGAGGGATGTGCATTTCTTATAAAATTACTTAACAAATTATTAACTAGTATTATAATTTAGTGTAAAAAAATTTCAAGTTGTGTTTTATTCATATGCATTGCTATTAGTAATAATAATAGAATACTTATTAGAGATCAACTCAAAAAATAATAACAAAATATTAATGACTCCTTATTTTAGAGAGTATGTGTGTAATACTATTTTTTTAAAGCTAGTTAGATTGGCCTTCTACCTATTTTAGCAAAAAAACCGCTAAGAAAAAAGAGCATGGATATGGATGCTCTTAAGATATAAAAACTTTACATAATAATAAAAAAATTGTTTGAGATGCATCATGAGCTTGAACCAATTTCACCATTGCATGTTTTGATCCACATGCCTTCATATCCAACCATCTCAAAACTTTTCATTACATTAGAAACATTCTCTTACATGTACATTATTTTTATCTATTAGTCATCAAAGAAATAAGGTTTCATCGAGTTGTAAATCAATTATACATCTTCTAACAACTCCAAAAAAAGCCAAGTTTGGTTGGCCACCTTAGAGAGAATAAGAGAAAAGATTTGAGCAAGAATCCATGACAAATTCATACCAAAAACACCAAAAAGGGTTAAATTAAAGGTTTAAAGAGAGTTGGGAAGAGATTTAAGCAAGAAAAATAGAAAAAATCCAAGGGTTATTGGGCTAGAAGGGGTCGGTTTTGAAAAAGAAGAAACGAAAAAGAAGTGAATAAACTTGTTCTTTCCTGTTCTTATTCCCTTCATTTATTGTGTTTAAAAGGTAAGGAACCTTGATTTGAATTATTGATGGGAATTGATATATTTTACATGTGAGAGTGTTATCTAAATTGTGTTTGAATGAATGATTAAATGGTTGTCTTTATATTAGATTGAGGTTAAGCATGAGATACTATTGGGTAAGATGTTAATTGAAAGAATTGAAGAAGAAAAACCTACTCTCACCTTAGGGTAAGGTTCAACTAAGATGATAAAAAAAAAGGTTGAGGTTTTTTGAATTATTTGCTTTGTACATCATGTAGAATTATGTTAGTTTGATGCTAAATGAATAGATAATGCATTGATTTCAAAGAAATTTGAGAAAAACTTGTGTATTCCTTTACATAAGGAAATTTGGCCAAACGTGCTAGGGTGAGAGGGTGAGTTTTTGGTAAATTCTTCATTTATTACGGACTAATTATATGATGAATGATGCGAATTATGAATGAATCAAGTTTAATTTGCATGAAAAAAATTAAAAAAGGAACTTTGGAATTTATGATACAGGTTCAACCTACATAATAGTTAAGGGGAAAAAACTTGATTTATTTGAATTTTTTTTTATTTGAATGATCCAATTGAGTGATAAGAATATAATCTATGTATGAATAAGTTTAAATTGCATAAAGAATCTAATTGGAATCTCATGATACCTTGGTTAGTGCTCAGCCAAAACAAAGAATAAGGGATGATTTGGTAAATTGAATTGAAATAATAAAAAGAATTGAAATGAAATGAGTGAATAATATGCAATGAAATGAAATTAAAAGAAATTTCATGAAAGATTGGAAATAACATATTGGAACAATTAAACCTAAGCTGGCATAGGGATAAAAAATGAAAGAGTCCATGGTTATAATAAATTAATATGAGTAAATAAAATTTGAGTTATCTAAAAATAATTAAATGTGATTTGGATGAGTAAAAGGATTAAACTACTTGAAAAAGATTTGTGAAATTCATTGGATACAAGATGAGAATTGATTAAGAGTTGAAAATGAGACTTTTGAGATAAGATTTTTGAATTTCAAATAATTTTGATTATGATGATACAATAGAGGTCGTGAAAGCTGCTCAACCATCGAGGACAATCAGATGATAATAGATTTCAGGTAGGCGTTTAACACCTCTATAGTTATTGAATTTATTATAAGTCAATATAAACTATATATATTTTTTTAAAATGCAAGACGTAGTTTTAATAATTGAAAATGTGAATATGGAATTGAGTTAGGAAATCGATGTATTGGCTTTCGAATATGAATGCCATAATGATTGGCAACCATAAAAGTTGGTCAAATTGATTGATATCTATTTATAATTACCGATTGAATGATTTCTGAGTGAGAATGCCAGAATGATTGAAAATCATGAAGGTTAACCAAATGATTGGTATCCAGTTGGGATTACTGGATTGAATAGCTTCATAATGGAAATGCCAGAATGATTGGCAACTATGAAGGTTTGCCATATTGATTGATATATCCAGTTCTGATTACCAGATTAAATGACTTTCGAGTGGGAATGTTAAAATGATTGACGACCATGAAGGTTAGCCGGATTGATTAGTATCCAATTAGGAGTACTGGATTGAATGAATTTTAAGGGGAATACCAAAATAATTAGTGATCATGAGGGTTAGCCATACTGATTGGTATCCAATTAGGATTATTGGATTTAGTGGCTTCCAAATGTAAATGCCAAAGTCATCAACCATTGATGGTCATATGAGATTTTTATTCAATCAAATAAGAATGTGATTGAAGTCAAAGAAAAGTTGTATATGATAATGTAGTTCATAGAGAGTTTTAAAGTATTTTGTAATAATATAAATTTTTGATAATAAAATATTGATTTTTATTTTAGGTTCAACCATTGATAAGTCAAGGCTTATTTAAGTTGAGTATTGGTCTAAAATGATTTGGACTGATTTTGTGATGATTGATATATGTTTGTTGTAAAGATATGTTTAGTCTTAAAATAAAATTGATATCTGATATACTGTACAAACTGGCCGACCGTGTAGGATTACTAATTGATCTAGTCTACCAATTAATATAAAAAACAGTAAAATCAACTACTATCTAATTCGGCCGTCCATTTGTTCGACCTTTAAAGACACCAATGAAATTCAGTAGTATTCGGTAAACCGATTAGCTGTGTCAATATGAATCGATCGACTGTTGTAACTATCAGTAAACTAATAAAAGAAAGAAAGAAAGAAAATTACCTTGGTATTTTGTTAACCATGACTTATCATGATGTAAGAAATTGATTTAAAAATTAGAGACATTACAGTAAAAACTCAAGAAAATAAAATGCATGCACATTCAATTCAGCATATTAAAATTAATACCAGAATAAATAAGATAAATAAAATAAACACATAAAGTTAAATAACATAAATATATAAAATAAATGCTCACCAATAAATAACAGTAAAGTCATTAAAAGAGAAAACACATGCATATAGGTTTAACACTATGTCCCCAGTAGAGCCATCATGTTGTTGCACTCGACACAACGTTGGAACCTCTTAAATTAATAGAAAAATTGAAAAAAATGGAGTCTCCATTTGAAATTAAAGGAAACTAAAAGTCTTAAAAAAAAGATGGACATCAATCTTATCGTATCTTTTCGAACGAAAAGTTATCTTTACTATGTGTTTTCTTTTAAATTACATGTCATTAGTAGTCTAAATTATTTTATGAACTTATTCATGATTTATTTTCATTTATTTCTAATAATTGGTGAAACATTTGATGTCGACCCTAAAAATAAAAGACTAATTGATTAGGCTATATATGAAAAATATAATGTTCGTCTCTAAAAATATGAGATTCATCAATTGGGTACTTAAAAAAATTGATGTTCATTTCTAGAAATAAAATTCTCATCGATCTCTCCACTAAAAAAATTCAACGTCTATCTCTAAGAATAGAAGACTCATTGATTTAGTCATTTGTAAAATAAGTGTTGGACATGGATGGTAAAAATTGAGTCTTGACCCCACTCTTCTGAATATGTCTAAAATGGGCTCAAAGGGTGTCACTTATACTCAATGGGCCTATGTAAGGTCACGTTGACCCAGCATGGGTCAACTCATAACAGGGGACAATATGTCGTAATACAAGAGTTATCAAATACATATTTACAAATAAAGATATAACCGGTAGGATAATGATTTATTGTATGATAGAAAAGTGAATCAAGAGGATATCACTCAAGGCACCCTTGAACTTATCGATTCATGTTTACGTTTAATAAAAAACATTTTTTTTTAAAACAAAACCACAATTCAATCAAAATAGCACACAATTATTTTTTTATGTTTTTTTTCTCTTATGTGAACACACTCCAACCATTTTGTTTTTGGAAAACACAACCATGCATAAACTGCATCATACCAAAAAATCAAAACACAAGAAAAATCAAACATTCACACATAAATTTCACAACTAATACACAAACATTAACACACATTAAAATTCACATGGAAACCAAACCATTACGCTTCAAATAAAACTTTTACAACTGGATACTTTTAACCCCATCATGGAGTATTGATTTTGATCTAATTCTAATTCTAATTCCACCATAACAATAAATCTCTCGGTAGCATCATACACCTGAGGTTGTTACACCACGCTGTAAACCTCAATACTTGAAATATGATAAACATTCACAATAGCATGCAATCAATCTCAATCAATAAATATTTCATCACAATATTCAAAAAACATATTAAACAATTATTCAAAAAATATCTTGGGGTTTGAAATTGACCTTTCAGAGTGGCCAAAGTTGATCATAGCAATTGGAATAAGGCAAAGTGCCCATTAGAACCGAGGGGACAATATTGGAGCGTGAATTCATACATTGCCACTACTGTTGGTGTGTCGACCCATACACCGCTTCTATTGAGGCATGTTCTTCTCGAGATTGAGAGCTTCTCCCTTTCTTCTTCTCTTTTATATTCTTCGTGAAGTCAAGGAACACTTATAAAGGGAGATTAGACACTAGGATGTTCATTTTAGACTCTCACCTTTTTCTCTCCTCTTTTCTGTTGGTTATTGTTGTCCATGACTGCTATTAGTAGTTGTGTCATCATGCCTATTATGAAGAACCTTCCCAGATCCATTAGTCACAATTGTCGTGCTTATTAAAAGAAAAAAGATGTTAGTTTCTAGCTTGGAGGATGAGGAGCTGATTGACTATGGGAAAAAACATCTAGTGATGGTTCATGGTGGTTGAGTTTGTTGTTGTCAAGTGTTGGCATGGGGGTTTGTAGAGGTGATGACCAATGATAGCAACCATGAGAGGGAGAGATAAGAGCAACCCGTTTTCTCTATGATTTTCTTTCTTTCTTTTCCGTCTTAAATTTTTCTCTCCTCTTTTTCACCCATTTCTCCTCTCAGGACTAGGTTTTTTTCACATCCATCTCTTTTTAACATTTTTTCTCTGTACAATTTTTCTTCTAAAAATTTGGTGGCTAAGGTTTTTTTCCCAACACTTTCTCCTTTATTTCTTTAAAGATCTCTTCTATTTATACTACCCCATCTAAAAATATACTTATTGTATTTTTTGGTCATTCAATTCTTACTTGATTATCATTCCACTCACTAAACCTTTTTTTGTTGTGTTTTTTTCTTTGATTTTCTTTTTAATTTTTAATTTTTAATTTTTAAAAATTAATCAATATGAAAACAATAAAAGAAAGGGTTAAAAATTACAAAATTACTGGAAATTAGCCGAATTGAGTTGATAATGCATTTGTTTTCGAAATTTTTGTTTTTTTTTTCTTTGAAAGTATTTTTGAAAACGGAGGTAAAAACGTGTTATGATACATTACAAGGTGGAATTAAAAAGTTTAACTATTTAATATCTAAATTGGAATAAATATATAAAACGTGGATGAAACTGCAATGTATATCGTAATATTGGGGCTAACATACAATTATTAAAAATGAATTCGAACCTAATTTATAATTTTAGAGGCGTGATTTCAGATTTTCTAAAATTCAAATCTACACGCTTAGCACGTTATCTCACCAATGGGTAATCCAATCACCTCACACTCTAGAAATTTTGGTGCTCAGCAAGTCAGCATGAATAAATTATCACTTGGCCCCTCAAGTGAAAAGTAAGTTACATAGCCCTCATTTAAGTTACATATTCCCTGACTCTCGTTGGCTGTCATTTATTTTATTTAATTAAAACATCTGCTGATTCTTCAAACATAAAGGACTAATTTGTAATTACGTTGGAAAAATAAGGACTAAATAAATAATGTAATCTTCCATTTTTTCTTTTCTTTTCTTTTTCTTCACAGAGACAAAACACGAACAGCAGCGCTACTACTAGCATCATTTTATAAGTGAAAAAAAATAATTAATTAATTAAAAAAAAGCGCACACACTCTGTCTCTCTCAGATCCAAATCTCTCTTCCTTCTCATCTTCTCTTCTCTGAGATCTCTAAAATTATATATCCGGATCTTGATCACCTTATTCGGATTCTCTTGATTGAATCCCCGGGTCACGTCGCAATTTTTGACCAAGAGTTAACTTTCGTTCTCGGATCTGATTAAGCTTCCAGGAAATTCTCGGAAACGGACCCAATCATGAATTCGTTCTTTTCCGGTACGCGTCTTAGGTGAGTACGATTTCTTTACTCTTCTCATTTGGTTCCTGAAATCCGACCCGTTCGGCAGCTAGAATTATGCAATTCTGGTTTAGTTTAAAAATTAGGATTCCTTTTATTTACAATTTTTTGAGCATGAATTGGATAATTTTTGAAATGAAAGGGACATGATTCGGGCAATACGGGCTTGTAAAACGGCGGCGGAGGAAAGAGCTGTTGTGAGAAAAGAATGTGCTGCAATTCGAACGTCGATTAATGAAAATGATCAAGATTATAGACACCGGAATTTGGCAAAGCTTATGTTTATTCATATGCTTGGCTACCCAACACATTTTGGTCAAATGGAGTGCTTAAAGTTGATTGCCTCCGCCGGATTTCCTGAAAAGAGGATCGGATATCTCGGCCTCATGTTACTTCTTGATGAAAGACAAGAAGTTCTAATGCTCGTTACCAACTCGCTAAAACAGTATCCGAATAATGTTTATATGTTCTGTTGTTTAGGTTTTCTTAATTTGCAAGCTATGTTTCATCTGTTTCTGTCGTCTGGGATTTTTTTGGAATTGCTAGTTGAACAAATGAATATGAAAAGAGAAAAATCTTTGTATCTGTTTAGTGGCCTTAACTTATATTCAGAGATCTTAATCATTCAAACCAGTATATTGTGGGACTTGCACTTTGTGCTTTGGGAAATATTTGTTCAGCAGAAATGGCTCGTGATCTTGCACCAGAAGTGGAAAGATTGCTGCAATTTCGGGATCCAAATATTCGGAAAAAGGTGAGTTGCTTTTAACATAATTTGCTTATTATACTTTTGCATGAATTCTTGTTTATTTGTTTTGGTGCCAATAGTTAGTGAGTGAAAAGATGATAGGTTGGTGAGGGAATAAGCTGTGCGACCCCTGAAGTTTGGAATGCTTTAATTCTTAAAAGCTCTTGATCTGCCGTAATGATATAGAAACTGAGTGAATCAGATATATGTAATGAAAGAATGTGGTTTGTTGTATGTTTTTGGCCTAGTTTAATTTCCTAATCACATGAGACATTTTGGAGGTGCTTGGTTGTGCATTGTTCTGATTTAAGTTCTCCTAAATTGCTCTAAAGTTGATGCTTATCTGGCTTCACTGTTCTGTGGCTTTCTTTTGTGTTCTTCTAATTTTTGCTGCACTCTTGCTCAAACATAGGCTGCATTATGCTCTATACGGATTATTAGGAAAGTCCCGGATCTGGCAGAAAATTTTATAAATCCTGCGGCTGCCTTACTAAAAGAGAAGCATCATGGAGTCTTAATAACGGGAATTCAACTCTGTACAGATTTATGTAAAGTCAGTCCGGAAGCCCTCGAGTTTTTGAGAAAGGTACTCATCATGGCCTGTATTAGGAAGAAACAAGCATTCTGACTAATGCTAAATTTGAGTATTGTTGAGCTTTTTATTTGGCATGGCAGAAGTGAACTCTTCATCATGCATAAATGAACCTAGTTCTTTATATTAATGTTTATATTATAGATATATTGTTTAGGGATTTTTTCATGACAATAATTGAATTTTTAAGGTAAATTTATGGTCAGTATGCTTTTTATTCCTTAAGTGTGACAAGTTATAAAATCATTTTTGTAGAAACACACAGAAGGGTTGGTCAGAACTTTAAAGGATGTTGTTAACAGTCCATATGCACCGGAATATGACATTGCCGGTATCGCGGACCCTTTTCTCCATGTCAGATTGCTCAAACTTTTGCGTGCGTTGGGCCAAGGAGATGCTGATGCTAGTGATGCCATGAATGACATACTTGCTCAGGTTAGTTTCCATTTACATTTTGTATCAGTCTGTCATATTACTTCTATTAGTGTTTGAGAGTTGCTGGTTCATAAGCAACATGTCAATTGTTGATGGCTTGGATCACTTCTGTTGTGTTGAATTAGAAATGAGAAAAGTATAGAAATGATATGAGTCTGAAAAATGTGATGAAATTGTGTTTTTTTTTTCTGTGCCTTTTTTAGTAAAGCTTATGAGTGTAGAGCACGTCAAATCCTATAGACAACAAAGTTCCTCATACATATTTGAATTCTAACATTATGAAGAAATTAAGTGGGTGGGCTGAAGAAAAAGGCCTTGCATTGATAATAGAATGAGACTTGCTTTAGAACTTATGGGTTTAATTCTTAATAAACATGTGAATATGGAATCTTGTTTTCCTGTTTCTATATGATTAGGCTTTCTTTATTGTTTTTTGGTGATTGGCGGTCTCTGTTGATGAGTATGTTCTTGTTCATTGTTACCTTGATGATGGATGAAAATCACTAAAGTGGGCATTTTGGTTTGAACATCCTCGATGGAAGAGAATTTGAAGTCAGTTTGCCTAAATAATAATTAAATTGTCATTTCTAATTGCAACTGAATGAAGGAAGTTGATCCAGGTAGAAAAGCTCAACCAGTTTGGGATAGCCAAGTAGGGTCGAGTAAGTACAATTTTTATTGACTGTGGGTTTAATATGTATAGTCTGTTAAGAAGTAGGATTCTGCAAAGTACTGGCTAGTAAGCTTCCCTTCTGTAGCCTTGTTTAACAGTTTGAGTAATCTAATTGGGCTAAATTTCCATTAACTGGGCTAAGCTGTGCTTTTTTGTAAATGCATTTGGTCAATGATCGAGAATAAATTGATTGACATGTGAAGCTGAACATCTTCTCAACCTGTATGACTGATCCACACATTCTAGCCTGTCAACTTGTTATCACCCTGTACATTGTTATAAACACTCACGATTCCTTACAATTTTTTATCTTTGATCACTTTGCTTCTTAAATTGACAACATTTTAATCTTTCTTGTTTGCTTGATATCTTCTTAGGTGGCAACAAAAACTGAGTCAAACAAAAATGCTGGAAATGCTATTCTATATGAATGTGTTGAAACTATCATGAGCATTGAAGATAATGGTGGCCTACGAGTGCTTGCTATTAATATCCTGGGAAGATTTTTGTCTAACCGTGACAATAATATCAGGTTTTGTTTCATAAGATTATAACTTGGATATGATCTCATGACATGTCATTTCATCCCTTTCATGTTGTTTTTTTTTAATAAACCAATTGCACTAAATACTGCTAGACACATGTTTTAAGGTATATTTCTCCTGATTCAATGAGAAATGATCTGCCATTGGCACATGATTTTTTTTTTTAATGTTCTGTTGAGTTTGTTGAATTCCTTTGAACAGTGATTATCCATATGATCTACAAAATATAAGATGATTACCTGTTAAACAGGGAGGCATATTATTAACAGAAAGTTAGTTTGACATGTTTATTTGCAGTGTGATTATCATCATTGTCTACTATATATAGGGTAGTTGCTTGTTAAAGGGTGACCTTAGCTGCTTGCACACTGGCTTGACTCTATGGAGTATGGACTAACATTTATCCTGATTCACATACAAATTTGGGACATTATATTTTTTAAAGAAGTAAAATAATAAAAATACTTAACTCAGGACTAATTGCTTTTTTTCCCATAAAAATTCTCAAGATAAAAGAAAATGTTGTAAAACATTATGTTTGCTTGTTAGAATTGTTGTAGAAAATCATATTCTCTAGTTTTTCAATTTTCCATAAATTTTCCTAAAAAATTACTTGTCTGAAATTTTATCCTTGGAATACAAGTGCTGCCAAATTAATTGTTGCATTTTTTTTTTCATTTTGCTAAATAGAAGTGAATGAATTGAGTCCTCTTGTTTTATATTTTAGAAAATTAAGTGATAGGTTAACACTTTTTTATATATCTTTTATGGTAAAATGTAGTAGATAACTGTAAAATATTTCTATAATACACGCGCATCATGTTAGTTTATTGTTTGATCTCTGGATATAAAATCAGACACATGCTCTATTACAGCTCCACAGTGCTTCATCTGGATAGTAGTAGTTCTTTCAGCAGCTATATTGATTATTAATTTAAGATCAATAAAGTTGATTTGTTTTATTTTGCTTGTTTTACTAAAAATAAAACCAAATCCTAACATTTGTTTCAGATATGTTGCATTAAACATGCTGATGAAGGCTATTACTGTAGATGCTCAAGCTGTACAAAGGCATCGGGCAACAATCTTGGAATGTGTAAAGGTATGGGGTTCGACCACCTTGATCTCTTTTTTATTTTTAAATAACTAGTAGTTGTAGAGAAGGTTAAAATTCTATAATATATCATATTCATTTCACTTTTTTAATACCATTTTCCTGTCTAAAACTATGATGAGTAAATGTGTGCTATAAAAATCCAAACTCACCATTTTCATTTAAATTATTACAAATTTTGGGTGAATGGACAAATCTTCTTTGTGTATCTTTTTCGCATCAACAAAATTTTTACCTCTGGAATCTCTAGTTCTTTCAATTGCATGTTCTATTTTAAGGTGTCGGAAGAGTTATAATCTGCTCAAATAACTGGATTTGAACAGCAAAGAATGAAAAAAAAGTTAGATTGAAAGGAGATTAGGCTTATCATATTCTGGCTATGTCTTGGTCAGATATAGAATAAGATGGTTATGGTTAACAAGAAGGATGTATTTATGTCTTAGTGTCCTCTCCAAACAAACATGATTGGGTTTTGTGGATTTGGGTTTGGATATCAATTCCTTGCTTACTGGTAAATGTAAGTAACTCAACTCCATATGTCTCAATCTCAAAAAAATTTGGGTTTGGCTACTTGGATTCGTGATTTCTTGTTTAGGGCTTTGGAGAAATAAATAAGGTAGATTTGTTGTTCAGGACCAGACAAAGATAGTGCAGCTGAGGTGGAAAATATCTAATGAAGACTATTATTCTGCCTTTTTTTACATCAGTAAATTTTTTTCTTTCCCATCAACCTTTTTTCCCGTTCCATATTACTTCTGTTTGGTAACAAGCAAGACGTAAAATATATCAGTTGATCCGTTAAACCTGAACTCGATGTATTACTTTCTCGCTTCCTTGTTAATGTTACTGAAAAAACAAATAAAGATTGAAAATTCAGAAGCTCAGGTTGTGGCCTTTTTATTTCAGGATTCAGATGCTTCAATCAGGAAAAGGGCCCTTGAACTTGTTTACCTTCTGGTGAACGAGACCAATGTAAAACCTTTGACAAAAGAGCTAATTGATTATCTGGAAGTAAGTGATGAAGAATTTAAAGGGGATCTTACTGCCAAAATTTGCTCCATTGTTGAGAAGTAAGTTGTGCAGTTCTTGAATTAAGACATCCACTTGTTTTCCCTGACTGATTGTGGGATATATTAGATTGTGTTTTTCTTGCATGTGCTTGTTATTTTGATGAACACAACTATTGGTTCCGCCTTTTCTTGCTGGAAAAAAGGGGAATTGATACTGGCCTGTATTTGAACTTGCATTGAATCAATAATGCTTCTAAGCTTTAGCTTTTAGAGATATCAAGTGATCTGAAACCATATATGTCTTTGTTACTTCGGTTGTTTGAGATGCAAAAGACATTTGTTGAAAGGGCTAAATAGGGGTGTCTCCAGTCTGAGTTAAAAAAGAGAAAAAAGCTACATAGAAAATAATGAATCGTATAAAAACAACACTCTATAATATCATCTCCTTAAATAGGCATCTTTCATCCTGGAATTCACGCTTTGTACCGGGCTGCATCCCTGTTGTACTAAAACTATCGTGTGAGTTTGACATAAAATGATAAAATGGAATTATGGTATCTGAATTTATTATCTGAACAGTGATGTATTCATGTTTCACTGGTCTGAAATTGTCCCACAGACAAATTTCTTGATTTGTTACCTGGACTGTGCCATGCTGCACAGTTTTGTTTTCCCCGCCCCTTCAAAAGCAGGAATGTAGAGTTATATAGTGTAGTAGTATGGTTTGGGGGTTCATAAATCATGATCATTCAGAACTACCTTTCTCCTATGTTTAATCAATTTACTTTTGCTTTTTTATGCTTTAGGTTCTCCCCTGAGAAAATTTGGTACATTGATCAGATGCTCAAGGTTCTTGCTGAGGTAAAAATGTTAATGTCAAGCTGCCATTGCAGTTTTGCTGTTTGTTTGAACCTTGTTTGGGACATTTCAGTATGTTTATTCATTATATGATCATTGTCATGGCTCTAAGATGCTTTCTATTATCACATTGTGGGGCAGCTAGATGAACATTTTCATGTTTGCCATTTATATCACACTCTATTGAAAACACAGGTTCTTTCAGCTTAAGCCACATCTTTTTCTACGGCCACCACCCATGTTCATGTCTCTGTAGCCATCCTCGTGAGACATTTTCAGCTGGGATGATAATGTTGGCCTCACTTCTTGATTTTGCTAGTATCATAATACATTGTTCTGTTTATGCCATTGCTTTGTGTGCATGATGGTCTCTTATTGAAAGATTGGGTCAATCTTATTGTTTTTGTGTCATTTACTATCAGGAGCTTATAATCTCTCATCCTTGACCGTCTTCCTTTGGTTGATTTATTTTGTTGAACTCAATGTTGAGCTTCCTTCAGCCATGCGTTATGCAGCATGTTGTTTACAAGTAAATCTAGATAATTAAAGCCTGCAAAGTGAAGATGTTTTGGTAAATGGAATTACATGGAATTGATTTTTTATTTATTTCACTTTTTCTGAAAACTAAAACATGGTGAAAGATGAGACCTGAAAGAATTAGTTGAGTATATCAAAGATCAATTTAAAGCGCATGAATCTGGTAATTGTTATTTTGGCCTTTTCTGGTCTTGAGTAGCGATATCTTTTACAAATCCATATTCTGATCTTAATATTGTGCTTAGTAGGCTGGAAACTTTGTAAAAGATGAAGTATGGCATGCCCTTATTGTTGTGATAAGCAATGCTTCCGACCTTCATGGATATACAGTCAGGGCATTGTACAAAGCTTTCCAAACATCTTCCGAGCAGGTATTCAAAGTTTCTTTTGATAAAAGAAAATGCTTTATTTGGCAGTCTATGAGATTCTGCATTTAACTGTGCATGTTATACTTATCCCGAAAAGGAATTGTCATTTCTATCCACTTTGATTTTTTTTTCCCATCAGGAAAGCCTTGTTCGCGTAGCAGTTTGGTGCATTGGAGAATACGGTGACATGTTGATGAATAATGTAGGAATGCTTGCCATAGAGGATCCTGTAACTGTAAGTATTTTGTTATATACTCTGCTGGTTATGCACTTGCTTTTGTCATCTTCTTTCTGCTACCTCAAATTCGATGGGTAGTGTTGTTACCTAATTAGCACACATGGTAACAGTAATAAGGGAACTTCTGACAAAAATTACTCCCTTTATACCATTATATTTGTCTACTAAAAACAAGAAAAAGTAATTTATTTTGTAGAATAATTTTATATAACCAATTTGTAGAAAATGAAAAAAAATCTACAAGCTGCATGCATGTATGTGATTTAAAAAAAAAAAGTTATTGTCTGCATACTGGACTAGTATTATAGGATGGAGGAGTATAAAAGAAATCAAATTGTGGACCTTCTTTGTGCCGTGCTTTGTTGACTTGGATGATGAAAATATGGGATGTTGATAAAGCAAACACTTCTATGGCTTTGCCACAGTGAAACTGTTCATGGATCTTTTACTTATTTGACCATTTTGTATGATGTATAATTTCTAGTGGAAAGTAATACAAATATGCTGCTATTATGCTGGAATGTTGGCAAAATATGTTTTTGGGGCTGAAAGCAGTCACATTAAAATTGTTATTTTTCCTCCTGTCCTTTCCCTTGGATTTAGGGAATACAATAAGTTCCATGTAAGAACGTAAAAATGAACTAGCTCCTGATATTATCATTTTCATGTGAACAAGAATATCTTTTAACATTTTATCTAACCCAACTAACTTGTTATATAAGTAAATCGATCCATTTCCTCCAATATTTAATGATGTTTGATAACAAAAGTTGAATGGTTGGACTTATTAGTTTGCCAATGGGACTTCATCTCTGCTTTGCTTACAAAAAGCTTGATGAGATCAGGTTGTCAGTTTGATCCAGCAGAGTTGACTAATGGCAGGAAGCAAGATTAACAATCATTTGTGTGTGCACCACAAACACAAAAAAAATCTTTTGTTTTGTGTATAGCAGTATTATTGTTGGTTGTCTTTCTCATTTAATTGCCTGCTAAGTTAAGTTTTTTTCTGAGCAGGTTACGGAGTCTGACATTGTGGATGTTGTTGAGATTGCTTTAAAGCACCATGCCTTAGACCTCACTACTAAAGCTATGGCTCTGATTGCTCTCTTAAAACTTTCTTCCCGTTTCCCATCTTGTTCTGAGTATGTGTTTTCTCAGTGTTTATTTTATTTGTGCACCTTCCATTCCCTGCAATTCTATTAGGCCTATGTTTTTCTATCCTAGAGGCATTGCATTTTTTTTAAGATGCATAAAAAGAATGAGATTTTGGCTGTAAGTTTGAGTCTATTATTATTGTCAGCCAGTCTTTCTATACAAACAATTTGACAATTCTATTTTTTTTTTTATTATTATTTCTTCTTACTGTTAATGTAACTGTTATTTTGAATAATATTTGTGGCAAGATATGGGATCTAATTGTATAGAATTGTTCTTTGAATCATTTCCAGAAGGATCAAGGATATAATTGTTCACCTTAAAGGCAGCCTTGTGCTTGAATTGCAGCAAAGATCCCTTGAATTTAATTCCATCATTGAGAAGCATCAAAATATAAGGTATGCAGTTAAATTTTTATTATTTTACCTTGTTAATCTCATAAAGTTTTTCCATATCTGTAGCAATTTCATTGATTAGTAAACTAACATATGAATGCAGATCTACACTGGTCGAAAGGATGCCAATTTTGGATGAGGCTACTTTTACTACAAGGAGGGCTGGTTCTTTGCCAGCAGCTGTTTCAACTTCTGGTGGGGCTTCCCTTAATCTTCCAAATGGAGTTGTGAAGCCCTCCACAGTTCCTCTTGTAGATTTACTTGATCTTTCAGATGATGTTCCAGCAGCACCCGGCTCTTCTGGTGGTGATTTTCTTCAGGATCTTCTAGGTGTTGATTTGTCACCAGCTCCAACACAATCAGGTTAATTTCTAAGCTGTGACATAACTTGATTATGCACATCTTTGAAACAGTATTTTTAGTTTACTAGAACCTGGGATGTCTTATTATAAATCATCCTCACAAGTTGAAAGTCCTGATTGCATTATCGTTGCTGATGCTCATTTTGCTATCATTTTTGATGGAGTTTGGAATCATCTCTGATAGCCTTTGCAGACATTAGCTACAATTTAGTTGGGTTCCTGTTGTCTGAATCCGTGTTGTCCCAGAACTGTGATAAATGAACAAGCATCTCCTGCTTTTAGACTGTAAAACCTAGTGGGGAGCTTGGCATAAATAAAACCATGTAGGCCTTAACAGTTTTGCGGAATGAACTAAAGTTTTGCTGGCTGTTTCCTTGAAAGCGTTATTTTGAATCTATGACAATCTCTTCGATTTTTTCTGAAATGTGACTGCATTAAAGCAACTGTCAATATGTGTTGTCATTTTGTTAAAAAAAAAACATACTCTTTTTCATACATCATAAATTTTGTGGTTGGACTAGTACTTGTTTGACCATTCCTTTGTTGAGTGACGGACTTATTCTAAGTTAAACTGTTTCAGTGTTCTGTTGCTGATTGTGCATTTTGTTTGCTGTTAATCGCATGTGTAATCTAATCTATGATTTCTGTTTGCACCTCTTAGGCACAAACCAGGTTCAAAAAGCTGGCACAGATGTTCTACTGGATCTATTGTCAATTGGAGTGCCTCCTGTACAAAGCAGCTCATCTACAACTGACATTTTATCACCCATTCAAAATGAAAAATCAACAATAGCCACATTAGATGCACTCTCGTCATCTTCTTCACCTTCTTCACAAGCAACTTCTTCTGCTAGAGCTGCTCCAATGATGGATTTGTTGGATGGCTTCGGTCCCAGCCCATCAAAACCTGGTAAAAATTGTTGTCCACCTTGAATTTCTGTTTTGCTGCTTGGTTGCTGTCCCACTTGTTGATTTCCTTTTCTTCTATGAACAGAGAATAATGGTTCAGTTTATCCACCTTTCGTGGCATTTGAGAGCAGCTCTTTGAGAATAACATTCAACTTCTCAAAGCAACCAGGAAACCCGCAAACAACATTAGTCCAGGCAACTTTCACAAACTTGACACCCAATGTCTTCACCGATTTTATATTTCAGGCAGCAGTTCCAAAGGTAGATTCAGATGTAGTTCAGTCAGCTTTTTTCTTTTTTTTTCTCTATCATGCTTTCCTATAATATCTTTTTCTTTGGCCCACATGCTTTTATGATATTTCTCCTTTTCTTCTGTTGTCCTTTTACAGTTTCTTCAACTGCACCTAGACCCAGCTAGCAGCAATATTCTTCCTGCAAGTGGTAATGGATCCATTACACAAAATATGAGAGTTACTAATAACCAACACGGGAAGGTATATCTCTTACATAGTCATCTAAAATTGCATTCACTTCAGTTTCTGGATTTCATGGCATCATACGAGCATTCTAGTATTACCATGTAATATTCTCTTGGCACTCTCTCCATCCCACTGAGTGTCCTGTTTGCCTTCACCCACATTTTATCGACTCTCGATAAATTCTTTCATCTCACATATTTTTGACTTCTTCCTAACTGATCCCTTGTTATCTTACTCAGTAATCTTTTAAATCTAGTGTTTAATGAGGGGAATAAGAAATAAAATAATTAATTCTTTACTGATGTATGTCAGGACAAACTAAAATAGAAATATGGTCACGTACGAGTGGGAGAGTACAAATTTCTGATGAATAGCTACAAATTTTATTTTTGTGTACTGAAGAAATTTCACTTCCATCAATGTGGTTAACTCTATGAATTATGGGGTTGTTAAGTATAATATATTCTCTTAAAAACAAAATAGTCCAACCTGGCACACCTAGATGTTTCATAAAGCCGTTGTCCGGCCTTAAACACGCCTAGATGTTTCATAAAGCCATTGTCCAGCCTTAAACAAATGGAAACAGCTTTCATTGAACTAGTAGCTTCTTGTGGATGTGATTTTCTGAATGAGTATCAGTGATTATGCTTGAATGTCCTTTAGTCTTGTAATTTTGAGCTGCTGTCAACTCGAGCCACTGAAGTTGCAGGAGAACACCATTTCAGATTAAACTCCAGCGAAGTTTATTCCTACTGCTGAAATTAATTTGGTCTTTGGCTGGGAGACAAACCAATATGCTTGGTTTTTTTTATGTATGATGCTTGATTCTGGGAACCCAATAATGATCAAGGTTTGGTGAAATGGGAATCGAAATGTGCTACTAGTTACCTGTATCTGTAGCATGGAACATCCAGCCCAGTAAACATTAGTGCAAGCAGACAGCATAGGGCTTTATTTAAGCTTGAAAAGGCATGATGTGAGGAGTCTGCTCACGTAATAAATGATATTTCTGAATTCTGATCAAAAAATTATATTGCTTCATCATGTTTTCCTGGTTCATATCTCATAATTAATTATAATAATATGTTTTTAAGCTGTGGATGATATTAGAT
The DNA here is from genome assembly GCF_951802175.1 of Populus nigra. Taxonomy (NCBI): domain Eukaryota; kingdom Viridiplantae; phylum Streptophyta; class Magnoliopsida; order Malpighiales; family Salicaceae; genus Populus; species Populus nigra. The sequence continues at coordinate 19,949,318 of NC_084854.1, forward strand.
CGTTACGAAAATCATGTTTTCAGAAATCCCTCGTGATGCGCACAAGGATATCATACAAGATCAACAACAAAGATACACTGGAGGAAGGACACATAAACAATTTCCCGCGTGAGTTGTGAAGTTGGTTGATCCAGAAAAATGGTGATGATGCCCATCTACAGGCGCTTATTTTTTGTCCAACGAGAAGCTCCTTCTCACCGTTTGTAGTGGTAGTTAAATCCTTTGTGGTATTCGTCTATTTGGATGAAATATGGCTTACAGCAGTTGGCATTAGATTTTCCTCGAGTTTGAAATATGTCCATTGTCTCATACAATCTTCTCTGTTTTAGGTGATTTGTGTAAATTATACAAAATATTTCTGTACGGAATCGTGAGAATTGATTTGAATTTTGCCATTGAGGCGCATACAGAAGGGACTTTGTGATATATTGCTGCTGTTCGGAACTTGAGTTGCTCTTGTGATTTAGCGGGCTGCAAGGCTTGTTTATTGGGATCAACCATGCGACCTCAAACTTCAACGCTGATGCTGTCTATATAAAGGGAATGGATCTATGTGTCTTACACATCGGTGGTCATAGCTCGTTGCGTTTCTTATTGCCATGGCAACAGATCACCTCGCATAGGCTTCTCTAGGATCATCGGGTCTGTCACTTGTTTTCGAGCTCGATGAACAGGAAATATGAGTGACTTCTTCTTTCAAGAAGTTCCATCCTTGCTTTGCACTTGAGCATAAGGAAAAAAGTTATTCAAGTACCAGACAGGTTTCTTCGGCTAGGCTAGACATTGATAGATTGCTTCCTTTTTCTTTCTTTTCAATGGGCCCATGGTAAATTAATTCGTTATTCTTTCTCATTTAAAAGTTTGGAGTTTGGAGATGTTTTTTATTTTAAAATAATATTTATTATTATTATTTTTTAAAATTTATTTTTAACAGCATCATAATAAAATAATAATTAAAAATTAAAAAACTTTTAAATGCACCGTAATGCCAAACAAGGCATGCTAGTAGTGGCTCCTTGGTGTCAACCAAGAGGTGACGGGTTCAACTGGTAGCAATACTGCTAATATTATAATTTTAAAGAATATTTATGGTTAAAAAGATTTGTTTTATCTTTTTATTTCAAATCTTAGAGTTATTCTTCAGGAGAATTTATTATTTTAAATGCATCAAATAATGTAAGACAATATAAAAAATACACCCTTAAAATTATTTGAGGGAAAAAAAATAGCTTCAATTTAGATAAAGCTATTTCGAGAATATAATTTTAAGACTAAAGTAAAAAAAAAAAATAGCTGAGCATTTGAATGTCTTTTATGATTTTATGGACAAGACAGAAAAAGAAGACGATGATGCGCAAATTTTGGTGTTAATTACTTCGCTGAATGCCTCCATCTCTTGACGTGCAAATTTGATAATTGTTCTGCTGAATTTTATTTTTTATTTTTTATTTTTTTTGCATTGATTGATTCCACTGCCTTTTGCTTTCAGATCTTGTTTCCATTGTCGCATGCTAGCCATTATTATTCCTCTAATTATCCTCGTATTTAAAAAAAGGGGCTTTAACTCCTTTTCTTCTTCTTAAATTGGACAGGAAGTACAACTGTATTTGGATACACCACATGACAAGGACAGAGGAAACTTCAAAGCAGCTTCCTGCTCTTCCCATGCTTCAATTTTATGATTATTAATTAACTAATACTAGTTAAGAAATAATTAATTCATTTTTGCTTAGACCCATTTTTTTCGAAAAGTGAAAAACTGAAAGACGGTATGTGTCACAAACTCTACCTGGGCGGGTAATTAACGTAATACCATGGTTATGGAACCCAAAACTAATGACCAGACTGGTATAGATAAGATAAAAAATCAATATAAATAAAAATTCGGTAAAATTTAGTTAACCTACTAGTAAGTTAACCCATTGACTCAGGCAATTCAGAAAAATCTGGTTGAGATTTTTTTTTAAAATATGTTTTTTCTCTTAACAAGAAATCTTTTATAAAAAATAAAAATTAATTGGTTATTAACACTTTTTAAAATTTACTATAATTATAATTATAAGAATATTTTATTTTTTTAATGTACAATTTAAAACCCTTATATATTTTATATTCACATAAAGAAAATTATATTTTTTTTATTATTGAATAAAAAAATTTGATTGAAATATTTCAACTTAAAAAGATAACACATCAATATAATATTTTTTTAATTTGGAATAATTTTTTTATAATAATTTTTAAAATTTTACTATTTATAATATTTATAGTGTATATTCATATAAATATAGTATCTTTATATTTTTATATAAAATATTAAAATATAAAATATTGTTTTTTTAAATTTATTTTATCTAAATTTAACATATTACTCAAAATCCGATTCATTAACCGAATCAACTCCTTGTCGAGTCTGATAACTATGCGTAATACAGCGTTAGTTTTGAACACACAGAGTTTTCTCGAAAGTTCAAATTGTGACCAATCCCCACTTATTACGCAATGCTAAATGGGGCCCGCAAGGCGCTGGCAGCAGGCAAAACAAATAGTATCGAGAATCAAAGAGAGCCAAATGCAGAGGTGGACGGCCAAGATGCAAAGCATCAAAAGCAGAGGGCCCCACAAAAACAGAAGACGGTGGACCCCCGGTTTACATATAAAGTAAAGGAAAATAAATCATCTCTTCCCCTCGGAAACAAGAACCAAACGCAGCGACAAGAAGGTTTCTCTCCTTTTGCTTTCTCTCACGCAGCCAGTACCTTGTTCTTGTACCTCATACCAAGACAGAGAAGAAGATCAAAATGACGGGAGATAGAAACATTGGTGTGGCTATGGACTTCTCGCCTAGCAGCAAGAACGCTCTCAAATGGGCCATTGATAACTTGGTTGATAATGGTGACATTCTTTATCTCATCCACATCAATCCCAACTCTCATAACCAGCTTTTTGCTAAGTCTGGTTCTCGTGAGTAATTAATTAGTTAAATCCCTTTTAGTTAAAAACTATACACACACGCACGCATATTTATCTGATCTGTGCTCTTAAATTTCTTGATGATTTAGCTCTTATTCCTCTGGCTGAGTTTAGAGAGCCCGAGATTTTGAAGAAGTACGACGTCCAAGCAGACATTCAAGTTCTTGATATGCTTGACACCATTTCACGACAGAAAGAGGTACTGTGCCTGCTAGGTAGCTCAGCTACTAGTATTGAATTGATCTGCGTGTTCAACGAGTTGTTATTGAATTGTTTAAAAAAAAATATACAGGTGAAAGTTGTTTCAAAACTGTACTGGGGAGGAGATGCCAGAGAGAAGCTCCTTGATGCTATCGATGATCTAAAGCTCGACTCATTGGTCATGGGAAGCAGGGGACTTGGCACTATCCGAAGGTATTAATAATTATATTTCTGAAATCCTTTTTTTCATTAATCAATCTACAAGTATATTACTAATTACATGATACTAAAAAGATCAATTCCAAAAACAAATAAGTAGATGATTTATGTGCTTGTCTTGGGGTTGTTGTGAAAACAGGATACTTCTGGGAAGTGTGAGCACTTATGTGATGACCCATGCTCCATGCCCTGTGACAATCGTCAAGGAAAAGCAGTGAAGAGGAAGCAATCATCTGGGCATGGCTTTTTCAATTTTACACTGGAGTGGTCCTATTTATTATGCTTTGTTTTTCAAACCAACTTTTACTGTTTGGACTATTATTCTATAAAAATAAAATTAAAAAAATGATGATGGATGTTGGATGGACTTTCTCTCGTTGTAATTCCCGTGATTCACAGCTATGAAAAATGAAGTGCTGCACTGCACTGCACTGCACTGCTTGCTTGGTACGATAATTTCAATGGTGGTTAGAGGGTTGAAATTTGTGTGCTCTGGCAGGCAGTGCACGTTGCAGTAACTTTAGGAGGAGGAGAGTCGTTTCGTTCTTTATTAAAAAAATAAAATAAATCATTATTCGTTATAAATAAATGAATAAATCAGGGAGCAGTACAGCTTGCGGTTTGTTGAAATCTCTTATGGCTTTGCAGTCAGGATTCTGCGATTTTAGATTTCTAAAAGAAAAAACTACTCAAAGGTTTTGATCTCGATTTCACTTTCTTTTAGTGTTTTGATTCTCTTTTATAACAATATTCTCTTCTCTCCCCTCTCCATTACCAGAAAAATGAGCACAAGTTTTACGGTGTATTTAAGATTGTAATTGTAATTGTTTTTAATTTAAAAATATATCAAAATAATATAAAAAAATTAATTTTAAATAAAAAAAATTAATTTTTTTAAAATTTTTAAAAAAATATATATATATAAACAAATAAATAATATAAAAACTCAGTTGAAGTCATAGTAATTCCAGGACAAATATGTCCCGTGCCCAAACAAGTGGTTGGCCTCCAAGCGACAGAAAATAATTTACTGGGCTTGATGAGGAACCGCAGTCCAGTCATCCGATTGTGCAATTGAAAGATGATTTTACTGGGCTCGTGGCTGACGCCAATCTAATAGCCCAGGTTAGGCGTACTTACCGGAACTGCAGTCCGATCACCAGAGCTCAAGCTCGACCATTTCCAAATCTGTCTCCGGCAGATTGCGCATCGGTTATATAATCATTTTAAGTTTTACTGCACAAACTTGCTTTGCAAACAGACATCATGTTCAAGTGGAAATAATATTTTTAGCTCTGTGTGTGTGTGTGTGTGTGTGTGTGTGTGAGTGTCAAGGGTGGATGTTAATCATGCATTTAATTACCAGATACGCGACAACAAAATTAATTTCCAATTTTTCCAATTTTAGCCAAGCATAAGAAAGTGAGAAAAACATACCCCCCTAAAATAATTTCTTGTTACTCTGTCTTTAGTTCCATAAGAAGCAGAAAAACTATTTTGATGTTACGTTATAAACTCAAATTTAATAAATTTTAATCTTTTTTTAAAAGTTCAAAAATTTATAGTCTCAGGTAACATGTTTAAGTCAAGTTTAGCTCGGTCCAAAAAAAAAGTCTAGCTTTCATAAGCTCAACCTTGAGGAAGAGCCCAATAACATGTGATAGTATGTAAGATTTTTTTTAAGTGTCTATTATATTTTCATTAATATTAATATTTGTATAAAAAATATTTATCCTTCATTAATGCATATAAAAAATATTTTCTTATTAAAACTATTAAGGAAAAAATTACACTTTTAACCCTTTATTTCTTTAAAGCGATAAGACTCGTGAATTATACATTCACCATAAATCTTTCAAACAAAAGATTTAAAGTCTTTATTTTTTACTGTATATATATTTTTAAAGCATTTTTCTAAAATATTATTACACTTTCTTTAAAATATCATTACACTTTCTCTATATAAAAAAAACTTATTTAAACACTAAAAAAGTTTTAAAATACACACAAAAAAATCTTTTATAAGTATCAATTACCTGTCCAGTGACCAATCAAACTCTAGACACTCAACACCCAGCACCAGCCATTTTAATTAGAAATAATAAATTAAATTGCAAAAAATAAAAAATTAACTACTTATTCAAAATATAAACCTTTAACTCCAAACAACTTATATTATTTTGACATCATCAATGTGCATTCAAGTGGTCCAAGAGCAGCGGTTAAATAGAGAAAAGAGAGATGTATAGTATAGTAATATACTTTTTTTTTTGTAAAGGGTATGATTTAAGATTTAAAATAAAAGTAACGTTCCATATATATATATATATATATATATATATATATATATGTATATATATATATATACACACATATATATATATACATATATACATACATATACATACACACACACACACACACACACACACACACACACATATATCCCCACTCGCTCTCTCTCTTTGTAACTTTCCTTGCAAGGCTTTATCAATCCTTGACATTTCTTAAGGTTTTTGCTGATCATATTGCTGGTTGTTCCAACTGAAATGTGGACAGACAGGCTCCTTCCAACAGCTAGCCACTGTTTACCAACTTGTTTGCTTGATGCTGACTGCTCGGTTGGAAAAACCTTCGAGGGAAACTTTCTTTCCAAGATGTTTCAGTTAATTATACAAGTTAAGCAATACACGCGCGCGCGCATATATATATATATATATATATATATATATACATATATTCCTGTTCGTAATTCATATACCTCGCATTGAATTTTCTAGAAATTGAGAATGAGCCGATAAGGTTGGATAAAAAAATGGAGGAGGAGATATTAAGGAAAGAGAGTATTTATTCAAATTTCAAAACTAAGGACTATAGGAAAAAAAACAAGGAAAGTTTTGTTAAAAACTAGAAAGTGAAGTATCATATTACCAAAATGTCCCTTAAGCCCTAAACCATGTCCTGCTGGAACTGGAAAAGAAATGGAAAGGCAGCAAAGCATGCCCCTCGCCTCGCCATGTTATTTTGAAAATAACATGAGTTCTCTCTGTTTTTTTATCTTTGTTAAATTTAGTTATTTTAAAGGATGGTTTGAGTTTTTATTCTTTTTTTTAAGCCTTTTTTTTGCTATTTTATAAAGGGTTGTCTCGGGTTTGTTTTTCAGTTTTTGTTAAATTTATTTAAAAAAAAAAATATTTTAATTACAATTATCGATTTTATTTTCTAACATTTAATTTGAAGATTGTTGAGCTTTTTAGTTTAGTCTAAGGTCTATAATTTAAAAAGTTATGAGTTTGAAATATTAACTTGATTTTATAAAATTCACCCGGACTTGCATGGTTTTTTTTTTATATTTTTTAAGTTTATTTTTTTTTGTTTTATTCCTTAATATTTTGTTATTTGTTTTTTATAAGTTTGTTACGTGGTTTTGAAAATAATAAGGGTTAACTATGATTTTTTTTAACCTTTACTGAATCAATTTTTTTTATTTTTTAAATTAAATTAAATTAATCGCGTGAGAGGAAGCATAAAATACTCTATTTGCAGTGTTTTTTTCCTTTCCAAGTTACTGTTCTGAAAACAGTGTCTTCTTTACTTGCAAAGAAAAATGTGAAGTTTGAACTTGTTTTTTGTATTTGTGCGCGCGCGTGTGTTCACTTGGCTACACATGAACGTTTTTTTGTTTTTTGGTTAACATGTCTCAAATCTGAACTCTAAGGTTAAGTTATAGTATTTATGAGAAAATAGTTTCTTAAAATCTCCACAAAAAAACAATCTCATTTACCAAAGCTAGGTTAAATATAGTCTGATGTAAATAAATTTATTTACACCTCTAACATCCCTAGAAAAAAGAAGCATTAATTCGATGCTTCTGATTTACTTTCTACTTTTGTGTGAAGATAACTTAATGTGGCATGGGTTACAAGTGAAGCTGGAACTTAATAATGCGAATGCATCACCTAACGATGTGCACATTTTACAGTGCCGAGATAAACCAGTATTAGTTTCCCTGTGCAAAAACTCAAGCTTCATCTGTGAGCTTAAAGGAACAAGAGCAGCAGATGACAAGGAAAGAAATGGAGTGAGATCCATAATCACAATTAAGGATAGATTAGGAGACCATCATTTTGACTGATCCGTCGCCTGCACGACTCCCACCACCTTACTTTATTATATTTTTCAAACTAACTCTGGGAATCATTAATGACCTTATCATTTATAACCCTTGTTTAAGCAAACCAAAGACAAGAAGCCTTTTTTTTTTTTTAATTTATTTATTGTGTTCTTGAACGAAAAAAAGAACAGTTAAAAAATAATAGAATCATCATCATCATCAAGAAGGAAGAGCCTTTTCCTGTCTTTTTCATGTCGTGTACGAGCGAGTTTCAGTAATCATAACTAGCTTCACTCCACACATGACACATAGGTTTATATAGGAAGCTCCCCACATTTACCAAATTAATAAACCAAATAAAATTTTGTTTTTAGCCCCACTGAAGCGAACATGGTTCTTACCTTATGGATAGAGCTTTCATCCACCAAAAAGACACAGAAACAGCTCACCAACAAGAAGAGCAACATTTCCAGCTCAAGCTTTGTGTTCCAGTACCAGTGAAGCTAAGAAGCTCCTGAACCCATTTTCTCTACTGGGCTCCTGGGTCTCAAAATCTCTTAGAAACTTGTATTGCAAAGCTAGTTTCTCAGATGGGTTTTGCTTGAAAAGGCTACAATTTAATGGTATGGTAGTGAACGATTCTGTTTTTTTTGTGATTCACCTGGGCTGGTTTTGAAAGAAGAGAAGGGAGAAATGGAGGGTCTGATTGAGAAGAATAATGAATGTAACAGAGAGAAAGACACGAACTTTGGTGAAAAGAAAGGTGAAGTCCAGACATTTGGTGATTTGATTGAAGACAAATGTAGAGAAAGCAGTTCAAGTTCTGACTTTTTAACTTCCGAGGCCACAGGGAATGAGGAGCATGGTCATAGTAGCTCTGAAGAGGGCTCATCTTCTCCTCATACAATGGGTTGGCCTGTACTGAAAGATGAAGCACCTGATTGCACAAATACCGATGGTGTAACTGATGATGAAGAGAAATCCCACTTTGATGATAGGAAGTTGGAGAAACAAGGGTCTTCGGTTTCAGGTATTGATTTTTCCCCTTCTGTATTTACATTTTGAAGTCTAAGATAATGTGTTTGATGTTTTGAGTCTGGTTTATGGTGCGATAGAGACTGAGATGATGAAGGAAAGGTTTTCAAAATTGCTGCTCGGAGAAGACATGTCTGGTTGTGGAAATGGGGTTGGTACAGCATTGGCGATCTCAAATGCCATTACTAATCTATGCGGTAAATAATCTATATATATGACTTTTAGTATCGTTGATCAGTTTGTTTTGTAGGAGTAGGCACTGGCTTTTATTTTGATGCATGTCTGTTGCTCTTTCTCTGCCCAATTTGCAGCTACCTTGTTCGGGCAACTATGGAGGTTGGAGCCTCTACCACTTGAGAAGAAAGCTATGTGGCGAAGAGAGATGGAATGGCTTCTTTGTGTGAGTGATCACATTGTGGAGTTGATGCCTTCTTGGCAGACATTTCCAGATGGAAGCAAGCTCGAGGTATAAATGTGCATGTGTGTGATTTTATTTTTATTTTTCAGAATAGACACGCTTCATAGTTCTATTTCAATCGTTACAGACCCTGATTAATGCGGCCAGCCATTGCTTTCCTCTTCTATTGTGGAATGCTACAAGTCTTTGCAAATCTAACAAACTCGAATGTCGGGTGTCTTTTTTGAATTTGACTGTTGGTTTAACTAATTGATTATTGTTGTGAACCAAAATAATAATAATAATCAAAGTTTTTATTTCTACGAGAATGGAATTTCATTATGGTTAGTTGGGAAATTATAAAGCTTATATAACAAAAAGAACCAAACTTCTATAAAATAGATTTGAGTACTTTAAGGCTATACCATTAATTGCTGTAATGGTCTAATTATGACTTCTCTTAAAGATTAATCAACTTGTAACTTGAATCGTATTGTAAAACATGGAAACATTTCCTTTCATGGATGTTCAGAAGTCCAACTGCGGGCAAAAAGCTATGGAAAAAATGGATGAGTGATTTCTGGATTTGTTCTTTGTTTGTTTTGTTTTTTCAATGTCGTGAACTTGTGATCCAGGTTATGACCTGCGGACCCAGATCGGATCTCTACATAAATCTTCCAGCTCTGCGCAAATTGGACAACATGCTTCTTGTAAGATTCACCAACACTTGTTAGTTCGTAAATGCTAGTATTTGTCATGACATTCTGAATGTGAATTTCTTGCACAGGAGATATTAGATAGTTTTGACAATACTGAGTTCTGGTACGTCGACCAAGGGATCCTGGCCCCTGATACTGATGGGTCAGCCTCTTTCCGAAGAACCCTGCAGCGCCAAGAAGAGAAGTGGTGGCTACCTGTGCCTCAGGTACCTCCTGGAGGCCTCCATGAAAATTCAAGAAAGAAGTTGCAGCACAAACGTGATTCTACAAATCAAATATTGAAAGCTGCCATGGCTATCAACAGTATTACTTTAGCTGAAATGGAAATCCCTGAATCTTACTTGGAGGCTCTTCCAAAGGTATAATCACCTTAGATCTATGAATGGAATTAGTATAACAAAAAGTAAGTTTTTTAAAAATTGTTGTCCCCACCTTTATTTCAGAATGGAAAAGCCAGCCTAGGAGACCTCATCTATCGATATATTTCTTCAGATCAATTTTATCCAGAATGTCTCCTTGATTGCCTAGATTTGTCTTCTGAACATCAAGCTATAGAACTTGCGAACCGAGTGGAGGCCTCAATCTATATATGGCGCAAAAGAACCAATTATAAACCTGCCAGTAGTACCAATCGATCCAGTTCAAAGTCGTCATGGGAATTGGTCAAGGAACTGATGATTGATGCAGACAAGAGGGAATTGCTTGCTGATAGAGCAGAAAGCCTCCTACTTTGCCTGAAGCAGCGATTCCCTGGTCTTCCACAGACAACTTTGGATATGAGCAAAATCCAGTACAACAAGGTTTTGATTTCTTAGCCCGATAAAATTTATTTTATTATTGTGATTGTCTTGTAATATCAATTTCATAATCAGTTCAGTTTACTTAATTACTTAGGATGTTGGGAAATCCATTTTGGAGAGCTACTCGAGAGTTTTAGAGAGCTTGGCATTTAATATTGTGGCCCGAATTGACGACCTGCTCTACGTGGATGATTTGACAAAACATTCGGATCATTTCTCTTCAATCTCTAAAGTCAGTGTGATTGCTCACAAAAGTGTAACAATTCCATACTCGGTCCCCGTCTCAAACACTCCATACAAAACAGCTTTCAACACACCAAGCTTTTCACCAGGTCAACAACGAATAAGCCCTGCAAAGGGAGACCGATCGCCTTTCATGACCAGTGGCAAAATTCCTCAGCGTGGTTTAGGCGTAAAAAAGGTATTGACAGAGTATCTCAGTATAGATACAGAAGACAGGGATGGCGGCAACATGATCGAGGGAGCAGACAATGTGATTCGAAACACCTCGGCTTCTCAAACCAGAGTTGAATCTTTTGGGTCTATAATAGAAACAATCAGCTCACCTGAGAACAGATTTTCTGATATCTGCTAAATTCATCTGCTGATGGCTCCTTCGTGCATGTATCCCCCCCCCCCCCCCCAAATAGAATTAGGAAGATGTTTGAGAGCTGGGTAAAGCACATCATGTTATTTAAACCTTAGATGTAACGAGATATATGTAATGATAATGAGTTGAGTGCTTCGTGAATCATTCATGAATTTGTTGTTTGTCGATTAACTTTCCTTGATTGACCCAACTGGGAAGAACCGAAGAGAGAGAGAAAATAGCGGCATCCCGATTTATTTTTAATTATTGACATAGTTATATTAAGACCATCGAATTTTTTTGTAACAACTAATATTTTTTAGATGAAAGGCAGTTAAAAAAAACAAATTTAATAAAAAATAGTACTTCCAAGAAGCCCTTTGTGCTAAATTAATATTTATGGATGTTTAAAGAAGAAAAACAATAATTCTCAAAAGGAAAAGAGGTCAACTTTGCTGACTTCTTAATTACTATTAAGAAGAAAAAAGAAAGAATATGAGCGGTGTTGGTTGGGGATCATCGGGACAACAATGGCCGCTATCAAATTTAAAGAGGAGACATTTAGTGATGCACAGAAATCTTCCAGGCTGTTTTTTTTTTTTTTAATATCTGTGAAAGTAGCTGATTAAAAAGAAACTGTTAATATTAAAAAAAAAAAAAAAAAAACCATTGGTGGCCCCGTCAAAACTTAACAATCAAATACATGACAAAAATCCAATCGTATATATATCTACAATGGAATTCAATTTCTTACTCTAATTATTATAGATAATTAAGACATCTTCTCGTTTTTATTATGTATTTGACTTAAAATATTATGTTTTAATTCGTATACTTTTTTATCATTCCAATTATAATTACGATTCATTTTCTAATTTTATTATTCAATATATTCATGTAACTATTTGTTTAGTCAGGGAGAAAAAAAAGACATGGAAGATACCCCTTTCTACCTCATAAAATTATTAACGACTCATTGGATTTATTTGGGATGTTTATTGACAAATGATTTATATGAATTAAAAATATTTCTTTTCGGGGGTTTCTCTATCATTATGGTCCGTATTTTAAAAAATATAAAGAGCATTTATGCACAATATCTGTAACAAGCAGCTTTTAAACCCTAGCCTCATTTACATAGCGTATAGTTTAAACTATTTAATATTTACTATGATTCTTGCGATTTATAAAAAGGTCGTTGTAGTATAGTGGTGAGTATTCCCGCCTGTCACGCGGGTGACCCGGGTTCGATCCCCGGCAACGGCGTTTGCTTTTGTTTTTTCATGGAGGCTGGCGTTTTGCACGTGTATTACGGTAGTTGGCCGGCTCAAGGGGGAGCTTGTGCTTGCTCATTGAAGTTGTAGTAACTATGTAGCCTTTTCTTATCGTCACAGGATAAAAAAGATATGAAAATAGTTGGAATAAAAATATATTTAATTAAAAAAATAAAAATATAAACATAAATATGTCATCTATACTTATTGGAAATGGGATATATTTCTAAAAATAATATTTTTTATTTCTATCCTTAAAATATCCCTATAAAAAAAATCTTAATTCTAAACTTGTTTAATTAAAACATCAAAAAAAAAAAATAACTATTATAGTTTTTAAATCCGATCGAAGATAAGATTCAAGAATGTTAACCCAAATTGATTTTTTTAAAATAAAATCAAAACAATATTATTTTAGTTAAAAAAATCTTTTAAAAAAGAAGTTAATGAGTTTTTTATTCATATTTTGATCAGATTATGGGTTAATTTAGTTTTTTAACAAAGTCAAGCCAAGTCAATACATCCTCTATTTTTTAATAAAATTCATACCAACCATAGCCTCAAATTGTTCGAGTCCTGTGACACCTCGTTGAGCTAATCCAATTTTTATAACTAGATTTATTATATTATTATTAATTTTAACACTCAATATAAATTAAAGTGAAAAAAAATTATTTTTTTAATATACAAGTTTAACAATAATATATATTAATAATAAAATAAATTTTTTAATATTTTATTTTGTCTTATTCATTATTAACTAGATAGGATAGACAATCACAATATTTTATATATTATTATCAAACACAATTCCATCTCCATCTCTTATTTTATCTTATTTCATTTATTTCCACTATCTTGTCTTTATTTTCTCAGAATTATTATCTCGAAATAATAACCAAACACAATAATAACTTGTGTTTGTGATTGTTGCTGGACAGGTTGATGCTGCAGGGGAATGTGGAAAGGCTTCTCCTGACAATGAAGCCATGAAGCTGGCTCCTTGTGCAGCAGCAGCACAACATGGAAAGGCTGCTGCTTCAGACAGTTGCTGCATTCAGGTGAAGGGTACAGCTCAAACGTCAAGCAGTCTTTGTGCTGCAATGCTTTCGGACACTGCTAAGGCATCTGGAATCATGCCTGAAATTGCCATTACCATCCCCAAACGTCGCATTACGAGAGTGGAGGTGAGTCAGCTTGTTCCTACTTCCTAGTTGCATGCATTTTCTTTCCACCTAAAGTTCTTGCCTTCCAAGTTTTCACTCATTGCTCACCTAGTATAGTAAACACTGCTGGTTTTGCAGTTTATACACTTCCGTGACGGGAATATATCTGAACATGGACTCGAAGTACTTAAAAGCTGGTCGCTAGCTGTGTAGTTGGTAACTACTTTGCTTTACTTCTCCTTCTAGTGAATAAAAGCTAGCAGCTGGAATGTATCAAATCTGAACGTTTGAAGAGTCGGTATAGGTTAAGCTTTGAACATTGACTTGACTTTTGGTCTCTTTTATATTCTATCTTACCCCTCCCAAAAAAAAAAATTGCCAAGAGCACAAAGCTCCAAACCCCAATTGATTGAAGCAATTCGAAATGACAGGTAAGTGTGGGTCTTTCTAGACCTAGATTCTGAAACATCAAAATCAGATTTAACTAGGCCAAAAATGTGGCTGCAGGATCTTTGTCCTCGGCTTAGAAATCTTCTTTCACGACCAGAACTTCGACGAAACCACAAACTCAATGACAAGGACTGAATCAGAAACGTATCAAAGGATGAAAATCCAAGCTAGGAATGATCTGATAAACAAGTCTCCCGCCTCTACAACGATGATGATGCACAAGAACAAAATACAAAATAGAAAATAATCATGGAAGAACGCATCATCACCTCAGACATTGAAGTTCATCACATAACTGAGAAACTGAAAACAAAATCCTTGAATTTCAGAATTGTGCAGACACACGACACTACGACCAAATCATCTGTCTTTCATAAAACTAAATCCAATCCAAAGTGACCAAGGAAACATGTTTTTACTGTCTAAGATCATAAACAGTCCACAAGGTTTGACAAAGTGGATTGGCGTTACAAATCCCAACCTTGATTTCCAATAAGCCAAATGGAAGAGAGAATAAGCATCATCAGAATATCCTCAAAGATGAATTCAAATTGAAGTTCATAACAGCATGAATGGTTTCTGCAGCCAGATGTATTTATGTATGTATGTACACTTCCGGTGCATATCATATGACACATCCATCCGCCAGAGACAGAAAAATTGAACAAGTAAAAGCAGGAAGAAGAAAATTTTTCAACCACAGAGCATTTCATAACTAAGATTTTCTAGCAGTAGATTGATGCTAGAAAAAGCTTCTAAACCAAGTACTTTTATTGCAAAAGGACCAAGTAAACCATGCATCTGCCTTACAGCAAAAGAAAAAAAAAAGCGCCATATAGCCTTGTCATATATATATGTGTGTGTGTGTGTGTGTGTTGTTCCATGGCTGGTGAATTTACAATAATCAGCTTTGCGCTACACGCTGACTGATATTTCCTATTCCATATAACAAAAGGTAGATTAAACTACTACCCTATAACTTGCCTTTATACCTGCAAAAAAACATGAAAAAATAATCATATATAAAAGATAATAACTGGCTGTATTAATAACTATGAACAGACCGAGAAGTAATTATTTATTTGTTTTGAAAGGAAATAAGACAAAAGGGAGTTAATGAAGACATATTTAGGGCAGTTATAAATAAAATAAAAATAAAAAAGAACATATAAAGCATTTACATACATATTTTCAACTCATACCAGATGGCGTATTCTCTTCTAAGGGCGATGTTGTGGCTAAGATGCGAAATGTCTCTCATAACCAAAAGGTAAAACATATATGGTAAACGATTAGATGAAAAACAACTCAATGGGCATGAAATATATTTACTACATTTCAGACAACTTTTAAATGGAATTATTTCAATCCAATAATAGTTTAACCACATTAAGTGACTAAATTTAAAAGGTTAAATGCCAAAAATGGGAAGTTGGGGTGAAACTGAGAGCACAAAACTTTAATCTATAAACAAAGTAATGAAACTCCAAAATAATGCAGCCCGGACAAATATCTAAGAAGCATGTTATATTCCCAACAATAAGTAACTCAATCCAGATTATATCAGGATACACGATATCTAATATCCAAATAAGACCCATCTAACTAGGTAAGGTTATTACGATACATATTAGGTTGAAGTAAAGTATACAGAGAAATGATGAATCAAACTGTTACAAAAAGTACATGCAGTACGCGTCTTAGTGAATCAAATACCTAAATATATATATATGCCATGGCTCGTGAGATCTTAGTAATAGAGGCCCCCTGCATGAAGGAAAATTTAAAAATAACATAAATGTGAGTTGAATTCAAGTTATTTTCATAATGCTATATGCTACTAACAGGTCATACCCTGCCACCAATTTCCTCTTGAAGCACTGCCTGTGTCATCTTCAGGTCCATCCTTTTTGAACTAATGAGAAAACAGAACATGTTAGCAAGTTCCTCCATTTGTATCCCCTAACAGCAGGCTTTAACATGCAAGGAAGAGTCTGCACAAAAGTTTCAATTAACTCGTTCCTTGCCTGCATACTTAGATATTAAATTAACCCAGATACTTAATACAAACAGGTAGATGAATTTTGTGCTGACAGAGTGACAAGCTAAAATGTTGTCATCTATATATGTTCTGTATAAAAATTACTTTGCCAATTGAACTTTTAAGCTTATGGGATTATTTAAAGCATCACAAGAGATATAATTACAGAGAACAGCCTACAATGCTCCAACATTTGGCCATGCTGATTGCAATGATTATGGTTATGGATAAGACTAAAACTACAACCTCACATGGCATACTAATATTAATCCATACATACCGTTGGGTTCATGCTTGAGGTATGTGCAGTCTGAGGATGATGATAGATATCTTGACCCCCATAATAGATTGATGAACTAAGATGACACGGTTGTACTCTTTGCTCCTGATAAATGGAACTCATATCTTTGTTTGGTACGCTCTGACTTTCACCTTCATTCATTTTGGAAGTCAAATCTGAAAATAATACAGCATAGAGAGAGAGGCTGAACTGAAGATCTTGAAAACAATGTAGATAACTCCTTTTGTATATTATTTATGCCTTTTCTCATGCTTTTACAATTTACGCAGATATAAAAAAAAGTACTTAAATATTAGAGCAAAGTGGCAACACAATGCATGATTCTATGAGGAGCATGTGATTTATTTTGTTTTCATAATTTCTCAAAAAAAAAATTGCAAGCAAAGAAAGTTGCAATGCCATATTCTTTCCTGCAATATCCCAGAAAACAACTAAAATTTCAAGTATTCATAGAATTTGAGAAAATAAACAGACTAGCCAAAGCAGCACAAGCCACATGCGTATATGTCGACAAAACGAGCAAATCTTGATCTAATCAGTGACACTTTCCAGTTCATTCTAAAGACATCGTAACGGCCAGCATAACCATGATGCATATTAATCATGCCTGGAAACAATTGTCTGGCACTCGAGTGTACAACTTGCATAATCCAAACAAGCATTGAAGGAACAAGGAGAGAATATCGATACATGGCATAGAATGATGCTTGTAATAATTCTGGAACCAAAAGGAAATTAAATTCACAAGCTACATCTAGTACCTGAAGCTGGAGTTCCAGATTTGGTATTCCAGGCGTCATCTGCGGAATCCTGCTTTTTCTCAGCCACTTCGAAGCGCAATGACTCTCTCCCTAAGACCTGGATCAAGACCAACACGATGAATTTCGCACCTCAACACAACAAAGAACAGAACACTTTAACATAAAAAGCACTATAAGCTAAAACAACAGATGTTATGCAGAGAAAAGCCAAAAGAAGAACAGGAAAGTCCCACTGAACAAACATCTTATCGACCACCTCCATTTAGTCATACCGTCATGTTAAGTTTTCATTATAAAACTCGTCTTTGTGTTTTTAATATATCACTACAAAGCTAAATACAGTTAAAATGGAACCACTTCTCCACTTTCCTTATCAATCTTTACTCAATCATGTGAATATATATTTACAACCTGAAATCTATATATACATAACCCTTTAAACGTTATATCGACAGGTTACCACATACAAATCTAAAAAAAATGAAACTTCATAAGAAATTGAAAAATTAGCAGCAAGACAACACCATTAAGAATGAGAAAGCCCCATTAGAAATATCCAATGAGATTTATCGTCTGAACATGAAAAAGAAAAGCTGAGACAGAATTTAATACGGCGGGCAATTATTAAAACCTTGGGGGAAGCAGGTGCAAAAATAGAGCCAAAAATCCCCATAGAGGACGGTGAGTTCTCCTTCGAGCCAAACAAGTCAGAAGTGAAAGAAGAAGACGAGGACCCCGTTTGTTTCTTTCCCTCCATTTCTGTCCTTCTTTCAAACCCAACCCAGCTCCTCCTCTTTTTCTATATATATGAATATTCTCACTCTCTTACCAAATACAGAATCTCTTACGCTTTCATAAAAAAATTTTCTTAGTTTAAGGAACAGAAATGAGAGGAAAAGCAGAAACGCCAGAGAGAGGGGGGGTGGGGGGGGGGGGCAAGAGGCACGTGAAGATCGAGCTTTGGTGTAATCGGAAACGTAACCGTCGCCTAACCAATTTTACAAGGCAATAAAAAATTCAAATTGGAAAGACACCTGTACTCTTGTTTTAATTTTAGTTGGTCAATAAAATCACCTCTCTATTCCTTCCTTGGACATGTGGGTCGACAGAGTGGTAGATTTGAGCCACGTGTGAATCTGGGACCTACAGTCTACGCTGGATGTTCCAACATCTTACTGCCACGAGTACCCCCAGTGGATAATACCAATCCCCCTATTTTCTTATGGGTCGGTTTCTTGGAACCCATTTTTAATTTGGCTCCTCTTGGATTTTGTTTTATTTCAGGCACTGAAAGTTAGAAACCACCCAAGGGAGGCAGCGGACCTTATCTTCTTTTTTATCTTGTCGGCCCAAAGTTGGGGGTCTCTCTCATAAACTCCCAATGGAGGGTTCGGGTTGATTAGTAAACTGGTCAAGTTTCTGGATCATCGACTTAGGTTTAATGTATTAATATTAAAAATAAATTTAAAAAAAATAAAAAAAATATACTATTTTAATATACTTTTAAACAAAAAATATTTAGGATATGTTTGTTTCCTTAAAAGTAGTTTTCGAGAAACCACTTTCCAAACTTTCCTGTGTTTGTTTGCCATTAGAAAAGTTGGTCAACGGAAAATACTTTCCAGTCCAAGGAAAATTTCGCTTGATTTTCAGAAAAGTGTTTTCCTGAAAAATTTGGACGGAAAACACTTTTCGGAAGTTGTAAAAAATTTAGAAATATCATGTTATTTATTGATTATATCAAATTTAGTCCTCAAACTTTTAATTGATATATATATAGTTTTGAATATTTATTTTTCAATTTTATCTCTTAAAATTTAATTTTTATATTAACTTTGGTCCTCATTTTTATAATTGTTATTTACTTTTTTTTTGTTATTTTTTTATTGAAATTTTTTATCTATCAAATTTGATCCTTATTCTTTTGATTGTTATTTATTTTATTTGAAATAATTTATAAAATGTTAATTATTATTATTTTAATTTCTTCATCTTTTATTTATTTTTTAGATTTGATCTCTATTATTTTTTTATTATTTATTTTATTTGAGATAATTTATGAAATTTTTTTTTAATTTCATTCTCATTCAACCTTTTAATTTGTAAGATTTGTTCCTCATTATTTTAATAAACTTGAGAAAAATAAAACATTAATAAGTTATTTTTCAGCTCTTTTCCATGACATAATCAAATACTGAAAAGTATCTTCCAACTTATTTTTCATTACACTATCAAATATCAGAAAATAATTCACTTTCCCGGAATTTACTTTTTCAGAATTTATTTTCTAAAAAAAACTACTTTCCAATAAATAAACTAAGCCTTAAAAAACCATTATTGTCACCGTTTCAAATACCCCTATTTTGACACGACACTGTTTCCAAATCATGTAAGGCAACACCGTTTTTCGTGTGAATTCTGAGTAAGTTAGGTAATCAAGCAAAATATATGTTGATTATTTTCCAATTATAAACTCTCAAACTCAGTGAAATGAAGGAGTCCATGTTAGATTATGACATTCAGATTTATTTAAGGCATGGAATGTGCTTCTTATTCTCTCTAATATGTGGAGGTATGTCCTTGAAATGATCTATTTAGGACTCTCGATTTTATGTTTTCATGACTCTTGATTTTTATCAACAAATCACCAACTTTTTGAAAACTTATTATAATCTGATGGATTATTATAATTTATTTTTTTTATTGTTGTGAAGAATTTGTCACACCCACCTATTTACTTTGGATAATATCAGTATGAAAATTATTTTATACCCTTAATTATGGGTGATTTACCATCAAATAAAAACTTAATGTTAACAATACACTTAAACACCCACGAAACACTAATTATTGTAATAGTATTTTATGTTTTATTTTAATTTAAGTCTTCAAAAAATTATTTTTTTATTATTTTTTATTTTTAACTTCATCCTTTAATATTTAGCTATTTTAAAAATTGTATTTCGTAATTTTTTTAAAACTTTTCTCTCTATTGAGTTATATACCGGTCTTATAGAATTATTTTTTTTTTAATTTCAACTTTTAACATTAGATATGTTGGAAGTGACGCTTTATATTTTTTTTTTGTTTTTTATGAATTTATTTTAATTTCATGACGCATGTCATAAATTTAACTAGTTAACTCAGGTAGACTCAAGTTGTTTTTTTATTTCTTTTTATAATAGATTTTTTTCATTTTCATCCTTAAACAATTAGTTAGTTGAAAATTAAACCTCATAAATATTTTTTATTTATTTTCTATGAAATTATCTCGATCTCATGGTTTTTTTTTATCTTTCAATGATGAATTAGTTGAAAATTAAGCTTCATAAATAATTTTTTTTTTATGAGATTATCTCAATCTCATGATACAAGTTATAGGTTTAGCAGATTGATCCCGATTGACTCTATTCAATTTTTGGAACCTTTTTAATTGGATTTCATAGTTTTTTTTTCCTTCAATGTGGTTATCCTGATCAGGCGAACTCGAGTTATTTATTTTTGTCCTTTTTTAATAGATTTTTTTTTAATTTTACCCTCCAACAACTCAATTTTTTTTTTTAATTTCATCTTTCAATGCTAGGTTGTTTGAGAATTGGACTTTGTAATTTTTTTTCAATTTGCTTTTCGTAAAGTTATTTCTAGTTTCATCAATTAAGTTTTTTTTCCTTGATTTCATCATTCAATATTGAGTTGGTTGGAAATTAAGATTTGTAATTTTTTTGTTTGTTTTTTATGAGATTATCTCGATCTCATAACCGTATTTATAAGTTTGACAAGTCCCCCCATGTTGACTCAAGTAGTTTCTTTGTCCTTTTTTTTTAATTTTGATATTTTATCTCAATTTAGCCCTTCAACATTGAGTTGATTAGGAATTGACCCTTATAATTTATTTTGATTTGTTTTTTAGAGTTATCATAATTTCATGACCCGAATTATTGATTTAACAGTTAACTCAAGTCGATTCAATATATCATCGTCTTAACATTTAAAAAAATATCATTCAATACTTCGTCATATTAATATTTAGAAAACACATCAATAAAACTTGAATATTTTTTATATAAAAATAAAATTAATTTGATCTGAGGGGCAACACATGTCAATAACTTAGGAAATCCTAAAATACACATTGAATAGTCTTTTTTCGTGAAAACATTTAAAACAAATTAACTATTTGACCGACCGTGCCGCATCACGATAACGAGAAATGAGAGTGTGTGTGTGTGTATATATATATATATATATTAATGAAAATGAAAATGAAAGGCTGTGTGCTGGAATGAGTGGTGTGGGGGGTGGGGGCGGTGTTTTGCTTTGTTTTATATCCAGTCCACTGACAGCTAATGCGCGTGAAAATAGGAGGCTGAATCGCTTTGAAAATACATGTTTGGTGATTAATTTTTTAGTTTGGTATATCTCGGCACCCCCAAGCTATAATTTATAGGTCCGCCCTCCGAAGTATCCATCCCATATTGGAAGTCTAGAAAATAAAACAAGAATAATTTCTACTTTAAATTGAAAAATGTAGAGAATAAAATAATATAATATAAAACAATAGTAGTCTACCTAATCTAATAAATAAACTACGATTTTTTGTGCAATATGGACAAATAAAATTGAAGGAGGTTAAATGCAGGGATCTTACCATTTAATCCCTCTGATCCTAAACTTTTACTAGTGGGAGACTTGGATGGTCATTTTTATAGTGTTTTGGATAAGAAAGTTAATACAAGTGGTTAGACCAACCATAAAAGTATTTTTATAAAATCACCATGTAATATGTTACTATATATATATATATTTAGTAATGTGATGCAAATTATTTTCTAATTAAAAATACATCATAATATATATATATATATATATTATATTTTTTTATATTAATATTATCTAAAAACACCTAAATTAATGATATTAATTTAGATGTTTTTCAATAATATTAGTATACAAAATATTTTAAATAAGAGTTTCAACCATGATTAGATACGGCATGATACTCCGATATAATTAGATAAGAAAGAAATAATAAATAAATACGTGACAATGAAAAGAGAGTGAAGAGATAACGAAGCTTAGGGTCCATATGGTTGCCGTCACAAGACGAGTGGCCCATGTGGAAGGTGCAGTCGTTAGCTAGCCACTCTGGGTCGCCGCGTGGTGTCTGTGTGTCCATTTTTTAGCCACATGGAGTGTCGTCGTCCTAGATGTTCCACTCTGGCATGCATCCAGTTTCCTTATCACATGTCCTTGGATATGCAGGAGTTAAAGAGTAAATTACTGTTTAGTCCCCACTTGGTAGTGAAATTATTAGTTGGTGCATTTAGTTTTAATGTTTTTATAACGTGTTCCTATATTTTTATATTCATTTATAATTTAAGATAATGTTTAATATTATAGTTTCAATTATTTTTTAAAGTGTTTTGCTTGAGAATATATTAAAATAATATATATATATATACACACACACACTAGTACATTAAAATGATATATACAATATTAAAAAACCAATGAAAATTAACATTTTGAAAGGGAATTAAAACAAAAATTAGGTTGTTTTGCTAGATTGGGTGTTGAAGTGACCATATTTGTGGTGATGATATTTTGATTTATGATAAAATAGGGTAGGGGTTTGCTGTTATTTGTAGAGAGAGAAAAATAGAGGAAAAGAAGAAATGAGGGAAGGGGAGAGGGAGGGTTGCTTTTCAGATCATAAATTAAATATTATCAATAGATTTACGGATGAATTTCACTGATGGGTTAATTCTGTCGGTAATTTCATTTGTATAAATGATACATCATTTTATCTTTTGGCTCTTTTTAATTCATTTTTTTACTGTAATTCTCTTAGTATATACCAAAAAAATATTTCTATCAATATTTACCGATGGATACAATGAGAAACTATTCTGTCTATACAGTTCACCATAATCTACCAATAAAAAAAAACATGTATATTTGCCTTACCTTCGATTTTGATCTTTACCTTTTTAATTTTTTATAGATAACGAAATTATTTTTTTAACGAAATTAAGCATTAACCCAATATTAAGATATTTTTACATTATTTTAACATCATAAAAAACAAATCTAAAAAAATTATTAAATCTAATTCTTAATTATCTTAACATAGAAAATGAAATTAAAATAATAATAAAAATAAAAATATAAAAACTTAAAAGATAAAAAAAACACTATTACAATCCATGTCTCCTCTGCTCTGTAAATTCTCCAAGGCAATTAGTTTTTTTCTTTTAAATCTTAATTTTAATAGCATGAAAAACAATGAAAATCGAGGAGGATGATTAATTAGGAGAGCACTTACATGACCACTCCATAGCAAAGTTGTGTATGGTTGAGCAAGAAGATGAAAGTATTTCAGCTTCTTTCGATACCAACAGCCATGACTTGCTTGCTTTCTGTCCATATCCATACCCTCTTCGATTTCTCGTAGGAACCGCCATTCGATGACACATTCTAACACAACAACTGCATCGCAAATGGATTTCTCGTAGGATCCGATAACCATGGCCCTGGGCAGCTTGGTCTCCTTTTCTGTTCCTAGTAAGCGTAGACAACTTGCCTGAACTTAATACTCTTTTTGTTCTTTTTCTTTTTTATGGTTTTTCAGGATGATACTTTAATATTTTTATATTAATCTAATATATTTTATTTTAAATATAATATAATTCAAAATATCACAGCTCTCCAACCTTTTTTTTCCATAAAATAATAATTCTTTAAACTTCAAATTGACAATTTTTCATTTTCTATATTTTAAACATAAATATTTTTAAAGTGTATTTTTTTAGAATATTATTATAAATTTTTCTCTAAAAAAATATTTACTTAAGCATTCAAGAGTTTTTAAATCTATAAAACATAGTTTTTTACAGGTACTACCTACATTGACTTACCAAGTACAAGCTGTCAGTTACCTTGATTAAAAAAATATATCAAATTGCTAGAGTTAAGAAATTAAATGATTATTCAATAGATAATCTTTTCTCCCAAGCTGCTTTTATTTTTTGTTACCTCATCATAAATTATTATTTTTCTAATTAAATATATATCAAAAAAATAGATTAACAAGTTTCTAAAAAATAATTTTCATGTTGTCTCTCTAAGATTTTGATGATAAATGATAGCATGCACAGTAATCAAGTTACCGAAGAAACTAGGTAATTGCAAGGAGCAATGGAGTTTACCCGCGGAGAAAATGACACATATTATTTATCGTGTCAGCGTCATACTTTGGATAAAATTTCAAGTTTTGTTCTAATTTAAAAGAAGGCATTGGTGCTGTAGATGTGTTTTAGGATATCATAAAACTTGTTAATTGAAGTATGAAAAGATGATATTTATGTTTAATAAAATGAATTCAAAACAATATGAATATTAATTAAAAATTAAAGCAAAAAAATTGAGTTTTCAGCTAACAAATAAACATATACAAATATTTTATAAGTATAAATAAATAAAAAGTCATGTTGAACATAACATAGGTGTAATAAATTATGAAATTGAGGAAAGAGTGAAGGCAATTAAATCATTTTCAAAACAAATCTTTATTTTATTTATACATTAATTAAAATAAGTATTTGAAAGGGTTTGAAAGATTTAAATTATGCAGAAAAAATAGTATTTTTTTAGTAAAAATCCTCATTTTTTGTTTATGTTTTTTTTTTTTTCCTGTTGTGATGAAACATGTATTTTTGTTTATAACAATACGAGGAATACAATAAAAACTTAAGGTAATTAAAATAAATATTTGAAATAATTTTTATAATTTTAAATCATGAAGAAAAATGTATTTATTTAGTAAAAATCTCCTTTTCCTTATTCATTTCTTTTATGAAAATACGTCATTTTTATTATAAGAATGTTTTTTCAATAAAAACCTGTCATGATTTGAAAAACAAGTTTCAATAAAAATAAAATAAAAACTCAAGTGTTGATAATTTTTATATGCTTGTATGAAAATAATAATAATTTAAAACTATATAAAAATTCACAATAATATATATATATATATATATATATATATATATATATATATTCATGTACAATTTTTTATATATGTTAGATTCATATATCATTATTAATAAAATAATTGCAAATATTATTATAAAAGCTCTAATTTTATTTTAAAAATGAAATAATTGAATGATTTTTAAAATATTATTACAATTATTTATTTGAAAATGATTTTATTATAAAATACATAAAAAAAACTTTGACTAAATGGAATGAATTACATTTCATTTATCATTTATTTTTAAATAGAACACACAACATGTCATTTGATTAAATAAACGATGTATTTTTTACTAGAACATATTCTAGCTACCATTTCAAACCCTTTAACGTTTATTAATAGACTTAAAAACCAAAAATCAAACAAAATAAAAAATGTTTTGCGAGCTTCAATAAACTTTTTTCAGTATGTTATTAAAGAGAAAAATCACTTTTATTAAACTCTCACATATCTTAATTGAATTCATCAACACCAAGATCGACTTTTTATTATTAAGATGCGGGTGACTAAAATCTCTCTCCCTTCTCCTCAAAACCAATGACTTTCTCTATCTTCTTTTAACATCGAGGAACTTAATGCGAGGAAAATAAAGTTGTATGACCAAAATATAAACACATAAAACTATAGAGATGAAAAATGTAAAAATGAAAATTTTAAGGATTAAATTGAACTTTTTTGAAGATTTCAAGATCAAATTAAAATTATTGCAACATAAGGGATCGGAACATGAGAAAAATGAAGCCTTATAACCAAAATATAAACAAATAAAATTATAGGGGCCAAAAAAATGTAAAAAAAAAAAAAAACTACAAGGACTATAATGTACTTTTCAAGTCATGAGATGGTTGCAAATTAAAACACCAGCTTTTTAGTTTATTAGTAATAATAATGTGAAGAGTCCCCATCTATTCAAGAGGGTTGGCCGCCAGAAAAAACCCTTCTCTCATTTTATAAGGAAACCTATCATTTCACTCATGATATTATATAGTTGAGTCTTCTTTCAAAGTTTTGCAACCAGAACTTACATTAATTGTTAATCTTTGGCTCTTTCTGGCAGCATCTTTGAATCGTCAAAAGTTGATCCATTTCACCTATTTTAGTGCTAATTAACTTCTCTATCCTCGTTTTCTCATAATAAAAAAAAAAGAAGACATGTTTTGTTCTTTTCTTATTTGATCTTTGTCTTGAAATGAATCTCGTTCATTAGCCAAAACATCAGCATACAAAAGGTCAAAAGCCCCTTCAATGGCAGGAGCGGACGACGACTTTCCCAATCAATAGATATACCTACATTCAGCAATCTACTTGGTTGCCTTAGATACTCAGTCTGCAACTGGGTTGATATTCCTAGATATAAGGGAGATTACTTAATTAACAATCTGCTGCAATGCTATTTTAAGAGTTCTTGAATCTCCCATGGAAGGCCCTTTGAATCTCACTTCTCAGAGACATGTCCGACTAGCTTGGCACCGGTTTCAATTATTATATACCCTTCGGCCCTTTATTAAGTATCAACAGGCTCCCTGCATGTCATTGATCGCTTCTGCCACCAAATTACAGGAGACTGCTCTTCCAAGCCCTTCCCAGAATCAGTCAGCCCCTTGTCCCTGGCATTTCTTCCCACAAAGGCAAGCCCCCTTCATCGCAACTATTTTTCAAAGAGGCATCGCGGATTGACTTTACTTGTCCATTTCTTGGAAGGAACCAGTGCTCGATAACCTGTTTATTATCAGCTCTAGGTCTGTGTACATTAGCAGCATATGGGAGACAACAGTCCATAGCCTCTATCTAAAAGCCCTGTCTGCGTTTCTTGCAGTCATCACTTTGAATAAACACAAATTAACTCGCACTTCTTCAAGGTCCCCGCTATAAGCTTTCAGCACTCTTTCCCTTCAGGCTCCCATCGATCTAAACCCAATAGAATCCGGAGAGTATCGCAAATTTATCAAAAACCAAGCCGATCTAGCATGCAGACAGAGAAACAGAATTCGCTATACCGTTTCCTGCATGCTCACAGCCACACATAGTACACATGGGATCTGGCAACATCTTCCTTTCAATCAGTCCATCTTGAGTTGGTAATAGCTCTCCATAAGAAATTGACAATATTTGGAGGATCTTTTACAGCCCATAGTTGCTTTAACAACCCTTTCTTAATCATCCCAACACTTGAATGACATGCTCGATACATAATATGGGATTCAAGTTACAATACATCTTTAGAGAAGTTAAGCTTAAAATATTTTATGTAGTTTTAAATTTGGCTACCAAATTAAGCTTGTCAAGTTAGGAACATTTTATGAATCTAGAACATGGCCAAAGCTGGAAAGCTGCTTGAATCATTGATCGAGTGTGACTACATATATGTACAAAAACCGCTAAGAAGAGAAAACGCAAGGAAATCCCTGACTAGTCTAGTCTAGATCTTCCATGGAAGACATTGGAGATTATGGCAAGAACCCGTCCAAGTAGTTGCGCACTCAGCTCCAGTTTCATCACAACACTTGCAAACAACTCCCAGTGTCGAAAAAATCTTGGAATATTCTGCGAATTGCATGGTCACGGTAAGTAAGAGAAAAATCAATCAATCAAGAATCACCATTGAGAGAGAGCCTCAAGTGTAAATAGTGATATATACTTACTTTGTTTCTGGGACAAAAGTGTCCTTGCTTCTGATGTTATTTGTTTCTGGGATGCAGAAACAGTGACTATAAGCAACAGCAGAAGCAGAGTAGAAGAAGGCTTAGGCATACCCATGCTTGATCCTTCTGTCTTCAACGAAACATGGGCTTCAGATATAATTTCCAGCCGACAGAAAGATAATACAGGCAAGTGGAGTTGCAAGAGACAGAAAAACAATATATATATATATATATATATATATATATATATATATATATATATATATATATATATATAAACAAAAGAAAACAATGGTGGGTGAGTTTTCATGGGATTTAAGTGGGCTTCTAGAGCAAACACAAGAATCGTGTCACACGTTTCAAGTTGCTTACTTTTCCACACAAGGGCAAATGAATTAGTTGGAAACTTCCTCTTTCACGTCAAGGTGTAATTAATTGAAATTGACATATAATAGACATACGTTGGATACAGATATGCGGCCCTTGTCTGATATTCTATCTTTTTAAATAAGGCTGTATCAGATCACACGGGGAAGGCGGCAATTTCCGTCTAGAATCTCTGCATCCAGAAGCATTTTCTATGTGGACTTTTCTGGCTTGGAATTTGGATACAGAACAGTTGTATTCAACTTTTTCTAGGAGCTGTATGTGCTTTCAAAAATGAGATTCGTTTTATATAAACTGTATTTTAATTTCTTGCAAGTTTAATTTAAGGTAAAGATCAACCATTCTTATAATTCCACTCTCAAAGGAAGGTTTCTGAATGACTGTTTCTTTAACATGGATTTTTTTTTCCCAGTTTGGAAAGAGATCAAGAGAGTGAAAGTGTGTTATCAAAATCTTAAGCATGTCTTAGTTAATTAGTATATACGGCAAAGCTTTAGC
The DNA here is from genome assembly GCF_951802175.1 of Populus nigra. Lineage (NCBI taxonomy): Eukaryota > Viridiplantae > Streptophyta > Magnoliopsida > Malpighiales > Salicaceae > Populus > Populus nigra. Next base: position 19,977,923 of record NC_084854.1, read on the forward strand.
ATGTATATATGAACACAATCATTGATTTGAAATAGAAGCCACACACATTTGCTATCCTACAAGACAACAAATTAATGACAGCGAAAGATTAAGAAATGGAGAAATTGTTTAATGGTGAAAGTACTAACAACTAAGAAGCTGCATTGAAAATTCCATGAAAGAGAGGGAAGCGACCGGATACATTATATTTAACATTGTAGTTGAACTATACTTTTTAAATTTTCAAGAGCTTTACATAGTGTTTTTTATATATATTTTTTAATTTTTTTTTTATATATTGATATAAAAATAAATTTTAAAAAATTAAAAAATTATTTTAATACATTTCTAAATAAAAAAATACTTTAAAAACTAATCTACCACATTCCAAAGCAATCCCTTAATCATTATTGTTATTATTACCTCGTTTTATCCTTAAACAACTACCCACCACTTAAAACATCTATTTCAAACCTAAAGTTGACATTTGCCTAAAGGATTTGCTTTTGAGAGCGTAAATCAAAACAGAGTAAAAAAACACAAAATTAACGTGAGCGGCAGGATTCGAACCTGCGCGGGCAGAGCCCACATGATTTCTAGTCATGCCCGATAACCACTCCGGCACGCCCACAGGCTGGAGTTTGATTGTTGTTTATTATTAATTGTACATAACATTTTCCCAAGAAATGGACACGCAAGGGGGTGACGATTGTGAAGGTTCCATTCCTTTTTTTTCTTTGAATTTCATCCTCAATTTTTTTTAACTTTATTTTTTTTATTTTAATTTCAAGATATAAAGCTTTTGATTAAATTAAAAATATAATTTAAAGTGAGATGACCACAATGTAAAATATAGAAAAAATAAATGGTCAATCTCAAAGTTTTTAAAATTTTCATTATAGTCCAAAAATTCATTATATTTATTTTTCAGTTTTTAAGTTGGAAAAAAAGAGAGAAAAGCTCACTGAAAATGACAACGTTGTCATTTGGCCACAATACAACCATCAAAATAAAGGATTTTTGTGTCAATATGTTTCTATTCCATAGAGGACATTATTGATATATGAATTTGGTTTTGATTTTTGAGATGTAATTGATTTTTGTTTTTTCAAATGATTTTAAAGTGTTTTGAGGTTATCGGGTGCATTATATAGGTTTTTATAGTGTTTTCAAGTTAAAAAAATTTAAAAATTGAAATTTTAGCACAACATTCTAATTTTCTAGCCACCGTAACAGTAACATGTTTCATGATTCTAACTTGCCATTGCAGGGATTTTTTTTCTTTAATTTAAATTTACATTTAAAAAGTTAGCTCAAGTTAGATCAAGCATGAGAGTTAATAAAAAGTTAGCTCAAGTTAGATCAAGCATGAGAGTTAATAAAAAATTAGCTCAAGTTGGCCTGATAGATTTATTTTTTCTTGATATTTGAAAAAAAATTACTTTGTCTATACATTAAGTTTTGAGCTTATAATTAAAAATTTTCTTGCAAATTGAAAATACATTAGCAAGAATGCATGTTTTGTTTTTTACTTTTGATATGGATTACAATGAAGGGGACCAATTACCTAATGTACTTTCAAATAGATTCCAAGCTCCAACTAGAAACTAACTAAAAAAAAAATTTAGGTTGTTGTGTCACCTAGTTAACTTGTGTGTTGTCTGATTAATTCATATCAATTATTTTTATTAAAATAATATTTTTTTAAATTACTTGTATTTATCTTGTTGAATTTTAACAGGATTTTGTTAAAGCAATCAAATCATTAAAAATTCAGTCGAAATAATATTTTTTTTATTTAATTTAAAACTTGATTCAAGTTTAGTTCAATGTTATAGGTTTTTTGAATTAACTTGTCGAGCTAGACCTGAGTCAACGTCTTTTTTTATTTTAACTTAATATTTTTGAAAGAAAAAAAAATCATTGGAATTTTGTGTGCGAATTGTATTGGTAGTTTTTTAATTAATAAAGAAGAAGTGATAGAATAGGGATTGGTGAGGGAATTGGACGATGTGACACATCATCATCATCATCATCATCACTGGTTGAATATTTGAAAGACTTGTCGATAATGTTATAACGTGATAACAATGAGCCTGCTCAAATCTCTTTTGTTTCCTCTTAGCCCATTGGGTTTCTTAAGAATGTTATTCAGCCCCAAGTTTCCCAAATAAAAAATACTGCCTTGCCTTGCCTTGCCCTTTTTTTTCACTAACCCGGAAATAAAATTCTTTATTTGTGTGATTTTTTTAAATGAATTAGGCCATAAATTTTGCAGGCATTTTCTAAATAGATATTTTTTAAAGTGTTTTGTTTTTTATTTCATTTTTTAAAAATATTTTTATTTACATATAAGCTTTATTTTATAAAAAATATTTATTTTAAAATAATATTTCAGATATGTCTTACTTGTATAATATGTTTTTTTATTTAATTCATCTAATTTCATATGTGTTTTTATTTTTATTACATGGTCGCACTTTATCAATTGTTTTGTGTCAATCGATCAAGTTTCAGCAATAAGAAGAGATGGCCACCTGGCCCACCTCCCCCACTTTAACAAGGGGGGAAAAAGGTGGTTCATAAAATGTTATTTTAAAGTTGTGGAAAATCCAAATTAAAATTCTCTACAATTGCATCACTATACAAAAAAAAATAAAATATTTAGCATAAAAATAGTTTCTAACTAACTAACTAACTATAATTGATCTCAATTTCAAACAATATTTTGTATCGATTTTATCTTTAAAATTTTAAAAATTCCCAATTAAGTTTTTTCACTCATATTTAATTATAAATTCCATTTATTTTTCTTTTCAAAAAACACATCGAACTTAATTCTTTTTTTGTAAGAAATATAAATTATCAGGTGATAAAATAAATATAAAATATTATTTAGAGACAAAGTTAATCCTATTCTAATAATTGGGGATTATATTTGAGGTTTTCCCATACATTTGCAACATAGAGAGATCTTATCATTCCAATTCAAGATTCAATTAAAGAATAGGAATGTTTATGCAAATCTAAAACAAAAATATACTCATTTTCACATATATAACTTGGAAATTAACCATATTCTTGTATATATTGACATTTATTCTCTTTACAACGTTGAAGATCAAGATGTTTTTTTCCCTATCATATTCCTACAAGACTAGCTATAGATAACTCAGGAACTAGTATCTGCTTTGTGTCTTCCAGAAGCTCTAATGTAACAGAAAACAGCCACTAAAAATGTGGTGGCAAGACCTCCAAGAATGACACCGCCCCCAGCTACAGATCTATCCACTGAATGATGATGGCTTGGAAGGTGAATGTCCTGCACTTGTATGCTAACGCTCTCTTCATGATCAGTGTTACTGTGCTCAGAAGAAGACCGAGTTTGGTCCAAGGAACTGGTTCCCTTTGTAGAATGAACGTTCTCTTGAGCTTGAGGAGGAGCTATAGATGGGCTAAGTCTCGGTGCAACGAAGGACTGGACCATTTTATGGTGGTGGTGTTTACCAAGTTTCCTACTCATGGGAGCTTGAGCCTCGTATGAATTCTGGGCTGGAGCTTGTGGGTACGAGGATGATGCAGAGCTAGACTTAACCATGGTTTGAACCTTTTCACTGGTCATCGCTAGACCCACAACAGCATCAGCTAAAACAAGGCTAAGAAGAAGAAATTGAGCCATTAATAACTTGGGGACTGGGTTAATGATATTGTTTGAGATCGATGCTTGCTCTTTAATTTGGAGGCTGAGGCCAAAACAGAGGGTTTAGCTATTATATATAGGAGGAGATTGTATCAATTAAGAAGGAGATCCAAGCGTGTGGTGTGATGGAAATTTCCTTCCCTCGATTGATAATTATTTCAATTTCACATTTTGTTATTGTTGAGTTGTCCCTTGAATGGGAGAAACCTAAGGGATATACACGTGGAAGCATTAGGATATTAGAAATACAACTACGAATTCAACCAAGGGAACGGGATCTCTAACATGTTTATTTGTAGAGCTGTAATGCATTTGGTGGTGCTTCTATGTATTTTTGAGAATTGTTTAATTTTATTTATTTTTAACTTCAAATTATTAATGAATTTTTACTGCACTAACATAAACAGATTCTCCATTCCAAAAAAGCTAATCATAATTGATCAACTCATTAGATTTTAAATTTATTTTTTAATAATCATGAATTTTATATAATTATTAATTTTAAAACTCGTAAAATTAATCAAAATATAAACAAATTGATCCGAACACATCTATTAATCTAAAATACAAAGATACAAAAAAACTTCTGTGTGCAGACGGATTCACACAACAACTTTGTAGTCTGACACAAGACATCTATTAATCTAAAATACAAAGATACAAAGAAACTTCTGTGTACAGTCGGATTCACATAGCAACTTTGTAGTCTGACACAAGCGGTGTTCGGAAAATTGCTCGTTTACAGGGGAGTTATATAATGCAATCCCATATCTGCTAAACTAATTAAACATTGCTTTAGCCTTCAGGAAGCTTATCTTTAGCCAGCAAACAATTGGAAATTAACAATGAAATACAATAATCTTCTCTTATGATTCTTTCTCATAATTATCAATAGCAAATTTGAGACAAGAAGGTTGAACAGACCCAATATAATATCATGTTGTTGACCTAGCTACAAGAAATATTTGTTGTCTGCAAACAATCTGAAGCAATGAATTAGAGAATTATGTTCTTACAGGAATTGATTATTGCTTACGGTCTAATCAAATTCAAGGTAAATGCAATTATATTTTTATGCTCAAGTGTCTCCTCAAATAAAACATTGCTTGTGCTGAATGAAGTGAAAACGGTTTGGTGTAATGATACTGGACCTTCATATTATGAACGAGGAGTACAAGCATGTCTTCAAGTGAGTGTCATTGTGATCTTTGTACATAAAAACTAGAGTTAATAACTATTTGTTTGATTTAGGTTTTTTTATGTCTTTCTTTGCAACTCAAGATTAAAGTTTTAAGTTAATTGGTTTGAATTTGCAAGACTATTTAATTATTGCCTATAGAATTATTGCCTACAAGATATTGCCTGATAATTTCACGTTTGAAAGGTTATGAGAAATTAATAAAATTGCAATGCAATGTTATGAGTTTTTTTGTTGGATTGTTGATGATTTTCCTTATAATCCCCCTTATATAGTAAAAATGATGTCAATTACCGATTACCTTCCGCCTTTCAACTTCTTTACTACTTGCCTGTTAGCTATTAATAACCTTTTATTTTTCAGAGTTCTTTCCACGATTTCACATCATAATACGTGGCTTACTATATTTACTTCTAGAGTTAATCTTGTGGACATATGTGGCAACAACCCTTGTGTTCTAAGTTTCTTTCAATTAATCCAAATTAGATAGCATATAACTCTCCTTATCTATTTCCCGTAAAAAAATTGTAGCATAACACCATTAATGTCACATGGGAGCTTGGAAATCTACACTCACGATGATTGCTTTGAAAACTGGAGACATGATATGCAGAGTTCATAATTCTAATGTGATAGCATTTGAGAGGAAAAAAACAAATAAGGTAATGCCTGTTGTATAGGAGGCAATGGAGTGTTTGGACACCTTGAGATCAAGAGACCGTGGCAGAGTTTTAATTGATTAATATCAGGAAGTTTCCTGTCTTTTGCATTATGTAACTGTGATTTGATTAGCCGAATCATATTTAAACATCAGAATTGGCTGTGCCAGCCAATGAACTAGTGATGGTCACAACCCAGTGGGGTAACATGGTGGTAAGTTGCACGTGCAGTGGTCTCCGGAAAAAGAGAACCCCCCGGTTCCCAAGCCCAGGCACCGCCATGACCTGAGGCACAGAAGCCAGTGATTATTATTGTTCTCAGGGCTGGTGTATGTTTTACAATTGATAGTTAATTGGAGAGGTACAGCAAGTGGATCGTTACAGGTAAATGGCATCATCTGAGTCAGAAACTCACAACTCATAATCTGAGAATTTCAGCATAACCCAAAAAAAATAAAAATGGCATGCTCTTTGGCAATCTGGTAAGATCGATGTCAAAAAGATGACTCTGTGAAAATTGCACCAGCCGGGTTTCGAACCACTAGATATCTATTGCTTCATGCAATCCCTTTGAGCAGAAATAAGTTGGTAAAGTAGTTCAGTTCGAGGGATCCCACGCTGAAGAAGCAGCATGTGAACCTCTTGTCTGGACCGCATGGAAAGTCGGAAGCAACTGTGAGTGTTTGTTTTTGTGTTATAATTTATTTTTAAAAATATTTTTTAAATTATGTTATAGCTTGTTTTTTAATTTGGTTTTGATGCAGTGATGTTAAAAATAAATAATTTATTATAATATATTTTTAATTAAAAAATACTTTTATAAAACACCATATATTATAACATCAAACACATACTTAAATAGGTCTTGCTTGATATTTATTAAGAAATAAAAAAAAAGAAAAAAAGAAATACTCTAAGAAATGATGTGCGAAAATGTTACTCCATACACCACTGTTTATCAAGGAACAAATCATGCGAATCATCACAATGATTTGTCTTATATATATATATATTTTATTATACCCTTATAAACCCAAATTAATAATCAATTAAAACATATTTATTAAGAAAAACAGGGGTAAAAAGAGAGGGTTTTTTCTAAGCTTGGGATTAAACATACACTTTGATTTTTTAACTTTTCAAACCATAAACTTTTAGCCCCTAAACATTTATGGCATTCAATTTTAATTTATAACTTCATTTTCTTATTTTATAGTCTTTAATTTGAGAGATGAGAGAGAAAAATTCTAGATTCCAATGATAAAAAAAGAAGACATTGGTTAAGACTGATTTTGACCATGAAAATAGATGATGTTTGTATCAATGAGTTTCTTTTAATGAAAAAAGTTTATACGAAGGTGTTTGTTTTTCCTTAAACTTGCATGAAATGGTAGATTTAAACCCGGAAAAAATTTTGATTTCAAGTTGATTATAAGTTTTAGAGTTAATTTTTAGATTTTAGAGGTTATATATATGTTTTACAAGGTATTTAAAATGTTTTTCTAATCAAAATATAAATACAAATATATGTTTCTTGATCTGAAACGTACCAACCTGATTTTTCAGCGATCTCCAGTCGTTGAAATTAAGGAATTGCAGGCTTCATTTATAAGCTGAGCAAAAGGGACCTTTCGATCTGGAATAAGCCGTGGCTGGAAGAAAAGCCAATATGCAACTTAATTGATTATGTGAATGTCATCGATGCTGATCTGAAAGTTAAAGATCTTTGGTGCAATGAAACCTGGGACTTCAGTACTAGGGTGGTAACACATATTCCCCAGCTTATCAAGCATTGCATAATGGAAGTCCCCATCCATTCGCTTCATGTTGTTGATGATTGCGTGGTTTGGGCTGACAATATTTCAGGTGTTTACACTACTAAATTAGCCAACCTGTGGCTGTTCCATAGAAATATGGACATGTCCATCATAAATCGAAAATGGAGCTGGCTTTAGAAATTAAATGCCCCAGAGAAGATCATCATGCTTATTTGTCTGATATTTCATGACAGCCTTCCAACCAATCTGTTGCGTTTTAGACGCCATCTCTCTACAAACTCTGTGTTGCCGCTACAACCAAGTAGAGGAAGATTCTTTGCATTGTCTGTGAGATTGCTAAAAGGTTCTCGGCATTTCTAACAGACCTGACTTCTTGTGTGCAGATGTCAACCAACGGTTAATCAAGCTGCTGTCGGGTGATCTTGATTGCATCTTTCTTGTGGGAGTTTGGTGGCTGTGGAGACATAGAAACATCATAGTATACAGTGATAGTTATAAGGGTGATCACTAGCTGTTAAGACAAATCTTTTAGCTAGCCGAGGATTGTCGCGCTGCTTGTAATGATAAAGAGGCTGCATGCAGACAGATCTTGGCTTTGTTAAGTTGGATGTGGACGGCATCTCTCTGGAAAATCCTGGTCAATTTAATTAGGTGGAATTTTCTCTCTCAAAACAATGATAAATAAGTAAAAAAATCGACAATATCGTTAAGACGAAGAAAAAATTACTTGTGTACTTTATCATGTAAAGGATATCATAGAAAACAAGTTTAATTTGATTACAATTTTTATTTTGCATTTTTCTCCAAATGAAAAACAATATAACATGAACACATTTACCAGTTTTTGGAGTTGGAAATTGTTTTTTATTTTTTATTGGAAAAGAAAAACTAGAAAATAAAAATAAATTTATATTTTTTATATAGCTTAAGAGTACTTTTAGAAAAAGAAATATAGTTATATAAATTTAAATAAAAAAACTTGAAAAAAATATATAGAAAATTAGATATATCATAATTTCATATAAATAGATACAATTATAAGAAAAACAAAATACATATAAAGAATGAGTGATTTACTCAAAATATAATATTAACATTCAAAAGCCACGAGCGTCTGCTCCTCCTCTCCTCCACAGCTCCACTCCCTTTACAGCATTCCTCCTTCCTCGGACGAACTGCAAAATCCAAAAGAACCCTTGATAATTTCAATGTCTCTCTCAATCCCAACGCTGCACCTCTCTTTCTCTAAAACCCTCTCGTCCCAAAATCCTCTCTTCTTTCCAAAACCCTTCAGCCTCACTCTCCCTCCTAAAACCACAATAACAATTCGAATGGGCGGAGGCCCAAGAACATTCCCTGGAGGAGTCTCCAAGTGGCAATGGAAACGAATGCAAAAAAATAAAGCTAAACAACTCCTAAAAGCTAGGCTTTGCCGGGAGAGACAGATTTACGAAATGAGAAAAAGGGCAGAGCTCAAAGCTGCTGTTTCTGAATTAGAGCGTCCTTGGGAGGTTGTTGGCAAAGCACCCAAGTTGTTTTCTGTAGGCGCTGATGAACAAGTTAAGGTTTTGGCTGACCGCTTTCAGAAACCAGGTGGGTTTGATTTGTGGAGTGAAAGAGATGGTCCCCAGTTGTTTGAGACCCCTGATGGGGTTCCATCTGCCAGATTTTTTCCAAAAGGTGTTGTTCAAACTGTGAAACCTTATGGTAAGGTTTCTGCTTCTGGTTTTGGTGAATTGAGTGCTCGAATGCTGGATTCTGATTTTGGAAGCTATACTGAAAGTGAATATCAGAATGACGGAATGCTCGTTAATGAGAAATTCAGTAATTTATTAGAAATTGAAGATGGGTCAGTTTCAGAGAGTGGATATAGGGGAAGTTCTGATGGGAAATTGGGGATGGATAAGAGGAATGCAAAGAGAAATACTGGTAAATACAGGAAGAAGGGGGATAGGAGGAGATTTGGGAATGTTTCTAATGCATTTGATTCAGGGCAAGTTGGTTTTGAGAAAGAGAAAGGAGTGGGTGGCACTACCAATCGCAGTGCTGGTCGTGATAATAGGATTAGTAGGAGTAACAAATGGCAGTAGGATTAATAGGAATCGGAGAGATTCCAAGTCTGATGTTTATGATATAAGTTTGCAACAGGATGGGAGTTATGGATTCCAAGTCGAGAATGAGAAGTTCAATTCTAATTCGTGGGATGTGGAGGCATTTGAGTTCGATTCTTTGTAGCTTTAGACTGGCTATTGTGAGTTGCACTTGCAATAAAGGGTGCTGTTAAATTGTGAAACCCTGTTGCATTGCTGGTCTCTTTGGAGTTCTGACACTTCATGTATGTGCCGTGGCGACAACCAGCAAGTTATAACTTTTTTGTTTTGAGGAACTAATATGCCAACTTATGGATGATGATCAGGTATTCATTGTCGCCTTTGTAAGCACGGATTGATGTATATGATTGTATAATATGTTGTGTGCTCTCTTTTACTAAGCTGTATATCAAGTCTTTCACTCTTTGCTGAAATAATATAAGGAAGTTTCGCTATAATTTAGTATTTGTCACTTTTTATGTTTGATTTCTTTTTCCTTGAGCCCAAATATTGCATGGATGGAATGGAACTATTATATACCTGAAAGTTTTCTATATTTGTTCACTTGTCAAAATGGATAGGTGTAAATCGGATGAGACATTTAACTTTTGACGTGCGAAACTCTCTAGGCTGTTGAAGAGGCTGAAAGCAAAAGAAAATATTATTGTTTTCTTGTCATGAATTGATATATATATATATATATATATATCTGTTGTTGCCGAGAGATATAGGCATTGTTAGCAATTGCATTTGTGCGCCAAGCATGGTGCCATGCAGTTTGGTGCAATAGAAAACAGATAAATGCCATTGATGTTCAAGAGATAAAACAAGTTGAATAGGTTTGCAGTCACCTTTCATGTGTGATATATGCTATTAACTTTTTGACATTGAATGTATTAGAAAGGGGAAAAAGTGTAGGAGCTAGCTCCATCACTTCAAGGTTGAGTGAAGAACAAATTTGCCCAAGCTTTGTCTAGTTTGCAGACACAGTTTATGTTTGTATTTCTGTCCTACATTATGGTGGTTTAGGATTTTGAAAGTAAGGGATTAGGGGTTTAGCTAAAGAAGAAAGTGTTTTAGGATTTGTAAATTGAATTGGGGATGAAGGTGGAAGAATACTAAAATAGAAACCAGATCTATAAATTTCCAGAAAATATAAAAAATTGCAGAAAATAAACCTTGACTAGTGAATTGAAACGAATTAAACTGTGTTGGCAGCTGCATCATTCTCCCCTGGTTGGAGAAAACATGACCTCGAGCTTGAAGTGCAGAAGTAGCAAAACATGAATATGAACAGCTAGTGAGAACTTGATGGCAGCTTCTTCTCTTTGTTGGAATAATTATAATTTTTATCCTTGGATATGAAATGGTATACTTTTCCTGGAAATTTTTATCAACAATTGGCAAGAATTGGATTAATTTCATTCTTTACTTGAACTGCTCAAGCTCAAATTTTCGTAACTTCATCCTTTTCAATCTTGATTGTCCTGGACGAATTTAATCTAACATCAATGCACTCATCAACTTGTGCTTCAATTTTTCACTACTTGTTCTTGCCTTTTCACTGCTGTAGTATCAGATCCAAAATTGCAGCCTGGTGCCTTTCTTTAAGCTCTTCTTGGCAACTTGAAACTAAGCAGTTTCTACATTCCACTGTCCTTGAAACTTCTTGGATGTTGGTTCATCTTTTTCTTGGATAGCTTGATCGAATCATCAATGAATCAGCATTAGCTTCTTTCACATCATTTTTTCATAGAAATTTCTTACTTAAAGACAGATTGTAGTTTGGATGATTTTTCTTTAAGTAGTAGGAAACAACTCTTCAAATATCTCCTTTGTAGCATCTCTTTTCATTTGAAATATGCGTAGTTAGGTAGAGGGTAATAGAAGGTTTATAGTAATGCCTGCTTCTGTAATTTTCAAGTGAAGCTTTACCATATCCATATTGTGATGGCTTGACTTGCTGATTCAAAGGTTAGATGATACCACTACGGTGCTTATTATTTCAGTACATTCTGCAGACTCAAAAACTGAAAATCGAATATCCATCTTGCAACTATTACCATAAACACAGCTATCATGCAGGGAAAATTGTGCCGAAATAGCACTCCGCACAGATTTGAAGTTAGTGCAGGCCATCTTTTCGTTCTTCAAACATGATTACAAAATCCACATAGAAGATAACTAAGGATCATTAAACACTTGATGCTGCTATTTCTCTGTAGTAGGAATAGTCTGAGAAAATTTGACCTTTTCTTCTTGGAAATCTTCTGCACTCAAGTCTCATTGAGTCTATCCTACTAAATTTTAGCAAATAAACTCCACTTCTAGAATACATCTTCCTTGCCAATCAGTTAGCGTTGACATACTGTTTCGGATTTTTTTTGTTTCTGTCCCAATGAAAAATACCTTGAATTTCAAAATTAAATGTTAAATTTGATGTTGGCAATCTGAACTCTAGACATTGTTCTTACAACTCCAAACTTGCAGTTCTAGACTTTTAATGACGTTTTAAAATTTTTATGGTCTTTTAATATGCAAAAATCAAATTAAAAATTGTGATCAAATAATCTAAATGTTTTGAATATAAAAGACAACTTAACAGCTTATGATTAAGGAACTTATATTTATTAAATGATCCTTCAATTGATTATAAACATGCATCCTGCAATGGAACTTCTTAATAGAAGAACATGAATTGATATATATATTTTTTATATTTTCTGAGTTTTTTGATAATGAAAAATGCAAGTTTAATGGAGTATAATAGAAACTACAAGCCTGCTATTATAAATCAATTAATTATTACCTACAAACTAGATACTTACAAGTTATATACCTACTATTGTATTAAACTCAATCAATCTAGAAGGTCAAGGAAGACAGCCACCAGCTGTCACCGCTCAACCACCAACCGCCCAGCCCCCATCCACCAGCTGTATGCCGCCAGCCGCCTTCACACTTGAAGGTTGAATTATCTTGTTTTGAATTTGTGTATAAATAGCCAGCTGAGCTTATGCTATTCTCTGTGGAGAGAGTAGAGAGAAACACTAGAGAGAGAGAAAGAGAGGGTGTGTATTGTAAGCTTTTCAAGTTGTTGTAAGCTATTTGTTCTTGAAATAAAACAGTGTGTTTTATCCCTTCCAAGTGTTTCAAAGCTACCACAAGTGATTTCTCCCACCAACAATTGGTATCAGAGCCCCGTTCGTTAGAAAAACAGAGGAGTTTTGGGATATATCTGAATTTTCAAAGTTGTCAAAAACACATTTTGATCATTCCACCGTGTAGAGTTCATCCATACGAACTCTCTGGTGCAAGAATAAGCTTCATCGGAGCAAGAGGTAGCACATACGTGCCACCTGAAATTCTGCCACTGTAGCCCACGCGCAGCCGACGCGCCCAGAGGTAGACGACGACTGGAGTCCACGCACGCCATATTCGCGCCGAGCCGAGCCTCCAAGCCGATTGTCAAGCCGAGCCGAAGCTGAGCCGCAGCCGAGCTGATAGAATATTCCCCAGAATATTCCCGGTTCAACCCCAGCGAATCGCCCGACGTACAAAATCGATTTTCGGACCGGTTCAGCCCATTTCTGACTCATTTCCAACAAAGTCAGACCGATTCCCTGCTGTTTTGAGCATTCCGGATCGATCTAGAGTGTCTGTTTTGCCAAATTCAACTCCCAGAAGGTGATATAGTCATTCAAAGAGCAAAATGACTACAAAAAATGCATAAACACTCATCCCGAAGCTAACCAAAGACAACTATGATAGTTGATGTATCAGATTGAAGGCATTTCTTGGTTCACAAGAGTGTATAGAGATTGTGCAATATGGTTATGATGAACCAGAGTCCAAAGAAGTAGAAGATACTCTACAAGAGGCAGAAAAGCAAGTCCTCAAAGCCAATAGAAAGAAAGACAACAAAGCAAAGACCATCATCTATCAAGGTCTTGATGAAGCCATATTTGAGATCATTGCTTTCGCAGAAACATCAAAAAAGATATGGGAGGCACTCCAACAAAAATACAAAGGTGCTGACAGAATCAAGAAGATTCATCTCCAATCTTTGCGAGGTGAGTTTGAATTATTACAAATGAAGGCCTCAGAATCTATTTCTGACTATCACACAAGAATTATGGTGATAGTCAATCAGATGAGAAGAAATGGAGAAGCCCTCATAAATGCTCGGATTACTGAGAAAATTTTGAGATCCCTAGATCCAAAATTTGATTTTGTTGTTGTCGTTATTGAAAAGTCCAAAGAAGTGGAAAAGTTGATGGTGGATGAGCTTATGAGTTCTTTGCAAGCTCATGAGCAAAAGATTGTAAAAAGAAATGGAGATAAGGCAATTGAGCATGCCTTACAAGCAAAGTTGTCTCTCAAAGACAGATATGAGCAAAGGGAGATTTAACTAGTGGATATACCACTCGAGGAAGAAGTCAACAAACATGAGGAGGATTTCAGCGATTTCAAGGATGAGGATCTTGGAATACAAGCTTTAGAGGAAGAGGTGGTAGAAACACCACTAGAAGAGGTCGAGGACAACAAGCATTCACTCCTAGAGGAAGAGGAGGCAGTTACAATAACCGTGACAAGAGGAATATCCAACATTATAATTTCAATCAATTTGGGCACTATAACACTGAATGTCAAGGGAAAGCTCCATTAGAGGTACGTGAGCATGCCAACTATGCAGAGGAGGATGCCAACAGCAGAGGAGCAACTGTATTATTTGTCCAACAAGGACTTGACAAGAATCAAGAGAATATTTGGTATCTTGATTCTGGAGCCAGCAATCATATGTGTGGCCAACGAGATCTATTTGGCGATCTAGATGAGACCAGACAAGGTCTAGTCACCTTTAGAGATACATCAAAAGTTCAATTCAAAGGTAAAGGTAACATCCCAATCAAGTTGAAGAATGACGATCATAGCTACATTGCCGATGTCTACTATGTCCCAGCCATAAAGCAGAACTTGGTGAGCATAGGTCAACTTCTAGAGAAACGTTATACACTTTTCATGAAGAATTGTCATCTGACAGTTACAAACTACAATGGGAGATTAATTGCCTATGTGAAAATGTCTAATAATAGGATGTTTCCTTTAAATATCCAAAATATGATGCAGCAAAGTGTTTGAGTGCCATCACCAACAGTGAAGAGTGGCTTTGGCACCTAAGGCTTAGACATCTAAATTTCACAAGTCTGAAGATGCTAGCAAGCAAGAAGATGGTCAAAGGTATGCCTCACATTGATCATCCAGATGAAGTCTGTGAGAGTTGTGTTCTCAGCAAACATCACAGATCCAGTTTTGCCACAGAAGTCAATTGGAAAGCAAAGAGGCCACTGGAGTTAGTGCACACAGATGTGTGTGGTCCCATAAAGCCTATATCGACTGGATAAAATAGGTATTTCCTTACTTTCATTGATGATTTTAGCAGAAAGACATGGATATACTTTCTGAAGAGAAAGTCAAACGTGTTCAATTGTTTTAAAGATTTTAAAGCAATTGTTGAGAAGCAAAGTGGCTATAAGATCAGAACCGTGAGATCTAATCAAGGTGGAGAATATACAGCAAATGACTTTGAAGCCTTTTGTACACAACAAGGCATCAGACATCAGACAACACCTGCGTATACACCACAGCTGAATGGTGTAGCTGAGAGAAAGAATCGAATGATTCTTGACATGGCGATAAGTCTACCCAAAGCAAAGAAGCTGCCCAAACAATACTGGGCTGAAGCTGTATCATGTGCAGTGTATCTACTGAATCGCTGCCCAACTAAAAGTTTGCAAGCTGTCACTCCACAAGAAGCATGGAGTGGTCACAAACCAAGTGTTACTCATCTTCGAGTCTTTGGTTGTGTGGCATATGCAAAGATCCCAGATGCAAGAAGGACCAAACTCGATGATAAAAGCGAGAAATGCATCTTTATCGGATACGGTGAGAGAAGGATGGGATACAAGCTGTATAATCCCATCACAAAGAAGGTAATTATGAGTAGAGATGTTATCTTTGAAGAAGATAAAACTTGGGAATGGAAGGATGACCAAGAAGCAGTCAAATGTATCAGCACTGATTTGATCCTTGAAGATGAAGTGAAAGTACCGCCAGTACTTGCAGAAGGTCTGATATTACCGACAGATGAGCCACAAAGTCCGGTACACAGATTCCTTGTATTCAACAGGAGAAACACACCAGAATCATCATCAACATCCTTATCAGAAGGACCAAGAAGGATGAGAAATCTAGATGAGTTGTACGATGCCACTCAAGTCATGGAAGATACAACTCTATTTTGTTTCTTTGCAGATAGTGACCCACTTAGCTTCAATAAAGCTATCACAGAAGAGAACTGGATAGAAGCAATGGATGAAGAAATACATGTCATTGAGAAGAATGATACCTGGAAGCTGACTTATCTACCAGAAAACAAGAAAGCAATAGGTGTCAAATGGGTCTATAAGACAAAAAAGAATGCAAAAGGAGAAGTGCAAAGATACAAAGCAAAATTAGTGGTAAAAGGCTACAAACAGAGAGAAGGCATTGACTATGGAGAAGTATTTGCTCTAGTAGCCCAGCTAGAGACAATCCGACTGATGATCTCACTAGCTGCACAACATAGATGGAAGATCTATTAACTCGATGTGAAGTCAGCATTTCTAAATGGCTTCCTAGAAGAAGAGATCTATGTTGAACAATCACTTGGATACATCGAAGCTAAAATGATGGCAAAGTATACGAGTTAAAGAAAGCCCTCTACGGTTTGAAGCAAGCTCCGCGTGCTTGGAATACCAGAACTGACAGGTATTTTCAAGATAATGGATTTGAAAAATGTCCATATGAACACGCAATATATGTGAAGAAAGAAGCAGATGGCAACATATTATTTGTGTGCCTATATGTTGATGATTTGCTATTCACCGGCAACAACCCTACCATGTTTGAAGCCTTCAAGAAAAGCATGGTACAGGAGTTTGAGATGACAGACATTGGTCTGATGGCATATTTTCTTGGCTTAGAAGTGGTGCAGAAAGAAGAAGGGATTTTTGTATCCCAAAGCAGTTATGCCAAAGATATTCTTGAACGGTTCAAGATGAAAAGCTGCAATCCGGTATCAACTCCAGTTGAGAATGGAGTAGAATTGAGGAAGAGTAAAGTTGGAAATGTTGATCCAACTTACTTCAAAAGCTTAGTAGGAAGCTTAAGGTACTTGACATGTACCAGATCTGATATACTCTACGGAGTTGGACTTATTAGCAGATACATGGAGACACCAGACTAGTCTCATTTGAATGTAGCCAAGAGAATTCTTCGTTACATCAAAGGCACAATAAATGAAGGTATGTTTTATACCTCAAGCAAAAACTTCAATCTTGTTGGCTACTCGGATAGTGATTAGGGAAGAGATCTGGATGAAAGGAAAAGTACAACAGGGTTTGTCTTTTTCATGGGAAATACATCTTTCACATGGTCATCCAAGAAGCAATCGATAGTAACGTTATCAAGTTGTGAAGCTGAGTATGTTGCTGCCAACTCAGCTGTATGCCATTTAATATGGTTAAGGAACATGCTGAAGCATTTGAGATTTCCTCAAGAAAATCCTACAGAGATTTATATTGATAATCGATCAACGATTGCATTGGCAAAGAACCTGGTGTATCATGAACGAAGTAAACACATTGATACAAGTCATCACTTTATCCGAGAGCATGTGAAGAACAAAGAAGTTGAATTGATATCATGCAAGACAAATGATCAAATTACAGATATCTTTACAAAGCCATTGAAGGGAGAAATATTTAGCAGATTGAAGTTCATCCTTGGCATGACATCCCTTGATTGAGTTTAAAGGGGAGATTTGTTGTATTAAACTCAATCAATCTAAAAGGTCAAGGAAGGCAGCCACTAGCTGTCACCGCTCAGCCACCAACCGCCTAGCCGCCAGCCACCAGCCACCAGCTGCATGTCGCCAGCCGCCAGCCACCAGCCACCAGCTGCATGTCGCCAGCCGCCAGCCGCCTTCACACTTGAAGGTTGAATTATCTTGTTTTGAATTCGTGTATAAATAGCCAGCTGAGCTTATGCTATTCTGTGTGGAGAGAGTAAAGAGAAACACTAGAGAGAGAGAAAGAGAGGGTGTGTATTGTAAGCTTTTCAAGTTGTTGTAAGCTATTTGTTCTTGAAATAAAACAGTGTGTTTTATCTCCTCCGAGTGTTTCAAAGCCACTACAAGTGGTTTCTCCCACCAACACCTACTGATTATCACCAAAATTACAAATTTATTGTTAAACAAGTTTTGAAAATCTTGAAAACTTGAGTCAATTGCATAATGACTATTGCTATTGATTTGATGAGTTATTCATCCATCCTCGATAAAACTATCTACTAAGTACCTACTTTCTCCATTATTTCATATTTTAAAGATGTACAAATGAAGCTCTCTAACTTCACTTGCTGTTTCTTTTACAAGTTTTTATCACATCTTTTCTATATTTTTTCTTTTATTAGTCCAAACTTCATGATCCACTAATTAGTTCTGAACCGCATCTGTTCTTTATTGTTTTTTTTGTTAGTACAAATTTCACGATTCACTTCGTTCAGCCTTAAGTTTCTCCTCGTTATCAACTGGCCTAGACTTTGTTTAATATGAAAACACTTATTAAATCCAGTCTACTATTTTATCTTTCTTACCTTTGACTCTAATTACCTGTCTCACTAATAAATTTATTGAGCAACAAATACTGCGAAAATCAATCACTAACAAGTGTCCGTGGCGTTTTAAGACTTTGGAAAATAAGGGATTTAGGGGTTTGAGGGTGATTGAATCGAGGATGAAGGTGAAAGGTTACTGCAATAACGTAGACCTAAGACTTTCAGCAAAAATTAAAATCATAGAAGTACCTCTGAACATTTGGAAATACAAAATGGACTCTGACATATGAAATCAAACAAAAACACATCTTTTTATTGGCTGCGTCATTCACTTTTTGTTTCTTCTTTCTTCCCAACTTGTGTTTGGTCTCTGAACTGATGAATGAGAAGCAGGAAAGCAGCTTCTCCTCGCTACCCGTGGGGAGGAAGAGAATTTCTCTTGTATAAATTGGTATTTTTGAGTTGCCTATTTTGAATAACATGCATGCTGCTAACTTTAGCAATGAAAACTTGAATAATTGAAAGTGAAAGTAAACAGAAATGTAGATATTTTAGATGGTATGGGTTCTTGAGAACTCGTTAAGCCAATTTGCAGCACAAAAACTGATTTTACCTTCTTTTCATATTACGGGTTTTAAATGACACAAGGTTAAAGTGTGATTTTATGCAAAATTTCATACATTTCTGTTTGGAAAAATAAAATAAAAATCATGATGTGATAGCATCATCTGCACGGGACTAGCACGCTTGTTATAACTACCGTTGAGGTGTTAAAGAATCTTAGCCAGTGGCTCAGGCTCTCCTTTTATTCCTGTACATGTTCAATAGATTTTTGAAGAAAGTGCATTTAGAAATTTGGACTTGTGGAACCAGACTGTAGTGGTAACTATGACCTTGAGGAACCAGACTGCCAGACTGTTCAGGGGACATTAGTGGTTATGAGGTTTGAGGATTTAAAAAAAAAAATGATATCTGGAGTGTAATGTTGGAGAGTTGATAAATAGATTGAAATATTTTTTCATTAAGGAATTGACTGATACATTAGGGCCCCAAGAGAATTGATTAAGATATATCCGAAGAGACACTGTGGGCTGTATGAACAGTATCATCTCAGTTGCACTTCATTTAGGTTAACTGTTGATGGGTCTGCTTAAGACAGAAAAAGGAAAAAATTGTGGTTTAACTGCCCCCTAATGTGTTTTTTCATCCTCTGGTGTGCCAGCTTTAATGACACGAACAGCACTGGTTGGAAGCTACATTGGTATGGAAGAACAGCTTCCACTGTGAATGGAGTAATATCTGTCATAGGTAATAGGAGTTGTTTCACAACCCGCCCTTTGTCGAACAGTTGGGAAATCTAGCTTGAGCCCACTATGCTTGAATTGAACCATTTTCCAACTACATAATCAAGGGAGTGAGGGGACTAAGGGGAATGGGTGGGTGGCTCTCTCCACAGAATGTCTTGGAGAAATGGTTTTGTTTATGTCATCTTATATATTCTCAAGATTTTCGCTCTCTCTCTCTCTCTCTCTCTCTCTCACGCTCACACAGAGACGTACACACACAATATCCTGGAATTGAAGCTATGGTCCCTGAATTTCAAGGCATGGGATATCTTTGTTAGGACTGCAGTTGCATCCTCCAGTTTTCATATTTTGCACGGGAAAATTATTAGAGGCAGTCTTAATGCGGAATATAGAATGACCTTGAGATCTTCCTAAACAAGATACAGGCTACTTCTCTGCCCAAAAGGCTCCTTATCTTCTAAGATATCAGGTTTATCTCCACTTCAAGAGGGTTTAGTTCTGTGTCATTGTCTAAGTATAAATGTCAAAGAATCTCATTGGATACATGTACACTCAGTTCTGTTGTCGGTAATCTAATCCAAAATCTTATGAGGTTTCGGTTTCACTTTTGTTCATTAAGAGTCAACACTGCTGCATCCACATGTTTTCCTTCAAAAGCATGAGTGATTTAGTGGGCTGCTGCACTCATCTTCTCCAACCCACTAAAGTTCATGCTAGTGGATTACATTTTCTATCATCAAAATTGCCGTCATTATTTATCTTCAAAATTTGACTTGAGATTGAGGATTTGTGGGTTGTCACACTTCCATTTCTTCTTTGGTGCCTAAACAAGACAGTTAACACTTTTCATAACGAGGGCGATCGTATCTGTGCTTTTTTTACCTTGATATTTAGATGAAGTCTTGATGTTTCTGTCTTTTTCCCACAGATGTTCTCGTAGATTTAATCCAGGCATGCTTCTTTGTTATATATGTTGGGCCAACAACAATCTGAACTTCCATGGTTTTTTTGGGTTTTCTGCTTTCATACATTTTTCAAATGCTCGTTGAATTGATGCAGGCTTCAAATATGATCAAGCCACAAAGGATTCATTTAATTTGACCATTAGAAAGTCAACTTATCCGGCATGCAGTTGTTTTGAATGGTCGCTTGCTCAATGATTAAAAGATTGTAGTGGACACCTTTCTAATGCATTGTTGTTAAATCCAAGTTTGCATCACTATGGTTAACAGGGCTAACAGAGGAAATTGTTATGGTGTTTACTATTTAGTGCTCCTACCATGGTGGCTGCTGCTGCTCTTAATTCTTTTCCCCCCCAGCTAATTTGTCCTGTAGGGATGAGAATGTGTAGGGTATATGTGGTTGCAAAAAATGCGTGAACCATATGGATGGATACATGTTGAAAGAAAAGCATTAGAAATTAAATGCGTGATTTGTTGATTTAACAGGAAAAATGTTGCTTAATGCGGCTGTGGTTGCTTGTTCTTTTGGACCTGCTTAAAAGAAATGAAATGACATGCTTCATGTTGCGTTGGCAACAGTTGACGGCACCATTAGCCAAATTATAGTGGCTCAAGGGACCGCCTTGTGCTGGTGGCAATTGAGCAACCACGTTATAAACCTTCAATCCTGTAAACCTTCCATTTAAAGATCAAACATGATCCTGCCTGACTCAGCAACCAAATTATAGTGGCTCATTGATAGCTGTACTCTTAAAGCACTCATGGGCTCGTTTTAAGACACAGCTTTTTACAGAAAAAACAGCAAAAAGATAAGAAGCGATCCAGGGCAAATCTTGGGAAAAAAGCTAAATGTTTTTCTATTCGATTTTTCATCATGTGAAAATTGTGGTCATCTTCGTTTACTTCCCTACAGATTAACTTTACTTTTTTAAAAACCTTGACAATAAATCTTTTTTGGAATATAACGATGATGATGACGACGACGGCATTATGGATTAAGATGCATCATGCTAAAGCTGGCATTATATGAATCGAATAAAGAAGCCATCAGAATCAATATACGCAGGACGTACGATGATATGACTGGAGTGGTGATAAAGATGAGCTCGTGGTGACATTGAAGATGGCAATAGGAATAGGTGAATGGAGTCAAATTATAGCTATGTCATCTTTTCTAGACATAAAAAAAAAAGAAGATGATGCAGATGAACGACTACCAAGTGATGCTGGCGCACTTCCTTGCTTGAAGTAGACTGCAAAAAGAAAAGCACATTAATTACTTTCAATCACGTTTAGATTTCTGAAATGTTGCTGTAACAGGAGTAATTTATACTGCATTTATAATACACAAGCACTGTTTTGGTCAGGGAAACAGGATGAAGATACACGAATCTTCCTTTCTTTTCTTTTCTTTTCTTTTCTTTTTTCCTGCTAATTTAACCACGTTTGGTCATTATTTTGGCACAAGAAAACAAAATGAAAGATACTACTGAATCTTCTTTTCACTAACCTCAAGAATTTTAGTCTCGCTTAAAGATTTATACATATTCTAGCCTTTGACTTAAAGGACGCTTGCTTGTTCACGAACCAATAACTTAACCATGCATAGATTTTCTTACTATCAATAGATCTACAATGTTAACATGTTGATGAGTCTTGTACTGGCCTTGAACGCTTGAGATCCCAGTCATTGGGGGGGGGGGGGGGGAAGAAAAAGTTATTTCTGGTTGAAAAAATTGAAAAAAACTTCCGTCCAAAAAGCACCTCAAAAGCATAGAATCAAAATCTACAATGGCCATCCCTCACTTGTCTCTTTCATGGTTGATCAGACATCAACATTTCATGCGAATATATAACTCTGTGCATGGTATGACATGAACTGCCCAGTTGTTCGTGTCAAAGAGCAAATCATAACTCTTCAAAACTCGAAACCCGACACAGGAGAGGCATGCAATATTTTGCACATATATAACATGGCATGCGGTTCATGTGCTCCATTAATCTTCATCCTTGAAGGTCTTCGAATAAGTTCCCTAGATCACGGATAACCAATTAATTTCTTAGGCTGCTTTTGATGCACGTATAAACAAATTCCAAGATACTGTTGATTTTCCAAAACTGCAGTCTGCCGCTAGATATATAATGACTGTGATCTGAGAATGACTGCCTCTAGCTACAAATCCAAAGTTCGTGTCAAAACTCAGAACTAGTTCCTGAAAAGACTTTGATGGGAAATGGTGGATTTTGACACGCCATCATAACTTAACTGGCTAGTTGAAAACTGGCTTATACCTCATTGTGTATCTGTCTATCTCTATCACCGCTGATGAGCAGTGATACCTACATTTTGATTGAAATGATAAATAAAAGCGAGAGAGAGAGAGATTAAAAAGCGAGTGAAAAACTCATGGTTCATTGGCTTCAATTGCAAGCATGTGCCCAAAATTTTTAATAATGTGTTAGCTTTCTTTAATTGGCTCTAAAAATTATTAATTATAAACTAAAAGAAAACCCCCTCTTCAAAAGCACTATTCTTTAATATTAGATTTATTTTTTTTATTTTGTTATTTCATTCTCATAATATAAATCACGAGTTTATCAAGTTAATTTAATTTGACGTGTTAACCCTATTAACTTGAGGTTTTTTTTTAATTAATTTTTTTCTTCTAATTTCATTCTTTAATATTAAGTTGAATAAGAATTAAATTTTTTAATTTTTTTTGTTTACTTCTATTATATTATTTTGGTCTCATAACTAATCATGCTTAAAAAGTTAACACAAGTAGATTCGAGTTATTTTTTATGTTTTATTTTTAATTGAATTTTTTTAAAATTTTATTATTTAACACTAGGTAAGTTGAGAATTGAGTTTCATAATCTGTTTTGATTTGCTTTATGTAGGGATAACTTGGGTTATTTTTTTCTAAAAGGTTATCTCGGTCTCATTACCCGGGTCATGTGTCCTTCAACATCAGATTTTATTTTTATTGGGTTGTTTCCATTTCATGATGTAGGTCGCAAGTTTGACGGGTTAACCAATTGACTCGGTTTTTTTATTAACTTTTCCTCCAATTTTATCATTTAATATTGTGTTTGATTGAGAATTAGGTTTTATAAGTTGTTTAATTTATTTTTTATTAGGTTATCTTGACCTCATGACCCAAGAATAGTAATTAAAGGGTCAAACGGGTTCACTTGGCTTATTTTTTGTGTCATTTTTTTATTTAAGATTTTTACGAATTTCATTATTCAACATTGGATCTAACAAAAGCGGTTGGGAATTGAGTTTTATAATTTATTTTGATTTATTCTTTATGAGGTTATCTCATTTTCATGACCAAAGTTACAGATTTAGTAGGTTAACTCGGGTTAAATTATGTCATTTTTTTTTTATTTTCTTTGTATAAGGGTATCTGAGTCTAATGACCAGGGTCATGAGTTTGATTGATTGACTCGAGTTATTTTTATATTTTTTTAATTGATTTATTTTTTAATCGATTTTCTTTCCAAGGAGTTAACTTGGTCTTATGACCCGGGTCGTTAGTTTGACTGGTTAACTTGGACTGCTTTTTTAAGTCATTTTCTATGTGATTTTTTTTTTCAATTTCATCCTTCAACATTTGTTTGATTGAGAATTAGACTTCATAATTTATTTTGATTTGTTTTCTACAAGGTTATCATTGTCTCGTAACCCGAGTTGCAGATTTGATATGTTAACCTAAATTGACCCAAAGTCAATCCAATTGTCATCTTAATATTAAAAAAGTATGTCATCTTTATTTTTTAAAATCAAACTATGTTTTTACGAGTTATATGGATTGTTTTTGGACTTGCATATTCAGCCAAGTTGCATCAGGTCAACCCTCATATGATTTAAATTTTTTTATGCTAGAAAAAAACATTAGCAACATCTGAACATTTGTTTATCGTTTAAGAAAAATTTAACCGGACCTGCAGCATAGCATGAGTCAATTATCTAATATTTAACTAATTAATTAGTTGGCAAATCCATGTGCCATTTTACAATTTTTGGAGAAGTTAATCATGATGTATAAAGCCAGATAAGTGCTCTAGCCACCATGAAAAAGTTAAGCACTAATTATTCATCAACCACAGCCACTGAATTATGCTTAATGTTATGAACTTGCAGTTGACCAGAAGCACAGACAAGTTGAGCTTGCCATTGAGTTCAATTATAGAATTGAATTAATTATCTGTGTTTATCTTTAAACCTCAACCACAATATTCTTGATTAATTAATGAAATAAGATAATCAGATATGGACTTTGGAGCAAAAGTTTCAAAACGTTCAAGGCTACAACTAATTATTATATATATCCTTTTGTAGGGTTTGACCTCCGGCCTTGGTTTTATCTTTTTTATTTTCTTAATTAATCATATTAATCTGCTTACCACTAATTTTTTGTGCGTTTGTGTAGTGATCTAAAAGCTTGTTAAAAAGGTGAAAGGTCACCCTACCTAGCTCCTCTTGCATTTTTGTCACATAATTACTTGGCAAATCCATCCCTGTACGTGTGTCATGAAATTACGATTGGCTGCATGCCTTATATATTCAATTTGAGTTCAAATTTTATTTATATATATGGTTATTGTTAGGTGTTAATAGCCAGCCAACCAAACAGTTCCTATAATTAGTTAATAAAATAGAAATTGAGATTATTAAATGACTACTAATGCTATATTAATCCCATAGAAGTAGTTTTATTTCTCATGCCAATAGTTTTTTATTATTATTCTCAATCTTAAATGATTATACATGGTATATTTATTTAATCAAATTCTTTTTATTACATTCACATGCTGAGTTTATTAAATAATTAATGTTTTATACGATCATTTTGTATTTTTATAATTGGTTAAAAGAAGATGTATGTTTTCAAGGAATTAAATTGGAGAGAAGGCATTAAATAAAAAAATAAAAGCAAGTGATCTAAGATTAGATCTTAATCTAAGAAAGTACTTTGATATAATTTGTGTGAAAAACATAAAATAAAGTTGATTCTCTAAAAAAAAAAAAAAACTCAACAAGAGAAATAAAACTATAATGAGCCGAAGTAACACGATCGAGGATTTGTATCCAGTACATATATGATTCTTACAGCACGCAAATTTTTAATGAGTTTGAATTAGCTGCTATATATGATTAAGTTATTTTAATCTCCCTTAATCCAAAAACCCGAATTAAAATTAAACTTAAGCACCAATATCCAAACTTAAGTAAGACTTTGGTTGGTGATGGAAACTAGCTAGATACGTTAGGCTTTAGTGATCAGTCTCCATAGATAAATTAATGGAATAAGTAATTATTGAAGAAGTCATATTTCTTCTTGTTTCATAATCATCGTTATCATTAGATTGCTTAATTAAATTATTAATCATTCCTATTGAATTCCAGTTGTGATCACGCCATATAGCACAACAACTGGCGTAAAAAAGGGTCAACTAGAGCCACCCCTGAGCCCCAACCACCGCCATTTTTTCTTTCCTTTCACAATCAAGGAGTGCCGCTTCGAGGGGGGAAACGGAAAATTATGGAAGAAGGAACTGTCTAAAGGAGCAATCCACTCGACTCGAAACAAGACTAAAGGCATGTACGACTATGCCTGTCTTCTGTCTTTCAAGTGCCTTTGGAATGCCTAGCAAAAATCCAGGAACACCAACATCAAGCAGAAAAATCCCACTTCCAGAAAGAGTGCCAAGTGATTAGGGCTTGTTATCTTATTCTTGTTCTTCTTGTTATTTTAAGAAATAAAATAATAGGGAGTAAGATTTCGTACGTATCCATTTGAATCATAATCATGATTAGCTGAAAATAGAACCCAGTGATTATGACACTCTATATTTTTCTCCCTCTTATCTTATATTATTAATCAGTCAAACCACTTGATTAATAATAATAATAATAATAATCAAACACTAGGTATTTTCGTCAAGCAGCCTTCATACTGTATTACATATCTCATTAATTATTGGTGCAGCCAAAGTTTTACTGTGGGAATTGTGTTTTCTGTAACATCTATTGCTTCAAGATTCAAAATTTCAATCTTTCTTACTGTATCACTCAACATTTTTCTTCACAATTTGAAACAAACCCACTACAGATATCATGACTGTAAGTCATAGAATCGACTAAGAATTAATGCCCTAACATTTAAAATGGGGTCCACTATTTAAAATTTGGGATTTCATTACCAAGATCTCAAATTAAAATCCCATAAGAAAATGAGCCAAGTACGGAATGATAAGTTAGGAACTAGAAGAACACTAACATTATCCTATAGTTCAAGATCTGTGTAACCTATTTTGATTTCCTATTAAGTCAAAAACAAAACGAAAAACTTACCATGTATATACTTCATTTGATTTTTTGTTGACTACTATGACTCATGGAGCTGCTAACAACCTCTTATTTTTAATAATTGTTTGTTGCTAGTCTTTAATTTGAAAATAAAGCAGTCAACATGACTGTTATATTTATTATTATTTGTTTGTTTAACAAACTAATTTGATAGAAGACTTTGTGTGCAAATATGATTCTATTATGATATATAAATCACAAGATAATGATCAATAATACAAAGCTTTCTCAGCATATTCAAATGTCAGTCTCTAATTGTCTTTAATATTTTAAAAAATACTGATAGATTGGTATCAAAAGAATATTTTTGAGGGACTCGTGAGATTAAGAGAGCTAAAACACAATCCCCAAACACTTATCATCTAATACTACACAAACACAAAAAAATCCCACAACTTATTTGGTATGAATTCTGAAATTCCATTTACTATGATTTCTTTTCTAGTGTTTGATGGAACAAATTATCAAGTGTGAACTATTAGAATGGAAGCCTGTCATGATGCTAATGATCTATGGGAAGTTGTTTAACAAGAGTATGAAAAGTTTCACCTCTATTAGATAATTCAACACTTGCACAAATAAAAAATATAAGAAGAGGAAGCCAAAAAAAAAAATTCAAAGGCAAGAACAAGCTTGTTTATTGCTGTCTCATCCTCTATTTTTACTAGAATAATGATTCTAAAAATAGCTAAGGCAATTTGTGATTTTTTAAAGAAAGAACATGATTGAAATAAAAGGGTAAGGGAATGCAAGTGTTGAATTTAATTTGAGAATTCGAGATGTAAAATATAAAAGATTTAGAAACAATAAAGAAATATTGCGACAAACAATTTTTTTTATCTTGTTAACAAAATAAAATTCTTTGGTATTGATTTTTCTGATTTTAGAATAGTTCAGAAAATCCATGGTAGAAGCAGAATATATAATTATTGTTATTAATCAAGTTCTTTGAATTAGAAAATTTATGAAAAACTTGTATATGAAACAAAAGGATAGCACACAGTTATTTATGGACAATCAAGCTGTAATTTTAATTATTAATGATTCAGTGTTTTATAAAAAGACAAAATACTCCTAGATAAAGTTTTATTTTATAAGAAAGGTGTAAAAGGAAGGAAAAATACAGCTAATCTAATGGAAAATAGAAAATCAACATGATGACATCCTAACAAAATCGCTTCCAAATGGTAGAGTTGAATTCCTGAGATAAAAACTAAGAGAGTGTTTTTCCCGAGTTAAGGAGGAGAATTCTTGATTAGCATGACTCATGAAGCTGCTAACAACGTTTTACTTTTAACAGTTGTTTGTTGCTTGTATTTTGAAAATAAATCAGTCAATATGAATATTGTTCTATTTACAATTATTTCTTTACTTAACAAACTAATTTGCTAGTAGATTTTGTGTGCAAATCTAATTTCATTATGATGTATACGAGTTATCCTCTAGTAGTAATTTAGAAGGCTGATTAGTTAGGTAAAGTCCTAAACTTTATAATTTGAATTTAGCTTATATACATATATAATTAATTGAAAAGAGGAAAATGATAAAAAAAAAATATGAAGTATGCATTGTTATTTCTTGCCCTGATGATCTGATTTTTACAAAACATAAAACATATATATAAATCAACATGTAAGAGAAAAATCAACTTATAATACTTATTGACAAAAAATAAATGCAAAAACTTAAATTGAGTTAAGGATTAATCATCTTACCTTAAAATAATTATTTGTTCTCTAGTGCTAGTGGTTTAATTGCAATATTATTTCTCATACGTACTTACTTAATTTTTTTAATTATCAATAGCACAAACAAAAATAAACAACAAACTAGATTTTGTACATTATTCTTTATTAAAAGTTTTTGAATTTTTTATATTGATTGATATGAATATTTGCAATCCATCTTTATTATATCATTTAGTGGCTTAAAGGAATATTATTATAAGGCTACACAAACACATGATTTTAACAATTAAAATAAACAAACACATCCTCTTGAAAAAATACAGTCCTATTTAAAATGATACAACTTTATTTATTTTAAATAAAGTTTAACAAACATAACTTTTAATTTAAAATCTTTAATAAACACATCTCTAGATTTAAGAATCTCAATCAACACAAGTACTTTTCATCCGGTCCGATAGAAGCAACCACGAAGGCAATAATATATATATATATATATATATATATATATATGCAATCCATCTTTATTATATATCATTTTAGTGGTGTACAAGGCTACGGGATTCTTTACCATTTTGAAGGGTCCAGTTAGTCCATGAGTGAAGACAACATTTTGGGATGGATGCCATTCCCATCTAGAGAAGACGATGACATCTTTGAGTGAGTGGATGTGGAAGGATAAAATGACCATTTTCTCTTTAACAATAATTTCCAAGAAAAACTTTTCTTTGTTATAGGGTGGGAATAAAGAGCTTTCAAAGCCTGCACTCAATGAGTCAACAAAGCAAATCCTTTTCTATATAAAGAGGTCCGAAACAAGCTTCTCTACCCACCATCTCTTCCACAAATCCACAACCATAGAAGCAGCTGCATTGCTCTTACTTAGAAATCTTAGGGCCCTGTAAAAAACATTATCAAGTGATCGGCCAGTACTTAGGGAATATTATGGAGCTTAAAAAGGGAGTAGAAACGAGAGGTGTTAATGAAGAGAAATGGGTTCATGATTCCTCGGTGGATCATAAAGGAAGGGTTCCCCTCCGAGCCTCTACTGGTGCATGGAAAGCATCACTCTTCATCATCGGTAAGGACTAAATATTAATTTTCATGCAATAACGTATAATAAGAGCTATCAACAAATTAATACACACACTGCTATATATTTTCTGTGTATGCTGTGTTTGGTTACTGATGAGGATGCTTGCTTGGGAGGGAAATAAAGTCTCAAATTCTTTCAATAATATTTTATTTTCTTTGTATTCATGGAGAATATAGCTTGCTCGAGTTTATTTAAAGAAAATCCCATGAATATTACCCCTAGAAAAGGACTATTTTTCCTTCAATGCCGATGGATAACTCTTCATGGGACTCGTGACTTTTCTTCTTATTATCCCAAAACGAAAAAATGTCTACCCATGCAAGAGAGTGAGGTGTTTAATACAATTTTCGTCGTTACCATGTGCTTTGGGAATTTCTTATAAAAGAAAATTATGTGCTCTTACAAGTGGTCAAACTAGCTGGTAATCTTGCTAAAACCTGAAGTCAGCTAGTGTGTCAGATGGTCATGGAACCTGGGCTCATGCTAATACATAGCTGAATAATTCTATAACTCCTGTACAATGGGAGCTAGCAACAAGAATACTTTTGCCACGACTAATTTCTTTGTGGTTCAATAGTTGTGTGAGTTTTTGCATGATGAAACTCATAAATATATTATAATCACAATGAAATTTCACTAAATATTTTTCTCAAAAGAAAACGCTAAGTTTTGATCGGTTAACATACATGATTGGATGAGTGGTGTGTATCTAAGGTCCTCTATATTTTAGGACATTTTGGTGTGTGTGTGTGTGTGTAAAAGAAACGTTAAAGATAAGCCATACATGCTAGAATTTGGATGATTCCGTTGGTCTTATGCACAAAGTGGAGGGCCATTTGTAGCACTATTCAGTATATCAGTGCTTGGATGCAATGGATATCCTATTCCGTTCTACAGGAATATATATATAGAAAATACGAAGAAAAAAAGAAAAAGAAAAGTAGACTCTAGTCTTTGGTAGCTTGCATGGATTGAAATGTATATATTAATTTTCAAGGAAGAAGAACCGTATCAGATATATTTAAGTATTTATTTCTTTCTGATAAACTTTAACGATCCTTTTCTTATATAAAAATAACACAAAAATCCTCATCAGTTGCATCTTAAAAAAAAAAAATTAGACTCATAAAAAGAACATCTGTTATTCAGAAAAATAAGTGATAAACCGCCATGACCCATCCTATAAAGCTCACACTCAAATCTGTCTTATAATACTTATCCTAAAAACAACTTTTTTCTGCGTGTTGATACGATCTAATCCTAATTGAAAGTTGAAAAGCATTAAAGATTCTCCTAATAGGAGCTTAGATATAGTTTTTTTTTAAAAAAAAAAAAGAAGAAAAAAGTTATCAGCTTGTACTCGTGTGTTTCTGTTTACTGGAGTGCAATTATTCTTAGTTCGCGGGCATGTTTTTGTCAACATCAATAAAAGCTTCATACTGTTGATTCTTCCCTTACAATCACAAATAAGAACTTATGCTTTCCATGGTCCTACTGCTTTATGAGGTCAGTGAATGAATGAATAGCCTGTAATCGCTACAAAGATACGTGGTAAGGTCCACAATCACAGCACAAATCTTTTTTTTCTTCTTGTAAATCCCATGAGAAGAAAACAAGATCCACTAAGTGATTAATATAAATTTCATCACTAATGTCAAATGTAGCGATCACAATGGAATAGTCCACAGTGGGTCAAGGCCCAGAAATTCTATGATCATATCATAACTTAATTTATTTTTATCTTTTTGGAGTGTGAGAATGAAATTTGAAGTTATTATAATGAGGGTGTTATTGTTTGGCAGCAATTGAATTCAGTGAGAGATTGAGTTACTTCGGAATAGCGACGAGCCTAATCATTTATCTTTCCAAGGTGATGCATCAAGACCTTAAGACAGCTGCTAGGAGTGTAAACTACTGGGGTGGCGTGACTACATTGATGCCATTATTTGGAGGCTTTCTTGCTGATGCTTACTTGGGCCGATTTACCACTGTTTTTGTTTCATCCATTGTCTATCTTCTGGTAATTTCATTTTCTATATATGTTTTTTTTTTGTTTTTTTTTTAATTAGAAGAAGTTTATAATATATTTAACTCTGAATAGCTATTCCAAGAAGCACTTCAATATGCAATGGATTTAATTCTTCTTTCACTGACTTATCACATGGTGATAGAGAGAGATGGACCTTCAAAGGTTGAGGAGGACCATGAAAACTAAATTTGGGGTTCTTGTCCATTGGATTTCTTGAATGTTTTCGTTGATCCAATATATGGGCCAGGAAGAGCCCATCTAAAATGATGTTAATTATCGTCATCGTTTCGTCTTTGCAAAAGAGAGAAATAATTTAATTCTTGATCCCATAGTTTCTTTCAAACAATTTTATATTATATTTCTTCTGAAAGTTTTATTTTATCTATTTGAACCAACAGGGCTTGATTCTCTTAACAATGTCCGCGTTTGTACCAAGTCTAAAGGCTTGTGAGGCAGCTGTGTGTCCCAAGCCTCGGAAGGTTCATGAAGTAGTCTTCTTTCTTGCAATTTACTTGATCTCCGTAGGAACTGGAGGGCACAAACCCTCCTTGGAGAGTTTTGGAGCTGACCAATTTGACGAGAATCACGATGACGAAAGAAAGAAAAAGATGTCCTACTTCAACTGGTGGAACTTCGGCCTCTGTTGTGGACTTCTGCTTGGTGTGACTCTGGTTGTTTATGTGCAAGATCATGTTGGTTGGGGTGCTGGAGATATCATTCTTACAGCAGTTATGGCTTTATCACTAGTTATCTTCATTATAGGACGGCCATTTTACCGCTATCAGGTGCCAACAGGGAGCCCCTTGACCCCAATGTTGCAGGTCCTGGTAGCTGCCATTAGAAACAGAAACCTGCCATATCCTTCCAATCCTGCAGAATTGTATGAAGTTCCCAAGTCAAGAACGGACAAAGGGAGGCTTCTCTGCCATACCGAAAGTCTCAAGTAAGCAAGTGAACGAACTCATTGACATGATAATTTATATTGAATGGTGTTATGTATCCTTGTAATTAATTTTAGATCGTATCACCATCCTAATTGTCTAAACTGCTCGTTTGGCAAATGAATATTACGTGCAGGTTTCTTGACAAGGCGACTATTGTGAAGGATAGGGAAATTGGTGCTGAAAACCAAAATCCTTGGAGACTAGCAACCGTGACCAAGGTTGAAGAGATGAAGCTTATTCTCAATTTGATCCCAATATGGCTAGCCATGCTACCATTTGGAATTTCTGTTGCCCAAACCGCCACATTCTTCATCAAGCAAGGCACTACGCTGGACCGAAATATTGGTAACGGCTTTCAGATCCCTCCAGCCTCAGTTTACGCACTTGCCGCTATTGGAATGATAGTCTCCGTGACGATTTACGAGAAGATTTTAGTCCCAGTATTACGAAGGGCTACAGGAAATGAGCGAGGCATCAAAATCCTCCAGAGAATTGGCTTTGGAATGCTTTTCTCAATCTCAACAATGGTAGTTTCAGCCTTGGTTGAGAGGAAGAGACTAGGTGTTGTAGCGAAGGATCCAGTGAAGGGCTCACTTTCAATGAGTGTCTTCTGGTTGGCTCCACAATTCATCATCATTGGTGTAGGAGATGCATTTACTCTAGTGGGCTTGCAAGAGTATTTCTATGACCAAGTTCCAGATTCTATGAGAAGCCTAGGCATTGCCTTTTACCTTAGTGTAATTGGAGCTGCAAACTTCCTTAGTAGTCTCCTGATAACAGCTGTTGATCATGTGACTGAGAAAACCGGCAAGAGTTGGTTTGGAAAAGACTTGAACAGTAGCCGCCTAGACAACTTTTACTGGCTTTTAGCCGGCATGACTGCAGCCAACTTAATTCTCTATGTGTTCTTGGCTCGGCGATATCCATACAAAAATGTGCAGAGTAGCGTGGCTGTAGCTGACTGCTATAAGGATGGTCTGGAAGGTTCAATGGCCTGAAATACATATGCCACTAGCTAGTATATATATGAAATAACCTTCGATGCTTGAGGTATACCATGTGAATGTAATAGCATATGATCAAAAGAGTATATTTCATGTTTTTGCTTATTATTAGCGGTGGGAAATTTGCAGATGTTCTTCTGGTGTTTTTCAACTCTTCATGCTTCATCAATGTATGTTTGTGCAATCAACAATCGATGATCAAACTCAGTCCAGATGCAAAAGCAGAAGAGCGGCTTTCAGGAACTGCTATGAATTATTAGTGTCATAAAATAATGACAAATATCAATAACTAGCTAGTATTCATGGAATTGCCATTGCCATGAAGCAAAAGGATATTTATTGCCTTGATCAATCAGCCGCTAATAATAAAGATACCATAACTTTTTTTTTTTCAAGCCATTGACATGTGTCCTAATAATAATAATAATAATAATAATAATAATAATAGTTGTTTTTTAAAATAATTTTGGTAAAATATATTAAAATAATATATTTTTTTTATTTTTTAAAAAATTTATTTTAATATTAGCACATAAAAATAATCTAAAAGCACTAAAAATAATTAATTTAAAACAATAAAAAATTTTAATTTTTTAAAAACACTTTTAAAACGTGAAAATAACTAATATCTTTTTGGGCATTAAAAACTCAATTTATTTGGGTACCTCTTAAAAAAATAAAAGAGTCCTTGAAGGAATCTTTAGCGATTAAAGTCACAATACCAATCTTAATTTTAGTGTAGATTTCACTGCATATTAAAGTCTTTTTTGTTTTTATATTTTAAAAGTGTTTTTTAAAAAAAATAATTTTTTTTTATTTTTTTTACTTCAAATTAATATTTTTTTGATGTTTTCAAATCATTTTAATGTGTTGATGTCAAAAATAATTTTTAAAAAATAAAAAATATATTATTTTAATGTATTTTCTGAATAAAAAACATTTTAAAAAGCAACCACTACCAAACTCTCAAATATCATCCAGTAATATAGCATTATAAATTCCTTTAAATTAAGCCCCCATGTTCTTTTGCCTTCTCTTTTTGGAATTTCTTCATGTTATCCTTTATTTTACATTATGAAGTCCCTTTTACCACCTTTTCTATATCAACAATTACTGCTTTCCACGTGGTTCGAAAATAAATATTAGAAAGAGCAAAAAACAGAAGCATATATAATCAGTTACGGGCAACACCTGGCACACCCATGATCCGCCCGAATGGCATGTCCTCCATTTCCAATCGGGTCGAGTGATATAGCTACAATGCACCCACAACTACCGTGCGTCGGGGTTTCAATGCCCTCTCGATGAAAGCACCATACTAGGCCCCTCCACAAATGACTATCACAGCCGTTGAATAATCACCTTATAATGCCAGCATCACTGATGATCCAGCTGATGGGTAATTTTGGGGAAAACCATCCAACGGTGGATATTCTTTCACCACTTTACTAGTCTTAGTGATCAAATAAAACTGCTTTCTTATTAAAAAAAGATTTCAGGTGGAATTTTATGATTAGTTAAACATCTCAAATCTTTTTTTTATTGGATATTTTTTTATTTGCATCTTTTTTCTAGAGTAATTTTTCTTTTCATTAATTGTAAAATTGATACTCTATAAACCAATAAATGGTGTTTGGATTATAAATAGTGGCCTATCTCAATCTTTTTTTTTCCATTCAAATTCTTTTTTTTATCGAGTTTTTTTCCGTTCACATTCTTTTTTTTATTGAGTTGTTTTGCTTTTTATTTAACAATTGTATATTAATTTTGCAAACTTAACACTCTATAAATCATAAAACGATATTTGGAATCATGAACATACAAAATAATAGTTATCCACAATGTTTGAATTGAAAAAATATTAAATAAAATAATGAAAATACAACATTGAAAAAAGACAGAATCTGCTAGGGGTTATAATAGTTATCCATAATATATTTTTTATTATTATTTTTTTTTGTCATTTTGTTTTTTTATTTTTTATTTAATCCTTTTAAATTAAGTAAGTTTGAGATTGAGGTTGTTGTTTTGTTTTGGTTTATTTTAAGAATCCACTTGTTTCTAATGACTTTACATCTTTCCGTTAAATCAAATAATTTTCAAACTTGGTATGATTTTATATATTCGATCTATTTTTTGCAGTATTAATTCATTTTTCCTTAGCAGAGCATGTAAAAGTTTCATTTATATTTTTTTTTACTCCTTTTCATAATGCGGAGTAACAATAATTGCTTTTTCCTTCAATCTTAAAACAATGACCAGTTCATTGTAGTTGAAATTGATTCATTGATAAACCAATGGCAACGTTACTCTCACTTGGACCAACAATCATTGATGAATTCACTATATATAGCAGTTGAGTTTAGTTGAAAACTAATTCATTATCTTTGCTTCCACTAAAAATTAAATATGTTTTTGTTAAGTTTTACTATCATTAAAATCTAATAAACTTAGATCTTATTATTTAACATAATCCAATAAAATTTGATTTTGTCTCTAGCATGATTTAATATTATTGGGCTCTGCTATTCAGCAAGATTCAATAAAATAAAATTAGGTTATTGTCAGATCCAAGATATTAATGTATTTTTTATAATTTTTTTATATTTAAAAAATTTAGTATTGATTTGCTGAGAAGTGCAAATCAATATGCTATGGAACACGGATCAATTATGCTATTACGTGTGTGTATCAACCAAAAAAAAAAAAAGAGGTAGAAAAGATGTGGCAAAGCAAAGCTCCTTCGTTCAAAGTTCAAACCACGCATATACCAAAAAATATTCCACCCGCCGCTAAAAGTCTAAAACTGCACAAACCCCCCTAATCATGTGCCAAAAAGTGCGCACACTCTCATTAGGGTTCTACTCTCTCTGCTTTCTACTCTAGAACTAGCTACCCAAGGGTTTCTCTTCGCCACCATCACCACCACGACTTTCCCTTTTTTCACATTTGCACAACACTCAACACCCAACCCATCTCATGTTACACCATCCCAAAGAGCACCAAATCTATTCTATTTATTTAAATAGTCAAAACAGAATATGAACATGGAAGCTAGAGTTGGTGCGGTTGTTGAGGGAGGGCAGAGAGCACTTAATTCTGCCGCCGCCGCCGCCCATGGAAGCATTTTGGATGCAGGTGCCAGGAGATTCTTGCAGCAGCAACATAACAACAGTCACCAACAACATTCACAGCTAGGAACTATCCAACAATTGCTTGCTGGTGGTATTGCTGGTGCTTTTAGTAAGACTTGCACGGCTCCTCTCGCGCGACTTACTATCCTCTTTCAGGTTTTTATATATTTTTTCCTATTATTTTGTTTCTTTTTTTCTTTTGGAATTATGGGTTTTGGGGTTTAGCTGGAAGTGGTTAATTTGTTTCTGTTTCGGATTTCAATACAAAATTGGTATGTGATTAGTTTCTGCTGAAAAACTTTTTCAAATCCCTTTCCAGTTGGAGGGGAGTTCTGAATTTGAGTTAGATGTCTGATAATGCCCCTGAATTTTGATATCTTTTTTTTTTGTAAAAAAGAAAGAAGAGCTTTTTCATGTGTCCAATGTATTTTGTTACAAAAGGAGCTCGAGCAGTTTGCTCACTTCCAATTCTAGCTCTGTACGAGTTTCATAAGAGGACTAACGTTGCTCTCTACTTTGCTGATGACAATAATTTACTGGATTGGTTGCTCCTTTTATGCTGTCCATATTCACATCAAATACTTATCCGACTGCCTTTTACTTCGTCATTCTTCTAGGTTCAAGGTATGCACTCTGATGTTACAGCATTGAGCAAGGCTAGCATATGGCGGGAGGCATCTCGTGTTATGAATGAAGAAGGGTTTAGGGCATTTTGGAAAGGCAATCTAGTGACTATTGCGCACCGCCTTCCTTATTCTTCAGTCAGCTTCTATGCTTATGAACGTTACAAGAGTGTATGTGCATCCAATTTCTTTCTTCAAAACTCCTATTGAAATTAAATTGGATTGACATGTCATCTCAATCTTGCTAAATTCCATCTTGTTTTGCTCTTTTGCAGTTATTGCAATCAGTTCTTGGTGTTGAAAATCACAGGGGGAATGGGACTGCAGACCTTGCTGTGCACTTTATAGGTGGTGGGATGGCAGGAATAACAGCTGCTTCTGCCACGTATCCACTGGATCTTGTGAGGACACGCCTAGCAGCACAGGTAAGTCTATCATGCTTGGCTGGCTAAAGAACTGCCATGGGTTGGGTGGGTAATGAGTATTGGATCGCAGATTCGGTTCTATGTTCTTACCTTATTGTATTCTTTCCTGTTTGAAACTTTGTCTTGATGCAGTTGCTTTTGAACCTTGCAGAGAAACACAATATACTACAGAGGTATTTTGCATGCATTTCACACCATATGCAGAGAAGAAGGTTTCCTGGGCTTGTATAAAGGACTTGGAGCGACATTACTTGTAAGCTTCTGTTAGACATCTGTATTCTTTATCTTTCTTTTCCTTTCGCTTTTCCTTTTCTATCTATTTTAAATGCAAATATGGATTCTTTTGTGCTACAGGGTGTTGGACCTAGTATAGCGATAAGCTTTTCTGTTTACGAGTCTCTCAGATCGTTTTGGCAGTCTAAAAGGTGAGGACTCCCTACATTAATTCAATTGAGCTATATTGAGTGCTCCATTATATTTGTATGCTTTTCTCTCTTGCTTGGTGTGTTTGAGTTGGAATGGTGTTTTATAAGCTCTCTTCTGTGTTGTTTTCAGGCCCAATGATTCTACTGTCATGGCTAGTCTTGCTTGTGGCAGTCTTTCAGGCATTGCATCCTCAACAGGTGAGTGACCAGCAGCTCAATTCAACCCTTTTTTTCAAACCTTATGCAATCTGTACCTGGACTTTTTTTTCTGTGACTTTTGTTTATCATGCCCCATCTGTTAGTAATTGCTTCAGATTTTACTTGGATACAATGCTATCAGGACCAAATTTTTTTTTTCCCTTCTGTCAATCTAGCCAGTGTAACTGTTCTAGAAATCACTGGGATAGGAATAAATTATGAAAAATTGTTTGTTGTCTGTCAACATCCTATTCTGTTAGATTTTGTTGTGTTCCTGATAAAGTGAACACACTTTCCTCAAGTAACTACTAAAATACTAAATTATTATAGGCATCACTGTATGCTGTATGACTTTGTTTTTCTTTCCTCGTGATTTACAGCAACATTTCCTTTGGATCTTGTGAGGAGAAGAATGCAGTTGGAAGGGGCTGGTGGTCGAGCACGTGTCTACACGACTGGCTTGTTTGGAGCATTTGCCCATATAATCCAGACTGAAGGGTTGCGAGGCATGTATAGAGGCATTCTGCCCGAGTACTACAAGGTGGTTCCCGGTGTTGGCATTGTGTTCATGACTTACGAGACATTGAAGATGCTACTATCGTGCACCCCCAGCAGTTATTAGTTGCATCAAATCAGTTTATATGGATACTATCTATTTGAGCCCATAACATGAGAAAAATGAATGAGAAGAAGAATCAGTTTGTTATTTCTAGTTGAAGTTAGATTGGAGAAATATCTCGAGTTACTGTGACAAGAAATTCCATGGTGGTAAATTTTGTCATTGCTGCCGTGAGACTATACTTCTATTTAATGTATAGGTGCCATTTCATGCAAAGATGAAATGTTTGGAGAGTTGGGCTTACAACCATAAGGATGCAGGTTTTGAGAATTGGCTAATTCATGCGAAGATGAAGGTCTCTATATTTCTGTAGGACAATAACTTGGTGATAGTAGGGTAGATTAGATTGCGAGAGCTACACAATTGTATCCGATACCAATATATAGTCGTTAAGTTAGCAGTCGTTGATGATCTCATCATCTCAACAGTTTTGTCATCCCAGCTTGTTTCGTACTTGCCTAGCAGTCTTGTAATCCTAGGCTTGTGTATTACTTTTGTTTGAGCAGGTACTGTTTGAGTGTTCTTATGGAAGAAGTCATTTCCTATTGTCAGTGGGCAATCTCCTCAATCACTAAACATCAATACTTGGTTGAAAACTTGAATGTTGTATGGTTGCCAATAGTGCCCGTCATCGATGCAAACTGGGACTTGCATGACTTGTGACCAGAGGACAGGGAAGTATCTAATTTCATGTGGTGCTAAAATCATGACACCAATCCGTGATGTTTCTTTTTCTAGGGAAGGCATAAATTTGCGGCGTGAAATTGGAATGAAGTACAATGAATGCGAGATAATTACAGGACAAGTCGACCTTGGCCTCAAATGTAATTTCCAGTTTTGCTCAAACACGAGTTACAATGTGGGATCCAGAAGACAATTTTGAAGTGTTGGAAATCAGGCAGAACATAATTCGCCCCGAAAATGGAGTAACCTGTTAACAGCTTACAGTAAAGAACACTTACCGTTACCACTTGTGTTCGATAACTTGCATGCTGACCTGAATCTTTATTGCAAGGCCCTAGCAAGGTTACATAAAGGTAGCTCTTCCCTCATGGGAAGTTTCCAGTATGAGAAATTGAGAATCAAGCATGAAAACTCAATTGAATACACAGGTTTGATCGATCAATTTCATTTCAAATTACAATCTGCATCTTTGCCAACGAAGTTGGTGCATTCGGAAGTCACTTGTAGAAGCATCTGCATTTGATTACCAGCATCACCCAAGAAGGGAATCAATGCTTGTGCAACCCCCCTCTATGAATTCTTGAAATGGTTTCTGCTTAAAAGAAACTATGATAATTCACCAAAATATTATATTGCACTTGTAGCCTGTGATAATTAATGATGTGTGTTTCGATAGGCCAAGGAATAGAATATGCTACTGTGTAAGAAAAGAAACAAAAGCAGATGGTGACCATCAAACTAGATAGTAACACTACAAGAAGGCAGTGTGGCTAGACTACCTTTCCTTTTCGGTTCACTGTCTTTAGATTTGATAGGATTACAGAATCATGAGCATATGAGATATGTGTTTATAAAGCTTAAACAGATGGATTCTTTAACTACAGCCTCTAGTAAGCTTCAAGCACACTGATTGAATAGCCATACCAGACGATGGTGACGGAGTTTGTGATGTGGGTTTTTTCTTGTAGCTTGAGTAGCGTTGCCATTATTTGAAAAGAATCGTTCATAATTAGCAAGAAGATCTTCCAGTCTTGTTGAAAAAGCAGTCAAGATCAACATCATTGTCTATGGAAAGTAATCTACCTAGCCTCTATGATTGGTTTAGGAAGAACAGAATCTCCAGGGCAGAGCACCTTATCATCGCTTTAAAGCAACTATGCATCCCTTTCTTACAGAATAATCATGTTTAGCTTTAAGAACCATTATAAATTCCTGCAATCAATCATTCAAATGAGCATCAGCCAGCAACTAACCTTCAACTTATCACTTTCTTTCCGTCTCTTTTGTTTTCCTCTTGAAATTAATTACTTCATCCTTGATATTGGGTCAGGATTGGGTAATCTGCATCCTGAGGTTTGGATCACCACATGTTTTGATCTAGTCCTTGGGTTGCAGATTACCTCTTCCTCACTGACAATGTAGAGCTTTCCGTTCGCACCTGGACAACTCAAAGTTACTTGAGGTGGCTACTGGCTACACTAAAACCATGCTCTTGCTCTTCAGGTCATTTCTTTCTGAACTCTCCTTTTTCTTGTCAATAACATCTGATGAAAAATTTTATTTGCTTTAGTTGGATGCTATTCCCAGAGATATACGTTCTATCGACATGTATTAGTTTAAAACTTCAAATGCTTCTTTCGTTTGGTAGGCATGTTAAACAACTGAGAGCTAGCTGCCAACTGCACTGATATTTCTTCTCCACTTCTAACTCTAGGTCTTTGATCCTGCTGGCAAATTACACATTTTACTTATGGTTCCACTCTCTTAAGATAGTTCAGGTATGGCCATACTGGAAAATAATGATTTCACAGCCACCCCTGAAACTGAGGTCTGTTTTCTAATGCCCTGGCAAAGAAGCATAAGAGAAAAAGGAGCGAGTTCTCTATAATTTAGATTTCTGGTTCTTGCAAAATTGAACATTCCTGTCATATTCCAAGTTCCTATCTAGAAGTTTTCAACCTCTTGAAGCAGATGGAGGTTTTCTGTAAGACATGGCAAGAAACTATATGAATCTAGGTGTCACTTTTCTGGAATTGCTGCAGCACTCCTATAGCTTCCTCCTTGCTTTCACTGAAGTCCCTGCCATCTTTGAAGATTAAAAACTCCATCATCTCCACCCGGAAGAAAATGAAACTTCCACTCAAGTGTGTAATGCAACAGCCGAAGTCCTTTCCAAC
The DNA here is from genome assembly GCF_951802175.1 of Populus nigra. Classification (NCBI taxonomy): domain Eukaryota; kingdom Viridiplantae; phylum Streptophyta; class Magnoliopsida; order Malpighiales; family Salicaceae; genus Populus; species Populus nigra. Next base: position 20,019,679 of record NC_084854.1, read on the forward strand.
CACACAGTGCCATGCTGGTCCATAAGCATCATCAAACTTCTGTTTAGCAGTTACAAATGTTGTTAGCTTGAACATTACAACAATAGCTTCATTAAGAAAAATCTTCAACACAATCATTCTTTGATGTCCACCAACATCGATACTGGTTGATCATGTTAATAGATAGTGGGATAAATTAACACTTCCACTGTGAACTAGTGGCGTTCGGAGAGGTAATTCAGACGTGAGAAACATTAATCTGTGGTGTTGCACCATGATTGTTGTCTGTGATTTTTTGAGAAAGAAAAAACGTGTGTGAGAGGGAGAGAGAGCGTGAAAACCTCTTTGTTTCATGCCCCACTTAGTAGTTGGCATATCCAAATTCAATACATCAAATTGAGCATTATTCGCCTAATAGCTTATTCCAAGTTTTATTCTTAAGAAAAGAAGTTGTTAAAGGCTGGGTATTTTACTGACAAGACTTTGCTACAATGAGAAAGATTGATGGATTAGATCCATTTTGGGTCCCTCTAAAGATGATACCTCTTAGTATTAAAACCTAAAACCATGTATTGCATTGAATATGGGAACTTGTATAGCTCTTGATTTTCCGTACCAAGCAATGGCAGACCACTTCCTGCATTCCCATAATATGCAAATTCTCCCCGCTGAGTATGAACATGAACTTGTTCATGATACCTCTTTAGAAAGAAAAGAAAAAAACTAATTGAAAATCATGAGATAATAACCAGATTGAAATAAAGAATATAGGAACATCAAGAAAATCTTCTCCCATTTTTTCTTTGATTTTTTTGAACAGAAGTGGATTTTCTGCAACTCTGCCCATTGCTGCATAAATTGGAAGGGGAGAGAGAGAGAGAGAGAGAGAACTGCTAAGGTTTCTGTGATGCAAAAGCATCAGTTTATTTATTTCCTCCCTATATCAATTATTCTTATGGCAGCAAGCAGAGCCTTTACAATCTTATATTGCTATGTTGCTTTTTGGAAAAGAAAGATACCTTTCTAACCATGCTTGCTTCCAGGGCATAACACACTAACCCACCAATCAGTATCTTATCACTTTAAGTGTCTGATATGTTTGTTGCCAAGAATAAGTACCAAGGTACAATATTTTTCACAAAAGATAAAAAAAAAAAGAAAAAGAAAAAGATTTCTTTAATCATTCTGATTGGAGTGTCAATAAGACAGACTACATATATAAGATAAGATTTTTAAGGAATAAAGGAGACCTGTTTGATGTAATGAGCAATGGATTGACAATCAGAGACCTCATGTAGATCAAGAGCCTGATAAGCTAATTCCATGGCATGGCTCTGCATCTGCTCTGGCATGTCTGTCTCCCGCAGTACAGCTTTTCCCTCCAACATCTTAACCAGTGACCAAAACCTAAAGTAGCTACTAGCGGGACTAGTTGATGCTTATTAAAAGCCTTTTTTATGAACATATATACTACTAAAAAATAGAACAGACTTGCTTAGAAATGTAGACTAATAATCTTGTGGTCCAGCTTCGAAGCTGCATGGTGATATTTTTTTCTGCGGAACTACTGAGAACAATTTTCACCTTTTGTATTCATAGAAGCTGTCAAAATCAGAACAGTTGTAACATAAATATCTTATCTTAAGGGCGTGAATCGTTTCTTATTAGTGATCCGACCCAGTATTTTGCAGCAACCGAAGGACCTGTGAGACATTTCAGCTGGAATATTGAATGGCTTTCAAGTTTGGTTCTAATAACAGCCATGTTGCTTGATACATCACAAGCTGTGATAGATGACTAAAAACTACTGCAGAAGAAATTGCAACCACAGGTGATTCTTACAGAACTTAAATTTGATTCTCTGTCTGTATAAGCTGTCAGCAATTGTCATAACAAAATAGTTAGGACAAAGAGGTCAATTTGAGACTTTGAAAGGCCAGGAAGATTTGAATATGAGATTTTGTGGATAGTAGTCTCCCCAATCCTACGCCATTCATTAAGCTACTACAACGAGGCCTACATGTTGCTTTATAGAATTTCTTCAGAACTGCATAGTGTCCCAACAGGGACCAAGTGCTACTCTGGTTCCTGTAACTTCATTTTTTTTCCTGAATAAAAAGCTTGCTGTATTTATTTTCTTTATTCATTCATTCATTAAAAAATTATTGAAACTTTCTCAAATCAGATGCACAGGAATTTTGAAGCACGCAACTTTTAAATTTTAGAAACCTTCAGCTTCAACAGTAATGAATCATAAACACTGACATAGATCAGAGCACACATCTACAGATACAAAACTTGGATAAAATTTCGAACACTCTCTTGAAAAGTGAAATGGTACACAAATCAGAGTCTTAATGATCCTTATATCCATCAGAGTTAGCCCTAAGAACCTAATCAATGAACAATTTGAATAATCCCCAAGTATGGAACAACCACAATATAATCTAGCCCTCTATATTACAAAAATTAAATGTAATTAGCCATCTCTTTTTATCAAGATCATCACCCTTCCTAATCCTCAAAATTCTTGATGAAGAATCCCTCGATCAAGAAAACGCTTTGTTTTCTTTCATGCCCCTCTTCCTAGTAAAGAAAGAAAAAAAAGGCATTCTAAATGTCAAGATTTACTAGTACCATTTATCAAGGCACAAAAATTATTTAGGCCCAAGATTATCAAGACCTCATCAAGAACACACTGAGTTCTTGACCAGGACACTCATCTGGGTTAATCAAATGAAACGATTCTGAATCAGCTCTACCAACCATATGCTCATAATTAGCCCTCATATACATGATCTCCTCCGAATCCGAAGATGACCCCAACCTGGCCGGAATAACACCCGCAGCAACCGTCATTGACTGCACTGTCTTCAACATCAAACGAATCTGCTCACTTGCCTTTCTCCTTAAAGCAAAACCTGCTTTCTTCCCATTGCAATTCACTGTCCAGACTGGGACTGCTCGTAGCCGGACAGAGTTCAACTCAGATCGATTGCACTCAAGAGCGAGGCGGACCAGCCCACATTGCATTTCTTTGACGAGTTGGTGGGTGGGGATTGAGAGTTCAAGAAGGAGAAGAGGTATAGTGGAGAGACGGTCATGTTGGATGCAGAACCAAACGTGGCCTCTGCGGTTGCCGAAAATGGTACCGATCACCATTGTTTTTGAAGGGCGTGGTGGGGCTACTGTGATTATGGGGCTGAGTGTCGATTGTGGGGAGCTGGATTCTTGGTCTTCTTTGATTTGAGGTTCTTGATTAGTGGTGATGGGGTCATCAAGATCATCACGAAGGAGGTGCTAAGGCGTTTCTTGTTGGTGGTTGTGGTGCTGGTGGTAGTGGTGGTGGTAGTGGGAGGAGAGAAACAAGGGAGGAGGAATCGACGGAGGCGTCAATCTTGGTCATCTTTGTTTTTGGCTACTTGAACAAAAGAAGAAACGGGTTGGTTTTTTCTTGGTAAAGAAAGGAATGGAGGGAAGAGGAATTAGAGAAATTGAGAGCAAATTGGTACGGTGTGTTATTCTGAAGAGTCGCATGGGATAATGTGATGCTGCTGCAGATACATAAATATACAGAGAGAGGGGCGGGAAGAAGATATAGCCGTTGAGATTTGTTTGTTAATACTGGTGCAAGATCGAGACCTTTCTGTTTTGGTTCGGAGTCGGAAATGAAGCACAATCATCTTAAAGTTGTAGGGAGGTCTAGAGTGGGCATGGCCATTAGGCCATCGGCACGGTACCAACCCCTAATATAATAATAATAAAAAGCTATAATTTTTTATTTAATTATTAGATGGAGTTTAAAAATTTTTAAATGTTTTTACAGGTCTAGTTATATAGAAAACACTACAACCAACCGAACTGCGAAAGACTCCTAGATCAGACCTTGAAAATACTGTTTAAGTTAATTTATTATTTTTCCTTCATTTTATGTTACTTTCGGATTTTTAGTTATTTTTCCCTTTTGATTAAGATTTTGATTTTTCTGCATCGTAAAGAACATTACTTACCTATTTATGGGATGTAAACTTTAGAAAGGCAAAACTTGTCAGACTTTACCTTTAGAAATAAAACCATGTCTTAGATTATGTTTGTGGCAACTCTATTTCGGTCAATTCTATATCTCTCTTAATTACTAGTTACTATGCTTAGCCAACATCAAAAGTCTTCAACATATAAAAGATAGCAATTCTGAGCGTTTACAAACTAATTTCACATCTTATTAAGAGGAGAAAAAAGAAAAAGAAAATAGAAGAAGAAACCCTTGCTGAAGCGAGGAAATAGAGCACACCATAGATGTTTATAGCACAAGAAGCTGGTGAGCCAGAGGTGCATGATACCAGGAAGGAATCGAGACTTCCCGCAAATCATTTAGTTTTTGAGTCGTTAAGCGGCTTCATTCATCTCTTCGTGCCTTGATTCAGATCTTTTGTCAACTTGCTTTTCCAAATAGCGGCATGAGAAGAGATTGAAATACAGGAGATTTAATGCTGCTAAACTAGCAATAAGGTAGTAGAAGTAGTCGAGTTTAACTTTATTGAGGTCACGGCCACCCAACCATGGAGATTCTTTCCCATTGTTTGAAGTCACGAGGTGGACTAGGTTGATAATAGCCGTGTTCAGGTAGCTGGATGCAGAGAAGCTGAGAAAGAAGATTGCCCCAGAAAGCGTCCTCATGGTTTCTGGCAAATGGTTGGTGTAGTATTCCATAATAGCAACAGCAGCAAATGCTTCGTTCAGACCCGATAAGGCAAACTGTGGCAGCAGCAGCAGAATACTTTGAGGTGACACTAAGGTTCCCTGTTTCAAAGCTGCGTCCCGGCGGCTCTTCTCAACAATTGCAGCCACCACCATGCATAGGATTGCCATTACAATACCAGTGTTGATTCTGTGTCTCGTTGTAAATCTAATATTCTTTTTTGACCTTTTCCTTGCCTGAGGCAGGTAAATTTGCTCGTAAATGAATATCCATATTGAAAGGCAAATCATCGAAATAAGGCCCATCCAACCAGGTGGAATTTTAAAATTGTGGACTTCGTTGTTCGACTGAATTGCTTGCATCAAGCCAAAAGTATTCATTTGGTCCATGGTAATGAAGCAACCGATTCCTGTAAACCAAACTGGCACAAGTCCTACTATTAGTTTCAGCTGTTCAACTTGTTGAACACTACATAATCTCCAAGAATTCTTGGGCAAGCCTTTGTCATCCAATTCGCTTGGATCAGTAATTAGAGCAGCCTTGTCAAAGAATTTGAACATATCAGTGTGAGCAAGCTTTGCTACACGCTGATCTGACTCAGTCAAGGGAGGATCATAGAGGGGATGCCCAGAAGATGATTCAAGACTCACTGCACGCTTCTTACAGGCAGCTACAATCACTTTGGCAATATCGACAAAAACGGTTCCTTGGGACTTTGTGATTATATAAGTGTGTTTGCCAATCAAGAAAATGATAATAGACGAGAAGAGGCAGGCAGCTGGTATGGCATAACCTATAACCCAGCTAACATTAGTCTGAACGTAGACCACTGCAGTGAGAGCTATCACGAGAGCCACTGTGAAAGAGAAATACCACCAGTTGAAGAAGCTCTCAAGCTGGGCTCGTCCTTTTTCAGTTCTGGTGTCGAACTGATCAGCTCCAAAGGCAATGTTGCAGGGCCTAACACCTCCCGCTCCAACGGCAAGCAACCCAAGACCCGAATAGAGGACTCCAAGCTGCCAATCGTGAGGTTTTTGGCAATTGGATACTCCAGGGCAGTCGAGGGGTCTTAACTTTGGTATGCCTGCAGTTAGGGCCAGGACCACCATGCCCTGTACGTTAAAATATAAAAGAACATATTCAATGGATCATGATCCTTATTCAGTGTTAGTAATTTAAATCTCCAAGTAAAAGTAGAGAATACATATATCCAAAATTCCTAACGGTAACTAATTAAGAAACAGCCATCCTTATAATTTGTTCATTCAAACGAACGGAAGTAGAAGATTAAGGATTTCATAGAACATGTTTATTTATTATATCACAATCTACATGAGTCATTGGAAATGTGCAGACAGATGATTTTACCAGGAAAGAGGACATGGAGCCGAAGAGAAGGGTGCGGAACCTTCCCAGATAAGCATCAGATAAGAAAGCACCAAGCAAGGGTGTGACATTGGTGGAACCAGACCAAATATTGTACACATTAACTAATTGAATACCATCCATGTTGTATCTTGTTTGTAGATACACTGTTAAATTGGCTATAAGTCCCATGGAAGCCAATTTCTCGAATGACTCGTTCCCTTGAAACCAAGCAACACAAAATACGTGAAAACAAATTATAGCAAAAACATGCAGATAATTCTAATCGACTGCATTAATTACCAAGAATGTATTTTACAGATCTCCATCCTCCAGTTGCCTTTTTAGGCGGATGCGGAGGAAGAAAAGAGATAGGAGGAGCCAGGTGGAGAGATAAGTGAAAACAAATTATAGCAAAAACATGCAGATAATTATAATCGAATGCATTAATTACCAAGAATGTATTTTACAGATCTCCATCCTCCAGGTGCCTTTTTAGGCGGAGGCGGAGGAAGAAAAGAGATAAGAGGAGGTGGAGAGATATCGTCATCTGAAGGAGATGAAGTCTTAGCAGTAACGACAACATTCTCCATCTCTTCCTTCTCTGCTCCGTCTCTGGGTTCTGTTCCCCCTCCCCCTCCCCCCTTCCTGTTCAAGGCCTTATTCTGCATTTCGCAATCCTTATTTCTCGCATCAATTGACACCTTCTTCCTTATTTTTCTGTTTCTTGTATTTTCAGATCCTCAATGTTTTTGGCTGTTCTGGATTGATTTTGTTTCTAACAGTACAAGTTGTTTTTGTTTGTGCACTTAAAATGCGGAATGAGAAATATCTACCCTTAATTTAAGCTGTCATGTTATAATAAGAAAATAGCAAAACAGACAACAGAAGACCTTAACCAGCTACAGTACAGCCCTTTCCGATGCTCTTTCTGTCTTTCACTAGTTTGTTTGCTTGCTTGCACAGCAAGAATAGCAAGAACGGCAAGAACATAACATATGTGGTCTCTACGTAAGGTCGAACATAACATGTGTGGTTCGAGTAGTTTTTCTTTCTTTCTTTCTTGTTTCTTACAGCCTCAAGCTCAAAGAGGCTGTCATATTTAACGAATCGTTCTGTTATTTCCTTTGGACAGCTTAATTATCTTTCTACGTATCTGACCTGTTCCTTCATTTAGGGTTTTCCTTTCTATTACATTGACAACTCGTGGAAGTTGAACTTGTACAATTACGAGGCTATAATTTTTTTTTTTAAAATTCAAAAATTAGGTTATGGTAGTGTTATTAATGATTTTCATATCTTGATATACAAGTAAAGTATAACTTTTAATGAAAAATCACCTATGTGTAAATAATATGATTGTTTTTTAAAATTTTTTGATAAAAGTTGGTTTCTCTAAGCACCCATGAATCTATAAGTTTCTCAAGGTCAAAATGAACACAACAATAAGAATTAAAGGAAATATTAGGTAGAAACTATATCAGTATTATTGTCTTAGTTTACAAAAAAAAAAAAAATAGTTTAAAACATCACATTCATTATTTAGCCGAGTAAATCTAAAAGAAGGTTCAAAATCAAAAGCTATCTATCCTAATATAATAATCTATTAAGTCAATATCTCTCAGTAAATCTTTAAATTATTTTCAAACTAGTTAAATAATTTCCATTTATGTGGGGGAGTTTTGGAAAATTTATTAAAACATAGTTAATTAATGGACACATTTGAGAACAAATAAAAAAAAGATGTCTACTCACTTTTTGAGTTAACACTTTGTTGTAACTTAATCTCAAACATAAGCTCTTTAATATAAAACATTAACATGATTTAAATAAAATGTGGGTAAATAAATAATTAATTTTAAATAACTATTAGTTAGCATGTTTTGTGAAACCTAAAACCCTCTAAAAGAGTTATATCCCGCATAAAAAAAAACAAAACTTTCTTAATATTTATAAAGTGGAAGTTGAAAAGTAAAAATTAAGTCCAAAAAAGGCCTGAACTTTTAGAAATGAGATGTCTTAAAAATAAAATGGGCTATGAGCTTAAACTCATGCACACCCATATTGATTTAGCTTGATCCATGCTCGAGCTTCAAGCTAGGCCTATGATTAGGTTAAAGTTTATTGTAAAATAATATTTTGGGCTACAAAATATTGTCTTTTACCAACTAAGATTTGGACTTAGACGTAGTTCATGAAGAATTATTTATTTTAGTTTATTGTTTTATCTAGTCTAACTCATGAATATTAACAGTCTTTTCTAGAAGTTTTTTTTTACAATTCTGAATAGTTTTTTAGTTTAAAAATTCATATTTATGACTGTTATATTTAAGTTTAATTCTTGATTTATGGTGGTTAATTAAATGTTGATAATGATGGAAGTTAAAAAATCTTATTACTTTAAACCTATGAATTTTAAAATTTTTTCTGAGTATTTTTTATGTTTTGAATGCTATAAATTAAATATATTTAAGTAAAATTTTTAAAAATAAATATAATTTTGATGCTTTTATAATTTTTTATTCTTTTAAGAAAACAACAACTCTAATCATAATTTTTAAAATTATAAAATTTTATAAAAGTAATATTATATAAATAAGAGTGATTTTGTGATGTACAAATAACTAATAATATTCTACTAATTACTAACAATATATATATATATATATATATATAACCAACTAAAAAAACAAAAACTCATATAATTATTTTATTAACACAATAAGATTTTTCAATTAATTTTTCACATGGGCTCAAATTAATAATTAATATATTCCTTTTCTTTTTCCGTCCTCACCTCTCTGACTCCATGCTAGACAGCACTCCTCCTCAACCGCGACCCACATCGCCGCCATCAACATCATTAACCGTCGTGGCTTAAGCCTCCGCGCCTCTAACTACCAACCTTTATTACGAGTCGCAAAAGAAACATTTGGAGGAACCTGTATAAAATTGCTGAGGAGGTGATTCAGATTCGTTTAAGGGTTTAAATTAGCCAAAACCCGCAATGGTATAGCCTTTTTTTAATTTTTACCTTCAATCTTGAAAGCTTAAATTTTTATTACTTAAATTCATATTTGAACTCTGTATCAACAAGTTAAATGGAAGACTTTGTGCGATTTTAATGCCCGATGAGGAGATTCGGAATTTTAATACGGGACTGTGTGATTGCTGTTACTAAAAACACTCTTCATACTCTTACTTTATAAATGGCTGTTAATATGACAAAGATGGGTTTTGCTTTGGTTCATGTATTTGTGCGATTTTTGGATGTTAAAATGCACATAACTGTCTATAATATTAGGCTTCAAATGTGATTATTAATCTCCATTGAACCCACCTTTTCCTTTCCTTTCCTTTCCTTTCCTTTCCTTTCTTTTTTTTTGTGTGTGTGTGTAATGAGTGAACATTGCTTGGTTAGTGTTTCGAGTTTAGGTCGCGCTGCTTTGATGTCTTATGCTTCTCATGCCATTGTATGCTTCCGTTTCGGAACTCTACTGGTCTGGTTTAAGTAAAAAGATGCAGTTTTGAGCATGTTTCAATTCTGTGTTTATTTTCATTGTTTTTGGGATCCCTTGTTAATCTTGGTTGAGGATGGCTTAAATTAGGTTAATTTTTATTTTTCTTTATGGTAAAAATGCTAACTTATTACTCTAAATGCTGTCTGATTTGATTTATTTTGGAGAAAATAGGAAACATGACATGTTAGTTTTATGTGTTTGCTGAGTTTTGAATTTTTTACGAAACCACTGCTTGTTTGTTTCCCTTTTTCTAGCTGTTTCTCTATGAGTTTATGTGATTTTCGTATTCAGTCATCCATGCTGGAAAATTTAGTTAGCTTTGACAGGAATCTTGTATACCTGTCAGATTTTAATAAATATATGTGACTGCATGCTGATTTTTACCAAACAGACCTCACCTGGCGGGCATAAAGAGATGAGACCCGGTTGGTTATAGTAGAAGGTTTGAAATGAGTCCAAGTAATAAATGACAAAGATTCATTTTAACTGAACATGGACAATATATAAGGCAGTGGCTAAAACCCTCCAATTTGTGTTGACGCCCGCTCACAGTGACACAGGAGACTCTCTCTCCCCATTCACTTAGTGATGGTGTTACAACTGAACCCAGTTCTATTGTTTGTGGACTTTTAGGAATTTTACAGCTCTTCTTGACTGAATTTTATTTTATTGGCAATTTTCATTTTCATTCTGTTTCTTAATCTCAGACCATGTTGCCCTCTCTTTCACTAAGGTTTGGTCTTCCCTCTCTCTTTTTGTTTCACTTTGTTGATATGGCATGCTAACTTGCCTTTTTTACTTGTTATCCATGAAACTACTGCTCTGCTGCTACTACTGTTGCTTTGATTAAACTTCATTTCAATCTATTATTGATTCAGATTGGGCATTTAAGGAGAATAGGAGTGTGCCGGGTGCAAACCTTGCTAAATTCTAGCTACAAAACGACAATGGAAGTTCAAATACTAACATCTAAGACACACTCTGCTGCTAATGCTGCTTCGCCTTTGTCACAGGTGCTCAAGACAATTACTATTCCTATATCATTTAATAGCAAAACTAAAATTAAATTGTTCCTTATGTTCTCATTAGTTTTGCTTCTTGTTTCATTTGGATTGATGTTAATCTCCTGAATTATTTGCATGTAATAATATTTCAGGCAGTTTACCATGATGGAAAATCAGAGCAGAATCTGAGGCGAAACCAAATTGGTGACAATGTCTCCAAGAAGGACAAGATCAAATTTCTCATTACCACAGTAATTACCTAAAACACAAACTACTAATTGCTATCTATGGACTCCAGTACTTGGAAAAATCATTTCTGAATTTAGTGACATTGTCACTAATGCTGTGCAAAGGTTATTTTTTATTTAGTAATTAGGATAATGGTTTGCAGAGTTTTTAAGCCATTTCTGACCTGCATATACCAACAACTAGCCAAATCCCTTTTCTAATTTGGTTTGCTAACCAGCTATTTTGTCGGTCTTCCATTTATTAAATCATTAATGCAGCCTCTAGGGTTATAGAAATTGATTAAGGAAATAAACGACGAACCTACACATAAGAAAGCAAGTTAAGCACACTCATGGTGGCAATACATTAAAAAAAAAAAGAACAGAATAAACTAATTTCTGCACTCAATGGCCCATTCAATAGCATGGTAGTTTTTGTAGTTATGAGGCATAAGCTGCTTAGTTCTGGATATGGTTTTTGAGAGTTTCTAAATGGCATCAATGTCCAGAAACTTTCATCTTTTTGTTTCCATAGCTTGTACTATTTCAGTTATTGTATGACAAGACAATGTTACATATGCAGCTTTTAGATCTAAATGACAGCAAGGATGCTGTGTATGGTGCTCTTGATGCCTGGGTTGCATGGGAGCAAAAGTTTCCTATTGCGTCAATTAAGCAAGTATTGATTGCTCTTGAGAAGGAACAACAGTGGCACAGAATTGTTCAGGTCTGATACTCTCTCTCTCTCCCTCTCCCCCCACCCTATGCAACCCTAACCTGGATGCATGCTTTTCTGAATATGATGGTGTTTATGTACTGCGTGAACATTAAGAATAACAGTGGATTCTTGTAGGATTAAGTCTATAAAATAAGCAGAAAACATGTAAAGATCACAAGACAACTGTCATATGGATGCCAGGATAAACCTTTCATTTTATCTACTTAAAAATTCATGGTTTTAGCACTCTTCCTAGCTTGTGTTACTATATCTTTTTCAAATATTGACTAAAAAATTTCTCACAAGCCATATGAATCTAATATCTTAATTTATGCTGGTGGGAAAAACTTCTGTGACTTATTGCAAGTGATTTATTGCTCATTTGGCAACTGATTGTGTTGTTCCCACTGGATAATCTTGATGTTATACCAAAAAGTTGTTAAAGCTTTTCGGTATAACACTCTCTTTTCTTGGTCCTCTCTTAAAAAAACTAGTGACAATTGTTGATAAGAGTTTGAGCTGTGGTAGTCATGTTATTTCTATGAATCAAATCTGATCACTCATTGTTCTTTATTCTAGAATAAAACTTTAAATACAAGTTCTTTGTATTGATTGTATTTTCCTTTGTTTGCTAATATGGGGTAATATAATTGGACACCCTTTCTATTATATTTCATAAACTGATGATAAATAGAATTAACTTGATTTAATTGTTTTTGGGACAGATTTTTATCTCTCATGTTAAACAAAACAATTTTGATTGGCTACTTATATTCTTTCTAAGGTTGATGGTTGGGATCCTTGAGCTTTTCAAACTATGGTCGGGTTTTCTATTCACTCCCAGCAAAGCAAAATGAAACAACAATAAAAGAAATAGTATTTTTTTGGGACAAATTTTTATCTTTCATGTTAAACGAAATAATTTTGATTGGCTACTTGTATTCTCTCTAAGATTGATGGTTGAGATCCTCAAGCTTTTCAAACTATGGTCTGGTTTTCTATTCACTTCTACCAAAGCAAAGTGAAACAAGAATAAAAGAAATTGTATGTCCATTTAAGAATCTCTATTAATTATTAAAGACAAAAGTGAAGGAGCAAAGGCAGAAATTTCATCTTGCAATTTTTTTACTGAGCTGCAATTCTTTGCCATTATGCTATCTTGATACTAAGTTCCTTAGGCATCAGTCTCTTCTTTTGAATCTTACTACAAATGACTAGTAAAATTGTATAAAAAATGAGAAGGAAACGATTGGAATCAAGTCGGTCAATTCTTACTCTCTCCTGGCTGCTGATAATTTTCTGGCTAGAAAAAATGATTCAAGGGAATGTCAGATAAACATGGTTAAATTGACAGTTGTGGTTGTTTCTAGGTAAAGAAATTAAGAAATAATAGTTCAGTAGGGTTCACAATTCATCTAAGGAAAGTCCTTGAGAGGCCTTGGATGCAGAACTCTAAGAATCCAAGAGTTGAGAAAGACGAATACATACTGAAGGAGTTGCCTTTAATGAAGATTGATCAAAGATTTTCAAATTGCACTTCAACCCTATATTCCAAATTATTTTAATACTGCTTGTTTCTACAGAGCTTGCTAGTCCTTTCTCATCCTAAAAGCCATGAAGTGGATATACATAACATCCACCTCACTCTACATAATGCCTCTGAAGACTCATTGTGAATACTAAAGATTGAGTGACTGTGCATCCCTTTGTTACCATGGTTCATAGCACAAACAATATCAGGTGATGGAGCCTAATTTTGGCTTCCTGATTTGCAATGGATCACTAGTATTTCTCTTCTTGAGTACTGTAGTTTAGAAAAAGGACCTGATGTTGGGGTATCTTGTCTGTGTGGATATATTAGCCTGAGGTGACATGGGTACATTTGTTGTCTGCACAGGATAGTATAGAAGTCTCACAAAGAAATATCATGAGGAACTGGAATGAGCCATGATAATTAGAATTATTAGGAGATCTTCATGGTGACAGCTGCAACTGTGTCTTTGCCTAGCTGCTTTGTGCTTACATTTCTTGAAGAAATTGGTGAAGGCATTTTGTGAATCTCCTATTATAGCTTTGCAAAAGGTCTTCTTTCAGCTCCCGGTGATTAGTTTTCTTATAGTGTCATTAGAGAATGTTGGATACAGTTTTTGTTTGTTTTTGCTTTTATATTGGTAATTTTAGTTTAAGATAACTTCCAAGACCCACACTAGCTGCTCACGGAGCTGTGAACTATGGTGATTACCTCCCTTGTATGTTTGACAACATCGAATTGTAAAATAATATTGTGAGCTTGGCTTTTAATATTTTCATGGTGGTGTTTGTAATGTTCTTTCAAAATATTACTTAATTTTCTTTGTTATGCTGCTTATTAATGCTATTTCATTAACATTGAAAATTATTTGATATGTTCATAGTTTGTTGTTAATCTCTAAAGGTTATTAAATGGATGCTAAGCAAGGGGCAGGGAACCACAATGGCAACTTATGCACAGTTAATACGAGCATTAGATATGGACCACAGAGCAAAAGAAGCACATGAGTTTTGGTTGAAGAAAATTGGTAGAGATCTTCATTCCGTGCCATGGAAGCTATGTAATAGCATGATATCTATATACTACAGAAACAACATGCTAGAGAATCTTATAAAGGTTTGGTTTGCAGCATGTCATACGCTCCTTGACATGGAGAATTGGTTGTGTAATGAACTTATTATGTTTACTAGGCAATCATCGTCACGATTTGCATACCATACTTTTTTAATTGTTCTGTAGAAAATGGTGGTTTTCTAGAAATACATCATCCAATGCAAGAAAAACAATTTGAATATTTTCTGTAGAAATTTATTTTCCAGTGAAGGACACAGAAAAGCTCTATCCTTGTCGAGGTAGCTGCATAGGAACATGAATGAAAATGGTAGAAAGGTGTTCATACTAACCATTATTACTTTCTGACTCCTTGGATGTGTAACTAACTCAAGGAAATGGTACAAAACTTGAAGATTCTATAATGTTTTGAAGTCAGTGAAGTGAGATTTCTTTCCCAATTTTTCTATAGGATATGATGCTGGCAGTGCAACTGTATCTATACACCCATAGATTGTCTATTTTTTCTTGCAATAGTTGCATGTGAATCTCTCCAATTTTAGTGGTGTACTCTATGTTTTGATATTTCTTCCATTCTATCCCAAGAATAAAGCAAAACTCTGTTGATTTGCTGCTTAAATTGAACAGAGTTTGGTAGTCATTGGAGGATGTGGAAGATTTTATCCTTTGTTAAAAAAGTACGAGGAAGGAGAAAAAGTGCTATAAAATTCATTTCTTGTTGAATCTATTGTTTATCTGTAAGAAAGGAATGTTAGTTTTACCTTTCAGCCTTTCAGTATGCATTCTTTAGATTTGTCATTTGTTGTCTTTGTTAGTTGGTTATAGGTTGATGTTGGATTAGCTTTTTTCCTATCTTGAATTATTTAAAATTGCTCCTTGTATATTGGTTGGACTAACACAGCTTTGTCATTGTAATTGGATGCAAAGCTTTTCAAGGGGTGTGAAGCTTTTGATCGTAAACCTCCAGAAAAATCAATTGTGCAAAAAGTAGCAGATGCATATGAGATGCTAGGCTTACTTGAAGAAAAGGGAAGGTTACTAGAGAAGTACAATCATCTCTTCATTGATACAGGGAAAGGATGGAACAAGAATTTTAGGGTTGTCTCTTCCAAAAAAAATAACAAATCAGGTAAGGCATTTTTAAGTCACTTTCTGTTTTGACGTCACTTTCTGATAGCAACAAATTTTTGCGCTGTAAATTTGCTCAATAACTAGTTAAAAGGCAAAAACAAACTAAGCAAATTTTTGAAATGAATGTTCTGAAAACAAGATTTCTTTAGCCTATGATTGTATTTTTGCAATTAGAGCGTGTATGATCACTGTGTCTTTGCCATTTGGTGCTGTAGCAAATATCATCATCTAGCTTCTATACACAAACATGAACACATATTTCAATTTAGTCTTCAAACCTCCAAACTACTTCCAATGATGGAAAATTGGATACAGTGATGGTTTATAGTATATACACAATCTTTGCTATTGGCCATCCCTCAAATTTTTCATGATTGCTAGCTTTGAAATTTGACTGCATTGAAGAAGATTATACATTAGTGGATGGGGACCAAGCTAGACTTTAAGTTTGACATTTCATAAAAATATGGTTTTACCCGCCTTAGTCCTTTGGATGGTTTGATTTATCAAACCCAGCTCAACCTTGACCTGCCCAAGGGCCTGGAAGTTTCACCTCTTCAACAACTGGTGGGTCACTGGGTATGATGGTCGTTTAGTTCAAATATATTATTTATTTATATTCAAAAGAATTTATTGGATTATGCACAATTAAAATATAAATAGGTCCATTAAGTGAAGACCTGCCATAATAATATGTATAGAAGCATTTGGTTTCATCCAATTACAGCCTTCAAATCTTAGTAAGAGATGTGTTATTTAGGTATCTGCAGTTTGCTTTTCTAGACAAAACTATTATATCTTGATTCATTACTATCACTTACAATATCTTGGAATTCCCTTTCTCTAATTGAGCATGAGAAGCGTTTTATTATTGTTTGGTCGCATTCAAGCTCTTTTTCCAAGCTAGATGATTTTGATGATATAACATTAAAAGAAACATGTGCCCCACATGAAGTTTCAAGGGCTATTAAAGAACACGATATTCAGAAGTCCCCAAACACGTGTTGGTATATGTCCTTGTGTTTCTAGAACTGAGCCTGATCATATGATCTTTTCATATTTGTGATAAGCAATGTATGTCCAGGTGTGTATTTATGACAACTCTAGAACTGAACCTGAAGTCTGTGTTGAGCCCTAGGACCTATCAATCTGTTGATTTTCATGCGCAAATTCATCTGCTTTAATGAGTGATCCTTTTACGTAGATGAGAGAAAAATTTAAATGCCTTTGCCTCTTGATTTTGACACTATTCAGGGAAGGCAAAAAATTGAATATGCTTCAGATATGCTTGCTGATGCTGTGGATGGAAAACAGTAACTCCAAGATTGTCAGAACATCGCCGATAAATTTCCTCTTGCTTGAATTTTTGGAATTGCTCCATTTTCTTTGGAGAAACCTTTGCTGAGTTGATTTGGCCACAGTAAGTCTGTTGAATGCTTTGCTGCACCGCTGGGAATTAGAGATTATGGTTTAAAGGAGGATAAGGATAAAGACTATTTTATTTTGTTCACTCACCTAGGAGAATTATACGAATATTTTCCAGTTTTTATTTATTTATTCTCTCTTTTGTCCGAGGCAGAGCTAGATGGCGTAAATTAATAATCATATCATAAAGAACTGAATCTTCTTTAGTATGTATATTTTTTTCAATTAAAAAGCGTATGATGTTAAGAATTTACATTTTAGATATGTTGTTATCGTCTGTACCATGCGGCATTTGTTATTTTCCATAGAATATCTATAGATGGATGGAGGCATACGCTACAAGTCAAGCAGGCAGCAGTCCGAACTGTGCTGCAAGTAAACCAGTTTTGAACTAAACAATTTAGTTGATTTCCAGTTGATGCATTATTTGTATTCTCAAATTTAACAGGCCATTTTATTAATCCGTTGTGTAGAAATAGTAAACTAGTTTCCAATCGCAACCCTCATGTAATTTCAAAGTCACTAGATCACGTCTGATACTGGTAGGAAAAACTCACTCGATCCAACAATTTAGACATCCAAGGCACTACAAAACACGTCCGACAGGAAAATGGCACGAGTAGGATTTCCACAACATGACTGCTATTTGATGACCAGCAACAGAAAATTATGTTGGAGTCATAACCTTGAAAGGAAAGATAATTACAAAATACGAGAATGCTTTTACTGACAGACCAGAAAACTGGGTTTTAGATTAATCTTGACAATCTAATAGAGCTTGGATTGCTAAATCCATTGTTGGTCGCTTGTTCCTATCTTCCTCCACACAAGATATACCAAGTTGAACGATAGTTGTTGCTTGGTTCCTGCTAAACTGGCCATTCAATCTTGGATCCACTATTTCCTCTATCCAGGAGTCCTCTCCGCACTGAATTTTGCTTCTCACCATTCTGACAAACCCTGTTAGATCTGATTCATGCTCTTCGCCGCCTTCTATACCCCAATTTGAGAGAGGGATTCCTTTCACTAACTCTAGAATTACCACTCCGTAACTATAAACATCAACTTTTGCAGTGATGGGAAGATTTGTAGCCCACTCTGGAGCCATGTAACCCTTTGTTCCTCGAATTCGTGAGAAGACAGAGCTATTGCTACCCCTCTGGGACAGCTTGGCTAACCCGAAATCTGCAATCTTAGGTTCAAATTCACTGTCCAGAAGTATATTTCCTGGCTTCACATCACAATGTATAATCCATTCTAGACACTCTTGGTGAAGATAAGCCAAACCCTTAGCTGTCCCCAAGGCAACTTCAAACCTGTCTTTCCATTCAAGAAACTTTGGGGAGAATAGATGCTTGTCCAGTGACTGATTTTCCATGAGCTCATAGACTAGGAGTCTGTGTTTGCCCTCTGAACAGAATCCCCACATTCTCACAAGGTTCATGTGATTGATTTTTCCAATTGTGCTAACTTCTGCCCAAAATACATCCTCCCCTTGGTACATGTTTTCCAGTCTCTTCACAGCTACAACCCTTTCATCTGTCAAAATGCCCTTGTATACAGTTCCAGAGCCTCCCCTTCCCAGCTCTTCCTTGAAATTATTCGTCGACTTCTTGAGCTCAGCATAAGTAAACCTCCTAAATCGATTTGATAACACTTGATATCCATCTTCCACCAAAGCTGGCACACCATGCTTTCTGAAAAGAAACCACCAACCTGAGACTACAAAGAGAAGTTCAATAAAACCAATGGCAGAAGCAAATGAATAGAGATAAACCCATCTCATTCTCTTAGTGTTGATGTTATACATAGAAGGAGAACCGATCATTGTTTCCAATTCATCAGACTGGCAAATGGGGTCAGTGCCATTAAGAATAGCGTGTTGAGATGTCTCAACAGTCACTGGCAGTTTGAGATATATTTTGCCTTCAAAACTTGGAGACTGGTAACCGTTGAAAAGCTCACTTTTCGTGTAACAACGTCGCTCCCCTGTTAGCTTATAGTTAAAAGCTTTACACCGATAATCCCCCACGCAGAGCTTCATGCAGGAGTCTAACGAAATGGATTCGATGAAATTAAGATCAAATCCAAAGTAATCTACATGCGGCAACTCCACAAATTTCACTTGCTGTGACTGGAAAAGAGTTTCGTTAAACAAAGGCTTGCAGCCTTTATTCCAATTACCAGGCTCAGTGATCTCATAGCCAGGAGGGCATGAACACTTGGGCTCTGGTGTATTTACACAAATCGCATTTCTCCCACAAACTCCATGAACAGTACAAAGCTGAGTAAGAGCTTCCCATGATATCACCCACAGCCCAGTGTCATTGTTCAGGCTATAAAGCCTGAGATTCCCATCATGATCCATTGTTAGCCTCCTTCTGATCCTTAACAAACCCATGTCAGAAGCAATGAACTGGAACCAATCACTAGATACAAAATGGCCCATTTCATCATAAACAGCAATTCTGCTACCATTATAGTTTGTTCTACCATTTTCGAACATTTTCAAATAAGGTATAGGCCAGTATATGCTTGAAATATCAGGACCATCATATTTCAACCTCAGCACATTATCATTATCAAAAAAGAAATTAAAATATCCAGAAGCATAAGACCCTCCATGTAATCTAGCAATCAGCTTTGTACTCTTTGTAAATAATTGGTTTGGAAGAAGTGTATCAGTTGGAGAATCAAAGCTTTGCCATAGAATTTCACCACCAGGGCCTTTAATAACAAGGTTACCAGTATCCAGAAGCTCTGCCATTCTAGCATCAGTGGAGGTGGTGTTAGTCTCCCATATGATGGAGCCATCAACATCGTACAAGACCATGGCACCATCTCCTCGTAGAGAAACTCTTGAGCCTTGGCCATTAGCAGGTCTGTCTCTGTTGGCCATCCAAACCACAGTCCTGTCCTTGGAATTGGTGAACCAAATAGAGAACCAATAAGCATTTTGTCCCATCCCATAGAACCCACAGGAGAATGTTTTATCCGGTGATACAAGGATGTCTGAATCATCTTCTACTGATAGAGATGAACCTCTTTGAAAAAAGTTGTGTGCATATGAAGTTGACAGAAACAAGAAGAAAACAGTGAGGAAAGAAGGGAATTTTGGAGATGATGAAGTTTGGAAACTCCTCATGATACCAGGGTTGGTTTACAAGTTCCATATTTGGTAAGAATACATGTTATTTATGGAGAAAAATTATGGATTACCATTTTTATTGTTTTGTTATCAATTATTTTCAAGAACGCAAAATCAATGCATTGGACGATTCGTGTTTTTTTGGTGAGGACTTTGACAAGATCAAATGTCCATCATGCATGCAGTTACTAAATATTCTCATGCAAGTGTGGGAGTTTTTAATTAAGAATTCTTGAAGACAAGCAATTGTTTATATATTTTTCAGGATATGACTATTTCAACATGGTATCCAGTTTGATTTTCTTTGTCTATTAATATTGATGGCTATAGACTGTGGAATATAAATTTTGTTTTGCAAGTCTTTTTTAAAGTATAAAAACCTAGTTTGCCGCGTACGTATAAATTGACCTAAGATATCATGCATGTAAAAAAAAAAGATATAACTATGCCCACGTTGGAGTTTTCGTGTCCCGCAGTGGTGTTGGGATATTATTAAAAGAGGATATCTGTTCCATCTTCCAAGGCGCCAACTAATCTTGATGACCGGCCTCTTGTTTAACGTTCTCTGCTACCTTGAAATTGAATTTGGGGGAATTTCCTCGACATATCTTGTGTTGATAAGGCACAACATCAATGACCTACCAGCAGCCAGGTAACAAAGAGCCAAGTTTGCGAGTCTTTCACTATTCTGTTAAGAAATTAGATCAAAATTAATGAAAGAAGTTTGATTGGTATTGAGCTGCAGCTTTACTCAATATTTTTCTAGAGCACAAATTCTTAGATTGTTCATCTTGTTTTCTGCTGTTATTTTTCCAACAGGGTGAAAGTTGTGTTGGATTTTTCATGGAAGCTCGAAACATGATTTGTCAAGAACAAAACTATATTTGCTACAAACAAATGCTGGAATTTCATCCTCATCTCTTAACCCAGTGAGTGTTAATGGATGCCTACGGGTGAAATGGAAAGAAACTGCTCTCGACTCTGAGCTTTTATATATGGTTTATATAGAGCACAGTCTGTATCCATGCTAAAATTGCACCATTTATAGCAAAAGTAGAAACTCTGTAGGATGTTGTTAATTGCTGCAAACAAGGTGATACCATGAAAGTTTTAGCTTCAGATAAGGTTTAATATTAGTTTAATGACAAAGTTATGGCTATTTATTTAATGACAAAGTTGTAAGATTAATATTTTTTAGGGTTTTTTAGTTATTAAATTGATTAGAATTGCAATCTTGTAAATAATTATATATTTTTATTACCTTTATGTTTGAAGATATTAGATATTAGCACACGCGTAAAGTTCAAGATATAATATATAGTTTTTAAAATTATAGCAGGTAATTGCATTTTGAACTAAACTACATGAGTTTTTTTTTTTTTTTGTAATTATTTAATAAATATATCCTGTAAAACTTTCTTAAAAATATTAATGTATATGGATATTTAATGAGAATAAAATATATATTTTTATTGTGAATTTTTTTTATGTATTTTTCACAAATTATTTATTCTTTTATTTTCCATAAAAGCAAATGAAAATCATCAAGACATGATTTTTTATTTTTAGTTGAAAATTGCTATTTAAATCATGTAAATTTGTAATTAAAAAAACTTGCTCCTAATATAAATGACATGTTTTCATCAAAATAAAAAAGAAATTTGAATAAGGAAAATGAGAGTTTCACTAAGGAAATATATTTTCTCTCATGAATTTAAATTATTAGACTTCATGCGAATATTTATTTGAATATTTAACTTAAGTTTTTATGGAAAGATATCATGTTGTTAATAAAAAAAAATGTTTTTATCAAATCATAAGAAAATTGCATAAATAAGAAAGGAAGATTTTGTCTAAATAATTACAATTTTTTTTTTGTCTAGAATTCAAATTCTTCAAACTCTTTTGAATATTTATTTTAATTGTTCTAGAATTAAATAAAAAACTGGCTTTGAAAATGGTTTCACTGCCTTTGCTATTTTCTCTATTCCATGGTTATTGCATTTATGTAACCATTAAGTACAAGGAATCTGTTGCATGCACTCATGACATATTGCAAGTATACTTATTTTTTATTTTTTACTAACACTATCAATTTCTTATTTTTTTAATTAATATTAATAATTTTTATAATTTAACAGATCATATATTTTTAAATTTATTTTATTAAGTGCATATATGATATTTTAATTTTTCAATTAATAAATTGTTAAAAAATAATATAAATTATATCTTGAGATTTTACTTATAAGTTTAAGCTTTTAAATTGAATTAATTTTTTGATATGGTATCAGAGTTTTGATAGTCAAGCAGTCACGAGTTTGAATCTTAGATAAAAATTAAGCACAAAATAATATGGGTTTGTGCAAGTTTTAAACCTAAAAGATTTTTACTTGAGATGATGTATTAGAGAATAATATAAATCATATCTTGAGATCTTACATAAAAACTTAAGCTATTAGATCAAGATTTTATTCTTTAATATAAATTTTATAATATTAAAAAATAATTTTTTTTAAAAAAAAATTAGATTAATCTTGTTGGTAATGTAGTGCAGACAAGATAACTAGACCTGTATCCAGGTATTATTTTCCATCCTAAAAGAAGAGGCATTTATCATTTTTCTTACTTTATTGTAAAAGCTCAAGTTAACAGAAAGTAGAGTAATTATACAAGTATCTTGCACTTCTTTTAGTTTTAAAGACTTAGTTAATCGGTAAATTTTAATTATGTCGCAGAGTAATTTTCAAAGTTTATTTTTATTTAATTATATGGAAATTAAAATATATATTTGTAAGAATCTGAAAGATTTAAATTTTAAAAGAGAAAATATATTTCTTATGTTGAAGTCTCAATTTCTTATTTATGTATTTTTTTTAATTAAAAACGTTGGTTATAATAAAAATACAAGATAATTAATATAAATATTCGTGTACAATCTCAATAATTTGAATCAAGGAGTGAAAAACAAAATTTCCAGGGGCAAAACTCTCACTTCTTGTTTATTAGTAGCATGTTTTTTTTCAACAAATAACTTATCAAGCAAGTTTTAAACAAAAATATAAAAATAATGTCTTCATAATTTTTTGTGGCAATATAAAAAAAAATCAAAGAATATTTAATTCATGAAAACCATATAAAAATAAAAACAATATTTAATTTCCATTGAATATTCATGTACAATTTTTTTCATAATTTATTGCATATTAGACTCTTATATAATTGTTAAAAAAGTTATTGCAAATATAATTATAAAAGGTCCCATCTCATTTTAAAAAGTATGGTATAGCTAGAAGATTTTCTAAATGGAATTATAATTATTAATTTAAATAATAATTTATTTTAAATTAAAAAATAATTTTATAGCCTAAGATACCAAACCCACTCACCTAGCCTTAAAAAATAATTTATTTTAATCCATAATATGAAAAGTGATGAAAATAAATTTGTAGAACTAAAATATAAAACCTTGAAATTTCATAGACCAAGTTATAACAAAACAAAAACTCCAAATACCAAAGTGAATTTTTACCAATCAATGTTTGTTTTAGTGACGAGAACAACATTTGTATTTAGGGATACAGTAAAAGGTATTTATCAATCAATATATTTTATAATTATAATTATACTATAGTAATGCAATAAGGGTATTTTGGACTAATCAGTTGTATGGATTATGATTTTTCCATGAAAAATATTAAAACACCTCATAAGTATATATGTTTTATTTGTCATCATGTCATCGAAATTATACTTCACAGAAGTTAATGACATTAATATAACTGTTTTTGCCTGAATAACAAGCTTTATAAAGAAAAGTCAACAATAGAATAATAAAAAAAAAGGTTACATCCATAATATACAAATTTTGTGTACATTTTATTAACAATATCGCATAAAATAAAATAAAAATAGTTTAGTCAAAGTATCATAAATAATAAATAATAGAAAATTCAGATGATTATTATAGAGAAATTTTAAGGTGATTTGAGAGTGAATACTAGCAAGACTAGTATAAATTATTATTTTAAATGGTTTCATCTCTACTTTTATTTTTCAAATAGAAAAAACATTCTTCTTAGAACATTTTTTTCAATTTTTCCATACTTTAAATGGAGGCAAAAAAACAAATTTCCATTTTTATCAACTATTTATATAGAAATATAAGTTTAGGAATTTACAAAATAAAACGTCTGGGTGGTGTAGTTGGTTATCACGTTAGTCTCACACACTAAAGGTCCCCGGTTCGAACCCGGGCTCAGACATTTATACCATCTTTTTGCCTTTTCCCACAGGAGAAAAAAAGAGAATCAATTTCATTGGCTGCCTCGCGTCGCAAAACGCACACGTAACGTCAACACTTTGAGAAAGAAAGATTGATCTCTCTCCTCTCTCTAGCTTTCGAACTTTCCTCTTCATCTCCTAAAAATCAGTGCCTTTCTTCGTCATCTTCGTTTCTTTACTGCTACTTTTCCTTCTTCTACGGTTTTGTAATCGTAATGGATTGGGGAAATGTAACGGCAGAAGATCTGATCGATGCGCTTCGAGAAGTTGACTGGTCATCTCCACCTCGACCTCTTTCTGAGTTCTTTTCTAGATTTACTCTCCCTAAATCCTCCTCCAAATGGAACAGCCGCCTCAAATGTAATCTCTACTAGTATGTTCTCTCCATTTCAATCCCTATTATCCAAATAATCTTGTCTTTTTTTTCTATTAATCTTCATTTTTTTTTGCTTTAATTTGAATGGCGATTGCTGTTATCGTAGATAATTTTTTTTTTATTTGTTTGCAGTTACAGGACGAATTACTTCATTATGATGGTTCTCATTATGGGTAAGGAAGGAGACGGTGCTGTTATGAATATTGTTTGTGTCTAATTTTGCATATTATTGTTACTACAGGACTGGGATTCCTTAGGAGGCCACTTGCTATTGTCGCTGCTCTTTTAACAGCACTTTCCATTGCATTTATGAATGATAGGTAGGTTGCTTCGGACCTCTTTATGTGTGTGCGTGTGTCGGAATTCATTTTTGTATTTTTCCCATCATTATGGAAATGAGCGTGTGCACTTAATCTTAGAGAGATCAATATTTCTAGGGTGACGTAGAATTGACATGAAATGCTGCTTGTTAAAGGCTTGGGTAAGATAAATTGGGTAAAAGGGTTATTTCCCAGCTAATAATTAAATGGAGCGGGGCTGCAGCAGGGATCCTGAACAAACTCACCCTTGCCCCCAGTCGCAGTTCATCACGGACTAATGGTATCTCTGTGCCCGCAATTAATGGGACAGGGCCTGAAAAACAAGGTCAATTTCCATCCCCAGATCTGGAATCCCAAATGTTAGTGAGCAACATTTCTTCCTGTATTGCAATTAACTTGGAAGCATTTGCAAACAAGCATGTGATAAATTTTCATACAAGTTTGCTGATCTATAATACTGTTATGAATGTGCATGAGCTCTTTATTTTGTTTCATGACGTGTCCAAAGACTTCTTTGGTTTAGTTTAAGAGATCTATCTGATTGTCGGGGATCGTCCTATTACTAGCTCCGTGAGCACCAATTTATTTGATTGGGGGAATAGAAAACGTAATGTGTTGACTTAACGCAAATCAACAATTCCACATTCAGCCAGTGAGCTGTAGCTCAACTGGTATTAGTGTCTCCTCTCCCTCTAAGAGGTCTCTTTTTCGAACCTCACCTATGTAACCAGAAAAAAAAAAAAAATTCCACATGCAAGGTCATTTCATCCATTCCCTCTCACCATCTTCCTTTTTTTTGGCTTTCTTTCTAATGGCTGTAAAGAGTTTGGGCTACTGTATGCTATGTAACTTGAAATGCTGATAGAGAGACAGACAAAAGGCCATGTAGGATAATCTATAATCTATACTTGTCAATGTTGGTTTAATACACACTTAGCAATTTGAGAAACACTAGAAAAAGGTGCAAGTCTAACTATTGTCAAACATCATTATTTTCACATCATTAATATATTATCTAGCAATCCACAACTCCACTGAAAATTATCACATGATTCTGATGAGATTGAAGAAACCCTCTGATTTGGTTTTATATAGCTTATAATCCCACTTAAGTCGTTAAGAGATGGCCCGATTCAGTTTAGATGTGCTTGTATAGATAGTAGAAAGAAAGATTATGTCTTTGCATTCAATGTATAGTTCAAATTCTTCAAGTTAGCAAGATGGTCTCAAGAGAGAAGAAAAGGACTGATGGAGAGCACATGTAGAATTGTGAGTTGTGTTTTTTATTTGTACTGAGATGGGCCCTGCATGATCGGTCCAAATTCCAATTAAATACATTGGACTAACCAAGTTGGCGATAGAAGAATGGTCCAAGGCTGTAAAATCTCTCAGATTTGGTATTGAATGATGCAATCAGGAAGTGGAGGATTTGAGGCTCATTCACTGCTTGTAATGGGGATCGCATTTCACATTGCATGTGTGGACTTAAAGAGACATAGAATGGGAATGTTGAAAGATTACAAGTGAGTGGCATTTAAGAAGTCCTGAATTACAGACTATGTAAGTGATGCAATCATGTGGCCCCCTGGACTAGTAAGATGTACAATAGAATGTGTGAACATCATACATGTAGCTTGTTATAGTGACATCATCGCACATATCACCTATAAGAACACAAACTGTGTTTATGTGGCTAAAAGTGTCATTCCAGCAGTCTATTGTCTGCCCTGAAAAGTAGACAGAATACCTTTGTCACTGCAAAATGTAGTTCTGAATTACCACTGCGATCAAGAGTCATGATGGGCAACATAGTCACTAATAGCAAAGTTCCTTAGTTTTACTAGATCCAATATCTTAGCCAAAATTCAAATCCAAATTTGCCACATCATTTTGGTGTACTATAGAATGAATGTAGAGCTTATAAGGGGCCTATATTGAAACAGGCTAGGGATTTGCTTATTATTATTATTATAAAAACTTATGAGTTTTAACAAAAACAACTGGGCATTTCCTTTTCCCAGCCTGATTTTCATGGTAGGCATGAGGCTTTGTTGATGTAGTACTTTTAGTCACCTTGGCAACACCGGATCTGGTAAGTGTGAGGAACATTTTGGTTGCTATCTAATTCTCATTTCTCATTGCTGTTTCACCCTTGCAAGCATATCGGCATCTTTTGGTTATCATCTGTTCTTGCTTTCTTTTTCCCATTCATGATTGTTGAGAATTTTTCTTTACAGCTTTGCAGGTACTTTTAGCGAGAAGGTTACGAGAACTGTGAGGCAATTCTCTCCACATTTAGCGGCAAAAATGAGACCTCCTCTGACGTAGGTCCTTTTGTTTATATTGTTTCGTGTAGCATCTATTTTGCTGTTTTATTCACTTTTTAGCTTTGACAGACCTGTTATTCGTGGACGACCATCAGCAAAAAGAGCAATTTACATATGTGGTCGGCCTCGCTGGTTCTTTGTCATGATATTTTCTTTTGGTACTTTAATACCTTCCCGCATCTTTTTCCCCTTTCAAAGCAATATAAAACTGTTGTGAACCAAGTAGCATTTACTGGTAACTGATTGTATTTGCTTTCTACTTCCCATGTTCTGCAGTGAGTTTCACCCTTTGGTATGTCTCCTGTGGTCTCTTGACTGTTCTATGGGCACTTGCCATTGGACTTCTCGGTTCGTTTCTTTCTTACTCATATCTTTCACACTTTCTTTAGAATTTCATGTTCTCTTTTCTTTATTCTCTCCTTTTCTTTCTCAGCCACTATCCTACATGCAAGTTTCCGAACACCTAACCTGAAAGCTCGTCTGAACACATTTCGTGAGGAGTTTCGTGCAGTTTGGCGCAATTACAGTGAGCTGTAGCTTGAGCTTGTGGCCTGTGTTCATATCTTTGAATCTGGGGCGTTTATTTTCTTCGCATGTGTACGTAAAAATGTGCTATTATTGCTGCTACATTAAAAATGTCGTATTACTAGTTCAAGGCCACCATCATTGCTGCTTGTAGAGGTGGTTTTACTGTAAAATATCCTTTTCATGGGGAATGCTGAAGCCAGCAGTTGCTTTTCATCTATCATGTTAATTATTTACAAACTTTCATGGTAACAACAGGTTTGCTTTTGTGCAGGGATTATTTCTTCATTTCGGGGCTTACATAGCTCACTTTATTCTGGGGTTTTAGCTGTTTCTGTTGCTACAAAGCAATTTTCTCTGACTGGACTGGAAATTCTCAGGCTAAGGCTGCTAATGTTTACATATCTCCAATATGTCATGTAAATTGTCAGGACTTCTTTCTGTAAAGTGAACAAGTCCATATTAGAAGAAACCTAGAAAGAAAGGGAAAAAGGTTGGCATTTAGAATTCTTGGATGAAGTCTTAATGCCCAACTTGATTTCAAGGGTTCTATGCTGTTATGAAATGTGTCTGAAGTATTTTCTATCGAAATGAGTTGTTATCTACCGATTGTCCATTTTCAACTGATGCAATTGTAGCTTCTTGATCTACATCAATCAGTTGTCCGGGGGTGAAATTTGTTCATACCAGATCGTTCCTGTCATAGCAACCCACCACTTTGAGTTACTGAAATTCTGGAACTGAGCGAACCAGAGATGCTATTCAGCGTGGCAAGTGCTAATCAGGGACATGGCACAAGGAGGGAGGTCGGATAGAAGCTATGGATTCTTTCCGACACTCTTGGTTGCTTATGTGTATCAAACAAATTATTTTCCTTTACAGAAGAAGCCAGCCCAGGATCTGAGTAAAACTTCAACGATATGTAATGGGAAAGAGTTTACTACATCTGGACGAGGGAAAATCACTTGAGCTGTTTGTAATTGGATCCGTTTGCTCTCTTCTACACCGAAGTGCAAATGGCACTCAACTGGATTTTCTGTGTTTTCCTCCCATTCCCGGAATGATCATCTTTCTCAAAACTAGCATATACTGTCAACATAGTATTATAAAAATTTGGACGTGTGGCAGGTTCCCTCCCTAGCTTTACAACGTGATTATATGTTTGCTTCACCGTAGTGATTATGCTCACTCTATTGATAACCTGAATTGCCCGAAAACAATCTCTTGGACATCCTCAACTCCCCCCCCCCCCCCCCCCCCTCGTATTTTGGGACAAAGACCTCTTCAATTCTTCTTGAAGTCTTAGTTAAGACATTATTTTATGATTTATGGAAGGATAGCAAAAAGGAGAAAAAAAAACCCCGAGATACCAAATTTGAGATGATTGTGTTGCCATCCTCACGTTGACACCAACTCAGCAACACGTAAAAAAAAAAAAAAAAAAGGGTGAAGGAACGGCAAGTGTTGATTCAACTTTATAAGATAAACAGATTAACCGCCTAATGATTCGAGTCAACTGTTGATTAAACATTTAGTGGGGTCAAGGGTGTTGTAGGCTGCATGAAATGGCATGGAACCGAATAGTTCTATTAGAATAAAATCAAACGACAACTTTTGCCGCAACCAAATCATGAATCCTCATGTACTATTTGATACTTTCACGAAGATATCAACATATACTGCAACATTGATGTCTTGTTTCATTATAATTATTATAATTATAAAGAAAACCAAGACCTGAGGTGTTTTTACTGTCGAAATGTACTGTTAATTTTCTGATATATCAATGTGGATTGAAATAATCAATTTTTTTTAATTTTTAGTTCGGTCCTTGATCTTTTGTTTTGCACAATTGAATATTTTTTTAGCTCAAATTAGCACTCAATTGTTTATTTTTTTGGAAGAAAGGGTTGGATTAAAAGATAAAGGATCAAAGTGAAAAGAGCGGGGAAAATAGGGGATGGCTTCAAATTTCATTTGAAAAGTTCATTTTAGTCCCCGTATATTTTTTAGTTATTAGATGATAAGTCCCTTTAGATATAAAAAATTCAATTTTAATACCAAATTTTATTTCCCTTACTTTTCAGTCCTTTTATATGAGAGAAGAGAGAGGCTTGTTGGATTTTAGTGTAGAGAGAAAAAGTCTTCACAACAATTCCAGCCATAAAAATAGTTGATATCGTTGTTAATAAGTTTTATTTGATAATAAAAATTTTAGTTGTATTTTTTCCTTGCTTGAGGCAGTAGATTTGCTCGCGAGAAAAGTTTTTGGTTCATGTTGATTTCAATTTTTTGAGGCTCAGATATTAGCGTGTAATAAAATGATTTCGCAAGAAACAAGAAAATGAAATTGACCGTTAAGTTTGCAACGTAGAAGACAGTATTAGTCAATTAGCAAAATTATTCCGGGACCGTATGGGTTTAACTCATTTTCCCAACCCAATTCATAGCCGAGATCATACCCTTTTTTTCATAGAAAAAGCCCTCAATCTAGCCTAAAACCATTATAAATTGAGTTTGAAACCTTTTAGATTTTATCAATTTTACTCTAAATATAATAAATATAAGAAGAAGAAGTCATCTCTCAATTCATCCTATTTGTCCATTCTACGCATCCTCTAAGGCTTTCATTTATGATGCCAAATTAAGCTCGAATATGTCATAAATTTCATCCACTACACTACTAGCTCATAAATCCTTTTATATATATATATATATATATATATATATATATATATATATATATATATATATATATATATCATATTCAACACTTATATTCATGGTTCTTATGTTTTGGTTTGTCACGGTACGTATGCGTCGTCTGTATATATAATGCACAATTTTTCATTTCCAATGGGGCAAATTTGAAAGGAAAACATGGAATCTTCTTTTTCTTGGTGATGCTTAGAGTATTTGGCTAACTGATTTTCAAGGAAATTCAATTGTACTGGAAAGCGTGTTCTCCTCTAACAACAAGTAATTAAGCCTAAACATTAATTAGTGAAATTTAAAATTCAATCAAAACATCAACTAAACTTCTTAATACTTCTTAATAACATGTTCGAATAAGCTTAAAACACTTTACCAGGCAATAATATATATGCACTCTGAAAACTAACCGATTAAGATTTTTCCGAGCTCTCTTTTTTTTCTTCTTCACCTCCCTAACTTCTTCTCTCTAACTCCTTAACAATCTCACACTTTTCCCCACCCACCTACACGCATATGAATTTTGTTAATTCTTACTATGTCTTTTCTTTACATCCTTTTATGTTTTCTAGGTAATATTTTCTAGATTTCATTGTCAGTTTATACCAAATTTAAGCTAGGCTATTTCGAATTCCATTTAATTTTTATTCATGTTTCTATTTTTTTCAGTCATTTTTTGTATTTTTATTTTTAAAAATAGCACATAACCATTTTATTTCAAATTTCCAAAATCTGTTATCTTCCTCCAAGTGTAAATAGTCAATTTACTTAATATAATATTTACTTCATTATTCTTATAGATCTTATCTAGGGTTTACATCCTATCACATTCTATTTTTAAAATAATAACTTACTCGAAGTTTAAATTTTTTAAGAACTCATTTTACTCTATTCAATATTCTATTCAATATGTCCATAATTATTTCCTAATTAACCCATTTTATTTTCAGGTTCAAACTTAATTTTTTATTAATATTGAAAAAATTAGTATGGGGGTTTACACTTACAAAGAAACAAAATGTCATTGTAAGAAACATGTTACTGATGATTGGTCCGTCGTCGGAACTACCAAATTATAATTTTGACTTAACTATCACAAATAAAATAAATTTGTAGTATGATCATGAAAACCAGGTCGAACCCAAGAAAAATTTCATTTAATCTTCTTACAGTATACTGAAATGAGAAAGAATGGGGGATTTGAATGAAGAATTCAAGAAACAATAATTCTGAAAATAATAAATTGATATGTCATTAAATCAGTTCAAGGGTCCACATATCCATTCCTATAAATCTGTTGATCATCGAAGTAAAATAAATATTCTTTCACGTCAAGAAAATAAATTTGATATCCCTTAAAGCCGAGGGAAATCGATGAGATTATGAGTATGTTAATTAGAAAAAGCTCTCTAATCCATTTCTTACTTTCAAGCGAATGTAATATTGAAAGCAATTTTCATTCACTCGGCACTAGTCTTAGGAATAAAATCCATGTATTTTTTCTAAGCAAACGTTCAAAAGCTTGACAATTTTAACTTAGTTATTCTTCTCTAATAAATCAAGATGAGAGTTGCAACAATCTAATTAATTCTTTTGCTTCTTACTCTAGTATCTAACAGCAATTACGGATTGAAAGAAACTAGAAAGCATACATGCCATTTCAAAACAATTCAATAAGCTTGAATAACAATCAATAGCATAATTCTGAACCATAAAAAATAAATACTTGAATCTGAAAGAATTAAAATGATAATGTTACTTCTCACAACGTGCTAATGGAGATGGTGTATATCCTTCTTAAACCAAATTCAGGAGTTTAGTTCATGGTTACTAGAAAATTGAAAAAAGCAGAGAAGAAAGGAATGTTTTTTCAACCCTGTTTCAGCCGTGTTCTGCTCTTTTTATTCTCCCCCTTTGCTACCGAAATCTTCAGGATTCTTAGGCTAATTAGGAGTCTTCATGATGCTAAATTCGTTCCTTCTTTATCTGGTCTTTAAGGTTGGATAAATCTCTCAGAATTTGTGTTGAAATCTGCTTCTGCTGCTATCACAATTCTATTATAATACCAACTCTGTTACAATTTAGACTTTGATTCTGACTTGTTTTCTTGCAATATTCGATCATCTCAGCTATATTCTTTCATTCATGACATGTTAAAGGCTTGATCTGTACCTTTCTTGGGTCCTAGGGCCCACCATTTTTATGTCAGATTCTCAACCGTATTGGGATGCTTAGCACCATTAGTTTCCAAATCAGATCAGAGGACCCATTTTGACCATCCAGATTGCATCCGGTTTCTATCCGTCAAAGTAATTTTATCTAGCTTTGAATTCTTCATGAAAGTTGTAGTCCTAGATGTTTAGATGAATTTAGATTTTTGAATCACCTGATTTTGATATCATAAGCTTAAGATATTCCGATTTGAATCTCTAGTATGAAAGTAGAGAATCATGTTGTGAAAATGATTATGGCCCGAGTTTGCAAGTTTGATTCGAGGTCCAAATGAGATCGTAATTTTGCACATAATATCTTCTTAGAAAGCTTGACATGTGTACTTCAACTTAGATTAAGCTCACCTTCTCATTATGAAACACTAACTTGGCAAAACACCTGTCACAAGAAACGAGGTTCAAAACATAAAATATAGAATTTCTTATCTTTTAATAATTAATTCATGAAGTCTCTTCTATATGTCAAACTCATAAAAATAACTTTCAATCAATTTAAATAAGTTCAAAATACATTAAAAATTATAGTGTAAAAGGAATAAACACACACACACACACACACACACACACACACACACACACACACACACACACATATATATATATATATATATATATATATATATATATATATATATATATATATATATATTTCACTTATCAATATCAATGACACAAGAAAAGGTAGGAGAAGTGAATTTCAGCATAGCATAGTAAAAGTTTTCATCAGGCTAAATTCTCATGAATAATCATTTATTCTCATCAAATTTATACATAAAATATCTAAATTCAACTAAATTTTAACTTCCAGTAGCTTTCTTATAAATATTTACTTCACTATTTTATTTTTTTGGAGGTTGCATTACTTCCAATAGCATAAAAATTAAAAGTGTACTAGATCCCAAAACTTTTCCCTGGCTGTACTTGTTTTCAATTTTTTTACTCAGCGTGTTATTTTTTTTTATAAAAAAAAACTCAGATATTAGCATGTAATAAAATGATTCCCCAAGAAACAAGAAAATGAAATTGACCGTTAAGTTTGGAACATAGAAGACAATATTAGTCAATTGGCAAGATTATTGACTAATTTTCCCAAGAAACAAGAAAATGAAATTGACCAATATTTTTTTGATTTTTTTTGAAATATTGGCCAAGTTTTCATTACTTTAATAAACTGGTTATTAAAGTCAAAATGCATGCTAAAATAATATATATTTTTTAAAAGTTTTCTTTGTTGTATAAAAAATACAATATGATTTTTAGCTTTGGGAGACTTGGCCGTGTGCATGAAAACAAAAATATTTTTTAAAAAAACCGGGTATTTTTAATACCAGATTTGTATCTTTACGATATAAAAATACAGACCAATATTAGTCAAAATGGCGTAGAAAAATCCGTGGAAAAATCATAATTTTCAACTATATATATAAACAAAAAAAATAAACTGGGCTGGGCCTGTATTGGCCCAGCCACAGGGCTGGACTCAGCCCAGCCGCGTGGGCTGGGCTGATGTTCCAGCCCGCGGTAACAGGGCTGGACTCAGCCCAGAACAGGGCTGGGCTGACGTTCCAGCCCGTAGAAAAAAGGGCTGGACTCAGCCCAGCCGCGTGGGCTGGGCTGATGTTCTAGCCCACAACAACCCTGACTGGTTACTGTGCATGAGCACAATAACCAGTTAATTAATTAGTCGGTTACTGTGCGCATGCACAGTGACCGGCTAATTATTCTTCTTGCATACAGAACGTGCAGAGTGCACGTTCTGCAAGCAAGAAGGTGAATAATGACCAGTGAGTATGAGGGGGAAGAGAATTACCTAAAACGAGTATGAGGGGGAAGAGAATTACCTAAGGCGATGGATCTCAAATGGATGAACTGACGGTGATGCTGGTGACTGTTCTCGGTGGTGTTGCGATGGCGGTGACTGCGAAGCCCGAAGACAGCGGCGGTGCTCCTTCTCCGCGGTGTAGAGACACCGGTCTGTGTCTTCTCCCCCCCCCCCCCGCCGGTTTGCTCCTTCTATCCTTTTTTCTTCCTTCTCCCCGTCTATCTCTCTCGATCTCCCTGTCGATATCCCCGGTTGTTTTTAAGTTTCGACAGTTTCGGTCCCTTCTCTCTCAAAACTGCAGGTCTCTCTCTCTCGATCTCTCCTTCCTTTTTTTTGCCTTTTTTTTCTCTTCTGCATTCGAGCGGTATTTATAGGGGTAGGGGGAGTGGGGTCGACCCTGCCCCGTCCCATCGATGCCTATGCATGGGGCGCACGTCGCCTGCTCTGTCACGGTGCCGGCAGAGGTGGCCAATGGAGGCTTCGCTTGCGGGGCACGGCTGTTCTGGCATCTCATCATGAGGCGAGTGGCATCTAGTTTTGGTTCTAACAAAGCACGTGGGAGGGAGAGGAAGAGACAAGGGGAAGAAAACAAAACTTCTCTTCCCCTGCTGCACGTCCAGGGGAAGAAGAAGAAGAAACAGTGCCGCCTCAAAACGGCACCGTTTCGTCTCTTTTTTTTTTGAAACGTAAGAAACAGCGTCGTTTTTCTCAAAACGCGTCATTTCATTTTAATGAAAACTGGCGCCAAAGCGCCAGATTTCAAGTCAATCCTTCAATTTGCACGCGTTTTGCATTTTGGTCCTTGGTCTCGGATTTCTTCAATTAAGTCCCCGATTGGCCATCAAACTTCAATATTTATGTAATTAAGCCTTTGATTTGACCAAATCAACTCTCAAAAATTATAATTTGACTCCAGAACTTTAATTCCTTCCAATTCAAACCCAAATTGACTTAAAAACATTTTTTTCTGCAATCAACCCTCCATAAATTCAATTAAACCTTCAATAAAATTTAATTGAGTCCACCAACATTTGATTTTGTACTTTTCTTCCTCAAATAAAATTTTCTTAATCAATAGGGCTCTCACCGGTCAATGATATACTGTCAAATTTCAATATTTGTATTTTCAAACCTCCTCAGCCAATTTTTGATCATTTTGTTTTGGCGCT
This sequence comes from Populus nigra, assembly GCF_951802175.1. NCBI lineage: Eukaryota > Viridiplantae > Streptophyta > Magnoliopsida > Malpighiales > Salicaceae > Populus > Populus nigra. Next base: position 20,055,264 of record NC_084854.1, read on the forward strand.
CTGACATCCTCTTTTCATTGATATTTTTTTTTGATATATTATTATTATATTTTTTATTTTTTATTGTTTTTTATTTGTTTAATTTTTTAGTATTTTCTCTTTTCTTGTGCGGGGATCCAAAAATGGATTACAACAGTATTGATTGTGAAATTCTTGGCTAATATAGAATGAGTTTTTTTTAAAAAAAAATTGAAATCTTATTCAAAAAATAAATGACTATAATGTTGAGAACTAATATGATTTAACAAAGCAGACATATTGTCTAAATAAATACATTTTTGATGAATAGATAATAATTATACTGAGAAACTGATTATGAAAATGCTTAGTCAAACCACTAAGTCAAGTCACGTATGACTTTCTTAATATTTGGAGGATCATGACAAGTTACTAGACATTGTACTTGATCTTCAAATATAAATCAATCAATTATTGAATTGATAATAAATTATTATTTTTTTAATTTTTTAATATTATTTTATTTAGGATTATGGTTTATATTTGGGTCAACTTATTAGGGAATCTAATGAGTCACATACATAAGAACCATTAGTCAGAAATTAAAATGGGATGATTAATCAAGTATGATTTGATTGTAAATGAGTTTTAGAAATTAAAGATTAGAACGTAATTAATACAGAGAATTACAATTCTAGACCTAGAAACAATCAAGTAAGGACTTAATTGAATAAATTTTTAAAATTAGCATAAAAGAATATATGTGATATTATTGAAGGGCAAAGTGATATTTTATTATTTATAGGGTTTTTTTAGGTTTCTCTATAAATAGAAAGTTATGCCTCTAATTTTCTGTGAGTCTCTAATACATAAACATCTAAAACACACAAAAAAAAAGAAGAAGTTAGCACTCTAATTTTCTGTGAGTTTTGTAATATACTAATAGGATTAAGATTTAATTAGAGTGTTTAATTAAATAATATTTAGAAAAATAATTTTTTTTCTAAATTAAAAAGAGTTTTTAAACCTATTTATATTTTTATTTAATTGATCCTAAAATAGTTTAGGATATTAATAAGAATTTTAATATGATTAATTTTTTTATGAAATTTTGAAAAATATCTTTCAATAAAAGAATCTATATTATTTAAAATTTATTAAGTTTGGGAAATCATCATATTAGATTTAAATTTAATATTTTTAAGTGTTAAAAATATTATTTTAAAATTGCACGTAAAGCCAATAATTAGAATTGAACCATATAATATGTTTATTCATACATATTAATGTGTTATTATGCATGGCAAATGGTTAATTGGACATTAAAGATCAATATGATTTTGTTTTTATAATTGAATTATTATAATATTAAATAGGATATGTGTTCTGTCTTTTTTTATTTTTCTTTTGGGGTTGTAAAATTCCTTTTTCATCTAGTTCTTCTCAAATGTGAATGGGGTATTGACATAAACATATGATTACCAATTATCCAAATGCGGGGAAAAAAAATCATTCATTGGCATATTGGATTTTGAAACATCATTATTTGGTGTCGTCTGTAGAAAGTGATAAAAAAAATCAACTCTTTTCTAAGTTTGGTTCTTAACCTTTTTGAAGTAGTCTATCGTAGACTATCAAAATACACCTGGGATGGGATGTGTCGCGAACCTCCCTATCATTGTTGGCACGTTTCTCCATCAAAACTTCAACAACTCTTCAATTAGGTTCAAATTTTTATTGAGGTAGTGCTAGCCACTAAAGGGAAAAATTAGGCCTAACAAGTCTTAACACATGAAGTGGCACCTTTAGTCCTAGCCTCTCAAACACAAGTTGTCCCCTCGACGAGGAGACAATTACATTATCTAATGAAGGCTGGGCAAAGTGACACTAATGATCTACCAATCCTTCTAAAAGTTGTTCTAGCTAACGTGAAGCTCTCGTATTAAGTGGTCATTTTAGACATGATTTCTCGTGCCACTATGGGGTAAAAGTTAGCTACCAATCTTGCCTTTCTATGCCAGAATTCTCCACCGCTCCTTAGAGCCTAATAGAAAGACGTTTGATTGTTTGCAAATACATCAAGGATGAGATATATGGTCCCCATCATATAAAGGGATCACTTTTATCCAAGTCATTAATTACACCCTTCATAAATCAAACAAAATTTTACACATTTATCTTACAAAATCCTCACCCAAATTGCGTTGAAAATTCTACCACAACTAAATACAATCATAAATTTCATTCTAGAGTATCATATTTACATCAATTCTCACTCAAACATACAATTTCTACAAGTTTAAAACCATCCACCCAATTTCCTTTAAAGTTTGTTGGCCTTATAGCATGCAAAATTACCAAGTTTCTTTCTTCAATTACTCATTATCTTATGTCAATTCAATGTAATTTCATCCTAACGACATCATCTCATAGCCATTTCACAAAACCTCTAATTTCACATAAGAACTCTAAATTAAAAAATTTAGAATTCAATCAAAACACCAACTAAATTTCTTAATAACTTGTTCAAATAAGCTTAAAACACATTATCATGCAATAATACGCACTCCGAAAGCTAACCGGTCAAGATTTCTCCAAGCTTTCTTCTTTTTTCTTCACCAACCTAACTTCCTCTCTCTAACTCCTTCCTTTATCTTCACTTAATCTTTCTAATTATAATTGATTTTTTTGTCTCATTAAACATCAATCGAAACTCGTGAGATGATTTTAAAAATTCATCACTCTCATCGATTTAGTACGTTAGGAATAACATGATGAATTTATTTAGGTTCTATAGCTTATTACAACATAGATAATAATATTAACCATAGCTATGGTGTTGGTGCTATAACTTTACGGTAGAAGTCATTATCTGTTAATAAATTATAACTCGGATGATATAATTTTCTATCTTCTAAGAAAATCTGGAGTTTGAATCTCGTTTATATATACATAACCCCCACTAATTAGTCCAATGGAATATGATAAAATTCATTAATCACAGAGAAATTTCTTGCTTGAGAAAAGGAAGGCAGGTAGATGAGGGAGGAATGAATATGTCATCTGGAAAAAAGATAATTTAGCTGCAACATGTCAGCAAAGGTTGTAGCCTCCCTCCACATGTTATGTATATGCTTTTAGCAGCAATAAAAAAAAATATAAATTTAATGATATTCTCCCACTAATAAAGTTGTCGTCAGTGAAGAGAATAAAAGGCAATTGTGAAAAAGCCGGAAAATTAAGATGAAAATTTAAATAAACAGGACTTAAAATACTAATTAGATGGATGTTTTATAAACATTTTCAACATACTGTTTTTAAAACATCAATCATTAATTCAAACAAAGATTTTTCATCTTATAACATTATAAATAGTTGTATATTCACAATTCTTTTTTAAATCATTTTTTAGGATTCAAATCTTGGATGATAAATCAGCATATATATATATATATATATATATATTATTTTGATGTTGAAATATAATGGGAATCTTGACCGACTTCACAAGTCTACGGAGAAAAAGAAGTGCATGTGGATGATGAAGCTATCGGCAAATCACTTCATTCCATGAAAAATAAATAAATCAATTGTTCAGAACACTGACTTTCCATGTCTATATATGAAGAAAAACCAAAGTAGTTTACGCAACAAGTTGGAGGAATTATCTGTCACTGACAGTGATTGTGGAGCCCTAGACTTGATGCATGCATCTATTGGATCCTCATAAATAAGAAAAAAAAGACAACCACTCACATTGATATGTCAAAAAATAACATAATGAATTTTCTTAATCACAAATTCACATGTATGGCTTTTTCTAGTATTGTTGTTTTTTTCCAAGTTTAATCACAAATCCACAGATCAGGGGGTATATTTAGTATTGTAGTTTAATCACAAATCCATATTAAACGATAAGACTTGTCAAACCGCGGGTTTAATCTGGACACGTCATTGTTTTTATGAACTAAAGAAGAATGGCCTGACTTCTCTGCCATGCACAACTATAATCTATAAAAGGAGCCGTAACTATATGTGTATAACTAATTATTTTACCTACATAAAAGAAGAGAAAGGAAAGAACGCCAGAAATGAAACCTCCGGAGATCATTGCTATAGTAGTTGTTATAGTTGTTGTTATAGTTGTGTTATGTGTTTTTTTTAGTCGACCAGATGGTGGTAGGCTCAACAGCACTGGTGGCGGCTTAGGTGGTGGTGGTGGTGGTGGTGGTGGTGGGGTGTTGGCGGCGGCGGGGACGGGGACGGGGACGGGGACGGCGGCGGCGGGGACGGCGACGACAACGGCGGCGGCAGTGGCGGCGGCGAGATAGAAGATGGTGGTGGTGGTTGGACACATGATACTGGAGGAGTAGGCGGTGGCTGTGATTTTGGAGGCGGGGGAGGGGGAGGCTATGATTTTGGAGGCGGGGGTGGTGGAGGTGGAGGTTGGGGTGGCAGTGGAGATGGTGGAGCCGGAGGTGGGGGGTTGTTGACACAATGACACCAACTCTCTCTTGTTCGGGATTCATGATTGAGGATGATTCCTTATATGTAATGTGATCATTTGTTGTATAAGTTCAGTTATTGTGTCCCAAGAGGGCGTAACGTGATGGTAGAGAGTTTGAGATCTGCACAGCATATCTCGAGCTCGAGTCAGAGCATGCACCTCTTGTAAGGGCCTGAGACAATCAGGGTTTTACTAGCTAACCTGAGCCCACAAAATACACTTTTCGGGGATAGGGTTTCCTCAAATCTAAAAAAAAAAAAATTCAATTTTTAACACCATTTTCTTTTTTAGCCCATATATTTGTTTAGAGCAGGTATTTGTTTAATGTATATAGATTTTTTTCATTATAATACCACACTTATTATAGTAACGAAGTTTTTCTTATCTCATTGCACATCAATCGAAGCTCATCAAACGATATTACAAATATATGAAGTTTTTCTTATCTCTGCCATCTTGTTGGCAGAGGAAAGAACCACCCAGACCGGCCCACTCTGCACACAGACCTTCCCGTTCCCTCAGCCGGTTCTCTCTCAAACAGCTCCTCCCCGACTCACGGCTGCACCCGCAGCTCCGGCCTCCAGCCTCCAGCACTCCTTCCTCAGGCGCCAGGTCTGCCACCTGAAGAAGGAAAGAACAGAAAACCAAGGGGAAGAAAGAAGACCGGGAGCAGATCTGAGAAGGAGAAAACAAAATAAAAAACACTGCTTGTTGCGTTTTCTTGACTTTGCAGGCGACGTTACCTCCCACCGCCGGTGCAGAAAGGGAGAGGAGAAAAAAATGTCCCTGTAATTTTTTTTACCACTGTTCCAACCAGATCTAGCTGGATTAATTAAAAAAAAGTTTATGGCTGCACCTTCACCAGCGATGGTGCTAGAACTATTGGCGTAATTGGCTTGTACTGCGCGCATAGGCCAGATCGCCGGAGGTTGGAGAAGTTGATGCCCCTGTAATGTAGCGCTAGGCAGGAACCTCACATGATTGCACGCAACACAAGGGCTATGCCTCGCACTGCTCCAAGTAGAGGCAGACATTGCTGAAGGCTGCCATCGGCGTGGATAGCCCATACCGACGACAGTAGCTTCTATAGGAAGTAAAAGAAAATAAGGGAATTATAATTTTGCCTCTGAGCTTTGTTTTGGGTTTTTAAGGGTAAAATTATATTTTTACCCCTACAACTTCTATCGAATTATATTTATGTATATTTGAAGCTGAAATCACAAATTTATCCTATCATATATAAAATAATGGTTTTATATTAAAATTAAAACACTAAATTAAATTAATTTTAGAATTAATTTTCTTAATAGTATTAGGATTTAATTAAAATTTTTAATTCATAATTTTGAGTTTTGCAATATACTAATAGGATTAAGATTTAATTAGAGTGTTTAATTAAATAATATTTAGAAAAATAATTTTTTTCTAAATTAAAAAGAGTTTTTAAACCTATTTATATTTTTATTTAATTGATCCTAAAATAGTTTAGGATATTAATAAGAATTTTAATATGATTAATTTTTTTATGAAATTTTGAAAAATATTTTTCAATAAAAGAATCTATATTATTTAAAATTTATTAAGTTTGGGAAATCATCATATTAGATTTAAATTTAATATTTTTAAGTGTTAGAAATATTATTTTAAAATTGCACGTAAAGCCAATAATTAGAATTGAACCATATAATATGTTTATTCATACATATTAATGTGTTATTATACATGGCAAATGGTTAATTGGACATTAAAGATCAATATGATTTTGTTTTTATAATTGAATTATTATAATATTAAATAGGGTCTGTGTTCTGTCTTTTTTTATTTTTCTTTTGGGGTTGTAAAATCCCTTTTTCATCTAGTTCTTCTCAAATATGAATGGGGTATTGACATAAACATATGATTACCTATTTTCCAAATGCGGGAAAAAAAATCATTCCTTGGCATATTGGATTTTGAAACATCATTATTTGGTGTCGTCTATAGAAAGTGATAAAAAAAAATCATCAACTCTTTTATAAGTTTGGTTCTTAACCTTTTTGAAGTAGTCTATCGCAGACTATCAAAATATACCTGGGATGGGATGTGTCGCGAACCTCCCTATCATTGTTGGCACGTTTCTCCATCAAAACTTCAACAACTCTTCAATTAGGTTTAAATTTTTATTGAGGTAGTGCTAGCCATTAAAGGGAAAAATTAGGCGTAACAAGTCTTAACACATGAAGTGGCACCCTTAGTCCTAGCCTCTCAAACACAAGTTGTCCCCTCAACGAGGAGACAATTACATTATCTAATGAAGGTTGGGCAAAGTGACACTAATGATCTACCAATCCCTCTAAAAGTTGTTCTAGCTAACGTGAAGCTCTCGTATTAAATGGTCATTTTAGACATGATTTCTCTTGCCACTATGGGATAAAAGTTAGCCACTAATCTTGCCTTTCTATACCAGAATTCTCTAGCGCTACTTAGAGCCTAATAGAAAGACGTCTGATTGTTTGCAAATACATCCAGGATGAGATATATGGTCCTCATCAGATAAAGGGATCACTTTTATCCAAGTCATTAATTACACCCTTCATAAATCAAACAAAATTTTACACATTTATCTTACAAAATCCTCACCCAAATTGCGTTGAAAATTCTACCACAACTAAATACAATCATAAATTTCATTCTAGAGTATCATATTTACATCAATTCTCACTCAAACATACAATTTCTACAAGTTTCAAACCATCTACCCAATTTCCTTTAAAGTTTGTTGGCCTTATAGCATGCAAAATTACCAAGTTTCTTTCTTCAATTACTCATTATCTTATGTCAATTCAATGTAATTTCATCCTAACGACATCATCTCATAGCCATTTCACAAAACCTCTAATTTCACATAAGAACTCTAAATTAAAAATTTTAGAATTCAATCAAAACATCAACTAAATTTCACATAAGAACTCTAAATTAAAAAATTTAAAATTCAATCAAAACATCAACTAAATTTCTTAATAACTTGTTCAAATAAGCTTAAAACACATTATCAGGCAATAATACGCACTCTGAAAGCTAACCGGTCAAGATTTCTCCAAGCTTTCTTCTTTTTTCTTCACCAACCTAACTTCCTCTCTCTAACTCCTTCCTTTATCTTCACTTAATCTTTCTAATTATAATTGATTAATTGTTTATAACACAATCACACACTTTTCCGTCGAGCCCCCCCGCCCCAACACACACGCACACGCATGCGCGCGCGCGCGCCCATACATGAATTTTGTTAATTCTCACTATATCTTTTCTTTACACTCTTTTATGTTTCCCGGGTAATATTTTATAGATTTCATCATCTGTTTATATCAAATTTAAGCTAGGCTATTTTGAATTTCATTTAATTTTTATCCGTGTTTTTATTTTTTTTATTTTTCAACCATTTTTTGTATTTTTATTTTTAAAATTAGCACATAACCATTTTTTTTCAAATTCTCAAAATCCATTATCTTCCTTCTAGTGTAAATATTCAATTTACTTAATATAATATTTACTTCATTATTTTATAGATCTTATCCAGGGTTTACATCTCATCTTGGTCTATTTTTAAAATAACAACATACATACATGAAGTTAAAAAAATTTAAGAACTCATTTTAATCTATTCAATATGTCCATAATTATTTTCTAATCAACCCATTTTATTATTGATTGTTCGTGGTCCTTCTAAAACCTCTTTTATCCTTTCCAATAATATAATTCAGGTTCATAGTATTTAATTTTCATTCAAATTTTTATTTTTTTATATCTTAGTCCCGGTTAATTAAAAAAAAAGAAGAGAAAAGAACTTACTAGATTCCAGTGTAAGAAATAAAATCATTCTTGACAATAATGATTACCATCAAAATTGTTAATCTTGATACCAATATGTTCCATTCAGTTAGAGGGATTCCACTTATATATTTTTAAATCTTTTCTGTGTTTTTTTTTTAAAAAAAATGAGTTGAAAAAGGTTTTCTAAACAGAGAACCTTGATTTTTTTGGCGACATGATAGCTGGAATCTGGAGAATTTGAGACGATGCATCATTGTTTTTTTTTTTTTTGTTTTTTATCGAAAGCAGCCAAGGCAAGCAAGAAACCAAAAGGGCCATGGCTACATAAAATTAACATTCCTCAAGACTAATTTGTTCTTTCTTTTCATCTTTTTCTCATGTCAGAGCATATAGAAAACAAAGTAGGGAAAAATATTGTTTGGACCCTCTCTAAATCTTTACCCACACCATTTAGTTTTTTCTGTAATGATTATCCATAATCCATGACTAGATTATCCATAATCCAGATTTTTTATTTGTTCAAGGTCTTGCCAATAGTTTTGGTAGAATAATCTATCCTCGTTTCGTGGAAGAGATTTCTTAGTTTCTTTTCCTGTATTTTGGAAACAAGGACTTCGAATTAGTTTTTAATTATATAACATAAGACTAAGTCTTTGGCACGTAGTTTAGATCAGAAATATAGAATGTATCTGTTCACTAAAAACGATTATGTGCAGATCGGGCTAGTCATCTTAAGTTGGACTAGGGAAATTAAAATGGCGGTTCCTGTTCTTACCATCAATTCAGAGTTTCGAGCTGCTCAGGAAAATCAACAGACCAAGGCTTGCTCCTGTTGTGCCTGGAATCGTACACTCGCTGTTTTCTTTTTCTTCGGAGTAACTAAAAGCGCTCGCTCCACCTAGCTGGCAGCAAACCTTAGACAATCACTTGGCTATAAAAGAGAGAGAGGCAGTGATACTCCTTGTTTCTCAAGTTTCAGTAATGGAGGCCTCTTGGCTGCATTTGTAGCAGCTTTCTTGTCGATTTGTCTCTGCAAGCTAGGTTTTAACCGCAAAGAGGTCGATCTGTCCAAGCAAATTGAAGAAAATGGCGCCAAAATCAAAGGTGTTGATGAAGATTATGGCACCATAGAAGAGGGTCGTGGAGCTGGTGGTAGTGGTGGAGCTGGTGGTAGTGGTGGAGCTGAAACTACTTTCACGTTCTCTATCATCTTTGTCATACTTATTACTTCTTACAAATGATCATCTCATAAAAATAAAAAATAAAAAATAAAAAATAAAAAAATCCCGTATGTATTCAACTGGGGAAACCCATATTAAAGGCATGATAGGAAATGGGATGAGGGTACCGGGGATATTATCAAATATATATATATATATATATATATATATATATAGGGGGCACAGTTGATTTAGTTGCCATCGCTGCATGAAGCCATCAACATCTACAACAAACTGCCATAGAATTCAATAAAATGAGCAATAACATTCTAGGAAAAGGTTTTTATTATCCTTGGCATTAACGAATATTTTACTTATGATAATCATGATTATATATTGAATAGCGTTTACAGTGTTTGATATTATGATAGAAATTGTTTTTTAAAGTATTTTTTATTTAGAAATACATCAAAATAATATTTTAAAAAATTAATTTTTAACATCAAAACAAGTCAAAAACACTAAAAAAAATTATTTAAAGCAAGAAAAACTGTGATCCGATTGAAAAAACTAAGGAAATTCAAACTTATGGGATTCGGTAACTGATCAATGATTCTGCAACTAAAATGTCGAGCTTGCAAGCTGCTTATGCTTTTGAATTAACTCATTTTGTCATGAATTATTTATATATAAAAAAATAACTTCTGAATCAGGACTCAAAAGTCAATAGTCATTTTCTATAAGTCGAAGTGACAATAAAAAGCATGATCATCCAAGCTATGTGATTTTACTGCATGCTTTGATTGGTGGCTTCACAGTATGCCAAGCAAGCAAATAAACTTTTTGCCAATTAAAATACAATTTTCTTTTCTTTTACAAAATTCCTCAATTTCTGAATTTCCCCCTTTCTATGAGCTGAACCATTGCAAAAAACTCACGAAAGCCTTTTTAAGTCCTGAAATAAGTGACACTCGATAATCAAAATTGCAAGCCAAGTCAATTAAGAACAGGCTAGAGGCATACATGAAAATCTACTTGGACTTCATGTTCCGAAGCTGCGATCTCCTGCATCTCCAAGTCCAGGAACTATGAACCTGAAAAGAACAGATTAATAAAAGGGTGAAACACACATTTTCACCTCTAACTGTTTGCTGGGTATAATAATGGTGACAGGTACTTACCCTTTGTCGTTAACAGTGGGGTCTATGATTCCAGTGTAAACATGAAGCCTGGAAAATCACCAAATAAGGAAACGGTAAATGCCTCACAAATGTTTCATCCATATTTACTTGCAAAAAATCATTTGAGGATATTACTACCCCGGGAATTTCTCACTGAGCTTTTGAAGGGCTGGAGGAGCAGCTACAGCAGATATCTGTCATACAGCAGTTTTTCCTTCAGCAATCTACTCACTGAAGTTTACACACACACACACTTGAACAGAGACTAAAAGACCAGACTTCCAATATTCTACAAACAATTATCAATAACCCAAATCACCCACTATGCATCACACCTTAAACTGCTGAACAACTAGCATTTTATCTTGAAGCAGATTTTCTTCTAAGCAGTAAAAGCAAAGCCCAAATAAGATGAGAAAAATGAAAATAATATTAGAACTTGTTGCATTTTCATGGAATGCTGTAATTGCATTTGGCAACCCTATGACACCTAATAATATTCACTCAAAAATACAAAGCAAGCAAAGATACACATGTGATTGTCTGAAGTGCACAGAAAAGGAAGTAGATATTAACAAGCTCATTGAGTCAGATATATAGCTCACGAATCTCGGTGTCATGTCCTCATCCTTTTTACCTCCCCCCAGCTCTCACTTTTGTCCATATAACAGAACAATTAACAACTAATGACAATCCTTCAACAAGCATTTAAATATAATAGCTCAACACAGAGTTATATGATATGAATCTTTTCCTATCATTTACATACTATATGAGATTTTATCTTTAATTCTGCATGATCATTTTTTTGTCATTCCCAATCCTAAAGCTATTGTTTCCAGGCCTTCAAAACTCTTTCTTGGAACATATAAGCAAGAGAAACCATTGGACAAGAATTTGCAATCTTATTTTAACACAAGATGTGGCAATAGATCTTGAGAAAAGCAAATCACTATTCACTAAACATTCAAACAAAAAATCAAGAAATATAACATGTAAGCAACTGCATATATCAAAACCTGTCCTCCCAATTTACTTCCGAAGAATAAAAGTGTGCCAAACTTGATAAAAAAAATCCAGGATCTCTGATTGAATTATTTACCACTTTGATCTGCTGGTTTTCAACCCCACGCTCCTTAATAAGTTGAAGCGACACCACTATCGTCCCCCCTGGAATCAAGAAAAATGCCTCAAAATCAGGAATAGTTACAGGCCACCATTGAGGAAAGTAACTTTCTTAAAAGATGCAACATTTTGTGGTAGTAATAAATGCAAAAATATGCACAAGAAATTACACATCACATGGAGCATTTTTTTGGTGGTGGTGGGCAGGGGAAAGAGGGAGAGGATTGGAAATATTTTCATAAGAAAATTGATAAATTCAGTCATCAAGAGTTTCTTCTTCTCATCCAGCTAAGCAATGAAAGATTAATATATATATATATATATATATATATAACTGATGAATAATATACTGGATAATGGCTAAATATTTCACCTAATCTGTTTATTAGAAATTTGTATATCTTAGAAAGATGAAGGAATAACTTCGTATTTTATTTCTATTGTCCTTCAATGAAGCAATAATGGTTAGACTGCAAGCTTGCAGTAGAAATGTCAGACTGCTTATGCAAATCCTACTTGCTTTATATGACCAGTATTATGGTCCTGCACTACTGGAAGGTTTGTTGTTTCATGTTGCAACATTAAAGAAAGACAACAGAAAACTTTTCGTTGATGAATTCGAACTTTATCACAGTGTTGCCAGCATTCCTATTTATCAGAGTAGATCAGTACCTGTTGCCAGCATAGGATCGACCACAAGTACTCGAGACCCTTCAGGGAATGTGTCAGGCAACCTATTGACAGAGTTGAAAAATGTGAATAATAAACATGAGGGTCTGAAAATGAATTCTAAGATGAAATACAGTAAAAGAATTAAACCAGACAAACAAACAGGAAATAAAAGAAGATCCGGTGCACTGGAAGTACACATTAATAAAAAGAAATGAGAAGATTCCAATTCATCAGTATTTGAAATTAATAGATGACAGAATCACATAATGCAAACGGAGGGTATGATAAAAATTTCCTTATTTCTCAGACAGAAAACTCTTACTTATTCAGATATATTGTTGGTTGAAGTGTCTCTTCATCTCTACTTATCCCTATTGCAAGAGAACAAACAAAAGAACAAGACAGTTACAATTCTTAAACCAACAATGTTGTCAATCCACAACAATAGACAATCATAGATCTCTCATTCTCTAGGGCAAATGGAAAAGTAAAATTTGAAAGCTACTTAGTTTGATGCAAACTGTTTTAGAATGACTATCATTTTTTGCAGTTTCTTTTAAATAGCTCAGCCCCAGAAAATAGGTGGTAGACCTACAGCCCATTGCAGGCATGGACTGGATTTAATCCCAAATCTAGAGGGACAATTATAAGGAATCTTATCATTGTTATCATGACTGTAATGACATCTCAAAAGAAAGGGAAGGGGGGGACACTTTGCCCCATCTTTGCTCTCATATTTAGCATATGTGAACGTACCTAGATGGTATGTTTTGGTTGCTGGCAGAATTGATGATGCATGTTCTGCAAGAGCAAGACCAGCTCGCAAGATTGGAATAATCTTCAAAACAGAAGAAAACATTAACTCATCACCCAGCTAGCAGCATTCAATTAGATCATAACACTTTCATTACCACCGTACCACAGAAACAAATACTAAACATAGAAACAATAATTGATTGACAAAGTCAATAGCAGTGTAGCAACAATAAAGGAAAACACCATTGAAATTCTGCAATTATTAACTCACTGCCACAGGCTCTCTTGGATCAATAAATTCAACAGATGCAACTCCCATTGGTGACTGAATCTCTCCAGTGACCATAGGCTAGCAGCAACAAAACAGAAAATCAAGTCAGAAAACATGAAACCATTAAAAACAACTCATTAAGAATAAAAATTTCTCTCATGAAATGCTTAAAAAAACAATCAACAATGCACAATAGAGATTCTTAAGTTCTTGACAAATCCAAAATTCCCATTTATCAGAAGTTCTTGATATTTTTTTCTAAACCCCAGATCCACATTTGTCAAAAAATTATAACGGACATTCAAAGAGAGGAAACATAGTGAAATTAAAGAAACTAACCAGCCAGTCCCTTGAAGCTTCATACATAAGTATCCTGCCTAACTCAGCCATAGCATTCCCTGCAACAAAAAGATAAAAAAAATAAAAAAAAATACAGAAAATAAATTAATATAAAAAAGGGACTGAGTCCAAACTAACTGAAAATCGGGGAAGGAGTTTGTTCATTTCTCAAAACGGAAACCCAGTGCTTTATCAATGGATGTGGAGGCACAAATACCTGAAAAAAATACTAATTTTAACAAGACAGTAAAATAAATGGAGTTAACAGAGATCAAGAAATAGGGACTGACAAGCATGCGGTCCTCAGAAATGGACTTCTCCTCGGCAGTGGCCATGTGAGACTTCACAGTAACAAAGCTGCGCCGAAGAGCAACGGAGCACGACATCATCTGGTAAGTGAAAGACAGAGACAGCCGGGCAATATTCTCCATTAGTAATAATATTTATTGAAAATAATAAAAAAGAAAGTACATATTTAGTAATTACCTGTTTTGGAAGATGGGGTTTGAGGGTGGGAGGAGGGGGAAAGGAATGATTATTAAGTAGGAGAGGAGGAGAGTTAGGGCTTTGGTGATGACATTTGGGCGAGAAACGCGGCGTAGAAGGAGGGTATGCCCGGAGACAGTTGATATTACTAACGCGGCACGCCATGCATCCCAAGATGGATTTCGTTCGATCTCAAGCTCAAGATTCCTACGCAGTTTTATTCTTTTCGGATAGAATTGGGACTTCTGGTTTCAATGGGGTGGGCGGGTACATTGGATCTTATAGCCTATTGGGCTAATCCATTATCTGTGGAGTCTCCTATTAAAAATAAAATAAAATAAAATAAAATAAAATAAAAAATCATGCCATAACTTTTGGCCTTTGATTCCAATTACTTCCGGTTATTGTCGGATTCCACTGGTCAAGATCCCGCGTACTAGTAGTATAAACAAGTAGGAGAAACCAGTTTTTAATTATTAATACAAAAATAAAGAAGCTAATCCAGGAGTATGGGCTGCAATAAGAGTTCAATGTAATTATGTTGCTAAAAAATTCCTAGGCAGCTTTTTATCAAATTCAACTATTACATAAATAAGACTTTAAAAGTTTAACAAAAAAAAGAAATCAATAACTTTCTAAAAAGAGATAATACTTAATTAAAAAGATAGTTTATTTCAACTGCAAACAATTTTTAATGGGATTAAATATAATAAGGAATGGATTTTGTTGAAATAGGAGGCGTTTAGCAGTGCGGTGAAAACGCTATTTATCTAAAATTTAAAAATATTTCTTGTTTAAAATTAATATTTTTAAATTATTTTGATATATTAATATTTAAAATAAATTTTAAAAAATAAAAAAATATTATTTTAATATATTTTTAAATAAAAACCACTTCACCTATCCGAATATCCCAAAACTTCAAACATCAAATATATCTCTAGCTTTTCTCTGTCCTGATTTATTGTGTTCGATATTACATTGATTGTTTGCTAATCTTAATCTTGCTTCCCCTTGGAAACAAAAACAGAAAAAAACAAATTCATAATCACTGATAACATGGCAATGTTGTCCCTCTGTATTATAATGAAATTGTTAAAAAGTAATCTATTTATTCCAAAAAAAAAAAAAGAACATCTATCGTGTTTATATATATAATTAAAAAATACAAAAAAAATATAAAACAAACCAGAAGAAAAAAAAATTAAAAAAAAACCAAAAAACATTATAGCAATCTACATTAACATGTAAAGAAATTTATAATATTTTCTCCATATATTTTAGAGTATTACTTAATTAGGTTTTTTTTTTCTTGAAACATGCTACAGGTTGCTTTCAACAAATTTTGAATCAAAAAAATATCCACATCAGATAATATTTTAGTGTTGTTATTAAATTTGATTTAGAAAGTTAATCATAAATTCCACTGAGCTGACTATTTACCTGGGCATCGTAGTTTAAAATTAATTTTATGAGAGTTGCCTTTACATTAACTAGTTTTAATAATTTTATTTTTTAAAATTATTTTTTATTTAATAATTTGATAACAAAAATAGACACTCGTGTAATAAAAACATCAATCAAATATCAAAATAATTGTTTAAGATTGTGATAACTTCATATAAAACAAAACAAAACAAATTTTGAAGCCTAATTTAAAATAAATTAATTATTGAAGGATTAAATTAAAAAAAATGAAAGATGGCATTTTAAAAAATATAAACTATTTAGCATTGTTATTAAACCATACCCAATGATTTAGCCTTGAAATCTCTTAACCTTTGCTTAGCCAAGTTTAAAATTAACTGGCAATAGAGTTGACTCTACATAACTTAGTTAACTTTGTAGGTCTAAAGACAACTTGGACGATCAATGAAAGTGTGATTTGATTTTAAAAAAATTCTGGATGATATATTTTTTTTAACAATGAGACAACAATAAATTGGATCGACTTAGCTTTGTAACTTAACTTGTAAAACTCGCGACTCAGATCATGAAATCCACTAAATTTAAAAAATTTATTTATTTTAAACAAATTTTTATTTAAAGATATGGTAACAAAAATAGGTGTTTGTAAAAATTGATTACCAACCAAATATTATTATATTTGTTTGAAACTGTGATACTCATAAAAAGCAAAAAACAAATCAATTCTAAATTAATAAAATATTAAAAGATAAAATTGAAAGAAAAATATTTGAAAACTGGAAACATTTTAAAAAATAAAAGGAAAATGAAAAAATCTTGAAAATTAGAAAAATAAATTAAGGTGTTTCATTGTTCATATGAATTGTGAAGCACTATAAATACATCCGGTTCTTTTAGTAAAGATATTGGATTGTTTACTCACACTATACTAGAAGTCGGATTAATTTAAAAAAAATGTAAAAAAAAATAAAAATCAGGCATTAGTATTAATGTGTTTTTTAAAATTGCTTAAGGATTGACTTGGTTGATTTGACAAATTCAAAGGTAACTTGGAAAACTATAAAAAAATATAGTTTGACTAAAAAAGTTTTTAAATGACATTTTTTTTAAAAAAATTTGAGATAATAATATATTAAATTAATGTGGGTCAATTTAGGTTAATATGTAAAATTCATGATCCAAATTATGAGTTCACGATAACCTCATAAAAAAAAAGTATTTTGAAATTCAATTCTCAATTAACTTAATGTTAAATGATAAAATTAAAAAATAAAATCAATTAAAAAAAATAACCCAAGTCAACCGGATGTAATATGTCAAAATTGTGTATTAAGATCAGAATAACCTATTAGAAAGAAAATCAAAATAAATTGTGAAGCTTAATTACAGATCAATTCAATTTTAAAGGATAAAATTAAAAATAAAAATCAATTAAAATAGGAGACAAAAAAAGACCTGAGTCAATTCGGGTTAACCACCAAACTTGTAACTCGGGCCATAAGATTAGGATAGCCTCGTATAAAATAAATTATAAAGTTTAATTTTCAATCAACCTAACATTGAAGAATAAAATTAAAAAAAAATACAAAAAAATCTAGCCAACCAAGTTAACTCACAAAAGTCATGATCCAAGTCATGAAACTAGATAACTCCATTAAAAATAAATCAAAATAAATTATAAAACTTAATTTTAAATTCAATATTAAAAGATGAAATTAAAATAATAATAATAAAAATAAAAAAAACTGTTCCAATAAACACTACTTTGTAAGAAAAATAATTGTGATTTCCACTTCTCAATTAGTTTTTGTTTCGGTAATAAATCTGTCCATATATAAATTATATTTTAAAAATAATTAATAAGTATTCAACATGTTTATAAAAAAACACGAACCTCACATCAAGCTGAGAAATAATTTAATTATTAAATCTATATTATCTATACTTTCTTTCAAAACTATCACGCATATTTGATGGAGTAATTTATTATTATTATTATTATGTATCATTTGACTATGTTAATTGTCTTTGCAAAATATTAAAAAAGAGGATATTTGTGCTAAATAATAAATTAAAAAAATTATACTTTATTTATTCTATTTGTCTTCTCAATGTTTATAATAACTTAATAAATGTTTTGAATTATAAATTTAAATAAATCATTAAAGTATTATGAGTTTTAAATTGTCACATGTAATTTCAGAGAAATAAATATTTGTTAAATTATAAATACTATATCCTTTTAACGTGGACACCTTCACAACCCAATAAAACTCAGTTGTTTATGCTTAAGATATTGTTAGACATCTTATTTTAAAATTTAACTTAGTTTCTATAATTAGAAATATTTTATTAATCGGACATATGGGTGAGCAAAAAAACTGAAAAACTAAAAAACTGATTAAATCAAGAATACCAGAAAAAAATAACAAAAAAAACCAAACCGTAAAACAAAACCGATTAAAATTTTGAAAAAACCGGCCGGTTACCGGAAAAAAACGAAAAAACCAAGCCGAACCAATTTGAACCGGTTTTTATCCTAAAAAACCGAACCAAATCAAAACTGATCGGTTTGAATTTATTTTGGTTTTTAAATTTTTTTTCTTTGATTTGGTTATTTTTTTGATAAAAACCAAACCGAACAAAAAATAATCACCCCTAATTAAACATTATATTGATTAATAATTAATTTATAAATATTTAATAATAAGATCTATTTCAAACTATCACATGTAATTTTTTAAAAAAACCACAAATTTTAAACTATAAATAGATTTTTATCAAGAAAATTTTGTAAATCTGAGGCCATATATAGCAAGAAATTTTCCTAAAAATAAATTATATATATATATATTCGGTGCGACTAGCGTTCATTAATTGGAATAAAAACAAGCCATGCAGCACTGTCTAGAGAAATTACGATTCGACTTCGAGAGTGATTGTTTATGTTATTGCTTTTGTGTTTTGTTTAAAACACAGATACAACAATGTTTATTAACAAAAAAATAAATAAATAAATTATTATTTATGAGTTTCATCTAATTATGCGTTTGCAACGCATGAAAAACAAAAACAGGTTCTATCTATTTCTTGCGGTTGACTGCATTGTCAAGTGAACAGTTAATTTTTTTTAATAGTCGCACTGTTCACTTGAATAATACTATACGTGAATTATTATTTTTTTCAAAAAAACAGTTAACAATTTTTTTTCCTTAAAAAGTGTAATTAAATGATTTCACTTGTACTGTTCACATGAATGTAAACAGTAATTTTTATTTTTTTTAAAAAAATTAGTTTAAGATGAATTAAATTTATTTGTCCTGTAATCTCAATTTTATTCCTGATAATATTTTACCTAATTTTATTGCACGCTCAAAAAATTATAGAAACTATAGTTCTTGTCAGATGAATTTTATATGTAATAGAATTATAGATAGTTTAATGGAACAATAAAATTTTTTATATATAAAGTATGATTTATTTCACGATGTAATAACAATAGTTAAATTTACAATATTTAAATTAAAAACCATAAATATTAATATATATTTTTTTAAAATTATTTTATAACCTCAATTTTAAAAACATTCTTAATCAAACACATTAAACTACTTTTTTTAACTTTAATTTCAATCACAATTTTAACTAAATGTTTATTTTTTCAAATCAATCTCAACTAAAATTACTTTTTATAAAATATTTTTTTTCAAATAACAATTAAAATACAATACCAAACACACTTTTCTACGAAAATAAAGGACTGTTGAATGAGAAGAACCTCTTCCTTGTGTTTCTTGACTTATGGCACGGGGGCTACAAGCTGTTACTGGTCCCCAAATCTGACGGCACAGTTCGTGGAAGCATTTGTAAAGAATTTCAAGCGTCTCGTCTCGCAAGGTGGACTGTTTCTTGCCTTGGCTTCTGGGTTCGGAATTCATGGTCATATGCTGAAAAGAACCATCTTCTCCAAAACCCCTACTTCCACCCTCCTCAAATTCTCTACCTCATCATCATCTGCGAACCCACCCTATAATATCACTACCTGCATTATTGCTTCTCTTCAACAATGTGCTATTGACAAGAACCTCAAAAAGGGTCAACAACTTCATGGCCAATTGCTCATCACCGGCCTTTCCTCCTCCTCACCCTCATCCACCACGAGTCTCATCAACATGTATGCTAAATGCAACCAAATGAACCAGGCCCTTTTAGTTCTTAACCGCACCGCTGATTATGCCCGTAATGTTTTTGCATATAATGCATTGATTTCCGGGTTTGTTTTAAATGGGTTGCCACAAGATGGATTGGGAGCTTATGAGGAAATGAGACAGGCGGGGGTTTTGCCGGATAAGTATACGTTTCCGTGTTTAATTAAAGGGTTATGTGAGGTTATGGAGGTTTTCCAAGTGAAAAAGATTCATGGGTTGGTGCGTAAACTTGGTTTGGACTTGGACATGTATGTGGGTAGTTCTTTGGTAAGTAGTTACTTGAAGTCTGAGTTAATGAAAGAGGCACGTGAGCTGTTCGATGAAATTCCTGACAGGGATGTTGTATTGTGGAATTCGATGGTTAATGGGTATGCACAGATTGGTCGGTTCGATGAGGCGTTAGGAGTTTGCAGGGAAATGAGTCAAGAAGGGGTTTTGATGAGTAAGTTTACTGTTAGTGGGGTTTTGTCGGTTTTTGCTGTAAGGGGGGATTTCGATAATGGAAGGCTGGTTCATGGGTTCATGATAAAAATGGGGTTTGATTCTTGCGTTTCAGTTTGCAATGCATTGATTGATTTGTATGGGAAGTGTAGGTGTGTTGTTGATGCATTAGAAATTTTTGAGACAATGAACGAGAAGGATATATTTTCGTGGAATTCAATTTTATCGGCTAACGAGCTTTGTAGTGATCATGATGGAACGTTGAGGTTGTTTGATAGAATGTTAGGTGATGGGGTTCAGCTTGATTTAGTTACAATTACTACCATTCTTCCTGCGTGCTCTCATCTTGCTGCCCTGGTTCATGGTAGAGAGATTCATGGCTACATGATTGTTAATGGGTTTCTCAAGGATGGTGAGAGTGAAAATATGTATAATTTGCAAACTATTAATGCTCTTATGGACATGTATGCTAAAAGCGGGAGTATGAGAGATGCTGGAGTGGTTTTTTATAACATGAGCAATAGGGACACAGCATCATGGAATATAATGATCATGGGATATGGTATGCATGGTTATGGAAATGAGGCATTATATATGTTTTCAGACATGTGCAAGTCCGGGCTTAAACCCAATGAGATCACATTTGTGGGAGTTTTGTTAGCTTGCAGTCATGCAGGTTTTATAAGCCAAGGGATTAAATTCCTTGGGGAAATGGAGCTGAAACATGGTGTGGTTCCAACCATTCAGCATTATACTTGCGTTATTGACATGCTTGGGCGAGCTGGGCAGCTTGAGGAAGCGTATAAGTTGGCTGTAACAATGCCTATTCAGACCAATCCAGTTGTATGGAGGGCTTTGTTGGCAGCATGTCAGCTCTATGGTAACGTAGATCTAGCTGAGGTTGCTGCACAAAAAGTATTTGAGCTCAATCCTGCACACTGCGGCAATTATGTATTGATGTCAAATGCTTATGTGGCAGCTGGTCGATATCAGGAAGTGTTAGACATTAGACATACAATGAGGCAACAGAATGTGAAGAAGACACCAGGATGTAGCTGGATTGAACTCAAGAATGGCATGAATACTTTTATTAACGGTGACCGGACCCATCCTGAAGCCAGGTCGATTTATCCAGAATTGCACTTATTGGCTGCCCACATTCGTGAGCATGGATATGTTCCACTTCTCTAGGATTGGGAATGTGCTGAATGGCTGTCATCGCACCTTGTATAATATATTTTTTGAAATTCTTTTTCTCCACGATTGATGGGAAAGCAAACAAACTTACATTCTTGATGAGAAGATGGAGTGAATAAATTTTGACTCTCATTCTAACGTAGAGTGCTTGTTGTTCCAGATTATACAGCACTTTAATTGAATGGAAATTTAATACATGTTCAAAGTGAAGGTCAAGATCGGTCTCTTCTCAGGTCAGGCTTTCAAGTTACTACAAGAGCTTCACCATGTACAAGTGAAATGTTGGTGAATGTGTACCCGCTGGTATTCTGGAAAGGACACTAATGGTTTTTCTTTTTTCTTATCAAATAAAAAACAATAACTGTACCCTACATGCGCACAGCATTCTGCTCAGCTAGTGGGGCTGTGCTTGTTATGGTTTTTTGGATGCTATTATTATTGTCATTATGATTTTGCCCATAGAACTTATGAAGATAGATTTCCATTTCAGCAGACAATACTGGTGTTATTCATTGGTCTTAAAACCTGGTGTCAGAAGTAAAGAATAAACAATATGCAGGACGTGTGTGGTCAATCACATTACTATCAATATGTTACGAATCTAGTCACGCAATTCTGAAAATGATATCTTCTCCAAAACAACCAAAAAAAAAAAGACTGAATAATCAGATTTAATTTAACTTTGATCTAGAGTTAATATTGGATGATTATAAATGACATTATAAAATGGATTATACTTTGATAAGTAAGAATTACTCTTTATCCTAGCAAAGAACAAGTTTGTTTAAGCAAAACTGAATCTTCACTAATTTCTAAATGTCGCTCATAGTTGCAGTAAAACAAAACATAATATGGTCTTACATAATAACGCTAAAGGTTTCATAATGAACTACAAACCAATAAAACTTAACTAAAACTCAGTTAAGATCAAGTCTGATGCCTAAAATAAGTTTAAACATTGATTTTGGATCAAAACAAACCCAATAGAAATAAAAGCCTTAAAACTGAAATATAATTATTCTAAATATTAATTAAATCAATAAATAAATCTTAAGAAATATTTAGATTAATACAAGTTATCAAAACAGCCCAAAACTGTATTTTCTTGCATTGGATATTTTGTAGCTGAATTTGAAACTTGTAAATATTCAGATTAATATCTTCTTTCTTTGCTTGAAAGATATTGTCTTGAATGCTGAAGTTTTTTCTCTTATTTAGCCGAGAGTATCCCCTAGAAAATAAAAAGGAAAGTGGCTGAAATATCTCATTTAAATAGCCTCCCATAATCTTCTTTTAAATAAAACAACCCTATAAAATAAGAAAACAACAACAACAACAAAAGAATCTCAAGTCTCCTTGTCATCGTATATATTTCATAATGGACATGAAATTCTTGCAAACTATAAATAATAGTTGCTATCATAAATGTCTTATTGTTTGACATGAAATCCTTGTAGAATAGGTAAGGCAATAGCTCTTACGAAAGCTTCCAAGGACATTAAAGAATCTTTATATTGAATGGAATCCATAATACACAATAAAATAATATTTCTTTAATTTTTGCACATTCCTAATAGGTTTCAGTTTTAATTTTAAAAACATCGTTCTCTCTTATCTGGATAAATTAGTTGACCCATCATATATTAATGGGAAGGTAAGAATGTATATTTTCCAACCCAATCGAAATATTATCAGAATTCATTTTGTAGATTTATATATAGTCCAAAAAATAGATGAAGGTTCATGCAGATATATTTGATAAGATTCGTCTAGTAAATTCGATCCTCTAGAATAATTTCTTACTGGACTCCGATTGACATAAAATTTTAATTCAATATAAAAAAGCATGTTTAAAAACTCCTGTGAAAAGCGGCTGAGTTAAAAGTTATGCTTGATAATATAAAACTGGATGATAAAAAATTTTATGTTAAAATCCAAATCTAATTTTACTTAGATTGAATCACTTCGAGCTGATTGCAGCAAAGCTGTTGTCTTGGGCTGTTATTTTTGCTTCTCTTTGCTGTTACATGCCTAGATTCTGGGACAGAAAAAGTCTTTCGTTCATTTTTTTTTCCTTTCTAATGCTGATTGCTTCCTTCTATAATGTAGAATATTGGGGCATGTTCTCGGATGGCAGGTCTGTTGGCTCTACCACTAAGCAATATTAACCTTCGTGTTATGCTTAGAAACGTGGTTGTTCAAGTGATCCGAGTCAAAGTTAATCCGTATGCTTGTCAGAGAGAAACATGAGAAAAAAAATATAGTGGGAAGAAGTGGTATGAGTGCGTTAAAGCAACTGTCTGTGAATCTTATGCTGCTGTCCCTGTTGTCATCATTTGGTATGACTGCACAGAATTGTTTTTCTTAATTGATTGTTAAGTAATACTTGATTTGCTACTAATCAATCATACTTTATCTAATTTTTGGGTTACTTTGTTAAGTAATACTTGATTATGTTTTTGGCTCATACATTTCATATTGGAAATTAGTTCAAAACAGTCTAAATTTTCTGACCTTGCTTTCTGAAACAAGATTGTGAAATCTCACCAGTCAAAACATAAAAATACTTTCATCTCCAATGATCCTATTTGTAATCAATCCTCTTTGAAAGCAACCTCGTTTCATAATCAGTGGCCACTTACCATAAAAGGACAGGCAACAGCACGCTCTGAAATAATACTGCTTGGATAACCGAACATGTAATAAGTTTGTCCGTACTAAGCAGAACTACGCAAATTCCATAGTTTCCGTTTCCACATGTTTTCAAGTGCATAAAGATGATGTTGGAAGAAATAGTTCTGTTCCCAAACTCAAAAGCTAAAATGAAATTAACAAACACTTAGCTTCATTTCTTAGTGTCTCAAAATCCGAGAGGTAGGCTTCAGTATGTGGCATTGGTTTTCTGAAGAGAGATTAATAGCTTGTGTATCCAAAAATCACCAGAGGATATGTCATCTCATATTTCACCATCCCACAAATTTTCAAGACTTTTGCAAGGGCTACTAGTTTCTTGGACTGCAAACCCCACTCGGAGGAGCCTTAGCTGCTTGACACAACCACCAGTTTAGTTAGTTAGTTGACATTTATAAGAATCCATCGTAGCGGCCTACAATTAAATAATTTTACCTGGTGGATTTCTGTGAATTTTGAGGAGCTCTGGAGGGATATGCCAATGAAATAAGCTTAAGTTTTCCTTGATCCTTGATCCATTTACACTCTTTGGAAGAAATTGTGACCACTCTGAATACCCCAGGGAAGAGCTACTTGTGCAGGCGATTTGTTAAGCTTTTCAGTAATTTCAACCGCACTGGTTCCTTTAGGATCTCTCCTTTAATCCAAGATCCTGGAGAACCCAGAAGGGCATATGCCAGAAAGAGAGATTTTTTCACAATTGTAAAAAAGGTTCTAAAGATAAAAATCAGTGACAAAAAAATTGTCTAGAGCACTACCGAGAGACGAATTCCAGTTGATTTGCAAATATAACTCAATGCATAATAAACGCTTACAAGATATAGATCAATTTAATCAAGTTGCAGATCTTCTAAACTCTTGCTCAGTGCCCTTGAAACGTCTTCAGGAGCTTGGTCGCTGCCCCTGAAAATTTCATAACTAATACAGTCACAAGTAATAATGACTTGATTGCTTAAACAGAGTTGGCTTTAGGCCAAGATCAGGGTCCTAAACTAAAGATCATGCTCCTGACTTCAAAATTTGATTGTGATCACTAATCATCTATAAGCAATTTCAGTTCGGGTCCAAATCAAGAACGATGAGTGGCAAAAACATATAATAAAGTGCTAGAGGTGATGAACATCTCACTGCGTTCCCTACCCCACTGCAAAACAGTTCCTTCAATGCTACCCCTGTCTGCATTACATCAACACAAGGCTTGAAATATCTGTATCTAGTTACAAAGGCCGAAAAACAGGAATGATGACAAACACAAAGCAGGTGTCTTCAAACTTTGAAATGGAAGATAACAGGTGCTATAGAAGGTGAATTTATTCGCCTCAAATAACATGAAAGTAAGAAACGGTTACCGTAGAGACTCTAGCACAGGCAACATACCTGTAGCCGGCCTGCACAAAGTTGGAACCAAAATGTCCAAACTCAGTACATTTCCAGCATTTCTATAGAAATTAATGTTAGAGGAGTCTGGGAAGAACAGATGGAATTGATTGTAAGAAAAAAAGAACATAGACAGAAGATTTGACAGCTTCCCCGATGATAACAGGTGGGGCTTTCCATGTCCCTGGACGAACAGATGAGATCTTAGTACCGTATTCAGATCAAAATATAGAGGTCCATGTTTCTTTTCTTTATCCATTTTCTTCTGTCATACGTGTATAACACTGAAACTGCTATAGAAACGTTGTTCCTTTGGAATGGAAGATGAAGAGGAGACGTTTTTGGAGGCAATTATAACTCAACACGAATTTTCACGTGGGAGACAAGGTATTTAGTGGTCAGTTGATGCCCCACTCATAGAGAAGAAGAGTAAATTTCATGTACTGGGTGAACGAATGAATTGATGGTCTCATTCCTAGAGCTTCACGGCAAGAAAATTGGATCTTTACATGATGATAAATGTGAAAATGTTAATGGCATTTCCCTTTTCTGAAAGAGAATATCCGTGTAAACTATAACTCTAAATTATAGTATTAGAAAGTTATTAGATTAAGCAAATATACTCCTTATTGGCTAAAACGACCTGACGGAGTCATGGGACAGCTAATGAAGATACGGAGTAAAATTTTAGTTCTTTATGTTAAGCATTCTAATATGGTATCAGGAATTCCTCAAGTCCTACCTACCACTGTTTACAAATGGGGCACCTTCAGGGAAGAAGATTCACTTCTAGATAACCAACACAACGGAAGCAAAACTGCTTGTATTTGATTGGCGGAGTCAGAGTTGCAGGCGGATTTGAGTCTCCAAATGCAATAGGACCTGTACTAAACAATTAATCCTTTCCAAGGCGGCAAGAAGCTTGAGTAGTTCCCTCCTCTACTCCAATTATACGATAACAACCAGAATTTGCAAAACATTTTCTTCTTTATGTAACTGCCAAAATCTGGAAAATATCGTGAGAAAGAATCCATAAAGACAATTAGCCACTAACCTTTATCTGCGACAAAACAAGCTAAACCCAAGCTTACTCACCAACCATTAAAGGAATAGTAATGAAAATCTTACAATCAAGAAACATTTATTCCCCAATTCACTTCTGGAAAAATCTCATGGATTGAAATTTCCCAGGAGAGATTGCAAATTAACTACTTCCCTTCATTGCAGCAGAAACAAGGCATGTGCATAAAAGATATACCGATTCCAAAGTTTTGCAGCACCAAATCAGTTATGTAATAAGATTGTATGCGCATCAAGATCAACTTTAGCACCTATTTGCATGCTTATCGCTAGCAAAAAACTGTGAGCTAAAGAAACATGACTGAGAATAGTAAGATCAACAAACCATGAATCATGTTCGAATCTCACATCACTTATTTGAAAATAGTTTAGAACTTGGACAACATCTGCCCTTTCTTATCCTTGGCAGGTTAAAAAATGACTAACTAATACCCCTGACATGGGTTTCAATACTAGTTCCTTCCTAAACATGATCAAGTCCAGAAGCAAAACATTTCAAAACAAAACTATATCACTACAGTAGGCAGATACTGCCATCAGCTACATAAACTGGCCACCCTGTAAATAGTTGTTTCTCGTCCAAGGAGTTACTTCTCCACAAAATTTTTGAGGTTCTTCAGCCATAGCAAGTATTCTTTGTTGTCTTTGTTGGCCATGTAGTCGAACAAAACATTTGTCGTGCTAGGTTTGATCCCTCTAATCTCGAGATGCTTGTGGAAAGCATTCTGCAAATTCTCATCCAAATCACTGCCAAAGAAAAAACCATGTCAGAAATGAACAAAAAACCACCCAAGGATTAAAACAATGAACGGTCCACATAGTAAACTTACTTAAAATCAGGTCCTGCATATGCAAGTTCATCCGAATTTTCTGGGTTTTTAATTGACAAGCTATCAATTGTGATCTCATCAGGGAAAGCAGTGACACCAAACTCCATATACTGACCACTTCCCTTGGAAATACTCACAACCAATGGAATGCTAGAGACATCTGCGTCCTTGGTATTGTCATCGGTATCCTCAACATCAATCGAAACATTAGGCATGTCAACTTCAATTTTGATAGTTTCATCTTGGAACTTTCTATTTAGTGAAATGGTCCTCTCCCCGGGATTATCTTCAATTTTGAAAGGAAATTCATTGGGGATATCCTCTACCTGTTTACATGTCAGTAAAAAACACATTTTTAATTAAAAAATGTTTCTTTGCTCATCAAGATTTTAGACTTTATTCTCTACCAGCACATAGCTGGAAAATTCAAAGAAACAAGAAAATAAAAATTAGGCAACAAGTAAAACAACTCTCAAGTTAAACAACAGAGAAAAGAAAACAGAGTATTATGCTGACAAAACTCTAAGCCTCGAAATTAAAAGACCAGATAATATATGTTAAGCATGATTAACCAAAAAACACAGCACAAAAGAAGAGCGAAACTCATAATTTATGTTAAAAAAGGGAGAGAGAGAAAACCAACATCTTGGGGTTCCTCGGCGCAATCGATCTCAGTTTCAAGAGCTCGAATCAAATTGTCATCGGCGATCGGTTTCTCTGAAGTGGCCGCTGTTGAGAAATGCGAAAATGGAAGGAAGTTTCGTAGAGTGGTGCGGTTTTCAACGAAGAGAACAGTGGGGATAGCTCTTTGGAAGGTTATGGGAGACCCGACGGTGCGGATAGCGAGAGGCAAGAAGGATTTGGAGGCTCGGCGAAGAACTGAGTTGAAAGCCATTTCTAGGCGAGTCGGAAATGTTAGGGTTTAAGTTTAACGTTTGAGGGTTTAGGCTGCATTTTATTCAGAGGGTTTTGGGGTTAATTTGGCGTCGCGGTATCTCTCCTTGATGTTGCTTGTAAGTTGTAAACGGGCTCTAATTTTCTAACCCCTAAAAAACACCAATTTGCAGCTAAGGGCCCTAAGCTGAATCTGAGATAAGGCCCAATATATGTAAGAGCAGGCCCAACCTGAAAGGCTTGCCTAAGAGACAAAACAATAAATCGAAACATAACCGGTACCATCGTGACCCGACAGCCCAACGGGTTTGAATGGATGTCAGTTATTGGATGGGCAAAGGAGTACTAAAACAATTAAAAGGAGTGTGGTTGATTTAACTGCTTGAATCAAGTTGATATATTTTTTAGTTATTTCATATTAATGATATAAATACATGTTTTATAAAAATTCAATTTTTTTATTAAAAATTAATTTTTTTATATTTTGGATCGTTTTAATGGGCTAATCTCAAAAATAATTTTTAAAAAATAAAAAAATATTTTTTTAATATATTTCAATACAAAAAATACTTTAAAAGACAACTATAATCACACACTCAAACAAGAGTTTTGGCGAGTATTGCATTTTGGAGACCCCAAGGTTGATTCTCTTAGATGCTATATTTCTCTTAAAATAAATATAAATCAATTATTGTTTTTTTATTATAAAAATATAAATATTTAGATCAGGCATGCGAACCTCCTTTAATTAATGGATCTGTATTATTTACCAACAAGTATTAGCAATGAGTATATTTTATTAATAATTCTATCTATAATAATAATAATAAGTTATTTTTTATATTTTTTATTTTCAATTATAATTCTCAATAAAAAATTTCTATTAACAAGCAAAGAAAGATTTCATCATTAAATATGAATTTTGTTTCATCAATAGTTTTATTTTTGTTTGTATTTGATAATTTTTTTTTTTTGATAGTGTTGCATGTCAAACATAAATATGTGCATGAAACATTTTAAATCACGGATAAAATCTGGTAAATGATAATTGATTAAGAACCACGATCACAACCACCAATTTTGTTTATAACTGCAAATTCAAGCACGCAAAGCAAATGCAAAATCTTCTGTCGTTGCTCATGAACGCCAGCTAGAAATATCCATAAACAACCGCCTCTCCTGTGACGTCCCATTCCTTCCATTTGCCTTCAATATTTTCCACCGTCGTCCATCTAACTGCTCAGATCTCACCATCCCAGAGCTCCTCGAGGGTCTTATATGGGCTGAGGGTCTCGTGGACAAATGAAGTACCTCTGAGCAGTCTTGCCTGCAGAAATGGGGTGTAAAAACCATCAGTCAAGAGCAAATTCTCTTATGACCACAATACTTTCAGAGACAACTTAAAACCCACTTAGTATAGCGACCCGCAAATTTCTCTAAATAAAATGCAACAGAAACTCAAATGGGAACTGTATCTTGGGATTTGCAGCCAATCGCATCTTTAGCCATGCTACCATTTGTTAAAAGGCTAAATCCACATTAACAGTAGCAACACCAAGGTGCTTTAGGATACTTGCCTGCTCAATTTTCGAAAACTGGTCAATCAGGTCCTCTGGAATAGACCATGTAAAGACATCAAAGTTCTCCTTGATCCATGCTTCATGTGTACTCTTAGGAAGCACGCTATGACCCTTTTGAAGGCCCCAGCGTAGGGCAACTTGAGCAGGAGTTTTGCCCAATTTCTCTGCAACCATTTTTAGATATGGGTTCTTGAGTACATCACTCTTGAGCCATGTGGTGCCAGGAGATCCTAGAGGTGAATATCCCTGAAGGAAATACATGTAAACAAATGAGAGCATTATAGTCTTGAAAAGAACTCTTGCCAACTTACAAACAAAAAGCTCTCAGAAAGAAGATGCTGAAGCAGGCAAGCAGCTGGCTACTCACACATAGGTGAACTCCCTTGGATTGACAAAATGCATGAAGCTTTGCCTGGTTCCATGCAGGATGGCATTCCACCTGATTCACAGCAGGAGGAACACGTGCAACCTCCAGCAAATCCGCCAGTTTCTTTGTAGAGAAGTTACTCACACCAATAGCACGAGCCTTGCCAGAATCATAGACTGCTTCCATCGCTTGCCATGTCAGAGGAAAATCTGGTTGGACAAAGTTCTCAGGCTTGAAGCCAATTGATCCCTTCTTCATCCGAACAGGCCAGTGTATCTACAAAATTGAGCAGTCTTTACAATTCGATGACTTCATCAATTACATACCTGTCAATTGAAACTTGAATGCTAAAGTATATATCTTTAGTATTGATACTTTGATTTTCTAGGTTGGACAGAGACAGAGAAAGCTGAATTCAATAGCTTCAATGATTTAGTGGTAATTGCCGTACTTTCCTCAAAGGCACCCAAAGGAGTATTTAAATTCTCAAAATTCTAATTGTATCTTACACATTATTTGGATCATGGCAGGTACGGTTTCTATCAAATGATTCAAATGGATTGATTCAAGGTCAGCATGCAAGCAATAATGAAGCATCGACTCAACAACTAAGTTAATAAGAAACATAAATAGTTGTAGATGGCATATCCTTACCGAAGTACTGGAGTTCTCAAAAGAATTAAGCTCTGAAAAAACTAAAGACTTACAAGATACAAATCAACGTAATCAAGTTGTAGATCCCTCAAAGTTCCTGCGAATGCCTCTGACACATCTTCTGGAGCATGATTAGAGCACCTGTATGGATCATCTCATTTTTTTAAAACTCGGCATATGGGCACCAAGCATTATTGAACCATTAACCAATACCTAACCACAGGGACAGCACCTCTCAGGAAATTTTCCCATGGTAGGGTGTGGAAGAGATAGAAACAAACCAGAGTTTTGAGGTAATAAATAAATCCTCGCGCTTCACCACGCCGTCTTGGAAGAGTTTCTTCAGAGCCAAACCAACCTAAAAGGACCAATTCCAAAAATTAGAAGCTACTGCTCAAGCATAACTCAATACCTCCATGCTTAAGGTAGAGTCATTTACTTTAATTCAGGAAGATCAACAAAAACGGTGCGCAACAAATCGACATAGATCTATAGTTATAGGCTTATAGCCATCACAATGAAGATCATGGGCCATCATAACTGTAGGAATCATCATGATCATCATGTTTTGTTAGGGATGATCACGATGATTCCTACAGTTATGATGGCTCGTGATCTTCATTGTAATAACATTCTAAAATAGTTGCAGTTTCAGTTTCGGCTTTCCATTTTCTTTCTTCATTTTTTTTTTAGTGTTTCAGAATTTTGGAAATAGAAATAAAAATCGAAAACTTTTTTACTTTGGACTTTTGTTCTCCAAGGATTGAAACCGAACCATTATACAGGGGGGAAAAAGGAAAAGAAAACTGCAAATGACACCAAACGGCGACTAGAAAATCCATAATAAAAATAAAAATAAAAGCAATTACCTCCTCCTCATTTTTATAAGCTTGAGCACAATCAATATGGCGGTATCCGATCTGCATGGGAACTAAATAAATAAATAAATATATTTATAAAAGACTGAAAGGCTAGATTAATAATAGGAAAACCTTGACGGCGGCAGTCACGGCAGCACCGACGACACCTGGATCAGACTGCCAGGTGCCGAGCCCAACCGACGGCATCTTAGCTCCCGTGTTTAATTCGAAGAATCGTATCTCATTTGCCATTTTTTCGATGTGTTTTTAATTGCAATACGCAGATTCAGAGCGGTAAAATTAAAAGAAAAAAAAAAGGGGAAAGAAAACAAGTGAAGAGAGAAGGCCAAGGAGCGCATTAATGTGAATGAAGACAAATGTTGTTCTTGCTTATAAAGAAAACCGGCGGGATGAATCAGAATTCAGGAGCCACGTGTAATCATTTATCTGGTGTATTACTACGTAGTTTACTGCTACCACTACTCTGTGATGCTTATCGGAGCCGTCGAAACTTAAAAGTCTTGATTTGATTTAAATGAGTGGTTTTAGTTAAAGAAAAAAAAAAGGAAAAAAAAAAGGAGGGAATGGAAATGTAAAGGGTAATTACTTGTCTAATATGCCCAACTGCCCAAGTTAGGTTCCTCTTAAATTATTTTGGATAATAAAATTCACATTACTTAGCAAGTTGATTCTAAGAATTTTTTTTAATTTTACTTAAAAAATATTATTTTAATTTTTTTAAATTATTAAACCGATGTTGTTTTAAAATTAACACCAATTAACTTTATAATTTTCACATTGCAGATGTACTGTTAGATATTTATTTTTCACTTTCCGTGTGGGCTGGGGAACGGGATATTAAATCGGCCGGTGAAGGTCCCTCTCAGATTCTGCTTCTTGTTCATTTGCTTCTTGGTGAAAGAGATTCACTGATGGTATTTATATGTCATTTATGTTGATGGGAATATATGCTTTAAGGGGCCGGCCGGCCGGCCGGCCTCTGAACCAAACCCCTAACCAGAACAATAATGTCACGACACAGCGCATAGAAAACATTTATACAATCTGAAGCTTCGCAAGAGAACAAATGCTTCGAGATGGGAGCTTTTCATGGTTAAAAAGAAGAAAAAAAATATAGAAGTTGTCACAAATGGATAAATTATACTTTATCCTTGGAAGTTTGAAATTTTGAGTATTTTGTTAGCGGGTGGTGAAAAAAAATTAGAATACGAAGAGGGTACTTCAGGGTAATTTCTTGTGTTTAGATTCTGGCCAAATTTTGGGGTTGTATGGCGCTGCATCTATTTCATAATTTTTAAAATTACTTTTTAAAAAAATTATTTTTTTAAAATTTTAAATTGTTTTAATATGTTGTTGTGAAAAATAATTTTTAAAAATTAAAAAAATATATTTTTTTAATATATTTTTAAATAAAAAATACTTTAAAAATTAATTATTACTAAACTCCCACCAAATTCATCCTTCTAGTATTATCATTATTAAAAAAATAATAAATAAATAACCTTTACCCATCCAAAGACCAAATTGCGTCAGGAATAGTCCAATAACTTGACTAAATTAAGGATAGTCCAAATAAGTAGGTACTCATCATTGTACGTGTCAACATCATTGTTTTTATTAACTTGTAGGTTAAATTAACTTTTTTTAATGTAAAAAAATTTTGTTAATATGTTTTTATTTTTTAAATTAAACTATATAAAAATTGATTTGATATAAATAAATTGACTTGATAAATTAAAAAACAATCAATAAAAATACATTTTGATTTAAAAAAATCAGATCGACATCACTTTTAAAATATTAAAATAAAAACATATTAGCTCGACATCACTTTTAAAATATTAAAATAAAAACATATTAGCTCGACTTGAATCAACTTAAGTTTACCTATCAAATCCACTATTTAAGTTATTAATGTTAACTCTATAAAAAAATAAATAAAAAAATTATTAAACTCAACTCTCAATCAATCATATATATTGAATGATGAAATTGAAAACAGAAATTAACTAAAAATATAAGTTGATTCAACTCAGTTTAACTTGCCAAAAATGGATCTTAAGAGCAGAATAACCTAATAAAAACAAAATCAAAACAATGA
Source organism: Populus nigra (assembly GCF_951802175.1). NCBI lineage: Eukaryota > Viridiplantae > Streptophyta > Magnoliopsida > Malpighiales > Salicaceae > Populus > Populus nigra. The sequence goes on from NC_084854.1 coordinate 20,089,258, forward strand.
CATTTAGATCTCCGAACTAGCATCAGGAATGGTCCAATGACTTGACTAGATTGAAGATACTCTAATAAGATAGGTACTTATAGTTTATGATTGCAAGTGTGTATAGTTATCATTATTGTCCACGCTACGTTGTAGGTTAGATTAAATTTTTAATGTAAAAAAATCTAATAATATTAATGTGTTTTTTAGAAAAAAAAAATAAACTATATGAGAATTTATTTTATATGACCTGATTGACTTGATAGATTCAAAAACAACCCAACAATCGATAAAAATGCAATTTGATTTAAAAAAATCAGGATGACATCCTTTTTAAAATATTAAATCAACAACATATTAGATCAACTTCAATCAACTCGAGTTAATCTACTAAATCCGCTACAAGCCATGATGACCCTATAGAAAACAAATAAAAAACTACTAAATTAATTTCTCAATCAATCCAATGTTTAAGGATGAAATTGAAAATAAAACATAATTAAAAAAATAAGCTGAGTCACCATACATGGGTCATAAAATCAAAATAACCTTATAGAAATGAAATACAATAAAAATATGAGACTTAATTCTCAATTAACCCAATGTTGAAGGGTGAAATTAAAAAAAAACAATGACATAAAAAAACTATCCGAGTCAATCGACCAAACTTGTGACCCAGGTTATAAGACCGAGATAACCTCATAGAATGCAAATCAAAAAACATTATGAAGCATAATTTTCAATTAACTTAATATTGAAGAATGAAATATATATATATATATATATATATATATATATATATATATAAACTAAGAAAATGACAAAAAAAACTTGAGTCAACTAGCCTAACCCACGACCCGAGTTATAAAACTGTGATAACTACATAAAAAGCAAATAAAAAAAAATCAATCCCAATCAATCCAATTTTGAAGTATTAAATTGAGAAACTAAATAAAAAAAAGACAAAAAATAATTTGAGTCAACTTGGATTAATCTACCAAACCCGGGTCAAAAACCTGAGATAACTTCATAGAAAGTGATTCAAAAAACATTTTAGAGTTCGATTCCCAATCAACCCAATATTAAAGGATAAAATTAAAAAAAAATTGAAAACAATAACATGAGTTAACACGGCTAACCCATAAAATTGACGACTCAGATTATGAGACTAGAATAATTTCATTGAAAACAAATCGAAATAAATTATGAAGTTTTATATCTAATAAACTCAATATTGAAGGATGAAATTAAAAAAAAAAGTCTTGAAAAAATTTAGGACCAAAGTAAAAAAAAAAGCTTGGATTTTCACTGGTTATTGCTAAAATAAAAAACCAAACCCTTTCGGTATATATTAACTAGTTATTTAACCCTCGCTTTATCGCGGGTCAGATAATTGTTTTTAGTAAAAATATAAATATGCAAGCTTTTCATTTTTTTAAATATTATAATTATAAATTAAAAAACCTATGCATGCATTTAATTAAATACACTGAGATCATCTGTGCCAATAAATGCAATAAACAAGGTGTTAACGCGTCTATTCAACTCGTATCACTGCGGTTGAAAAATTGTTTTTTTCTAACGCAAAAGAATTAATGTGTAGGTGCTATTAGTATATTTTCTAACATTGAGTAAAAAATATAACTATGAATAAAAAAATTAATGCTTATATATAATAGAACATAATAAAAATCATATACGTTAATAAAAACATGTGAAATCTCAAGTTAGTTTTTAACATAGCAGAAGAATGGAGTGATGTTACAACTACTATAGTGAAACATTATTTTCTCAGTCTTTATATAATAATTTATTTTAAAAAAGTGTAAAGAAAAAAATTAAAAAACAAATTACAAAAGAATAAAGACAAGAACAAAAAGAACGGTATAAACAGGCCAAATGCAGAGTGATAAATACTCAAAGTGTAAAAAACAGAAAATAATATTTTTTTCAAAAAAAAAGTGTAAAGGAAAAACTAAAAAAATGAAGATAAGAAAAAAAATATTGTGATAAATAAGTTGAGTGTAAAATGATAAAAATGCGAGTATATATAAAAGAAAATGTATAATAAAAATATTTTTTTTAATTGAAAATTACAATTTTACCATCATTACAGTATCTCTACAGTAAAAACATTTGGAAAAATTTATAATTATACTATTTTTACATAAAACATTATTTCCTCTTAGTATATATATATATATATAATAATAATAATTGAACTAGAAGTATGGAAGGGTCTGATTGTTTTGTGGAAAGTATATTCCATAAAAAAGAAAAAAAATTTATTCTTCAAACATTAAATTGTTTTTGTTAATACAAAATATTTTTTTGTTAATTTATAAATAATATTAATTTAATAGAAAAATAACCTCGATAAAGAGAAAAAATAATGAAAAATAATTTACAATTTTTTTTATAGTGTAAAAATAATCATTGACTTAAATAAAAAATTTGTTATAAAATTGAGTTAAAGTTTTTATTTAATCAAAACTTGAAATTAAATAATCTATACCACATTTTTTCTTCAAAAAGAAATTGTTCATTTAAGTTAAAATTATTCCAACTTATTTTGATCATATATCATTTATGAAAAATATTTTTTAGATTATAATTCATAACTAAGAATTATATTTTGAAAATCATTTCAAGCGTACCTAGATGCCGAATAGAATAGCTTTTCCTTCAACTCAATAACAAAAGTATTTTTTATATTAAATTTTGAGTTTATTTGAAATTTTTTAAAATATTTTTATTTAATAATATTTTTTTTATTTTTAAAAATTTATTTTTTAATATCAGTACATTAAAATAATTTAAAATATATATATAAATAATTTGAAGCAAGGAAAAAATTAAAAAAAAAAATTAAAATGCAAAAAAAATTCGGGCTGAAAAAAGCTACTCCACAGCTATATGTTTTAAGACCTTTAACTAGCCTCTCCTGGATGATAAAATCACGAATTAATTGCTTGGAACCTCCCCATGATATCCACAGCCACTCCATGATTCAAAAATATAGTAAATGAAACAGGTGCCCAGAAAAGTTCATAGGCATAAGACATTGAGGAAGAAATAACCAGTCACTTGCCTGTTCAATTTCAGAAGACTTGGCTAACAAATCTTCAGGAAGAGACCAATCCAAAAATGTCAAAGTTTTCCTTAATCCTTGCCTCATTTGTGCTCCTAGGCAACACACTGTGGCCCGCCCATTTGGAGTCCCCACCTAAAAGCTACTTGTGCTGGAGATTTTCCTAATTTCTCCGCAATCATATTAAGAATTGAATTCTTGAGAGCCTGAGTCTTGATGGTTCCCAGACCTGGGGAACCCAGAGGTGTATCTGCATCATAATTGTTATTATCTGCATTCAACTAAGAGAAGATCTACTTCTATTTCTTACTCACAAAACTTGGATTGACGTAACATTCATGAAGCTTTGGCTGCTGCCATACAGGGTGACATTCCACTTGGTTAACAGTTGGAGGTACACGAGCCACTCCTGGTAAGTTCAAAAGTTTCTGTGAGGTATTGCAATGAGGGTTTTTAATCAAATTTTCCTGGATATAATAGGATTCTAGGTTTGTGAATGTTAGGTTTCTTAAGTGTTGTACCTAAATATCAATGAATTTTCGTGTATTAAAAATATAGTTCTTGTTTCTAATGCTTTTGTACTACCATTACAACATTTTAGTTCTAACTTAGCTTTTTCTTTGTTCTTTTTATTTTTATGTAGATGAATTTAGATTTTTCAATTTGTTTGATTATTTTTTTATGAACAAGTCTTAACTAAGTAATAATATTAAATAATTGATAATTAAACATACTTTAATTTAACTTCAACCAATACAAAAAGCATTAAGAAGTAAGCATTTCTGACTAGAAAAAAATTTATTTATTTGCATCTGAATAGTTAAATATAAAAAAATATTTAATTGTAAAAGATCATTTTCTTAATTAATATACTAGTTAAATTTTAAAATTATACTATTTTCACGGATATAACTCTTTACATATTTTCTTTGAATTCTAACTCATAATTGATTAGAAAATATGAATCTCTCCTTCTCCATCTTCTGTTACCATTTATCTTATTTCTTATATTTTTGTTTGAATTCATCCTTTTTTTCTCATTTTCTCATTCATGATTCAATTTTTAAAATTGAAATTAATAGGTGATTTTTCTCACTCTGTTTCCCTATTTAGTAAAGAAAAAGGCGATCCTTTTTCTCTGTGTTTGATAATTCTAATCTCGATTTCAGTTTATATCAAATTTAATCATCACTATTTTATTTTTTTTAAATGAATTTGTGAGGACCTTAATAAGTAAAATCGAAGGCGCACATTACACTGCAAGTGTAACACCCAGGGGATGAAGCCCTAACCCGTGTCATTATGAATAGCGTGAAGAACGTTTCCAAGAAGTGGGGGTGTATCGCATGACGTCATAAAAAGTCCACGACGCAACGTCACATCCTTATCTCTTGGGCTTGTTCATCTATACGCAGTAGATTTTAATGGAATCTTAAGACATCATGTCGATGGAAACTGAAATTACGACAGATGTTTGTTTAAAAACTACTCTTTTTTTTTTTTAATCTATACAGCTACGGGTTGGGTGAGATGATGATAGTGATTATTTTTTAAAATATTTTTATTTAAAAATAAATTAAAATAATAATTTTTTAAAATTTATATTTATTTTGAATCTATATTATAACAATAAAAAAATATAAAAAGAATTAATTTTGAATAAAAAAATTAAATTTAGCAAACTCTATTCGAATGAAAACTAAAAAGAAAGAAAGAAAGCACACGAACTGAGAAAGGGACACGGCATCCATTGCAGAACTGTGTCCTTTTTAAACAGCTTCGAGTGATGAGCCCATTCCTCAACTATCCGTGATTAGAGTTAAACCAGTCCACCTGAACATGAGATTCTGATTGTGATTGAAAACCATAAACCAGTCTCTTCAACCAGATTGATAGTCTAGTAGAGAATCTGTGACTGATTTGATGAGAGTGACATTGAAACCTAGGGTTTTGCTTGAAGGGTTCTCTGAATAAGAGAAGGGCCCTTTGGTTATTGAGAGAGATAGAGTGAGTGGAAAATGAAGGAGATAATAGGAGGGCCGGGGACAGTGAGTGGGTTATTACTGAGAATAGGACAATGCGTTTTTGCTGCAGCTTCAATTTCAATCATGACCTCTGCCATTGGCTTCTCTTCCTACACTTCTTTCTGGTACCTATTTTTTCAACCTTTCCTTTTTATGTTTTATTTCTCTATGCTTCTTCTTCTTCTTTTCTTTTTATTTGTTATTTATTCGACAGTGATTAGATTGCTTATTTTTATGATGTTTCATTATGTATGTAAGGAATTAGAATGCCCCTTTTTTGCCCTTTTCGAACATTATTGTATTTGTAATTTGTTGAGTTTTAGTAATTTACATGGTGTAAGGAATTAGAATGCCCCATTTTTGCACATTATTGTATTTGTAATTTGTTGAGTTTTAGTAATTTACATTGGATTTAGACTCTTAGTGCAGATTGGGAAGCTTGCGTCTTGAAAGCTTTATGTGGAACTTGGAACATTTTTAGTTTGTTTTTCTCTGTAGATGCATGAATACCTCTTCGAAGCAGCTACTGTCAATCTGTCATTGAGATTTTGAGTTAATAATTGTAGATGATGTGTCGACCAATTGGCATGAATAAGCTTTAAATACTGATACTGGATAACTGTTTGTGTGTAATGTCTCTTGCAATGTTGAAAATGAGCTTCTGTTGTTTGATCGTTATTTTTGCTTCTTTATTTGTAAGTCAATGTCCAATTTCCTTTTCCTTTTTCCTTTTTCCTTTTTCCTTCCTGTAGATTTAGGTTAGTGGGGCTAATTGAAGTAAGAGCATGTTGACTGCTAGCCCGCTGCTCATGTATATGTATCTATGATATGTTCACATGCACTTTTATTTTTATTCACTATTGAATTCATCTCTCAAGCATTTGTCATTCATCTCTTTTGATGGTTATGTGTTCTCTGGCTCAGCTATTTGATTGCATCAATGGGGCTTCAACTTTTGTGGAGCTTTGGACTTGCATGTCTTGACATTTATGCTTTGAGGAGAAAGAAAGACCTCCAAAATCCTGTCTTAGTGAGCCTGTTCGTTGTAGGTGATTGGGTACTGCTCTTGTCCTTTAGACTACTGCTCAGTCCTGATTAATTCTCTCTTTTACTGGGAAATTGTCTAGTTGATTTAAGCCAAAGCTTGTGCATGAATATATATTGCCAGTAATGTTAATGCACCGATTGGACCTTAGCAATTTCATGCATCAGCTATTATTTTGTTCCACTTGATTTTCTATTTATTCCTTTCATGAGTAAATGGTTTTAATTAAGACAGGCTAAGTTAAAGAGGGGCTTGAAGATTTGCTGTCCAAGCACAGACATAGCTAAGCTATTGCTATTTATTTTGTTTAGGAGCATGGTAAGGTGGTTCCCTCATGAACTGGTTTCTAATTTTAACAAGGCTGTACTCATCACGAAAGACTATGAAAGGATGTAGTAAAGGACTTATGTATGCCTTTCAGCTTAAATGTTTTTGAATGGTAAAGCAAGAAGTCCTTGATCATAAATCTCTATTCAAACATCTAGTAGCCATATCAAAAAGAAATTGAAGCAACATTCCCCCCTGTTATTTCCACCCTTGCACATGACTTTAGGAATGACCACATTGAATACTAGTACAATGTGCTTTCAACTTTTGTATGGTGTTTAATGTCTTGGGCAGCTTGGACATTTAATGATCTTGTGAGAAATGCTTTTGAAGATCTCCATAAGTAAATTTAAGCAAATAAAATTGAATGTGGAAAATTCTTGGAGCCAAGGAGGCATTATGAGGGTCTAGATGTTAATAGAATATTCTTGAAGCTGAATTGTGTGTGACTGGGATCATCCTTCTTAGCAAAAAGGTGATTCTACAAATTCAGGCGTGGACATAAAAAGTGATTTCTTGATTGCTAATGCGTCTTTGAATATTTGTTAATGGCAAGATGTTGTCCTGAGACTTCCCTCTTGCTTTGGAATTGTTCTAGGTTCCTATCTGGTCTTTCCTTAGAGAGAATGGTGCAAATGTTGTTTTGACCGGTTTTGAAAACTAGCTAGGCAGGTCTTATTTTTTCACCAGCTTTGAGCCTTGCCCCCCCCCCCCCCCCCCACTGTTAACTTGAGGACTTTGCGTTGAAAATAATGCCGCCAGTGTACATCTAGAAAGCGAGTTTGGATACTGAATGACATAACTGGAACTTATGTTGGCAGCTTACCTCATTTATGATGTGAACTTGGGTAATAGTTGGAATGACAAATAATAGCTTGAACTTGCAGGTAACAGCTATGCTATCACTTGCAGCTGCATGCTCATCAGCAGGTGTTGTTGTTCTTTATGCTAGGGACATGAACTTTTGCAAGATCCATCCAGATCTTCCATGTAGCAGGTACGAGATTTCCATACTCTTGGCGTTCATCACCTGGCTTCAAGTCAGTATATCATCTCATGTGATGTTCTGGATCCTAGCCTCGGTGTAGTTGATACGTGTGTTTGTTTCCAAGAGTTGCAGAGTACACAAATGGTAATATCTTCTGCTTCACATGTAAATTTTTATCCCACTCTAACATGCCTTAATTTTGGACAATTTTCAGGATTCCCCTGTTTGTTTGCTATTTGTTATGAGTTTTCCTTAGGCAAATGAATGTTTTGGTTAATGATCATGTATTCATTTAAGCTCTCCATGCCCTCACTTGCTTCCAAAACTTGACCCAAAGTTTGAGCGAACTATAACATTTAGAGTTTGGAAATGCCGTTCTCTGTCCTCTCAGATTTCATGTCTTCTTACTTTCGTGCCAACACATAAACCGGTAATTAGTAGCAAAAATCAGCCTGGTCTGATGTTCATTTCCTTTTATTTATGGAAGTTTCATATTTGGTCAGATAAACGTAAATGCAAAAGAGTTATCATGAAAGAAGGATCACACATAGTCGGAAAGAATGCTCTTTTTTCTTTGAGTTAGGCCAATTGTCATTGTTACTGGCATACAAGAGCGAAATGAAATTGTTGGGAAAAAAAAATCTCATTAAGATAGAAAACAGTGCTGTGAAGTACGGATGAACCGTAGATGAAGAAAGACCCCTGCCTGCCACAAAGCACTGACTGTCTGTTATAGGTAACTGATGGACAATAGGCTGTCGAGGGCAGATTCTATAAATTAAGGACTGTTCATGAGGGACAAAGCAATGCTTCGTTTCTCTTATTGATTAGTGTCCTGTTTGTAATCTTTGTTTCAGTAGTATATTTGCTTTAGATCATGGCCAAGGCCTCTTGTAATGGACTTTGTATTGAGATTTGCCCTTTTAAGTTCCTTTGATGAATGATTTTCTTCGCTCAAAAAACAAAAAGAAAAGGCAAAGGGCGATCAAATTCATGGAGATTCATGGATATGCATTTCAACCCATTAAAATACAGTCGGCGTCTATGAGAGGCCCGTCAGAGTTGAGTCAGCCCTGTTTCCCTCTTTCTAATCTATCACTAGCCTCTCCAAGTTGCTGGAAATAATTTGTATAGGTTTATCTTTCTCAGCCCTGATGGGGACGTGCATCTAATAGGTATACGTATCTCTCTCAAACCAGATCAAAACAAACAGAAGTTTTGATCATGGCTGTCGCTGAGCATAAATGTAATCAGTTTCCTTGATACCCTCATTGGTAATGTGGCATGGATATTCTCATATTCATCAATAAATTAATAGTCCTAAACGGCTTAAAAAAAAAAAAAAAACAATGGACACCGGATCATTTCCTGATGAGAAGAAATGTGGACCTAGTTCATCCAATCATACAAAAGGGATTCACAACAATGATTTTGGCATCCAGTTCGTCCACCAATCAAACGGTTTGGATCGACATGAATTCTTTGTATCATATTTGGTTAGTGAAAATATATAATAAAATATGAAAAAAATTATTTTCTTAATGTGTTTTTATCAAACTTATGTATTTTAAAAAATAATTAAATATAATATTCTATTAACTTAATTTTAAAATTAATAATTTTATAATAACCATAGTTATAAAACCGAGACTAGCCGACTTGGCTGATCCAAAACCTAGACTAGTTTGAGTTTAATAAAAAACTAGAGAAAGAATTAGCTCGATTTAACCTAGTTGAAAACCTAGATCAACCTATAACCTGTTCAACAGAAAATACAACACAGATAAAATAACTTATTGACTATTTTAAAATTGTTTTTGGTCAAAACAATGTTGCCTTGATTTCTATTTTTTTTTAGGTAAACTAGGGTTGAACCTCTCGACTCATGACTCAGGTCTTGTCCTGGATCGACTATTAAGTCGGGTTTTAATACTATAATAATAATCATTTTTATTCATACGTTGACTCATATCAACCCGAGTTGACCCTCCCAACCCATGACCTAGGCCTTGCCTTGGTTCAACTTTCGAGTAGATTTTTAAACTATAATAATAACAACCACTTTTATCTTTATATTGACTCGTTTCAACGATTAACCCGACTCATAACTCAAATCTTGCCAAGTTGACTTGCAAGTCGAGTTTTAAAACTATAACAATCACTTTTATCCTTATATTGACTCGTGTCAATAATAAACCCGACTTATAACTCAAATCTTGTCATAGGTCGACTTTCAAGTTGGATTTTAAAACTATTATAATAACAACATTTATTTTTATATTGACTCTGGTCAACTTGCATGACACTCCCGACTCGTGACCCAAGCTTTATTTTAGATTGACTTCCAAGTTGGATTTTAAAACTATAATAATAATTATTTTTATCTTTACATATTTTAGTTTAATAATTTTTAGAATTTAGAGTTTTTTACAAGAATATATTAGAAATAAAAAATAAAAAATATTCTCTCTAGAGACATGTCCTCTCTGCCTCTCCTATTTTAAAAATACAAAAAATCATTATAAAATTATCCCAAAACTCGATTTATTTTGTTTTTACAAACAAAAAAAATTTCCATCTCCACTATATCTCCATTCTTTTTATTTTTATTATAATCCAGTAATACAGTATCCAAACACTACATGAAAAAACCGTACAGACAAGCATTACAATTTAAATGACAGCAAGATATTGCTTGAGGTCGAGGTCATCAGGATTTGGCTGGGGTCATAGTTTGAGGTCACCGTGCCGGTGAAATTGATGGAAAAAATGGGAAACTCCAAGCTTGATAGGCAGTCTAGTTTTACTATATTGTAAACGCAAAAATGCTTCCATTTTGTTATTTATAGCAAACATCTGATACAAATTCATCACAGGAAAATCGCTCACTGTTGAATACGATCAACCAAACAAAGGAAAAATAAATAAAGAGCAGCAATTGGGGGGTGGGGGTGTTGTTGGGTTCAAGACAATTGTTTGAGTTTCTACAATAACATTTTTCCTCATTCAGAGTGAGCAGTTTATCAGTTAATACGAATGACTATGGACAGACAAGGAGAAAAACCTCAAAGCTCACATGACAATTTCTGGCTTCAAAATGCTAGACTTTATTTCCTTATGAGGCAGGACAACACCCCCATTACTGTAAACTTCATCGCCAACATGAACATCTTCTCCTAAGATTGTCATGTTCTCTATGCGAGCCCATCTCCCCACAGTGGAATGCCATCCAATGATACTACTAGAGATGCATGCATGCTTCTTGATTCGCACTCCCCGCATTACAGTGCAGCGGGAAAGCCTAACTCCCGAGTCTATTATGCAACCTGGGCCGATTGCTACATCTGGTCCGATTAGACATCCTTCTCCAATTACTGCACTCTCATCAACGAGAACATTTCCAACAATGTTTGGTCCAGTGGCCAGTTTTGGAGAGGACATTTTCCGCAAAGAATCCAGGTATAGTCTCAGACCTGTAACGTAGTCTTTTGGCTGTCCAATGTCCATCCAGAACCCAGGTAGGACCATGGCAAACAGCTTATTCTCTGCTGCAATCTTTGGGAAGACTTCTTTCTCTATTGAGGTGGGCCTCAGTTCAATCCGATCAAGAACAGAGGGGTTCAACAAGTAGATTCCAGCATTGATCTTGTTACCTACAAATATTTTTGGTTTCTCAACAAATTTCTCAACCTTCCCGCTAGTTTCTTCCATCAGCACCACACCATACTTTGATGGTTCATCCACCTGTGACATGAAAATTTGGTTTAACATATAGGGAATGGGCTTGGTGCCTGGGAAAAAGCAAAACAATAGATTCAACTCACCTTGGTTACCATAATGGAAGCCTCCCCTCCATGGCCTTTGTGAAATTCAATCATTTGTTTTAACGGATACTCACTTATAACATCACTGTTGAGGACAAAAAAGGGTGCACCAGAATCGTCAATGAGCTTATCTCTAGCTAGGGCTAAAGGACCTGCTGTGCCAAGTGGCTCAGTCTCTTGTGAGCAGGTGATCTTAATTTCAAGCCTTTTCTCGTATTCTTTCAAGAAATTCAGCATAACCTGCATTTAAAAGTACATAATTACAGGGGATCGTAAGAAAATCCAGCTGTAATATTAATACATGAATATGATATGGAATTTCAGTGGAAAGGTGATCCTCTGAATTGTTGTTGTTACCTCTGGCTGGTAGTTAATTGCCAAGACCACTTCAGTGACTCCAATTGCTTTGAGAGCTTCAATCTGTTTATAAGAAATTCAAAATGCATTTTACACGTAGCTGGCATACACTGCTTATCAGGTACAGAACAATTAAATAGATAACCATGGCCAGGGAAGTTGCTCAGTCTCAAAAAATGAAATTCAAAACAGTAAATTCACTAATAAATAGTAGATTAGCCAATGGCAAGAAGCAATCTTGAAGTAACAATTTACTTTTTTTCTGTAAAGAAGAATCAAATTTCAATCAATACATACATGCATACTCATTAGTTACGTGGGGGTGGGATTTCGGGATACAGAGAAGTAGATACTCCTAAGTCCTATTTAAATAACCCTTAATATGAAATTTATCAAGTAATACCTGATGCAGTATCATGGGTTTGTTAGCAAAATCAACCAGCGGCTTCGGTACACTGAGGGTTAAAGGCCTCAAACGAGTCCCAAATCCTCCAACAAGAATGAGTGCCTTCATTTTGTTAAGCTCTCAACCTAGATCCTCTTCTCCTGGATTTTCAAAATAAAAATTGGGATGAAATGGAATCATTTGATTGGTTCAAACCAACAAATATCACAAGAGGAAAGATTTGGATGGATTCGATCTCCAAAATAACGAGAGACAACAAGTTCCTTTATTAAAACCCGAATACAATAAACATGCTTGATGTGGTTTAACAAAATAAAAAGAAAAAAAGAAAAAAAAGGGACTATAGATTGATCTAAAAGCGAGAGAAGTGAAGAAAACGTACTCTGTTGATTCGAACTTTAGAGTTGGCAATGGTAGATCAATGGCTGGCTGGTGCTGTGATTGGCTATGATGGTTATGGAGACTATATATATATATTGTACAAGAAAAGGGGTAACAGTGGCGAGAGAAATTAGAAATCTTGAATGAGACGCTGTTTGCTTTCTCCAAATCAAGAAACGGGATCGCGTTCGCATAGAGCAAGGCTTTTGACAGTCGCCGACTAGCTTCTCCTCTGTGTTTTTTTTTCTCGTCTCTTTAACTTAACGACAGAATTTTCAAAATATTATTTTTGTGCCAAGCTATTTTTCTTTTTTCTTTTTTTAAAAAAAAAAGAGTTATAAGAGACCTTGTTTTAAACACTTCATGTTCTAGTTCTAAAAAACAGAGAAATTAGTATCGTGAGTTTTATCCTAACTCAACTGATCCTAGTTTTAAGAGTTAAGAATAGAAAGGACACCTAAACTAATATTCTAAAATCTGAATCCAAACACAATATTGTATATTGATTTAGGTTTGTTCCAATAGTTTTTCCTTTGTGTTACTTAGCCTCCTCTTCGGTAAGATTTTCTAATGCATCATTTTTTTTTATATGTTTGCTTAAAAGTGAATTATTAAAAAAAACCAAAAGCAAGGTAATAACTTAGTGTATTAAATTTGGTAGAATGTTAAGTCCAGATGATATGAGTCTAGCTTACTTTCAAGTCCAATATCCTTGAGTTTAACTGCATGCCGAGTTCAAGTACACATGAGCTTAATAAGATATCACACTCAAATTTTTTAGATTCAACTATGTGTTGAGTCTAAGAACATATGAGTTTAGTAAGATGACAGACCCAACATTATTGGTTTCAATTATGTACTAGGTCTAAGATCATGTGAGTCTGGCGTTAATACCCTTGAATTCATTTATGAGCTGAGCCCAAGTACATGCAGGTCTAGTGATATGTCAGACCCAAACATATTTAGATTTGGCCATGCACTGAATCTTATATGTGGGTCTGAAAAGACGTCAGACCTAACATCCTTAAACTTAGTTATATGTTGAGGCCATGTACATGTGAATTTGACATGATGCCAAACCCAAACATCATTGGATTATACCACACGTTTAGCCTAAGTACCTATGGGTCTGGGAAGGTGACAAACTCAACATCATTGTGTTCAGCTTTGCGCGAAGCCCAATTGCTTATGGATCTAGTAAGATGCCGAACCTTAATGCCTTGAGTTCAGTTACGTGCTGAGCCCAAGTGTGTATGGATCTAATAAGGTGCTACACTCATGACCCTTGAGTTTGGAGTCATTCTAAGTTGAATACGTATAGAGTTTATAATCTTTTTAGGTTTCATGTTGGGTCATATGAATTTGTTGTTTATTCTCATGTTTTTTTAACATAAAATAGTAAAAGTCAAGAATAATCATCACCTTATATTTATAAGTGCATAAAAGTCTCCAAATAGCCTACCATAATTCCATTAACATTAATTTTATGTAAGAGATATCTATCCCTTGATAATGCTATCAGGAAGAAATAATACTTCAACCCTTTCATTCAAGTACCATGACAAAGTTTAGAAGTTATATATACCATTTGAACTATTCAGGTAAAAGGTTCATACTTTTCTAATTTTTTATTCATGCTCTTATTTTATAGAATATTTATCATATATAATTAAGGAAAAACACTTTTATTCTTAAGAATTTAAAGTTCATTCTCTCAAATTTTACAATTTTTTATTAAAAGTCACCGACTTTATCAATAAAAGGTTCCTAAATCTCATCAAAAGGATTATTTTGCAGGTTCCGAGTCTTTTATCACTAATCATCAATTTCTTGAACTCTGAAGAAAGGAACATTAACGTGAACGTGTGATAATCCTCTATCTAAAACACTCAAAAAATTCTCATTTATGAGCATAATAGATTTTGAACATCATCACTTTCTAATGTCAATCTTGCAATGCAATTTATAACTTGTTTTTAAATGCACTTATTATAGGAGTTTTTTTTTTAAATTTTCTCTCATATTTCGCGTTCAAAACTCTATAATATGACAATTATAATTATTAAGAAAACTTAAGGGGCTCCGTAAAACATTATGTATCAAAACTCATTGCACTATAAAGTACTACACTATAATAATGATTTTGCCCCAGTAATGAAGTGCAAATTAGGGTGCAAATTAAGGGGGGTCTTTTAGTGAGATTCATTTGGCATTTATCAAATTAATCATGGGAGAATCGGTTTTCTCATATTTTCACTATGAAATGACTTAATTATCCTTTAAAGAAAAAAAAATATTTTGCTAGCGTCAATATTAAAAGTCACTGACTTTATCAATGAAGGGTTCTTAAATCTTACTAAAAAGGATTGTTTTGCAGGTTCTGGGTCTTTTATCACTAATCATCAACTTCTTGAACTCTGAAGAAAGAAAAATTAACGTGAACATGTGATCATCCTCTATCTAAACACTAAAAAAACCCTCATTTCTAAGCATAATAAATTTTGGAACATAATCACTTTTCAATATCAATCCTGCAATGCAATTTATAATTTGTTTTAAAATGCACCTATTATAGACTTTTTTTTTAAAAAAAAATTTCTCTCATATTTCGCATTCAAAACCTTATAAATATGACATTTATAATTATTAAGAAAACTAAAAGGGCTTAGTAAAACATTGTGTGTTAAAACTCATTGCACTGTAGATTACTACACTATAATGATGATATTGCCCTAGTATTAGCTAAGGAAGTGCAAATTAAGGGGCAAAATGGTTTTTTTATGAGGTTCATTTGGCATTTATCAAATTAATCAGGGGAGAATCAATCTTCTTATATTTTTTACAGTGAAATAACTTAATTACCCTTTAAAGCAAAAACAAACTTTTGCTAGCGTCCAATGATGCTTTTGTCTTTTAATTTTGTTTTTTTACAACCAGGTTCAATTAAAAGCTATTTAATGATTTAACTATTGAAACCTTAAGGGATAGCCTTTCATACTTAATTCACCCTCCTTTTTGGTTCACCTAGGCTATCCCTCAAGGATCCAACAATTGATATTAGAGCTTATGTTCTTGCTATATAACTTAACTTCTTAGTGTTAAAGATCATAGACTTTGGTGACCTTAAATTTCTTAGGACAATAGTATATGAAGAAGATAATATAGACTCACTTAGCTCAAACTCCATTGAACAAAATGAAGATGCTGATATGAATTTTGATGACTTGATTACCTTATGTGAAACCTTACATAAAAAGAACAAGATGTATAGAAACACTAATAAAAACTTGGAAAGGATGCACAAAAATTTAAAAAATAAAAATAAAAATTTGTTTGAAAACATGATGGATTAACATAAGTAAACAAATCATTATATAATATTGCTAGCTGTTTCTCATCATTAGATGATTTGAAAAATAAAAATGATACTTTTAGAAAACAATTTGAAGACATCACTTCAACTTTAGCAAAGTTTACTCAAGACAGAGATAACTTGGATGTTTTGTTAGGAGGACAAAACAAGAGCCTACACAAAAGTGGTTTAGGTTTCAATTATGTAGAAAAACAAAAATCCAATGTGCATGTTAATCAATCTATAATGTATAATTGTTTTTCTATATGTTATTTTTGCAACAAGAAAGGCTATTTATCGTATAAATATAGATTAAATAAAAATAATTTTTCTAAAATATGATGTGGATATCGAAAGGTACAATGCCTAACAAATAAAGACTAAATGTTAAAAGAGTACTTAAAAATACTTCTTTCGGGAATTCTAGGAATGAAGGAGTAATAAAAAGGTTCCAACAAAGAAGGAACATAAGTCATGGGCAAGCATAACCTCAATTCCATAATCGACAATTGAGAGGCAACTTAAAAAGAAGGAATCAATAGCAAAGGCAAGAAAGACCTTACTTTCAAAAACACCAAGTTGGAAGAAACCCACATTAAAAGAATGATGATAGAAGAAATGTTAGACCCTCATTCATCAACAACAATTTTGTGAGGAGGAGTGTGCCTCAACAATGTAAAATGCCTCAACCCCGAAGATATCAAATGGAAGGTAATTGACATTAAAGGCAAATGGAAAGATAACTAAAACCTATAAAAACAAGGTTTTTTGGAAGGAGAAGTCCTATGGTCCAAATATCAACCAAAGACCAAGAAGAAATGGACAGAAAGACACACACACACACCATGTTTTTGATGGATTCAAGCTTTATAAGGTTGTTAAAATACTGAGTTGTTATAAATTTGATTTAAACTAACTTATTCGACCAAGTCGAGTTTATAGCTTGAATTGTGTTTTTTTTTTAATTTTTTTAAAAAATCTTATAATTAGTTTTCAAATTTATTTTCTTATATAAATAATAATCTAATTTATTTGAATATCAGGAATATTAATTAAATTAAAACAAAATCTTATAATCTTGTTTTAAGGAAATTAAAACAAAATCTTGTCTTTATGTTATTAAATTATAGCTTTGTAGATCAAAACTTATAATTAATTAAATTTCATAGTTGTATTCTAGTTTTAATTTGATTTGTTAGTTAATTTTTTTTTTCTGTAACTTGATCCTAATTTTATTGATTGGTTAAGATTCGTTTATAAAATAATTGAGAAAAGAGATGAAAGAGCTACGATTTTATCAGTAAAATCTTAGGTGCACGTACAGACATGGTGATCTTGGGAGTAGCTGGGTCAAATCTGGAGAATAACAGGGTGATTTATGCTTATTTCTTGGATGTAAGACAGACAATTACAAAAAAAAGAAGAGGGATTTTCCAAGAGATGAAGAGAATAGAACCCTATGGCACAAATTCTGCTTTGCTATTACGTACTGAAATAAGGAGGATTTTTCTGCAGTTAAACAAGCCACCAATACCAAAATTCTTTGAAGCGCTTATTGATTGGCTATACTAACTCATACAACTAGCTAGGTTTTAGACACCTTTCCTGCTGTAATACTAATGATGTATTCGATCTCATCTGCAACTTCTTTCATTGAAGGTCGATTCTGCCTCTTGTCATGCAAACAAGCTGCTGCCAGGGATCCCAATGCTTTCATTGTTTCCAGTTCCAGCTTGCTAGCACCTTCCTTAAGCACTGGATCAATGACTTCCATCAGTCTATCTTCCTCAATCACGTTCTTTATATACACCACCAAGTTCACATTTTCTTCTTCTCGGTTAAAATCAATAGCCTTCTTTGATGTCAATACCTCCAGTAGAACAACTCCAAAGCTATAAACATCACTTTTATCAGTAAGCTGAAAGTTACGGTAATATTCTGGGTCAAGATAACCAAGGGTCCCCTGAGCACAAGTGAAGATATGGCTATCATTGTTTTCACTTGCCTCCACCAGCCTAGAAAGCCCGAAGTCAGAAACTTTGGCATTGAGTCTTTCATCAAGTAAAATGTTGCTGGACTTCACATCACGATGGTAAATGGGAGGCACAGCTGCAGAGTGAAGATAGGTTAGACCTTCTGCAGTTTGATATGCAATGCGGAGCCTTAGTTGCCAGCTGAGTGAAGTCCACTTGCCAGAATGGTGACTGTGAAGGTGATCAAAGAGGGTTCCATTAGGGATATACTCATAAATCATGATAGGTTGCTCAAGCTCGACACAACAACCCAGGAGTCTTACAAGGCTTCTGTGATTGACCTGGCAAAGAATTCGAACCTCGTTAATAACTTGATCGATGCCTTTGGTGTTTCCAAGCTTGGCTCGCTTGATAGCTGTTACAGTTCCATCATCAAGAATGCCCTTGAAGACCTCACCAAAGCCACCTGCACCGATGAGGTTGTCTTTGGAGAAATTGTTGGTTGCTTTTGTTATCTCCTTGCCTGTAAAGATTCTGGCTGATTTTCCACTATGTTTGGCATTTAACATCTCTTTTCGCTCTTTTATCAAATTCTTTTGTGCTCTTTTTGACCGATTTTGCTTCTTGAGGAATAGACCACCACCTAGGACCATGACTAGGACTGCAACCGCTCCAACGGCTGCACCTGAAATGATTTAAAAGACAAACCAATCAACCAACGAGGAAAATATCATTGCGGTTACTTATTCATATAAATGAAAAGAAATCATTGTTGTTACTTAATATATTTACACCATTATATGAAATATTCAACTACTCTATGAGATAATGCTCGTATTTGACATGCAAACACTGTGGAGCAAAACTGCTAAAGCAAAAACTTGATTTGGAGGTTGTGCGTGCAGCTTAATTCTGATTTTTTTTTATAAAAAAACTAAGATTAGTACTCACTTAATGGGAGCTATAACGTACCTGCAAAGACCACTGTCTTTTTCTTTCTTTTTTTGCAAACTTTTCCAGGAAGACACTTCAAATCTACGAAAGGAGAAGATTATAAATGGTAAGAGTGAGATTGACTGGAAAACACCCTTTAGTTTTTGAAGAAAAGCAAAACAAGAACGGTCAGAAAATTTAAAGATTAAACTCACTTTGACACAATCCGTTGATGGGGTCCCATTTAAACCCAGCATCACAGAAGCACCTTTTCTGTCCTAAGCTGATTGGATCAGGCAGACATTTTGAGTACAGTAAGTCCTTGCAGTCTACTGGGATCTTGCAAATTGGCTCCTCTGGCAACGCCCATTCGATCTCTACACCAGGCTCAGGCCATTTCTTGATCATTCCCACCTTCTTAACATCCAAGTTGACAAAGCTCTGATATGCTGCACACCCTCCATCATAGACCTTAATCATATATGCACTCTGTAAGCCTGTACTAGACTTGAATGTACAACACAATGGTGCACTAGCGCAGGCTGCAGCGTTCCCTTGAATATAGTTATGACAAATGCTACCAGGTGCACAATCTATGGGTGGTTTCAAGTGCAAAATTTCAGTTTTACAATTAAGCAACAAGATTGTGTTACTATTAGTGATGCTAAAGGGAAGATTTTGATTGAGCTGGATTCCTTGGCTATGAAAATCACTCGAGATGCAAGTCTTGTTTGCTAGGCTTGCAGGTCTAATAACTATCTGTCGGAGTACTGGGTTAATGGACGCGATCAAGTAGGATGATTCATTTAGAGCATCGAACCATAATTTTCCAAAAGAACACCTGAGCTTGTACTGTTGGTTGCCACAATCTGGCCCAGTGCTTAGTGGAAATGGCACCGGAGTAAGGCCACAATTCCCACAATGCTGCAGGGCTGTGCCACTCCAGGAACATGATAACAGTGTAACCATAAGAATCAACATTGATAGGATGCTCTTCTCCATCGACAAGCCTTGGTCTATAGATGCAGAAAGCACATTAGGGAGGCAAAGCCTGATAATAAACTATGGTACACACTCCTACTACATGTTTCGATATTCTAATATACTGAATAGGACTTGTGATAGTGTAAAGACACAACTGGTCAAGCTAGTCCTCTTTCCTGATTGGATACGAGGGATGGACAATTTTGTCTTTCAATTAATTAAGACCCAAGAGTGACTTTATTCGAAATGCGCAAAACAGGGGACATCTGTCCAAGTTCATGCGTTGTACAATGCTAGTTGAGGTTTTCTCAAAATGGGTAGCATTTTCTTAGGAAGATATGTAATTAGTTCAATGTCTTAGAAACGAAAATGGTGATTGTCGTGCTTGAGGATCACTCCCTTGTTAAAGAAGGAGGCACATGCATATACCCACCTCACAGCTCATATATATATAATATAACTCATGGAAATTTACAGTGAGCATGCATTGGCTTGTGTCGAAATCATGAGTGGAATTAATCTCGAACGGTTCTCAATCAGTAATCTTGTTTCAACATCGGTGGAATAAATTGTGTTTGATATTCAAGTGTTATTACGTCCTTTGCATGAGTTGTTTTCCATGTCGGCTCATGGTTTCGAGATCCAAAGTAATTAAACTAATCTTGTTTATCATCCCATGTTGCTGTTCCCTAATCAACAATTCCAAAGTGAGCAAATTTCATTGGTTTCACTTCATACTGGTTCCTTTCTCAATGGCAGTTGATGCGTCAACAGTACGAAAAAGCTTCCTATCCTGTTGGAAAGGACAGTGATCTAACATAAATTAGGTCCTGAGGAAGACAGCAGCCATATGTGTCCTGATCATTGCGCCCGGAAGGACTTCAAGGTCGATTGAACAGTAGTGGCCAAGTAATAATAACTTCTGCATCCTGCTAATAATATCAGCTTTCCACATTTTTTTTTTATTTACGTGGGGTGTCCGGGCCAGCTTACGCGCACCACGACTATTCCCCACGGCCCGCTGGACATCCTGCAAGCCCAGGAGCAGGTAAGGCACCGCGGGGGTGACAGGCGTACACATAGAGGGTCGAACCCGGGACGGGGGCGGAACAAGTCACACGAATTGACCATAACAGTTAAACCCTCATGTGCTGGTACATACGAGGGCTCGAACCAGAGCACTCAGGCATGGCAAAGCCTGCCAAGACCACTGAGCTACAAGCCTCGTGTGTAGCTCAGTAGGCTCCTCTCGTGCGATTTCAATCTGAATCTGATAATCTTCTTGTATATCTTCCTATTAGTAAAACAATTTTCAAATCTAGAAGATGAATGCCGTTCACATAGAAACCAAGGAATTCAAATTGCAGAAAATGCTTGTACGTTGAGAGTGATAGTTTCTGAACTAAGAGGAGAGTTCAGAATTCAGCCAGGCTTTTGGCTCCCCAAAAAGGAAGGATCCACCATCTAAAAAAGTAAGCAAAAAGTCTTCAAAATCTTAAATTAAATGTTCAATACATTACTTTCCTATCTATTTTTAATTCCCGCAGATGGGGTCTTACAAAAATCTGAGTAACCAAGTTTTTATTTTGTCTTCTTTCAGGTTTCACCATATATTGATATTCCATCGAAAAAGATTATGAACTCGATAGGAGGATATCTTTCGCATATCAACCAAATCCCCACGATCTTGTGTGCATATCTTTTTTGGAACTTAAAAATTAATCTACCTAGATGATTCATCGCGCATCCACACTTTTGCTACAACTTATAGAAATGCTCTTATGATTTTGAGTTTGTCTTTTGATGCCTAAGAGGGTCACGAAAAATTATTGAAATTAGTTTTAAAGTCTAAATTTAAATAATCATTTTAGCTCCTCAATCTAAGTGAAAGCGTGTAAGACATTAATGATGTTGGTATCTTTTAACATATTATTTGGAATTGTACTTCAAATAATATTTTATAAAATTTTAAAAAAAATTATTTAAAATTAAATTTTTTATATTTTCAGATTATTTATTGATGTTAAAAATATTTTTTAAAAAATAAAAAATATTATTTTAAAATATTTTAAAATAAAAAATATTTTTAAAAATAACTATTATTAAAATTACAAACAACCGTAAATCGATCCCTATAAGTACTAACCTTATATTAATATAAATATATTTATTAAAATTACTGTAATCTGATTCCATAAACTTTCTCTTTCAAGATAGTGCTATAATATAATATATAAGTGAGATGTGTTCTACTATACTTGAATTTTTTTTCCCCAACAAAATTAGACTTTAATTTTTTTTCCCTAACAAAATTGGCCTATACTGTAGGTCTATCACTGGATCCTATATAATGACTTGAGCCTGAATCCTCTGTTGTGACTAAACTAAAAATCCGAACTCTAATTCTAATCTTTCATTCCTAAATAGTTACTAGCTATATAACCTCTTAATTTAAGCGCACGACTGATTTATGCAGGAGAGTTTTTAGATGAGTTATTTGTTTTCCTAATTGTTTTAATTCTTATTTAGCTTAGAAAATTAGTTTTAAGTTTTAAGTTTTACTATTTAGTTTAGAAATCTTATATTTTTATTCTTTTTTTCTTATTCATTTTAGACACAATACTAGTATAAATAGGATTGTTTAATTTGTATTTTTAAAAAGTACTTGAAAAGAAAATATTCACTAATAAAATTTTGAATTAAAGTTTTGTGTGATGACGCTATTCAGCAGAATTCTATGCTGTTTTGTGTTTGATATCTTTCTCGTGTTGTTTCTATCTACATTAATTAGTATAAGAGCCAAACTATTCTTGATGGCTAGTTACTGTGTGTTATTGAATAACCATGGTTGGAAGAGATAGTCGCAAAATATGATGTGCTCATGTAGAAGGGGATAAGACGATTCCCTATCAGGAAAGAAACATTCAGGAACTAGTGATAGAAACCACTCAAAGATAAATTGTGAAATTGACCTATTACTTATCGATGGTAAAATTACAGAGGTACGTTGAAGAATTATCTTGTTAATCGACAAAGATTAAAAAGATAAAATTGAGGATTGAGAGAAGAGTGATCATCCATGAACAGTTTTGAGAACCACTATAGAGGCAAGAACAAAGGAGACAACTTCTTGATTGAGATGAATATCATAGATATTTTAGTGATTATATTTATGATGAGATAAATGTGAATTGATTTCTTCACCAATTTATTATATTTATTTTGATGATGATGATGATGATATATGTTGATAATGATAATATAAATAATGGCAATAATAGTAGTGATGATGTCATCTATAGTGGATTAATTTTGATGATCTCATTTATGACGGGATAGATGTCTATGATAAGATAGATGTTAATTGATATTCTCCACCAATTTATTATATTTATTTCAATGATTATTATTATATATGTTGATAATAGTAACATAAACAATGAAAATAATAGTTGTGATGATGTCATTAATAGTGCAGTTACGTAATAAGTTAAAGGTTGAATGCAAGAACAATATATAAAAGGTGCTCAAATAATTTTTTTTTTTTATTGATTTAGGATATATTGATCCTTCTAATTACAAGCTTACTATTATCACAAATATAGGTTTGTTCTAGGACTATATGGATACAACATATGTTGATGAAGCAAGTTTAAGGTTTTTAATTCATAACTCTAGAAATCAATGGAAGAGAAGTAATTCATCAATTATTATTTCTTACACAAATAGTAACATGAAGGGATTGAAATTGATATCTCAAATTATTATATATCTGAAGCAAATAAGGAAAAGAGGTTTGAACTTAAGAATAAGTTCTTCTAATCAAAAAGACTTCTGTAAAAGGATTTTAAATGAAGATATTTGTTTCCTTAGTTTTTTTTATTTCTATTTAGTTTAGAAAAATATTTTGGTTTATTGTGTTTTTATTCTTACTATTTAGTTTAGGAATTTTATTTTTCCTAATTTTTTTCCTTTTTTTTTACTTTAAGAAATTCTTTTTATTCAATTTAGGCTTAGAAATAGTATAAATAGAGTTATTTAATTTGTATTTTTAAGACTACTTGAAGAGAAAATATTTAACAATAAAATCTTGAATTAGAAAGTTTTGGTATGATAATTCTATTCAATAAAATTATATGTTGTTTTGTACTTGATGTACTTCTTTTATTGTTGTCAACATAACAATCATCATCATCGATAAGTTCTTCCAAACATTTTCTTAACATAAAAAAAAATAAACTTGATTAATGTTTCACTATAGACTCTCATAGTTCATTTGTGAACTTACACAATGAAATTAGCATTTTTCCCTTCATAAATTTAAATCTTATAACATGATCCAAAGGGTAATATGAGTTTTTTTATGGGACACATTTGCTATTGCAAGATTGAATGGGGGTAGAAAAATCTTTTAACATTTTTTTTCCATAGTGTAATGTCTGAAAACCCTAAAAAGTTGAATTTCTTTAGCTATTTGGACAGGGGCATTTTTTAATTTTTGTCCTTCTTAGCACAGTGTAAGTACTAAAATACTCTTTAAGGAAAAAAAAATTATAGCTAATATTAAGAGGCTTTTTGGTCTTTTTTTTATACTTTTTTTTGTTAATATCATATGGGGTCAGGGACACTTAGGTATTTTCATAAATCAAAATTTAAAAAAAAATAAAGAGAAAAAGCTACTGGCATTGGGAAGCGTATTCACAGTGGCGACATGCGTAAACCATATCGCGGTGGTTAGGCGACAATTGAATTTTTTTCTCCTCCATCTTTTTCTCTTTCTTTCCTTTGGAAAACATGCTAGCCTAGCTAAAATTAACAGTTGTCCTTCATTTTCTTTTTATTTCAATTGTGGTTCTCATTATTTTGATTGCTTTTTATATGATTTGAATCCGTTTTTTTTTTCAATTTATCCCTTAGCATTTTGTTCTGTTTAGTGTTTATATCAAATTTGATCTTTATTTTTTTAATTATTGTTAAAAAAAAAACATATTTCAACTCCATACCTTATCCTCTTATTTAGTTTAATTTTTATGTGAGATTTGACTCTTAATCTTTTAAGTTTTTTTCCTTAGTTTCTTTTTTTTTAAATTGGTTTTTTTTTTTTAATTTCATCTTTTAATATTTGATTTACTTAGAATTGAACTTCTTTAATTTCTTTCTATAGTGATCCTTATCTTATGACTTAGGTAATGAGTATGAGATTTTATCCTGAATCAATATTATGTCTTTTTTTTTCACCGATTTTATTTTTAATTTCATCATTAAACATTGGGTTTATTAAAGAGATGATATCCTGACCTTTTGGTTTGGGTCATATATTTGTCATGCTAGCTCAAACTAACTCAAAGCTTTTACATCATTTTATTATTATTACTTAAATTTTTATGTCAAACTTGTTTCTTATTTTTTTAATTGCCTTTTTAAAAATTGTTTTTCTTTTTTGACTTTCAACCTATAGCATTTGATTGTTGAGGATTAGGATTTTTTTTTAATGCGATTAACCTCGTCTCATGACCCGGATCATGAGTATGAGATGTAAGCTTGAGTTGACATTAGTCTTCTTTTTTAATTTTTTGTACGTCTATTTTCTTTCTTGATTTTTGCCTTCTCCTTTTATTTTATTAAACATTATTTTTTTTCTATATACTTTTTATGAGGATATCTCGACCTTACGATATAGGTTATAAGTTTGCGATACCAATTCAGATTAGGTCGAAGCTTTTTTTTTCATTCTTTAATTTCTCTTTGTCCATTGACATTAAGTTCTATAACTCGGGTTATAATTTATTTATTTTTTTGCTTGAAAACATCTTAATAGCGCTTTAACATCTTGTTTTTAAGTTACCAAAGAAATCAACTTAGTTCATAGTAAAGCGCAGCCACTTATCTAGTAATCCACTTTAGAGTCCTCTAGTTGAAAGTTTTAAAAAATTAAAAACAACTCCGAAGTTACAACATCACTATTGTTCGTCAGACTTCAAATGAAAAACAAAGTAATGCTCCAGGCAAGATATATCCCAAGCTAGTATGTAATATAATTTTTTTTTGGTTCAAAGTCTAATATAATTTCTATTGACATTTCACAGACTTCAAGCATTTGGTGAAATAATGGTTGATCCATGGTTTCTCCGTCACTGAACTCTTTCAAATTTGCTGACCAAATCCTGTGTACTTGTCTTATATTTTTCTGTTAAAAATTTATTTTGTTCAAATCTAAAAATAAATAACTGGCACGTGTCCATTTAATATTTATCATTAGTTAGATGGAGAACAGAACAACTCTTCCTCAGGAGTTAGTCTTGGGTTTCATCAGTGAACAATAGTTTATATCTAACCAGTGGATCGAAGAAAGGGAGAGAGTACGCATAGATTGTTGTCAGATCCAACCAGTCATCCTATCAAATTCATTTAAATTATGTTTGGTTTTTGTAAATTAATTTAAATTAATTTTGTTTGATTAAAATTATTTTTAACTTAAATTACTGAGGAAATTTGGTTTTTGGAGCAATTTAGTCAATCTAATTTTTTAAATAAAGTTAAAAACAAAAAATATCTTAGAGTAATTAAATGAAAATAACTTTTAAGGGTAACTTTGAATGGTTAAAAAAAATTATTATTATGTAATAAATTATGAGCGTTTGCAGTGAAAATAAAATACCGAGGTTTTTTAACCTTTTTTTTTGTTGTAATATCCTTATAGAAGACCCGCAGTTTTCTGCACCACCTCTCCCAGTTGCTCCACCCGATTTTGCACAGTTCCACTGCCGGCAAAACCCATTTTGCAGCAACTTTTACACATTTTAACCATTCCGGATAAAATCTTAGAAAGCTTCCAGAAACATAATTTAATATTGGAAAGCTACTTTTTTAAAAATAATTTATAATGTTGAAACAGTAACTACCATTCTTAAAAAATTATTAGACCTTCTAATGAGGTGGACAAGAAATATAAAAATATGTCCTTGATTATATATATAAAATATGATTCCCACCTTTTATTTTCATTCGATTTATAGGGATGTTCTTGGATTATATATTAATCAAACTTTTTTAGATAATGTTAAGAATGGATATTTCATACCCTTAAATAATAAGCTACTATTTAATCAAAATTACTATTTTTTTCTTTGATGAAAAGGATGTTTATGGACAATATCAATCACAATTAACTTTTTTCTCAAATAATCTTAAGAATATTCCTCTAATGAAATGGATAATAAATATATAAAAATATATATGTCATTGATTATACAAAATAATCAAAATTAACTTCTTCTTCAGATAATTAATCTTAAGATCGATTATGTCTTTCATATCCTTAAATAGTAAACTACTACTTAATCTGTCCATGTCCACAGCACATTTGGTTCAGCATCTGTGAGTTACTAGTACTCAGTGAAACAGGTTAAAACTGCAAAAGGGGTGCCTCCAATTTTCTCAATTATAATTATAACGTAATGGGGAGGGTTATTACTCTCCAGGATCCTTCCTTTTTGTTCATCGGTTATCTGTAGCTGCTGTCTATTAGGTATTAATTAAGATCAGGAAAATATTCGGACTTGGTGGCAGCCGTGGTTTTCAATCGTGATGGATGATGAAGAACCAGCCAGCTGGGCCGGCTAGGCTCCTGCCATATAAAAAACATATTGACTATCACGATATCGTTTTTTTCTTGGCTGCATGCCATTAAATTCGAGACTCGAGAGAGTCGAATTTGTTTTTTATTTTTCAACACGAAGGTAGATTGAAGTACTTATGTCGAACATAAAGTGATTGACGTCTCTGAAACATTACGATTCAGAAACATAAACCCTTTCCAAACATATATTGCAATTCAATAATTACATAATCGGTAATTGATTAATACAAAGCATGTGTGCCCCTTTGGTTTTTCACATGCCCACATCTTTTTTCACTAATAACACAAAGCCGTGCGGCCCCTTCGGTTTTCCACACGCTTATTATTATCATCATCCAAACCATGCATCAAATAGAATTACGATACACAAAGTCTCTACATACAATTACCTGCACAACCAACATTTCTGACAAGCTAGCTCCATGCCTTGGGCTTTCTTCCGGCATGTCGCACGTACTGTAACATATACTTCTAATGGTGTTGATATTCATGATTTTGTAGCGACACGGCGAGAAGTCAAGCGACAATTAAGAGGAGATTGAGCTCCAGTAGAAACAATAATTTGAGTGGTAGAAGAATTCATATTAGATGAAGATGTTGAAGAGGTAGAGAAGCCATAGTCGGATCCAAAGATTCTTATATCGGACGTCTGAAACCTACCTGAATCGCCAGGAAGTCGCATATACGAAGCTGAAGGTGACTCGTTGAACCATGACCCCAGAGGTCCAGCCTCTTTTCCGTTCTTGTATTGTATTATAGCCCTGTACACGAAAGGAATAAGACCCTCCATTTTTTTGAAAGAAAGGGAGACTGTTAGGCTTTAGTCAGGTTTATTTTGGTTTGATGGAGGGAAGGGTAGGGGGAATGGTTTAAAAGAGAAAGAGGGTGTTGGTTGACGTGGTGTAATGATGGATTGGAGTCCAGCTCTTCACGCTAAGCCAAACGCAAATCCTGAGGGAGACTTGCAATAGAAACCCACACGAAGACCTTGATGAAAACGTTGAAAGCTCTATCTAAACTTACAGCTATCTAAATATTCATTACAGCTTACCAAAATCTCACTAGAATATTATTTCATGTGTCCCTTGTTTTTTTTATGCATTTCTTTTGATAGTTTGGTATGGGATCTATTAGATTAATTATTTTAACATGGTTGGTCGACTATTGATTATTTAGCATTTTCTTTTCCAAGAGAGAACTGGACCGTTCACTTCATCTTGCTATCCACCAGCTTGTTTAGCTTTGTTCATATTC
Organism: Populus nigra; assembly: GCF_951802175.1. Classification (NCBI taxonomy): domain Eukaryota; kingdom Viridiplantae; phylum Streptophyta; class Magnoliopsida; order Malpighiales; family Salicaceae; genus Populus; species Populus nigra. Next base: position 20,117,815 of record NC_084854.1, read on the forward strand.
ATATATATATATTTGTTTCGCTCTTGGGTATAATGTCATGGAAAACACCAGGAAACAGCAACTCCGGATCTCTCTCAATTAAGGGCCTTTTCCATTGGACGTGCTAAAAGCAAAAGGCACGAACATTGCAATCTGATGATTCTCGATATCTTTTGTAATTAATTAATTTGTCTTAAGAAATTTCAGGATCTAAGAAACGTCTAATCTGTTGCTAGATGATGGTAGTGAATATATAGTGATATTTCCAACCTAACTAACTTGTAATGATCATCCCTCTCTCAATTTATATCGTGTTCTTATGCCTCTTAACTCATCTTTAATAGCGACAAAGTTATATTTTATTTCCTTTTTTTGTTACAATGCTGGTATGTATTGCCACTGGGTAAAACCCGTCCACCAGTCAAAATCTAGTGTCTATTTGAGCTTGGCAACATCTATGGAGTCTGTCACTTATCATTACTGTTAATGACTCGATTCGGGTTCTATAAAAGAACCTCAAAACACGAAGCCATACTTTAACATATATACTTCCTCATGACAGACAGCAGCACTCCCAAAAAAAGAAAAACACCAGCAGGCTCTAATATTTCTCAAATATATTTAATGAGAGCCATTCCCAAATCGTAGCTCTTAAAACGCAAGTTTGGCATAAACTCTAGAAGGAAAATCAAGAGTAAATTAAAAGCAAAGGTCTAATGTATTTATTTAACAACAAATGGAATAAAATGTATTCATGATCTTAAAGTCAACTATATTAGAGCTTAGTACGCAAACCAGAAGATAAGGTGAAAGATAATTTACGTGTTAAGAGAAGCATATATATATATATATATCGGATAAGATCAAACGCATATTAAAGATTAATGTTGGATTTCTACACAGATATAATAAACTTTAATTACATGCATATTTTCGATCGGAAGTAAGACAAATATATATATATATATATATATATATATATATATATATATATATATATCTGCCTGCTTCATCATAATACCTACTCCAATACTGTCTCCATCGTAGATGAAGTCAGGTTGCATCAAATTAACCTTGTTGTCCTTTTCTTAACCCAATATTCTTTTTAGCTTCAAGGCAGAGATGGATTGATCGCATTCTATATTCTATATCCTAAGCCAAAGCAAAACCTGCGTGCTCTCTTGCGTGACTGTGTTAGGTGAAGAGAAAGAGAGCAAAACTTATTGTGTCACACTGATTCAGTCTACCTTGGTATCATTTTCCCTTTTGAACATAGCCAAAACCTAACAAGAAAAAAAATGAAACGTCAACTTTCATTTATATATATATATATATAGTGATACCATCATTATATATATAGTGATACCATCATGAGTCATGACTAGCTCAGGTGCTAATCAATTTCAATTTGTAACTTATGCAATCTCTAAATTTATTTTGCATCTTTAATTTGCTGACAATTTTGTGCGGGAGATCATTAAAGGATCATTATTAAGTCATTTTTCTTTATTGGACAAGTAATTTGGGTTGTCTTCTAGAAAATTAGAGTCCAGATAAATGACAGGTGTGTCTGACTTTACTTAAGTGCCGGGATGGATCACGTTTTGACCAATTTACAAGTGGTGCAAAAAATAATATTTAAATAAGAGTTAGGTAGTGCTCTTTTATGCTAGAAAATGGCTAGGTCCGGTTCTTAGTTCGTGTTGATTATTAACTTCGACTAATGTAAATATAAAATAATAATAATTATAGTTAATTTAGAATAGGTTCGGCTCATGGGTTAGGTTGATTATTAACTCAAATTAACATAAAAATAAAAATAATTATTATTATAGTTTTAAAATCCTACTTGGGATTCAATCTAAAGCTAGACTTGAGTCATAGGTTGGGTTGATCATTGATCCGAGTCAACGTAAGAATAAAAATAGTTATTGTTATAATTTTAAAACTAAACTAAAGAGTTAATTGGGGCAAAGCCCAAACCATGAGTTGGGATGGTCAACCCAGGATGACCTAAAGCAACATAAAAATAAAAATACTTATCATCATAGTTTAAAAATCATATTCGAGGGTTGATTTGAGACAAGGCTCGAGTTACGACTTGGAAGGATCAACCTGGGTTGATCAGAATTAAAAAAAAATCAAAGTAACCGCGTTTCAACAAAAAAAATTAATAGGTATTTGACCCGTGTTTTATCTTAGATCGACTAGGTCATAGGTTGACCGAAATCTTTGATCGAGTTAGATCGGATCAATCTTTTCTCTATTTTTTTAAGTTTAGAATAGTTTAAACCTCAACTTGCAAACACAAAATAAAATAAATTATTTATCAAACTCAAAGCAAATCAAATTAGAGTGAGAAATATGTTTTTCATATTTTATGTTGTTATAAATAAATTCTCATATTTTTGGAAAAAATAGGAGAAAAAAGGAAAAGAAAATTGTTTCATTATTTATTATAATATTCCACTTATATTGTATAAATATGTAAACTGCATTATATGAACAAAAAGTTTTATTTATGGCCACACTAACTTTTAGTACGATAAAATAGCATTAGAATGAACCTTTTTCATTGAAAGATATATTTTCAATTATATCTAATGTGAATAGAAATTAAAAACAATATAGGCATGAATAAGAATTTTATGAACCTTTATTCTATATTAAAATTATCTAAATTAGGAAAAATTTATGGATAATTTTCTCCAAAGAGTTAATTAAAAGACAATACCAAAAAATTATTATGAAAAAATAAAGATACAACTTAATAATTTGTTGAACTTTGATTTTTTAAAAAAAGATTTTAATATTATTGATTTTTTAAGAACTTTTTAGAGTTTCTATAGATAAAATAAGGTTATAATAATATACTATATAAATTATAAAAATTATAAAAATTTTATTCTATGTTATTCATGGTTTTACGTATAAGTTAATAAATCAAAAAAATTAAGAAAAAGAAAGACCAACCTATTTTTTGAGGTTCTAATAATTGTTTTAAAATAATTTCTTTAATGTTATGTTTTTTCGATAATTAGAGGTGAGGTGGACTGTACATATTAGTATTGAAGATATGGAGATAATCAATCAATTTGTTTTTTTTAAATAATTCATAAATAACGTCGACATACAAATTGCAAATGGTATAGCCTATAGGTACTCTTTCACGGAAGTGACAATGTTTAGCTCCGGAATTCAGCAAATCCCAGAAATAGGTCTAAAATTTGGTACAGGAATATTGGGATACAATAAAATCTCTAATACGAAGCTCAAAATACGAGCCCAGCTTGATCATGTCTCGAACAACACGTAAAAGGCCAGCAAAGACTTCAAGTAGGTTTGACTAACCATTTCCAAGCAACCCGCCGATCCAAGCCCATCCACTGTCCATCTTTTTGCGGTCTCTTCAGCAATCATTTACATTAGTTACTAAGAACAAATTAAAAGATTTGGGAAAAAGAGACAGCTCCAATTGTTGTGCATGTAGACTATTTATTTCTATGGTGTTTTTTTTTGTTATTAAACTTTATTTACTTACAATCCAATTCTTTTTTAAGTTATATTATTATGTTTTTTTTTTTAATTTACATGTTGTTGCATATGCAAAGTATATAGTGATCAAAATTTTAAAATATAATATTAAGTTGTAGTTAAAAATTAATAATCTGATGAGAAAGTGCGAAAGAAAAAGAAACTGAGCCCAATATTGAAAAGAGGTGGAGACTTCAGTTTATCTTTGAAGTTTGAGTTTATGTATTATATGGTCCCTAAAGTTGTACAATTTTATATTTCAATCCAAAATGTATTTCACATGGTTCAATTCTTTAGTGACGAGAGAGAATATAAAGTCAGAAAAATATTGAGAAAAAAGAAATTGCTTGAATGGTAATTTTTAAATTTTTATTTTTAATTCTAAATTATGTTTTTAGGCTTGGGTTTTGGGCTAAGAAGCCTGGTCCAAGTGGCTTTGCTGAGCTTAGAGGTGAGTAAAAAAACTAAAAAACTGATTAAACTGAGAAAATCGGAAAAAAAAATAACTGAAAAAACCGAATTGAAAAAAAATCGATTAAACCGATTAAAATTTTAAAAAACCGGTCGGTTCGGTTTGGTTTCGGTTTTATAAGCAAAAAACCAAAAAAATCAAACTGAATCGAAACCAAAAAACCGGAAAAAACCCGAGCCAAATCGGAAAAACCGAGCCAAAATAAAAAACCGAGCCAAACAAAAAAAACGAGCTAAAACCGGAAAAAACCGAGCAAAACCGGTTTGAACCGGTTTTTGCCCTAAAAAACCGACCCGAAACCGGTTGGTTTGACCGGTTTTTTAAAAATTTTAGTTTAAATACTTTTTTGATAAAAACTGAATCGAATCGAAAATAATCATTCCTAACTGAGCTCATTCCTCAAATAAAAATATGTTTGGCTAGTTATAAAAAAAAATTATATTTTTAGAGCGTGTTTGTGAGCTTTAAAACAACTTTTAAACCTCTAATTTTTTTAGTTAAGTATATGAATAGCAATCACTCCCTACTAATTTTCGAACAATACTTGTTTTGTTCATTTTCATGCTTTTGCAACACAAGCCCCAAGGAATCTCTAAAAATTTTGAAACAATATGAGTGATGATACACATGAGTAGTGGTAGTAGTACTCGAAATCGAGTAAGATCACGTCCTTCATACTTTACTGGAGTACTATTTGAGCTTTTTAGTACCTATAGCTTATATGCACATCGAGTGACAAGGAATGCGGTGCCCCTGCAGCCAGGGGCGGAGGAGCATAGAAGATTAAGGTGGGCTGTAATCCAGGTAGAAAAATAAATCTTAAAAAAATATAATATCCCATCTTATAGCTTTTTTTTTTCAAATTCATATATGTAAATATTCCCTCTACATTATTTTTTATTAGCCTCGTACTTTTTCATTGGGCTTCTTAGCCTTTGGCATCCCATTAATTTCTCTTCTTACTCGTTGAATAAATCTCTAGGATTTTCTATTCCGGATAAAAGAACCCATTTTATATATATCCCAATTTATATATATTTGATTCATAGAAAAACACTAAAAAAATTAATTTTTTTAAAAATAAAATTTTAAAAAATATGTTTGGAAGTGTGTGTTGCGGTTATTTTTTAAAGTCTTTTTTCATGCTGAAATATATCAAAATGATTTTTTTTATTTTTTAAAAATTATTTTTTAAATCAATGCATCAAAACGATCCAAAACATACTAAAAAATTTAATTTTTAGTAAAAAAAATGAATTTTGAGGGAACGCGGTTTGCACCGCGTTCCCAAACGCTCTTTACTCTTTAGCCCCATCTCATAGCAGCAAATAAATACTCAATCAACTATATATGAGGAGTGTAGCCTAATTGGTCAGGCTCTAGGTTTGTTACCTAAAGATCAATAGTTCGAATCTCACAAACCTCAAGACCATTAAAGGTTTACATGGTTGTTAACTTCAGGACCCGTGGGATTAGTCGGGTACACATGAGTTGACTCGGATATCCACGTTAATAAAAATAAATAAATAAATACTAAATCGAACTTCATGATATTTCATGTACTTACCACATTTTTTGCCATTTACTTAACTCCTATCGGTATGGAGTATGGTTTCTTAGCTCATCCTTCTATTTATAATGCTAAAATTTCTATGTATCATTAGTGAAGTGATGAAAAACAAAAAGTCTAAACCAGAACATCTATTCAATGATGAATATTAAAAAATAATTTATATTTATTTGTTCGTAGCACAGGATAAAAAAGATTCCTGGCTCCGTCCTTGCCTGCAGCTCTGCATGCAAACCTCGGCATGTTGAAATAGACTCTCTCTCTCTCTGCCCAAGTGGTCCTTGAACTTCTTCTTAATTTGGAAATATAGCAGGGCCTTTCTCCAGCGCGTGATTAACAAGTAGAGAATGGCGAGGGTGGGCCTGAAAAGAAAGCGAACAGAAAACTGCAAAATCCAACCATCTTCCACCCTCCACTGCAAGGGTGCCTTTGCCTGGTTCGAGTTGGTGCCTTGAAAAAGTGGGACTCCATGCCCACTGCCCACCCTTTTTTCTCACTCCTCTTCTCCTGCTTTCTGCAAGCGGCACTGCAACCTATGAAATGGTCCCCGTCCGTGGAGTTCTCGTAACATCCCTGGGGCAGTGGCCCTTCGCTTTTCATACTGCAATGATGAAGAGGATGCTCGCATTTCCTCCATGATCCATCCCAACAGCATCTCAAGAAATTCAAATAAACCCTACAAAATAAATACAAATTTCAAGTTGTCCGGTGAGGTTTATATATTGTTTCTATCAACTACCCATATGTAGTCTTAATGCTTATAAAGAATCAACGAACAATGTTTGAGCTCTCGCCTAGATATAAAATCTTGGGAATACAAAGTTTCTTGAGATTATGCATGGGTGTTAATTGATGGTATCAAACTTTGAGAGGGTTTGAAATTTACCCCAAAAGTTGCTCTAATTGATTCGGAGCAAGGAAGTTAGAAAAGGAGGAATTAAATAAAAATGTATATTTTCTATTTTTGTATAGTTGACATTTTTTAAAATTCAAAAATAAAAGGATAATATTTTAAATCTATTTCTAAGCGGATCTGTGTGTGTGTTTGTTTGTTGCAACTCATTATCTATATATTAAGTATTTAATTGTGTTTTTATCACTATTACTAACAATTTAATCAGATTCAAACAAACAAAAAAAAGCCTTGCATTTTCAATTGTGTTTTTTACATTTTTTTTTCTCAATTATCGATATAATTATAGGTTTGTAGAACTATCAAGACATTGACTTCTTTTCCTTACATGTATAATTGTAAATCTTCCATGTGGGATTGATCAAAGGTAAATGTATCTGGACAAAACTTTGATAACGGAAGCTTGAATAAAGTCTTAATATTAGTGATAACTGATAAGTGCGTTTACTTTTCTTGGACTATTAAAGTCGTGTGTTTAGCTGTCCTACATGCTTTTCACTCGATGAGTATCCTAGATTTTCTCAGCAGCATATTTTCTGGGTCCGGCTTAGCCAAAAAGAAAGAGAAAGCTTGTTTAATTTATCTCTCCCCTCCCAAATGGAGCAAGTTAACATCAAGAGTAGCTGTGAATCCTGCCGTTGATGCTTTCTTCTGAGAAAACAAATATTAATTATGTGGTGGCTATCAATGTATATGCTATGCTTGACGCTTCAAACTTTAATATTGTTCTGTTGAAATGTTTTAGATGTATATCCAACATGTGTTGTGTTATTGTTTATTGTGAAGAAAGTGGTCGGCCCAATCATTCCTTTACAACAAAAAGTCAAAGGAATGGTAGGACTAGTCATTAGCTCAGGCTTTATATATTATGAATTTAGAAGTAAAATACTTAACTACTGATGATTAGTAGTAGTATTTTTGCTTCTAGAGTGGATAAATTGGGAATTGAATTAATATAGTAGCACATAGTTTTGGTGAGATAACGTATTCTTTGATGTCACTGTTCTAAAATGAAACATCAATTAAATGTCATTGTTGGGACCATAATAAAAGTAAGATTGGTGTTGTGGCTTATAATCAAGATATTAATTAAACTCAGGACTAATCGGTCGACTGATTTGTAATGATTAGTTAAATTGATCGATTGGTTCATAAGAAAAATCACGAAACAGCCAAAACCAGAGTATTAAGGCGAGTTTTTTAAAATCTAAAGATCCAAAAGTTAGAACTATTCTAAGAAAAACAGCCTTTGAAAACTCCTATAAAACTTTAAGCGCGATCCAACAGTTAAATCAAAACTTATAGGTCTTTTGAGCTATTATTCTGGTTTAGCTCGACCAAATATTCTTTTGGACCTAGACCTGTCCCGCTAGTTCATAAATATAAATGTTAGGTCGTCCACATAATCTATCGAGGGCAAATCTAATCTAGTTGTAATAAACCCATGCCTAACTGCTGAGAATTACCTATTATCATAAGTCTGACTACATAATTGACACCGTAAAACAGATGATAACTACTGTGTGAACAATAACTTTTTAAGATTTTAATTGGATTTTATTTTTTAGTGTAGAAATTGGATAAGAATATGTATTTTGACTCATAAAACATATTTTAAAAAAAATTCATAAAATTATAATTTTTATATGAAATAATTAACTAGTTCATATAAATTAATTAACTGACCGACTGGTTGAGCTAAATAAATGATTATATAAAAACATGTTATTTCACTAATTTTTTAAAATTATTTATTCCACCAAAACGTTTAACTTAATGAGTTAATTTTTAAAAAATAATCCTTCTAGAGTTTAGACTTTTGATATCGTATCGCAGAATCTTAGGTTGTCATATGGGGAACTTGGACTTAATTATTTTGCATATAGAACAATTTGGTACTTAATATATAGTGTATTTTAACATAAACTTATGAATTTATTGTTCTAATTAACAATCAGGTAATTTTTTATTATTGCCAAACATGTCCTTAATAATCATGTAAACTTATGAGTTTTTTTATAAAATACAAAGCTAAAAAATATATTTATTTAAATATTAAAATATTTTAAAATTTTTAAAAAAAGATTTTTTTGTAGTCATTAGATATTAGCCATCAGTCATCTTAGCTAAGTAAAATAAATCAAATTATTAGAACCAAAAAATTAACTAATTATACAAGAGATAAGCCTTATCTCTAACCTACTTGATTTACTGGGACTCCATCACCAATGGTTCAAGAATTGAATGGAATGGGAATCACAATCAGATCATGTTTTCTTCCAATAACTGAACTAAAAGCCTCAGTCATATCCATTGGGAAGTTCCTAATCAAAATGATACAATAAACGGGAAGTATCAACTCGGCCTGTTGTCGTACCCAGGAGCAGACCAGTACACATCCTTCTTCCAGCTCCAAATGGAAGAAATTCAAAATCAGTGCTAATGTAATCAGATATACAAGTTAAGAACCTTCTGGATATAATTTCTCAGGTCAATCCAGTAACCTGGATCCCTTCCCATTGCCCATACGTTGATCATTGCTTTACTTTTTTTCATGTATATCATATCCTTGAGTCTTGCAACTTTGCCTGCATATATTCTCTTGGAAGCAATGCAACAGGAGGAAGTAACCTTAGAGTTTCTTTGATAGTTAGCTTCACGTACTTTACTTCTCGAAGACCTGATTCATCAGCCATTCCCGACTTCCCTCACGTCTTTTTGTGCTCTGGTCATTACTCTCGGATTTCTTATCATTTCTAACAGTGCCCATTCAAAAAATTATGTTGTGTCACTCCCAGCAAGGAACATGTGAAGAACTATGAGAGAAAGTGCTTGTGAGCGCATTCCTAGGCATGAAAAAATGGAGGGAGAAGAGGCTATTGAGTATATTCCAATTTTTTAGAGGAAAAAAAAGGTATTTTTGAAATAATATTTTTTTATTTCAAATTATTGTAGTAAATTAGTGAATCTTTTCTAATTTTCTTTTACCTATTTTTTGTGATTTGAATTTCAAAGAGTTCTAAATATAGGAATTGATTTATATCCTTAAAAATATTCAAAAACACTCTTTCAATATGAAAACCAAAAGCACAAAATTTTTTATTGACTATTATATCCTTAATACAATACTAATATTATAATATATTTATCACTATAAATAAGTAAATTCAACCCTGCCTCTAATTAAAAACAATCAATATTTATAAAATTATAAAACGAAAATTATTAATTCCTAAAACAAGGCTGTTTTAGTTTAATATTTTTTAATTATTATTTTTATTTATACTCTACCTAAAACTCTAAAAAACGTAAAAATAAACTACTTAAATCACTCCTAAACTATGCAATATTATATTGATATTTTATTTTAAATATTAAAACTATAAAAGACTTAAAAACAAGCCAATGAAGAACATAAAGTATTAAAATTAAAAAATAATTAAACTTCATTGAAATTCATCAAAATATTAGATTGAATCCTTAATTATTTTTTATAGGTTATTGTAAATAACCATTTTAATCAGATTTTTAGTTGACTTTGATAATTAATTCGTAAATATACGAGGGAAGTATCTTCTAATTATAACCATTTTAATCATATTTTTTTAGTTGACTTTGATAATTAATTCGTTTTGACAATATTTAATAACCTCCATAAAATATCAAGGGTTGATATGATGGTTTGCTCATTTTTCTCCTGACTTTCTAAGTTAAACCTTGAGGTTACCATCTAGGAGAGTTTATTAAAAAAATTTAATGCATCATATGCTGATATAGGGTGCGCCTTTAAAATCATTTGGAGAGGAACTTAGTCTCATTAATTTGATGTTTAAGCTGACCTGATAATCAAATCAAAAGTTATTTTTTAAGAAAAAAACCACTATCAACTTGTTAATTTTCAGCTTGAAAATTTTGTTTTCATGCAAGAATTATATTTGCAAATTAATGTTACAAAGAGATGCGAATATTATTTAAAAACTAAATTGAAAATATAAAAAATTAATATAAATTAGAAAGAATTACAATGATTCTTCTATAGTTTGATTTTTTTTTATCTTTATGTTTTGAAAAAATTACATTTTATACTCTCAGTTAATGAAAATTTTCAAATAAAATAAAATAATTAAATTACCCTCAAATATAATATATATGAAAAATTCACAAACAATAGATCACACGAGTCCTGATCTCTTCTTTTCTCTCCCTTTCCTTCCTCTCCCTTTATCTCCTTTTTGTTTCAACCCTAAATCAATTCAATTGAAACTTATGGAGAACTCCTAAATCTCCCAAATTGAAGACACTACTCACGCCGGTCAATTACCTCATTCTAGGTAGAGCCGGCGCCTCCACTACCTGGCTTGCAACCCCATTCTCTATCCATTGAATGTTTTAATTTCTACTTCCTCGATCTAATCTAACTTTGAGTGTAGTCAATAACTTTAATGATCTCCCAAATTTGTAATGGATAATTTTAGTGTTCCACATTTGTAATGGGTATTATTTTATTGTTTGTTTAATATAAAATTATTCAAGATATGAACTTAATTTGTAGTGGATATTTTTTTTCATTGTCTGTATGCATGACATAGAATTTTATAGGAGATCGATGGGCTTGATTTTGAGATATTCATGCTTTTCTTTAATTGGTGTTAGCAATAAAATTGAGGTTATGGGTTAGATTTTATGATGATCTAGTTTGCTTATTTATTCCTTCCTTTTGAATTGGTGAATTGGATACAATTGTTAGTGAAGTATCTGTACATGGTTAAATTATACATTGTTAAGAAATTGAGTTGTGGTTGATGGCAACCTCCATAAATATGTCCACAGCTAGAGATCATAAAGTGTTTTAAAATTATTAAAGTTTAGATCTAAAATGTAATCTTCCAAAATAAAAAGGCAAAGTGAAAAAATAATGAAATCATATGGGGTTTGATGTAATTTTTCCTACAAATCAAGATAACATATCCCGTGTTGGTGGGAGTTATTCAAAATTCTTAATAATGTATTATTTAGAGAAAAAATATAGTTTTTTAGCAATATACTTCATTTAATTAACTAAAATACTAAAACGCATGAGAGATTTATTATGCAAAATATACACCGTAGATCTCCTCAAATGACATTGTGAATGAATTGTTTACAATGTTAATTTTTGCATTTATTTTTTAAAAACAATCTGGCTATTATTGGACCAAATTATAAGTTAATATGTCGGGGGAGGGTGAAATTAAAAGATGGAAGACTAAAGTAAGAAAAACATGTAGAAAATAAGTGACTTTAAGAGTTTGGGCAATATGTTTCTTATAGTCCCTATACTTTACAAATTATATATATTAGATCCCTTCAGTTTCCAAAATTAAAAGGAAATTCAATTTTGATCCAAAACTTCATCTTTCTAATTTTTCTAGCTCCTAGTGTGAGAGAAAGTTGCTGGAATGCAACACTAAAGAGAGAAATTTTTTGTTGGCACTGATTCCGCCTACCAAACAATTGAAATTGATGTCAAATTATTCTTTTTAATGAGGGAGACTTACATTAAGGGTTTTTTTACCTTGCAATTGACAAGAAAAATATATATGATATTAGTAAGATTTTTTGTTTCAGGTTGATTTCAAGTTTTTTTTTGATATTTTAGGCCAAAAATGAGTTTAATAAGTTGCCTATGATATTTTCTAGGTGTCTTGGAAAAAAGATGGGTTGAAAATTCAGATTTTTGGTCGAAAAACCATTAACCCCTTTTATCAAGCAATACAGATGATGTGTTGTGTGATTTTTTTCTTAAAAAAAAAATGAAGGCATCCCAAATGTGAAAACATAGTATGAAGGATGTGCCTCACATGTACTTGAGGAGAATTTTAGAATTGATAGAGTCAAAGTTGATATTATTATAATTCAAATAAAAGTTGTAAAACAGATTTTCAAACCTCCTCCTAATATTAAGATTGAATTTGTTGTTATAGAAGTTGGTCGCGTTGTTAATAAATATGATGTTTCTAATGAAAAAGCTGGGCATGTAAAGGGTTGGAAACTATTGATCGAACATCCACGAGATTGATGCAAGAACAATTTGAGCTTAATGATGAGTTTTTTCCAACTTGAGGAAATTGATGCAAAAGAGTTTTTAGGAAAATATTATTTTTCTTAGTTATTATTATCTCCCATTTAGGAAAAAATAAATATTTTGTTTAATAATTTTATTTTTCCTAATTTGTTTAGGACTTTTATTATTTTTCCTTTATTTTTAGGTTTCTTAGTTTGTTTAGGTTAGTTTTGGATTTATTTAAAGAATTGTAAACATTATAGACAGATAGATTACGTGAACACAAAATGTTTAATGGTATAATTTAAAATTAGTGTTTCTGTTTGATCCTTTTTTTTTATCATAACTTAATGTTCTTGTGCTTGTTGTTTTTCTTGTATTGTTCCTACAGTTAGTATTTGAGCTTTGTGTCAGGTATTTTAAATGAGATTTTATGTACTAAAGCTTTCTTCCAATCAACTTTTAAATAAACTATTTAGTCTAAATTAATTAATGCATTTATAAACAATTTTTTCTTTTAATTTTCTCAAAAAATAATAAATTTTGAATGATAGCATGGAGAAAACACCTTTTTACTGACTAGTTAACTAGACCTCGTACGATAAGACAATTAAATCATACCACCACAGAAAGACGATGCAATGTTTCAATTTTGTTTGGTGTAACTCTTTTCTGAGGAAAATTGAGCGATAATATTAAAAGGGTGATGACAATATTTTTTTTAATAATTTTTATTTATGTTGTGTATTAAAATAATATATATTTTTTAATTTTTAAAAATTATTTTTAATATTAACATATTAAAACAATTAAAAAACATAAAAAAGTTAATTTTAAATAAAAAAATTTCAAATTTTAACCATTCCCGGAATGCAAAACCAAACAAGGGCTAATTACAATAAGGAAATCTATTAACCAAATTAGAAACTAGTCGATTCAAAGTTTAAGAGTAATAACATCATCATCAGTGACATTACCATTAATTTCTTGTCTAAGATAGTTTCAACCATCAAGCAAAACAAATTAGGATGTAGAAAAAATGGAGGGAGAAGAGGCTATTGAGTATATTCCAATTTTTTAGAGGAAAAAAAGGTATTTTTGAAATAATATTTTTGATTTAAAATTATTGTAGTAAATTAGTGAATCCTTTCTGATTTTCTTTTACCTATTTTTTATGATTTGAATTTCAAAGAGTTCTAAATATAGGAATTGATTTATATCCTAAAAAATATTCAAAAACAGTACTCTTTCAATATGAAAATCAAAAGCACAAACTTTTTTATTGACTATTATATCCTTAATACAATACTAATATTATAATATATTGATGACTATAAATAAGTAAATTCAACCCTGCCTCTAATTAAAAACAATCAATATTTATAAAATTATAAAAAAGAAAATTATTAATTCCTAAAACAAGGCTGTTTTAGTTTAATATTTTTTAATTATTATTTTTATTAATACACTACCTAAAACTCTAAAAAACGTAAAAATAAACTACTTAAATCACTCCTAAACTATGCAATATTATATTGATATTTTATTTTAAATATTAAAACTATAAAAGACTTAAAAACAAGCCAATGAAGAACATAAAGTATTAAAATTATTAAATAATTAAACTTCATTAAAAATCATCAAAATATTAGATTGAATCCTTAATTATTTTTTATAGGTTATTAATGTGAATAACCATTTTAATCAGATTTTTAGTTATAACTATTTTAATCAGATTTTTAGTTGACTTTGATAATTAATTCGTAAATATGCGAGGAAGTATCTTCTAATGATAACCATTTTAATCATATTTTTAGTTGACTTTGATAATTAATTCGTATTGACAATATTTAATAACCTCCATAAAATATGATCATATGCTGATATAGGGTGCACCTTTAAAATCGTTTGGAGAGGAACTTAGTCTCATTTGATGTTTAAGCTAGCCTGACAATATTCTTACCGTCGAAATGAAAAAAAAAAACCACTCTAGGAATTAATAATTTCTTACATTTGGGGAGATATATATAAAATCAATTGTGAATTAATTATATCCTCGATAATTAGTGATTTTAATAGAGTCCTTATAAGGATTAGATAAATAACAGTCAACTTATCTACGCTAGTTAAATTAAAAGTTATTTTTCAAGAAAAAAAACCACTATCAACTTGTTTTTCAGCTTGAAAATTTTGTTTTTATGCAAGAATTATATATGCAAATTAATGTTACAAAGAGATGTGAACATTAATCAAAAACGAAATTGAAAATATAAGAAATTAATACAAATTAGGAAGAATTACAACAATCTTCCTGTAGTTTGATTTTTTTTTTATTTTTATGTTTTGAAAAATTACATTTTATATTCTCAGTTAATGAAAATTTTCAAATAAAATAAAATAATTAAATTACCCTCAAATATAATATATATATAAAAATTCACAAACAATAGATCACACGAGTCCTCTCTTCCTTCCTTTCTCTCTTTATCTCCTTTTTGTTTCAACCCTAAATCAATTCAATTGAAACTTATGGAGAACTCCTAAATCTCCCAAATTGAAGACAGTACTCACACCGGTCAATTACCTCAATCTAGGTAGAGCCAGCGCCTCCACTACCTGGCTTGCAACCCCATTCTCTGTCCATTGAATGTTTTAATTTCTACGTGCTTCCTCTAATCTAACTTTGAGTGTAGTCAATAACTTTAATGATCTCCCAAATTTGTAATGGATAATTTTAGATCGATGGGCTTGATTTTGAGATTTTCATGCTTTTCTTTAATTGGTGTTAGCAATAAAATTGAGGTTATGGGTTAGATTTTATTCACAGTTAGATTTTATCATCTAGTTTATGAGTTAGGCTCTGTTTATGTTTATTTTACTGGAAAATATTTTTTTAAAAAAATAAATTATTTTTTGATATTTGATAGTATAATAAAAAATAAGTTGAAAAATTATTTTCAGTTGAAAAACATACGTTAATAAATTATGCATTTGTTTTTTATTATTTATGTCTTCATCGTGATCTAGGTACTTAGATCATTGCAATTTTAATTGGAGAATTACTGACACCTTCTATAAGCATCCATATTTGAAAGAATTGTGAGTTCCTTTCCCCTTGGACAATTTGCATATACAAGCTGTGACTTATTGAGAAGCTAATATGGAATAAGAAAATAGGGTAGAACTTTGAATACTTGGGAAATTTGCATATACTTGAGAAATTGAGTTGTGGTTGATGGCAACCTCCATAAATATGTCCACTTGATAAAATTTCTCTTTGATTAGGGTTTTTAATTGGATGGAAAAGTTGTAATATATATTGTAGGTTATTCGGTTATTAAATTAAATATAATACTAAATGTGTAAATAATCCAACATCTTTTGTTGATTTTTTTTGCCTCAAAGCTAGAGATCATAAAATGTTTTAAAATTATTAAAATTCGGATATAAAATATAACCTTCCAAAATAAAAAGGCAAGCGAAAAAATAATAAAACTATAGAGGGTTTGGTATGATTTTTCCTACAAATCAAGATAACATATCCCGTGTTGTTGGGAGTTATTCAAAATTCTTATTAATGTATTATTTAGAGAAAAAAATATAGTTTTTTTGGCAATGTACTTCATTTAATTAACTAAAAAATTAAAACGCATGAGAGATTTATTATGCAAAATATATATTATAGATCTCCTCAAATGACATTATGGATGAACTGTTTACAATGTCATTTTTTTGCATCCATTTTTTTAAAATAATTTGGCCATTATTGGACCAAATTATAAGTCAATATGTTGGGTGAGGGTGAAATTAAAAGATTGAGGACTAAAGTAAAAAAAACATGTAGAAAATGAGTGGCTTTAAGAGTTTGGGCAATATGTTTTTTGTAGTCCCTATACTTTACAAATTATAGATATTGGGTCCCTTAAGTTTCCAAAATTAAAAGGAAAATCAATTTTGATTGAAAACTTTATTTTCCTAATTTTTTGGCTCCTGATGTGAGAGATGTGAGAAAAAGTTGCTGGAATGCAACACTAAAAAGATAAATTTTCTGTTGGCACTGATTCCAACTATCAAACAATTGAAATTGATGTCAAATTGTTCTTTTTAATGAGGGAGACTTACATTAAGGGTTTTTTTACCTTGCAATTGCCAAGAAAAATATATATGATATTAGTAAGATTTTTTGTTTTGGGTTGATTTCAAGTTTTTTTTGTGTGTGGATATTTTAGGCCAAAAATGAGTTTAATAAGTTGCCTATGATATTTTCTAGGTGTCTTGGGAAAAAGATGGGTTGAAAATTCAGTTTTTTGGTCGAAAAAGCATCAACTTCTTTTATCAAGCAATACAGATGATGTGTTGTATGATTGTTTTTTTTTTTAAATTGAGGCACCCCAAATGCGAAAACATATTATGAAGGATGTGCCTCACACGTACTTGAGGAGAATTTTAGAATTGATAGAGTCAAAGTTGATATTATTATAATTCAAATAAAAGTTGTGAAGTAGATTTTCAAACCTCCTCCTAAGATTAAGATTAAATTTGTTGTTATAGAAGTTGGTCACGTTGTTAATAAATATGATGTTTCTAATGAAAAGGTGGGCATGTAAAGGGTTGGAAACTATTGATTGAACATCCACGAGATCTAGAGGTGTTCACGGTTCGGTTCAGTTCGGTTTAGACTCAAAAAATCAACCGAACCGAATTACATTAATTTTGGAAAATATTAGCCGAACCGGACCGAAAACCGGTTCAAACTGAACCGGTCTGGTTTGGTTAAATCCAGCTTTTTGGCAAAAAAATCTGGAAACCTAATCCCATCGCTTAGACTCCCCCAAATCCCCTCCTCCCAGCTCTGAAAACCCGAACCCTGACCCGCCAACCCAATACTCCACCTGGTCCTTTGACTTTCTCATCCAAATCTTAGCAACCAAATCTGAATCCGTCATCGAAATCTACAAGAAAGACCTGGAAGAACTTGAATCCAACGCTGCCATGATCTCCCCGCTTCTTTCGAGGCCAGTGCTGCCGTCGCTCATGAGTCCGTTTGACAAGCCATCGGTGGTATTGGATCCTTCATGTGGAAAATCATTGTCCCATATGGCTTGATCAAATATGTGCCAACTGCCAAGTTTCCAGATACTGGAGATAAAGATGACTTCAAGCCTTTAAATGTCCATCGCCAATCTTGCAAATGACAAACACTACAAGCAAAAGGAGCTTTATACACACAAGGCATTTGATCTCTTTTATGGCTGCCCCACTACTTTTCCTATGTATACAATTGCTTATCTATGTCAAGAAATTGGGAAAGATGGGAATTAATTGAGAGGAAGATTGAGAATTTCTCAGGGCAAGGAGGCAGATTTTTGTGAGAGCCAAAGGCAGGAAGGTTATGTTAATTGTTAGGGTTAGCT
This sequence comes from Populus nigra, assembly GCF_951802175.1. Lineage (NCBI taxonomy): Eukaryota > Viridiplantae > Streptophyta > Magnoliopsida > Malpighiales > Salicaceae > Populus > Populus nigra. Next base: position 20,135,740 of record NC_084854.1, read on the forward strand.
GGTTAGGTTGCTATTTATATTTTATACCATAAATTATTGTTAATTATTTAGTGGGTCCGGTTCGGTTTGGTCCGGTTTCTGGTTCAAAACCAAAACTGAACTGGACCTGTTAAAATTTATGGTTTTGAAAATCGGTTTAATCGGTTTTTTTATTTCAATTTGGTTTTTTTGGTTAATTTTTCTTCGGTTTTATCGGTTTTCTCGGTTAATCGATTATTTTGAACACCCCTAACGAGATATATGCAAAAACAACTTAGCTTAATGATGAGTTCTTTCCAACTTGAGGAAATTGATGCAAAAGAGTTTTTAGGAAAATATTATTTTTCTTAGTTATTATTATCTCCCATTTAGGAAAAATTAAATATTTTGTTTAATAATTTTATTTTTTCTAGATTGTTTAGGACTTTTATTGTTTTTCCTTTATTTTTAGGTTTCTTAGTTTGTTTAGGTTAGTTTTTAGATTTATTTAAAGAGTTATAAACATTATAGAGAGATAGACTACTTGAACACAAAATGTTTAATGGTATAATTTAAAATTAGTGTTTCTGTTTGATCCATTTTTTTATATTATAACTTAATGTTTGTGTGCTTGTTGTTTTTGTTGTATTGTTTTTGCAGTTAGTATTAGAGCTTTGTGTCAGGTATTTTAAATGAGATTTTATGTACTAAAGCTTTCTTCCAATCAACTTTTAAATAAACTATTTAGTCTAAATTAATTAATGCATTTATAAACAATTGTTTTCTTTTAATTTTCTCAAAAAATAATAAATTTTGAATGATAGTATGGAGAAAACACTTTCTTACTGACTAGTTAACTAGACCTCGTATGATAAGACAATTAAATTATACCACCATAGAAGGACGATGCAGTGTTTCAATTTTGTTTGGTGTAACTATTTTCTGAGGAAAATTGAGCGATAATATTAAAAGGGTGATGACAATATTTTTTTTAATATTTTTTATTTATGTTGTGTATTAAAATAATATATATTTTTTAATTTTTAAAAATTATTTTTAATATCAACATATCGAATCGAAACGATTCAAAAACATAAAAAAATTAATTTTAAATTAAAAATTTCAAATTTTAGCTATCCCCGGAATGCAAAACCAAACAAGGGCTAATTACAATAAGGAAATCTATTAAACAAATTAGAAACTAGTCGATTCAAAGTTTAAGGAGTAATAACATCATCATCAGTGACATTACCATTAATTTCTTGTCTAAGATAGTTTCAACCATCAAGCAAAACAAATTAGGATGTAGAATATACATCCATCCATCCAAATCACGGGGAATAAAATAACATATATATATATATATATATATATATATATATATATATATATATATATATATATATATATATATATATATATTTGAGTTAATAATTGTAAAATCTCGGTTTTCCAAAGTCTAATCTACAATGGTAGGGTCAAATATGTGCTCGAAGGTAGACTTTTTGTACATAAAACTGATAATAATCTTAGAAAAGAAAAGGGACTTCTTCCATTCAGCTGCTAACACGAAACCGATGATGAGTGGAGGTTTGGCACCAAAGTAAAACTTGCTCCCATATGCCCTACGTGGGTCATCAAGAAGGCAAAGCTGTCTTGGCATCGAACTCCCTCAATAAATAATTATGAGATGAAATTTCTGTATAGTTTCTCTCAATATAATTAAAACTGTAAATTAATTAATTTCTCTGTTAGATTTTATTTGCACTATTATATATTGCTTAACAAAGTGATTTGATTCAAATTATCAATTGTTCTTGAGCAAATACTATATATTATAAATTTTACCGAAATAATAATATTCTCATCTTCAAACACCAAAATTATTGCGAGATCGTTAAGCATGATCGATTAGTTAAGGTGGCTACCGGTACATATGACACAATAAAGCACAAGAATATTTGACTCACATCAATCCCCTAAATTTTTATTGAATCAAGCCTGGTTTATTTATTTATTTTTTCTTTTTTGAATATTAATTAAACACTATATTTAGCACATAATAAATTAAATCCTATCGAAACAGAATAAAATCCTCATCTTCAAACACCCACATTCTTGTGAGATAGCCGAACATAGTTTGCTAAGGTGGTTACCTTTATGATAAAATAAAACATAGTCATGTAAATAAACATAGTTTAATGATTATATTTGATAACTTCTTTCAATAAACTAAGCTCTAATCTTATTATGTATTTAATTATTATATAATGAGATAAAAAACTAATGAATTATATATTTCAAGACCTAACAAATCTCGCTATGAAAGAATTTATAATGAAAATAAAACACAATTTTAGAGAGTTCCCAATCACCCATATATCATATGCATGTTTTTTAGATAATTATATATATATATATATATATGTATTAATTAATGTGAATGTCCGAGCTAATTTGTGTGTATTTTAATTAATTTTACGGCTTTTAAAATTAATGATTATATAAATTATATTAACAAATGTATATTATATTTTAATTTTGATGAAGATGTGTCAAGTACGGTAAGAGTTTTTCGAATTAAACATTTAACCTAACTATAATTAAATATTTGTCTGAAGTACGGCCGGTTTTAGTATTTTTGCTAATTTTTTTATTTATTTAGTTTGAGGTTATTGAAGGGTCAAGCACAACCGCTCCCCCATAAAAGTTAAGTCAAGAAAGTAATTCCTCTCCAGAGGGACATATTGGCTCTTCGGAAATCCTAGCTATATCCTAAAATAACATGATACTATTTTTTATTTTATTTTATTGCGATTTTGACATTTTACAAACCAAGTATCGTTTGACATCTCAAATTCTAGATTTATATTTTTTCAAATAGCTGGATCGTAGAGTAGCTAGTTTGATTGATCTGGTCCAGCTTTTGAGATCATCACTTCAAGTTCTCAAATGGTAATGTCATAATAAATAAATTTTTCTTGTGATTTTTGCGATACTCTAATCTATTTATGATTTAGTTTATCTATGCCGGAGTTGTATATTTAATTTAATGTGCAAGAGAGCTAGTACAACACGATACCAATACCACATATATTATACATGTACAATCGATGGAAGTTAACAAATAACTCTTTTTTTTTATTATTATTAATATGATCGATCATCTTTTTATTATTTTTAGAATAAATATTTTTATTTTATTATTTTTATAAGTTTTTAATATTTCCCAGATTTTAAAAAATTTCAAATGAGTAGTACAATGTCCGATCTAATAAAACGAAATTTTATTACATTGTTCTAAAAACATAAATAGGATTGCTAGCCTATCAATTGTTTTGTTTTGTTTTTAAGCTCAAATTAGGTTATAAGCTAGTGTTTGTAGGTTTTGAGTTTTATTTATTTATTTAGAATTAAATTAAAACTTTTAATTCAATTATAATTATACTAATTATGATTTCACTAACAATATGAATACATAATAAATTTTGAAGCATGTTGTTGCTTCATAGTTAATGAGTCAACATCAAATATGCATAATGATATGTAACATAACAATATTTGAATTTTGAAAAGCTCAAACTTGATCGAAGCAAACTATTTTATAGATGAATTAGTTGTTCTACCGTTAACTTCCCTAATCCTCCTCCTTATTATTATTATTATTAGGGTTAAGTATTAATTAGTTCCTAATAAATAAATAAATAAATTAATTCTTTTGATTTTATATTTTTATGTTTTAGTATTTTTTACCTATTCTATATTTTTTTTTAGAAATAGAATAAAACAGAGCAAGCGAGATAGAAATTAAAAAAATATTATTATTATTGCATTTTGTCTGCAAAGAATCCATCCATCCCAGCGGTGGGCCTGGAATCCTCACGTATCCAAAGTAAATAAATTCCGACATCGTGGATAAATGTAATGTAGAAAAGCAGAGGGGGAGGGGGACACAAACAAAAGTGACGATGCAACCAGTTACCGGTGGCGGGGGTAGTAAGTAGTAAACACTCTATTTAAAGTCAGCTTTAATGGAGGCAACACACTTCATTCATTGCTTTTGTATCGAGTGGAAAAGCAATACTTAAAAAAAGCATTTTGCCTTCCCATGTCTCTCTCTCTCCCCGTCTCCACCCAACACCATTATGGAATCCACCGAATTTGAACCTCTCTAACTCTTCTCTCTGATTCTCCAATTCTGTCGTCTTCTCCTCCCCTTATACATAAGCAAATATCTGGTAACCAATCAGCTGATCTTTCGTTGTTTTTTTTTTTTTGGGCAGTGGATCTTGCTTCAGCCCTGCTTCTTCCATTCCTTCAATTTCAGGCAATTTGAAGAACCAGAGAGTGTTGCTTTCGTTTGATTGCAGTAAATTTCATGGAATACTGGAACAGAAAAACTGTTGAAATCAAGCCCATCTCTTTATTTTGTGTTGTTTGAGTGTTGTGATTATAACAAATTGCGTAAGAAAGAGTTTGTAATTGGGAGCGAGGGAGGGAGAGAAAGTGGGGTTAAGGTTTAATGTTAGAAATGAGATTTTTACTACTTAATTCGACAGGGCCACCGATAAAACGAAGAGCAGGTTTGAGGATAAAGCAAGCCGGACGAGGGTCTTATCGGGGCAGTTAGTGAAGGGTTTTAGGCATATAAATAATTATTTGGCTAGAAATTGTTGTATGTAGTAAAGATTTGTGTTTTTGTCGAAAAGTCAACAGATGGGAACTACTGATCTGAGACAGCTGTTGGAGAGTCTTTGCCATAATTCAGACTGGAAATATGCTGTTCTTTGGAAGATGAGATATGGGAGCCCAATGTAAGTTGTTCTTGCCAAACCCATTTTCTTCATCAGATGTTTTATTTGACTATATGTTGTTTTTAATTCTATGGCTGTTTTTTCTGTTCTTGAATTTCTGGGTTGTAATTTGTTGTAAAACTGTAAGATAAATCTGTAAATATCTTCTTGTTTCTCTTTTAATATATTGGAAACGGTTAACATGAATTTGATTTTTTGATGGATTTCAATTATGTGACTGGTTGGAAGGACTTTGTTGACATATGCAGAATCAAATGTCTGAACTAGAATGAATTACCATTGAGTATTTTCTAATAGCTCGGCAGTTGGTTAGTGGATGCATATATGGCTACGATGTTTTAATTCATGCCTGCTAATCAGAACATTTCTAAGAGCTGTCCCATCATATTTGGGTTGATCTTTTGGAATGTTTTCTTTTGGTTTCTACATTCAGGGTATCCTCGGGCCAACTTTGGTTCAAGGAGACTAAGTCCCTCCTTAGTCAGGTTTTAGGCAGGCCATCTACATGGTGTATTCATGAGAAATTTCTTAAGGAAACGTGTTTCCGCTGTAAAATCCCTGGTTATTAATTGCTCCACAATCTTGCCATAATAAATTTTACTGGAATAGACACGCATGTTTGATTCTATGTCTGCCTATGTATATAGTCTAGTATCATTTGAAACATAACAACTGATTACGTGAAGTTAAATATCTTCATTTCTGTGTCAGGATTTTGACTTGGGAAGATGGGTATTTTGATTGCCCAAAACCACGAGAACCTTTGCAAACTATATCCTCAGATGTTTACTGCAATGGTGGGAATGATCTAGTTTCTTCCCTCCGCGATGCGAGTGCGTCTAATGCTAACTTTGGGGGACATCAAATTGAACTTGTCGTGGCTGATATGTTGCACCTTCAGTATCCCTTAGGAGAGGGGTATAATTCCATGCTTGACTCATCTAATTCAATATAACATGCTTCTTTTCTTTTCCCTCTCTGTTTTTCTAAACTCGTTTCATTAGACCCTTTGCAATTATGTACTTCACGAATCTAAAATTAGAGGGCTGTATAATTTTTCTGTTGTTTACTTCTTCCAATCTCATATATTTACTTAAAAGATAATTTGCGACTTAAAAAGCGAGGTTTTATCTGATGCATGTCATTGAAAAGTTTGAAAAGAGCATAATTGATTTTGGATCTCAAAATTTTTCAGGGTTGTTGGTGAAGTGGCATATACAGGGGACCATTTCTGGCTTTCGTTCAACAATATTTTTTCTTGTGAAATGAGCAAGAATTTAGTTCCTGAGGTGAGATAGATAATCAAAATAACCAAATTGGTTTATGTTCAGAAAATAACAGAACCTAAAAAAATGGAATTCTTTCCACTGGCAGTTTCCAGAAGAATGGCTACTTCAGTTTGCATCAGGTATCAAGGTAATTTAATTCTGAATTCTATTAACAATAGATCATCATATTCAGTTTGTTGATTCCTCCATATTCATGTGTGTGCGCTCGTGTGCGCGTGTTAGAGAGAGAGAGAGATTTTGGCACTGCTTATGCATGCTGGAAGTTGGTTGTGAACATTTAAAATTTATCGTAGTCCCCCTTCAAATGGATAATGTCAGTTGTGAATATGTGATTCATGTGCAGACTATTTTACTGGTGCCTGTACTTCCACATGGAGTTTTGCAGCTTGGATCATTTGACGAGGTATGTGTTTTTTTCATCTTTATTGCACTCATATTCTGTTGAGGCAGTTTACTATTTGAATTTGGTTACTATAAAGGTGTAAAAAGTTATTTTTACCTGTCATCATTATGCACTAGAAATGGATATGGTAATTATTGTTAGGTAGTTTCTACAGTTGTGGATAACCTGTCAAGTTATTCAAAGGGATTTAATTGTGTAATTTATTAATCTGCTTATGATATCATTTTTCTTCCTATAAAAAATAATGGATGCCGGATCCTGGATGTCAGAATGAGGTCATCAGTGTCCCATGTGCATGTATAAATGTATGCATGCATGATAGTGGGTATCTGCGAGCTTGTGTGTGTTCAAAGCATGCATCTGCCTTGCTTTGTTTCATCTCCTGTAAGGATTTATTTGCCTCTCCTGTTCTCAGGTTGCTGAAGATATTCAAATAGTTGCCTATATTAAAGGTAGATTCAATGATCTTCACAGTACTAGAGAAAATGCAGTTCCTCTCACTTTAAAGAGGGAGTTTAAAGCTCAGTCTACACTAATCTCTTGTCCTGTTGAGCAATTAAATGCAACTTCAGCTATTTCCATTAGCCAAGTGAAAAGTGAAGATTCAAATTATTCAATACCTGTCAATAGTGTCAAGCTACATAAAGATGAGCAACCAGAAGTTTTCAAATGTGAAAGCAAAAATAATAGTCCATCGCCTATCTTTGCTGATGTGTCCCCTCAAAGTGAATCTCTAAGTGCCAGCCAACTGGGGATGGTTGAGAGTAAGATATTTGAACTCTCTTATCTGATGGATGAATTGCAAGCATATTCTGACTGTAATGAGTACAATGTGGGATGGTTTGGAGAACCCTTGGATGGGATGATGAATACTTATCCTGCTGCAGATATGGTAGAGCAGTCATCTGGAGGCATGGATGCCAATGATGTGTATCATAAAAATAGACAGAGTTTTCTTAGCTTTCCCAAAGGCAGTGAGTTACATAAAGTACTTGGACCACCTTTTTTGAGCCAGACCAATGAAAAGACATGGGAACCATCTTTATTGGTGGATGATAGTTGCAAGAGCTCAAATTTCATCTTCAGCGAAGATCGCAGTGCAAGAATTGAGCCTTCTTTGTTTGCTAGAGAAGGTGAGGTCGAGTTTCTGCTGGAACCAGTGGCTGGCAATTCATATAGCAGTTCAGATAATACGTCTTCTAACAGATCCCATAGTTTGAAGTCATCTGAAAGGTTGTCAGGACACCTTCTTGCTACTTCTCAAAACCAATTTCAAACAAGAACCTTGGTGGGGGATGATTTGGCACCATGGAGCCATCTACCATCTGTATGTATTTCTGGAAGTGGAAATACTGATACTACAGCTGCTTTAGATAGCATGATGAGTACAATTTTTGACCAGGAACAACAGGAAAAGGATCAAAGTTACAAGCACCCTTGGAGAGGCCAGAAGATGTCAAACGTAGCCAGAAGAAGGGCCAGACCTGGTGAAAACCAAAAGCCAAGGCCAAGGGATAGGCAGCTGATCCAGGACCGGGTAAAGGAGCTGAGGGAGCTTGTCCCAAATGGTTCAAAGGTGAGGTTTCTTGGGTTTCTGTGTACTTCAGTCATCTCACATATTCTGTATATAAGTTTGCTTGGTGTGGTGTGGTAAATGCAGTGTAGCATTGATGGCCTCTTGGATCAAACCATAAAGCACATGCAGTATTTAAGAAGTGTGACTGACCAGGCCGAGAAATTGAGGCAGTGGGTGCATCAAGAGGTATGTGAAGTCACTTCAGGTCTCATAGATGCTTCATGTCGATCAGTCTCTTGGCAATGCTTTGGTTTTGCCAGTCAAATTACTTGCACCAATTAGTACCATTAAATGTGCTATTTTGTCTTTTTTTTTTATTGTGGAGAAAACCATTAGATGTGTTATTAAGCTGTAATCAACTTGAGAATAATTGGTGGTCAAGGATTTTTGTTCCATCCTTTGACTTTCTGAATTCAATCCTTGGAGCTAGCATTCGAGGAATTTATTCACCTAGAAGCACCAGATCGATGTGGGAAGTGTTTAAAATTACCTGGGAAGATTATTTAGTATTGGTTGATGTGCAAGCTGGCTTAAGGATACCCTTGGCAGTCAAACTAAAAGAAAAGAAAAAACTTGGGACATTCATAAGATAGCATCCTACTGCTGCAAGCTTAGTTGGTCAACATTGTAAATGAGAATGATTTAAATCTTCTCATCCCAGAAAATAGGGAAAAGGAAAATCGCAGAGCAATAGATCTTACACTTGATCCAAATTGGTCTAGTCATATTCAGTGTAGATGAAATATTATTAATGGTGTTCTTTTATTTTACGGACAGCATTGGCTACATACTCAAAATTACTTAGAGAAAAGTTGTTCAGAGACCAAGAGAGAGATTTCCTGGATTTGGAAAAATTGATGCTGATCTAGAGCATGGTCTTTCAAAGTCGGTAGAAGTTTGAAGTTCAAATGAGCAAATGGCTCGGATTAGAGGTGGAGAAAGCCTCAAACACCCATTTATGCACGTCACAGCTGTGTATTATAATCGAGTTAGGTCATAAGTAGGCAATGCACAATTTCTTTTTAGGTATTCAACAGATTAAACTAAATTAACCCATACCTAGAATGTCAGCTACGAGCATCCATCGAAATCTATTGACAATATGATTCATTCCATGGACCTGATCCTTGTTTGACTAGGTCAGGTCTTGTTGGACCAGTGAAGTCTGATGACAGTGCATGATGAGGAAGCAGTTAGTTTAGGTCCGAACTCGGTTGAAAAAGAATGAAAATTAATATCAAAGGCAACATATTATGCTAACAGGGCAAAACAGCTATTAATAAAAAAGAGAACTCACTGCAGTGATTAGGTTACTCTGTATTGTGTAACTGAAATGCACTATGATTGAACTGACATGCGTACAGGTTGCTGATCGCAAGAACTGCAGATTGTCTGAAACCAATGTGAATATCCAAAGTGGGAAAAGCTGGGCCTTTGAATTTGGAAATGATCTACAGATATGTCCTATTGTTGTGGAAGACCTTGCATACCCAGGACACCTACTCATAGAGGTAGGTCCTGCAATTTTAAATTTTCTAACGGAAATGTTGTATGCTTTACAAGGATTTGCTAACTAGCATCTGCTGCAGATGCTTTGCAATGATCGTGGTGTTTTCTTGGAGATAGCCCAGGTGATCCGCAGTCTAGATTTGACCATCCTGAAGGGCGTGATGGAAAGTCGATTAAGTAACACATGGGCTCATTTCATTGTTGAGGTAATTGGATTCTAATAGAATCATTCCTGACATCATGTGCATTTGTAACAATTGCCAACATATTTAAACATCTGCAAATGTACTCAGGCTTGCAAAGGTTTCCATAGACTGGACATATTCTGGCCGCTGATGCAGCTTTTGCAGAGGAAAAGGAGTTCTATATCTGGCAAGATTTGATGCATCCTCGGCCCGTTAGATGAGATTTTATTAGAAAACCTGGATATGAGGGGCAGTTGTGTTTCTCATCAAACTAAATGTCCTTTGTATTTTAAAATACGTAATTCGAACTGCTGTTGTATTATTACAAGGAGTGATGGTTTGTGTACAAATGAAGAGAGCTTTTTCTTGCAAATGTAATGCTTCGTTAGAGCTGAATTAATTCTGAGAAAGGGGAACGTAGAAGCATGCTCGCATGTTATGTACATTGTACATGAAACGTAAAATCTCACATATATTCAAAGCAAACTTGCTTAGAAAAGGAAAGTTACAATAAAGGAAAATGATCCAGGCAAAGGAACCTAGCAAAAACTGCCAACTTTTCACTTGTTTCGACAAACCTAGGATTTCAGGGGTGTTTCAGCTAGAAATAATGTGAGCCACCAGCCACGTGCAACACTTTTTGGTCGCCAACCTCCGATGGGAAGTTGAGAAGGAATGCTACGATCCATTGAATCGCCCACGCCAAGCTGTACGTAACCAATATAACAAATTTCTACGATGTTAGCTAAAGGTATGCATATAGCACCGCAATTTCTATCACGAAACACAGAACAGTAGTACCTGGCCATGCTTGTTCCATCCCCAGGAAAATACTTGGCCATCCTCTTCGAAAATCACCAAGAGCGAGACAGAGAGAGAGAGAGCAGAGTCAGCACGTGCTTCAGAGCGTAAAAACAAGCTCATGATACATGCATTAATGCATACAGCTACAAACAATAGGCCATGCTAGTTTCATTGTTGCATCATCATGGAACTTTATCAGATAAAGGATTCCTCCAAGTCAAGTGAAAAGAATAGGAAAAAGCACTATCAATGCTTTGCTGATGGAACTGTGTGGCTACATCTATAAGCTCCTACCAATCACATGAATGTCTTTCACTAATTACGTGCCAGTTTACTGGATAGAATTTCTAGTGCGGTTGCTTTCTTAATAAAAATCTTAATCCCCTCATCAGCATAGAGCACTGTCAAAATAAACCGGAAAAGAGCTGAAAAAGGAACTCTCGTGGACGATTCCAATATTGACTTGTACCTGTTAGAATAGCACTGTGTCGAGCTCCACATGAAACCATCTTCGCCTGCTTACTCTCCAGACATGGAGCATCCAAAAGTCTTGGTATACTCTGAGATAGACTTGCAAATGCCTCAGTTGCTAATGAATTTCTTTCAATTGAATTAGTCAATACGTAAACTGTGTAGATGATCACAAACAAAACACTCCTCAAGCAAGTTCGTTAACAGCAGCATAAAACTGCAATGTCAGTTGTATACCTCACCCTGGTCAGATCCAGTTCCCAGTTGTGCAAACTGATTCCCACTAACTGCATATACACGACCATCAATGGCGATGCACAAAGTGTGCCATAGGCCACATGAATGAATGTGTTTGGAAAAGTAAAAATGGGTGAATATTGGTTAGTTTTAGGATAGATAACACGGTTAAGACTTGAATTAAAGAAATTGAAAACAAAATTTTGAATTTTAAGGCCAGCCATGCTTAGGGATTTTTGGGGGTTATAGTATTTGGAGGAAATGCTAAATTATGCATATTGTTTATAGTTTGGGATGCATATGACTTGTTATAGGGTTAAATTAGGGAAATGAAAAACCAAATATGGAGAAATTGAATTGTTTTGTGGCCGGCCATGTTGGGAAATTGAGTAAATGTATTTAATTTTGGTATTTTAATGATGTTAGACATGTTTAGGTTCAATTCAAAATAAGTAAATGTGGATTTCTAATAGAAATTACATGTTATGGTTACGTGTGGTAATATAAAAAATAATATAACTATGTAAATTGGTAATTGAGACGATGTTATTATATTTTAAATTGAATGTCATGATGATAAAATGTATTTGATTGAGATAACAATAACATACGATAATTGTAAAATTGTAAAGTGTATTAGGATGTTAAGATGTTGATTAATTTTTTGGAATGCTTTTAAATTAAATATTAGTCATAAATAAATTAAGTGGTTCGTTTTTTTATTTATTGATATATATTTGCAGGTAATGAAATTTTTGTTTGTATTTTGTATATGAGAGGTATTACTAATTTTTTTTAAATAGGATATAATGATAATTTTATTATTTTTTTATATTTAATTTCTTTAGATGATAAAGAGAAGGTCATTGGACAATAATACGAACATGAGAGGTGTTGGTTCTTTTAGCAGTACTTCTAATGACCATGAGCTGCTAGTTGCCAATTATGACCAGGCACCTTAGGCACATGAACTCTTTCTCAACGCAAGCTCTTCGTGTGCGAGGATAGCTTGCAGAGGGAGTGTCCTTTTTTAATAGGATGTATATATTGGAAAGTAAATTGCTCAATGAAAACCTGACCATATTATGTAAGTTTGTTTTTCTTTCCTGCATGATAAAAAAAACAATAATGAATAATTTCTTAATAATTAATTTCAATGAACAAATGAAAGTTCAGATTTACAAATATGAAGGCTACTCGCATGATGAAATCATTGATGAAAATATCTTTGTTTTAGTGGAGTTAGGTTTTGAAAAATCTTGAATAGAAGCATATGATTGATGCTTGGTTTGAAAAGTTCAAGGTTAGTATATACATAAATATATTTTTTAGTTTTTAATTCAGTTAGTTTTTTAATTTTAACAAACTAATTATTTTATGAAATTGACGTGTAAAGAAAAATTTTATAAAAAAAGTTCATATTATGAAAAACTAGAAGCAAATAAGTCTTTTAACGAATAAAAATAATAATAAAAACAAAAAGTATGCACACACCAACAAATAGCCACTGCACGCCCTGTTTTTTATTTGTTTATTTTTTTAATTTTATCCCTCAATATTTTATTTGAGTTATTTTTCTTTATCTAATTTCGATTCTTGTTCTTTTAATTGCTCTTATGTTATCCTTTTTTTAGTTTTTTTTTTCTATTTTACAAGGATAAAAATTGATATTGGTAAAAAGTTAGCCTTTTTCTATGTTTACTATCACAAGGCATATAAATCTACAGTTTAGTCCTTCAGTTTTAATTTTTTAAGTTTAGTCTCTTATGTTTTAAAATGTTCATTTAGGTCTCAAATTCATTTGTTTTGCATTTTAATTTTTGAAACTTAAAAGGCTAGAGAGAAAGTTATTGAAAAAAATTAGAAGAGAAAAAGCTTTTAGGTGACTGAATTTTAACTACAAATAACTTTGATTTTGGTATTTGAAAATTCATATTTGATAATGGAACTTAATGGAGGTTGTTTTCACATTCAATGAAACCAGAAAAAGCAAATCAAAGATCAAAAAGTTTTTTCTATTTGATTTGATTTTATATTTTTGAGGTGATTAAAATGTGTTTTGTTGTTAGAAATAGAGTTATTGTAGTTAATGTAATTTTACTTTCATGTTTTTGGGAGTTAATAAATCACTGTAATCTAGGTTTTTAGAGTCTAAGAAATAGTTTTTAGACCCGGCTTGGTGGCCGGCCTGGTCCAAGGCCCGGGTTCTGGGTTTTGACCGGGTCACCGGGTCGCCCGGGTCAATTTGTTTTTTTTAAAATATCAAAACGACGTTGTTTTAGTAAAAAAAACAAAAGTCATCGGGTTACAACTGGATTTTTGACCGAGTCTTGCCGGGTCGTCGGGTCACACCAAATTTTTTCTTTTTCTATTTTTTTTTAACCCGATCTAGTTTCATGCTCGAATTTAAAACTATGGTCTAAGAACATGTACCATGATTTTCCGGTCACTGTAGCCTCCTCTAGTTATCAAAGAAAAAGACCGACAAATGGTGCATCATTTACCCAGATGGGCAACAAATCATTTGTCAAGTTTGAAAAATACAACAAACAAACAATTGGGTCCACCCTTTAAGAAAACAATAAGGAACTAGACGTGGGAGTTTGGGTTTGCAGTTAAATAATTATTGAATTATGCCATTTTTTCAATAGTATTAGTGTTTTTTATGATAATATTAATAATTAATTTCTTAATATGTATACTTTTTTAAATGCCTAAGAGATATCTACTTTTAGAATTTTTATCGTAATTTTTTAAATATTAATTTTTTATATCTTTTTAATATCAATGCAACATTTATTATTTTGTTTTATTAAAACTTGTTATCAATATCATGGTAAGTTTTATTTTTTAAAAAATAGAACTTCTTATTAAAAAATATTTTATAAAAAACCCCATCAATAAGAAAATCAAGTTTTGATTAAAGAATATCATCATATGTATCTATATTTCAAATATAGAATTTGATTAAATAAAAAAAGATTAGATTAAAGAAATATATACTTCCTTTTGATTTCAAATAGTTAGAATTTTTTTATATTGATTTTAATTGCTTATAAAATAAAAATTCAAAGAGCACCCCACATCACAATATCAAATATCATCATATGTATCTATATTCTAATTTTTCACTTTAGTCTTTATTTAATATTAACTACTTTTTTTGTAGTTTATTAGTTCCTTCAATTTTCATTATATTTCATTAAACACATTTATTAACTTTTCAATTCTCAATTAAATTTTTTTATGAAAAAAAAAATACATTCACAATAACAACACATTCTTCTCTTACACTGAAAAATAATTTGAAATCCCGCACCCAGCTTAGTGCGAGTTATTGTATTATACAATTTATTGAACAACATAAAACAGTATTTTTTTCAAGAACAACAACACCAAGTCGACCACCAACATAAAACAGTGTTTTTTTTAACAAAAACAGCACCAACAACATAAAAGACTGTCCTCTGTTATCCAGAAGATGGTCAAAAACCATTAGCAGTATATCCACCATTGGCGGTATATCCACCGTCAACAGAAATAATCTGCCCTGTGATATACGAGGCAGTAGGGAGGCACAGAAATGCCACTAGAGATGATATCTCACTAGGCTCCCCTAAGCGGCTGATGGGAGTTTGAGAGACAATCCGACTCATACCAGCTCGCTGCCATGGGCAAAAAAAACACTGATGTTATGGGATCATATAGCATTACTTGAAATTGAAAGACTAATAAATGGATTCAAGATTCTTTGAATTTCAAGTGTTTGAGAATTGGTTCTTCAATTAAAAAGTTGAAATTGTCTTCGCGTGATTTTGGTCCATTTAAAATTAGATTTTTCTATTAGATTTTATGGGGTTATGTCCATTAAATAATGGATTTTTGTCCGTGAAACTCACAAGTTGATCTATTAACGTTTTTTTAATCTTTTAAATGGATTTGAAATTTGAGCATAAAACAAAACAAAAACAAAAATATATGTATAAAATCCATGAAAAATAAAACAACAAGATTTTTTCCATAAAAATTGAAAAATAAAAAATATATATTTAAAAAGTGACAAAAAACATCCATGAAAAATAAATAAATAAATAAATAAATAAAACTTCCAATTAAAACTTAAAAAGAAATTGGGTCCTTCTGTTATAATTTTTCCATATAAATAAAATATTCATTATTTTTGTCTTTGGAGTTTTACAGTTTTTATGGAAAAAAAAACATAATTATTATTTTTCATGAATAATTCTTAGTGCTTTTTAAATATTTTTCTGTTTCAAAAATCAAATTCATGTTTTTCACTTGCGAAAATCCGTTAATAAATGGATGGAATTCTACAAAATCTAATAGAAGAATACAGCTTCAAATGGATCAAAGTTACGGGAGGTCAATTCCCGACTCTTCTAGTTGAGAACACATTCTCAAATAACTTAAATGGATCAAAAGTTTCGATCAATTTATACAAATTCAAATATTTTTATATGCAGACATGAAATTTTCAATAAGAAAATTGTGCAGCCAGAAGCTTAAATTGTACAAGTTGAGTAAAAATCCAAGCATGTTGAGAGGTTTAATTCTTGAACTAAATTTGCAGTACAAGCAACACAAAAATTTCAGACACATTAGAAGCTTTAGGGAACTCTGGGGGAAACCTATGCAGAACACAAACTAATTACCTGTTCACTTGCACTTTTAGCAAGACTAGCATCCAAAAGAGGAGTTTTGATGATCCATGGTGACACTGCATTAGCTCGGATTTTGTCATGTGCCCACTCACATGCTAAGCTCTTGGTCAACTGATTAAGTGCTCCTGGAATTAAACTACAACCTTCTGAGAAAAAATAATAATATTTTTGACATGAGAACCGCAGCAGATACATAGAGATCCTCACCTTTAGACGCTCCATAGAAGGAAAGTGTAGGTAAGGCTACAACAGCGGCAACAGAGGAAATAAACACAATGCTTCCATTTCCTGATGCTTTTAAAAGAGGGTGTGCAAGCTGACAAAGGTGATAAGAAGCCTCAACATTTGTACCCAAAGTATTTGCCATATCCTCTGCAGTGACTTTTGTGCTATTCTTGCTTACAACTGCTGCAGCGTTGTTCACCTAAGCAATATTTATGAAGATTTGTTAATTTTCAATATCAAAATCAAATTAGAGACAGCCTCAAATTGGTGGGGAGAAGAACATACAAGGATATTAAGTTTTCCTTGAAAGGTAGATGAGACTTTCTCTATTAGTTTGTCTCTTTGGCTTCGGCATGAGACATCACATACTGATCCAGTCACCCTAAAACCTTTGCTTTCCCATTCTCTTATGCATTCATCAAGCTTTGTCTCGTTACGAGAACAAGTGTGGACTGCAGCTCCAAACCCTGCTAGCTCTTCTACTATTGCAAACCTGTACAACTCACGGACAACAGAAGAAGAAGAACATTCAAGTCTCTGTT
Source organism: Populus nigra (assembly GCF_951802175.1). NCBI lineage: Eukaryota > Viridiplantae > Streptophyta > Magnoliopsida > Malpighiales > Salicaceae > Populus > Populus nigra. The sequence continues at coordinate 20,152,435 of NC_084854.1, forward strand.
TAGTAAAGCGTTGGTGTACGCGCGTGGTAAGAAGAAAATTTGAAGAAAAAAGGAAAAAGAAAAGGCTAGCATCATCAACCCTATGCCTCGTGTTCCGCCAGTAACAAGAGCAGTCATTCCTTTGAGAGACCATCTGCTTTCTCTGCTCCTGACCTCTGCTTCTGCCATGCTTATTTTCGCAATTTCGTGAAACTAGTAGGATGAATATCGTTTTTATAAGCCAATGAAGCTGCTTTGTCAGCTGCCAAGCTTACTTGTAATTTAATTTGTAGAGAAAAAAAATGCTTTCTTGTATTAGAAGCTATCCTAGTCAAGAACTTCTGAATTTACACGACAGTAATTATTGGTGAATGCCAATCGATTACGCACGCCACGCCATCTTTACCAGTATCAATTGCATGCATGATAGAGCGACCAAGATTCTTTACAGCAATTTTATTAGTCCTCCTGTGTATGGTGGTTGGGCCGTCTTTAACTATCATTCTTTTACAGCATTAATCTTGGAAGACATTTCTTCATGTACAGATCATGGTTCGAATTTTTTAATTCAATTTTAATGTCTTTGGCAGTAGAAGTCTTCTTTTGCAGTGAAGATACACAAGCAAGAATAATGCCTTCTTATTTTAATGGCGTTATTTCGGACTACTAGGACGTAAAAGTCAAGTCCTCCAATTTGTGTTTTTGTCTCTCCCTGCAGACAATTTAATGGAATACGACATCGATCACGGACTTCTTTGCCAATTTGTGAAACCCAATTCAAGCCCCCTACTTTTTTTTTTTTATTGTGCTTAAGATAGACATTTTGTGAAATCATGGATTCATTGGGTGTTTTAGTTTTCCTCTCGTAAATCTAGCAAGGGAGAAGAACAATTATACTATATTTTTGTTAAGGAACTTATATACAATTTCTATATTTTAATTAAAACAATTTACTATAGTTTCAATTGGATTTGTATCCTTAAGTTTTATCAACATGAATTTGTATCCTTAAGTTTTATTAACATTAAGAAAAATTAGATTAAGAGAGAAGAGGGAGGGAAAGGATGAAGAAGGGAGAGAGAGGGAAAAGAAATTAATATCTCCTATGTGTATTTGTATTTGTGCTATGTTATTTATAAGGATATTCTTTTTTATCTTATTTAGATTTTGAATTGATGAAAGATGCAAACTATATATAATTCTATTACATAATATTGATTTTTAATTTAATGTCTGCATATTCTATGATACATCAGTGAAATCAATCTCAATATATAAAAAAACTATGTCAGCATAACTATTAAGGATGGAATAGTAAAAAAATAAAGTTAAATAACTGAATTGGGAAAAATCGAAGGAACTAAAAAAACCTATGAAAATATGACACAAGTAATTGTCCGAGTACGTAAAAGTCATAGTGTAATAAGAAAATTTGTCATGGCTAGCGCTAAGAGCCTAAAACCAATGGACTCAACCTCCACTATTCAAAGACACTGCACCATAAAATTTCTCCTTGAAGAACACCAGTACTGTCCATGGCTTTGGCATCTTAGCTTGTTCTAATTATTGCGCAAATTTCTTTGAGCAACTACTTCACAACATAATCAAGCAAATAAGATCCTTAAGAACATATATAATTAAGCAAAGATCATCAATTAGAGGAAGTGATTATAGTGACCATTATTATCTACGGTAGCTCTACTCAAGATTATTGTCACACCTTGCTTGATTTGGCTTCATATATTGTTCTTAATTTGTGTTATTTATATTACAACATGTAATTAATTAGAAAAAAAAAGAGAGAGGCTGGCTACTTCACACAAGTTTTTCAATGCCATGAAGCTAGTGGAATACAGATGCAGAAGAACCACCGTTTGACACTATCAATAATTGCACTTAATTATTGTTTATTTGATTTAGACCCTTTTATTGGAATCGTTTTAACGTAATATTTTGCAGAGTCGTGCTACACATGGTTAGTTTATAAAGAATGCAAAATCTACTATTTTCTCGTTGCCAGATTGGCTTGCTCAAGGATGCAATCTTTTGATGAGGATTTGGCGTGATTCTCATTTAAATAAACAATCCTAACTAATAACTAAGAAAAAAAAATATAAATGTTGGAGAATAATACAAATCATATCTTAAAATTTTACCTAATATCTTAAACTATCAGGTTGAGATGATTCTTTGACATGATATCAGAGCCTTGATGACTAAGCGGTCACGAGTTCGAACATTTATTTGATAAAAATTAAGCACAAGGTAGTATGAAATGTGCAAGTTTCAAACTCAAATGATTTTCATTTGAGAGAGTGTGTTGGAGAAAAATACAAATAATATCTTGAAACTTTACCTAATAGTTTAAACTATTAGCGTAATTAATTAAGATTAGAGATGAACTACATGTAAAAAAATTAAAAATAAAAATAAATCATTATCTAATTTTATGATAACTAGAAATCCTAACTGGTTGTTTGATAAGATATTAAAAAAATAAACCATCATCTAATTTTGAATTTTTAAACCTTCCCAACTAATTTTTGATTATTTTTAGGACGTTCTGACATCCTCTTTTCATTGTTATATTTTTTAATACTATTTTTTTATTTTTTTATATTTTTTTAAAGAAAAAAAATATATGAATTGAGGAATAATTCGAAAATGAATCATGATAAGATGTAAAAGAAAATAGCAAGTTCCTTATTAGGGTCTTTATCTACTAATCAACCACATTATATTCACTATACTTCATAAATTTGAGAAGCTATTTCATCTCTTTGTCATCCATTGGTTTTACACTTCTATTACTTACTATAGGTTGTGTGATCAACCCTTTTCTTTTCTCTATTTGTTTTTCCAACTTTTTAAAAAGTAACACTGTCATTTTATTTTAAGCCACTCATATCTTTTATTTTTTAATATAGAAGGTTGTGTGATTAAAGAATAATAGCTAGAGTGGAAATGTTATTTAGAATCATATGACAATGCTTGATAACTATCATAAGTATGAGGCATAAACTTCTTGAAAATCAGCTTGGTGGTCTACTTTTGCAAGATTAATACCAGTAAAGAGCTAACTCAACCTTTTTAGTATCTATAATATTATTACTCTTGTGTTTTTTTTTTTACCCTTTTCAAATTTGAGAGCACCAAGCACTAACAAAGTCTTAAACTCCCGGTGGAACTCTTTGTCATGCCCTTAACCTTGGTGAAACTTGCAAAAATATTCTATATGCAAATATAGACGTTGTGTTGCCTTTAGGCTGTTTACATAACATGTGACCTTTAACATATCAAACAAGGATACCATTAAAAATTTCAAAGCTACTTCATCTTGGTCAACCATCACATCCTCAAATGATAAAAAAACAAGAGTAAAAATTTGGGACAAGATTGTTATTCATGTTAGGAGATCTTTCATCTCTTTCAAAAGCTATCCAACTATGCTTGATTAATAAATTGACCCATCTCTTAAACATATTAGACATCTTAATGTTATGACATATCACCCTTGGGTGGTAATTGTTGTTCTAGGATTAAGATAAAAATAACATCTAAAGGGCGTGAATTATGTGTTTCACTAATAATAACAATTATTGTAATTAACTCAATTAAACATAATTAAGACAATTAACTAACTATATAATTAAAGTGGTTAAAGTAAAGAGTATAGAGATAGAAATTACAAACTCGATTTTTAACGTGGTTTGGTAAGCCTATATCCACAGCTCAAGTATTAAACCGATCTTAAGTGTTGTATTATTTACTAATACAAGCCAAAGATTGCAATGTCCTTGATGAATCCTTACTAATTAAAGTGATTTGGCAATCCTTTTCATTACTTGAAGAAATATCCTCTTTAAGATTTTTCACCTCGGTGATGTACCTTACTATTGACCAAAAGCTTTCTACTTAAACTCTTAAAGGATTATAATTGATTTGAAATGTAACAACAATATCTCAAAGAGTAGATAATACAATTGAAGCTTATATCCATATAGTTCACTCAATAACACTTATAATGTATGAAGGTGTTTAAGTGTAGTGAGTGTGAGAATTTATACTCTTGTGTAAGAATATGAAGGTTTTAATGTATAAATATAAGTATGACTTAAGATTAATGATTTGAAGTTGTTTTTGTTTTTAAAATATCTTTTGTGTGTGTATTGATCTTTATATGTAATTCTACAATTAGACAAGTTATATAAATGTTTCTAGTAGAAACTAGTTGTTTTAATAAATCATTGATGGAATTACAAACGGTTTTATTTATCAATGATATGACATAATCACCGATAGAAGGATGTTGGTAAAAAAATTTTGTTTAGTGTACTTTTTTCATTTATAAATCCGTTTCTGATGCTATCAGCAAATGTTTTCTCAACTAAATTAGTGTTTAACTACCAAGAGACTATCAGTAATATGCAAAAATCTGGTTGTGTAACTTCTCGAGATCTCAAATTTGTTTAGTGTGAAGTATTTATAGCTACAGCGTTGATCAATAGAAAACATTTTGTTTAATCATTCAACAATGAGAACTGTGGCAGATATTCTTACATGATTCAACAGAATTATGGAATACACTTTGACTTGACAAACACTGTCTATCATGTTATTCAGAACATGAGAGGATCTCAATATGAAAGAAAGATGGAAAAAGAGAGCCCCCACGCCCCCCCCTCTTTTTTTTTGTGTTTAACAGAGGACTTAAAGTTTGGGACACCTCATAAGTTTTGAATATGCGAGGCAGCTAGTTTGAATCAGAAATGAGTTGGCTAAAAAGCCTTGGCTGTAAGCCCCCCATCAACACAAATAACTTGCCCATTGATATACGAAGCAGTAGGAAGGCAGAGGAATACCACCAGTGATGAAACCTCATTAGGCTCTCCAATACGGCTGATCGGAATTCTAGAGAACATGTCGCTATATGCCTCTCCAACGTCAGGATCGGCCTACAGTAAATTAAAATACAAGTTAAACCTGTGTAATACAAGCTTGGAAGGCTTGTGTTTCTGAAAGTGACTAATTTAAGGAAGCCTGCAAAACTGAATAATCTATTGATGCTTAGGTGTTCTAACATAAATCATGTACACATGAGGGGAGAAATAGTACAGATTGATCTTGTCCAACCGTGGTTCTGATACCTCCTGGTGCAACAGTATTTGTGCGAATATTGTCCTTTGCCCATTCACATGCTAAATTCCTTGTCAATTGGTTGATTGCTCCTGAAAATTTTGTTGATTTTTGCTATTGAAAACCAGCAATCTGTATATGGGAAAAATTGTTCAAATTTTAAGCCATCCAACGTAGGAAGCATACCTTTTGTCGCTGAATATACTGATAGCATAGGTAAAGCTACGATGCCAGCAACAGAGGAAATGAACACAATATTTCCGTTTCCTGATGCTTTCAGAAGTGGATGTGCAAGTTGACAAAGATGGTAAGGAGACTGAAGATTGGTATTCATTATGAATGAATAGTCTTCAAGAGTATAATCTAAAGATTTTCGGAGTATGGCTGTAGCAGCATTGTTCACCTAATCATTCAGAGAACGATATTGTTACAAGCACGGGAAAATTTAGAATGGTACATGGAAAATTGGAGAAGAAAAAAAGAAGATGAAGAAGATCTGGTATAACAAGATTCCGAAACTTTGTGTCCATTTTTTTGACAAAATCAAATTACAAACCCACCGAAGACAGAAAGAAAATCATGTAAACCTTTTAGCCTGGAACCATTTTATCTTGGTTTTAGATCATCGATAACCTTCAGAATTGACACGAGTATGCAAGATTATTTCCTTCTCATGTCTGGTCCTTCAACTTAAAACTTTTGGTAACTGCAGTCATCAGTATTCACTATGGTCTTACTATGACAAAGACGCAGTAAAGTTGCGTGGTAGGAAGCAGGAAAATGACCTTGATGAGTCACGAACAACCTTAAATTAAGAGAATATCTTCGGTACGTCAAAAACACTTTAAACATCCAGAGTCTAGTATAAATCAAATTTTAATTAACCATGTTAACTTGTCATGTCTCATGTCTCAAGAAACATGAGAGCACTCATTGGTTATGCACCTCCCACCAAGCTTGGCCTCCAGATATTTGGTTAGTTTTCTTCTTTTTTCTCTTTCACATAGGAGATGCTCGAATTTAAAACCTTACTGAAAATTGAGTAAAATATGATTGAAAAATATGGAATAGCTGGTGGACAGTGAACTTACAAGGATATTGAGCTTCCCATCGAAAGCAGAGGTGACGGAACCAATCAGCTTCTGTCTGTCGTCTTGGGAACTAAGGTCACAAACCGAGCCCCTGACATTAAACCCTTTAATTTCCCATTCTTTTATCCTCTCATTGAGCTCTTTCTCGTTGCGTGAGCAAGTATACACTCTTGCCCCAAATCCTGCCAGTTCTTCTACAATCGCAAATCTGATTCATCAAAAACAGTAATCAGCTATCTAAGGATTGAGACAGGAAATAATTAAAAAGGGCAGAGATAAGTTAGAAAGAGAACTAACCCAATGCCTCTGGTTCCACCAGTGACTAGTGCGGTCATACCCTTGAGAGACCACCTTTGCTCCCTGCAACCCATCTCTGTTTCTGCCATGATTATTTTTGTCTACCAGTATTTCTACTCTGTTGCTCCAACGTAAGATAAAACAAAACGATGAAAATGAATAAACAAAGGAAACGTGAATCCCTAGATGAGGAGAGAAATGGTTTACAAGCAATTACACAAGTAGGATGTTTAGTGCTTTGCGTTATTTATGGTGAGGGCACATGTCGCCAAAATACTACTGGCCGGCTTCTGCAACAGAGACACAAACTAGAACAGTGCAACAATATTTGCATTTAAAAAATATTATCTTCTACTCAAACCAACTAGGAAGTGCCACGTGTGATTATGAAGTACCAGTTTCGGCGCAATGATCCCCCTCAGTATTAGGCTACTGATTTTGAACAAAATAATCCAACTTGTTTAGTTTATTCCTCGTGCTGCATTGCGATATTGAGTTTTTCTTTTTTTCAACACAAAAAAGTGCGGGTATTGTAAGCTTTTTTATTATAAAGAAATTTTATTTTGTTAAAAGTTTGTTTTAATTAATATAATTTAAATAAATTATGGGTAAATGGAAATTTAATTTTAAAGAATTCTTGATTTTTTAAAATTTATTTTTTAATTTATATTTTTTTTTGATAATAAATGAGTGAATTATATATATATAATAGCCCCATCAACTAGGCGGAACTGAACAAAAGATAAAATACAATGGGAATATAAAAAAATAGAGAAGACCAAAAAAAAGGGTGAAGAAAAAATTCATTATAAACATCAAATATTGATAATGATGAGAATTAATTATAATGGCTATACATTTTTTTAATTTATAATGGCTAATCAAATATTGATAATGATGAGAATTAATTCTTATTAATTTTTTTAATTTTTTAGCTTCTAAAATTCATTATAAAAAGGGTGAAGAAAAAATTTTCAACTTGAATTTTTTATATTTTACATGCTCTCCTCATCTCTTTTTTAATATTTTTCTTTTTATTTTTATGCTTAGTATTGTTAAAAATTTTAGAAGATATATTATAAACATCCTAGTTATATAAGTGAGGAGCAATAAAGTCTTAAAAACATATGATTCATCATTGACAACAACAAAGCTCTCATTACTTTAAAGTCTTTCAACAAGTAAATACTCTCATTTGTTTTAATTTAAGCCTAAGTATTTTTATTATTAATATGCATGGTAGTACTTTGAATTAATATCAATTGCAAATTTGATTATATGCTTAGTATGTATGTTAGTATTTTTATTTTGAAAGCATATTTTCCATTAGTTATGCTTTTACTTGCTTATAGTTTTAAACATGTATAAACTCTAGGTTCTTATTGGACGTCCTTTGTTTAGCATGACCTTATAATAATAATCTAAATATCTTTCCTCACTTGTCTATAACTAACACACACACACACACTCTGATTTACAATTTTAACTACAAAGTAAAATGTTTATATTTATATTTAATAAAATAAATTGAGAATTATATATATCAATAAATGACAATAAATGTATTAATTTCAATTAAATATCAAGTCATAAAACTAAGATAATGATGTTATTTATTAATTTTTTGTGTGAAATTAAGCATTAACTCAACATGAAAACTTATTCTTAACATCATGAAAACCTCATATAAAGTCAACCAAAATAAAACATTAAACTTAATCCCAAGTTAATTTAATATAAAAGAATTAAATTGAGAATAATAAAGTCAAATAAAAAAAACACTAAGAAATAAAGAAAAAAAAACATTATTGGTAACTATTGCAACCCACAATATTATGTCTTTTTTATATGTTACATTTCCTTTATTTTTTAATATTTCTTTCATTGTCTATTTACCAGGTTTTTATAATCACAGACCTCATTTCATGCTTTATGTAAAGTTAATTTTATAAAATTGAACTACAATTATTAAATGGAAAGAAAAAAAATCCAATTAAAAAAAATGCTTGTTGATATAAAAAAGAGTTTGAATAACCCAGTAAAAAAAGAAATACAAATAAGAAAAGATTCAAGTAGGTTGACATTTCATATCAACACTATTTCTTACTCAATCTTTTAATGTTTTATATATAATATATATATATGTATATATATATATTAACTACAGCAATACGTATAGAGTCATCAGTAGGTTGCCGGCAAATCAAGTCATAGCATCATAACGGGAAGAAGCCATTTGTTTGATCAGTTCACTCCAGCTGCCAGAGAGCATCTTAATTTGGATTGAGATCATATATTGTGAAGTTGACCATAAAAATATAATTAAGGGCAAGGGAAAGGTCGTCCCTTTCCTCTTTATTTTTATTCATCGTCTGTACTCATCAGCAACAAAATCGTCCCTTTCACAACTGCATACTTGCACTCTATGTTTAATGGAAATGTTATAGGTACAATCAATTAATTTATTTGCATGAACGTCTTTTCCGATGGATCGAAATACGGATAGATATAAACAAGTTAAGGTTAATTACCTCATTGATTGCTGTTTATGATTAGTATCTCAAGACACCTAAGACAAATACAAAATATATAAACATATTTAATTGGAGATGGAGATAAATCATAGAAAAAAAGAAGAGTAGAGGGCGACATGTTCCATTTATTATTATTATTTTTTATCTTGATATAATAATCAAAAGATTCTTTAAATACTAGCTAGTAATAGAATACACTCCCCTTTTTTTATATGGTTTTTCTAACAAATGAAATTTGAGTTGTTTTATTTGTGGATTTGATCCAATAATTCGTGTCCCTGCTTTTCAATTTTTTTTGAATATTTGTTTTAAGAATATTGAATTTCTTTCTCTATTTATACAAAAATTAAGAATATAAAATTTTAAAATTATTTTTATTAGAAATGGACACTTATTAATCATCTTGGTTCAATTTTATTGACTAATAGTCGATTTTGATGGAAGAATCACATCATAGACATTGTATAAATGTGTAAAGACTCAATCAAATCAAGAAATAATAAAGGAATTTAATTTTAAAAATCAACCTCAAATTATACAAAATGAATGGTCATTTAGGTGGCGCAAGCATCTAGCTAGCTATATTTTTTTTTTGAATTATAATATTTATTAATTATTAAAGAATTAGCGATAACATTCATTATTATTATTATTTTCATATAGCAAAAATATCATCCTTCAATTCAAATTACCAGCAATAATATTCCAGAGTATAATATTGATTCTAAACATTCATGATTTGCCTTATATCCTCTAAGAGTATTTTTAGTGTTATGTTGTTGCTTGCTTTTAATATCTTTTAATCTGAAAATTAGTTAGTTGACAAAAAAAAAATATATTCTTCACTCACTCCTTCATGTGTTTATATATATATTTTTTTGTGTTTCACTCAAATATAGACTTTTTACTCAAATATGTTCGCTGTACTTTTGTTTTATCTCACTTTTCTTCAACTCTTACGAAAAGTCTGATACCAATTGATGTACACTTCTTGATCACGTGGTCAAGTATCCTCGAACCAACAAAGTAGATAACAACCCGAAAAACTAAAAATCAAGTATAATAGAATATTGACTCTGAGAGTAACTGGTAACTAAGACTCAAAGTATTGAAAATTTATATATGTGCATTGTTTACAATCTCCTCATATTGGCCTATTAAGTTATATAAATTGATTGGTTAGTAATCATTACTATGATATTGTTAGTTGGATCAATAATTTTGCTTCCGCTCTTTCTAATCCATTGTTTTAAATCCTTTAATTACTACGATCGCTCTTACATATATCATGTTCATCAAGCTCATCCCCACTTGGCGGTAATTTTAGGTGATGGTTCAGGTTTGAAAATTTCTCACACTGACTCTTTATCCTTACAATTTCCCAAGAAAATATTTCAGTTACCTGATACATTGTGTGTTTCATATTTGTGTAAAAATTTAATCTCAGTTCATCATCTCACAAAACACAACGATGTCTTTGTTGAACTTCATCCTTTCTATCTTTTAGTGAAGGACAAACACACAAGGGTGATTCTACTAAGAGGAACATATAGCAATGGTGTGTACGCCTTCCCGAAACCAATGGTGTCACCCTCCTCTAAATTTCTTGCTTTGGCTCATGAAAGAACTTCCACTGATGGCTAGCATAAACGTCTTGGATATCCTTCTCATAAAATAGTCGCTCATCTAGTCAAGAATTTTTTTCTTCCAGTTTCATCTTCCGAACTTTATTCCTTATGTAATTCTTGCTCTATCAATAAAGTACATCGATTTCTTTTTTGTCAGAATAGTCTCACGAGCCAGGCTCCACTTGATTTAATTTACATTGATGTATAAGGACCTGTCTCTTCCACTGGCATTGATGGTTCTCGCTATTATGTCATCTTTGTAGATCATTTTAGCAAATACATTTGGTTATATCTGATGGCCAAAGAGTCTGATGTCTCGACAATCTTTCCACGTTTCAAAAAATTCATTGAAACACGGTTTCAAACAAAGATACAGTTGCTCTATTCTGACAATGGTGGTGAATTCATTACTTTACTATCAATTTTCTCAACCAGTGGGATAAATCATTATACCACCGCCCCTCATACCTCACAACAAAATGGTATCACTGAACATCGACATCGTCATCTTGTTGAAACAGGTCTTACTTTACTTCATGATGCCAAACTTGATCTTTCCTACTAGCCACGTGCGTTTCACATAGCCTCATATCTTATTAATCATCATGCTATCCCTCTCTTGCAAAATCACTCTCCTTTTGAATATTTTTTTGGTCAGCATCCAAATTACCTTAAACTAAGAAAATTTGGGTGTCTCTGCTACCCTCTCACTCATCCCTACAGCACCAACAAACTTCAGCCAAAATCTCGCCATTATGTTTTTCTAGGCTATTGTCAAACTCAAAATGCATACAAATGCTTGGATGTCACCACTAACAGACTATTTCTCTCCTGTCATGTTCTTTTTGATGAAAACTGGCAAGTTCCCCCCATCCCACCTGATGTGTCCTTGTCATCATTGTCCCCCTCTTCCTCACCTTTTTTTGTTACTGTTCAATGCCTTATATATACCATCTAAAAGTATTTTTGGTGCCCTGTTGTTTGCTTGCTTTTAACATCTTTTAATTTGAAAATTAGTTAGTTGACAAAAAATATATATTTCTCACTCACTTTTTCACGGGTTTACAGTTCTTTTGTGTTTGACTGAAATATAGACTTTTTCGCTCAAATATACCCGCTATGCTTTTTTTCTCTTATCTCACCTTTCTTTAACTCTTGCGAAAATGATTTTAGAAGCCTAACTCTGGTATCAACTGTTGTAGACCTCTTGATCAGGTAGTTAGATAACCCCCAACAAAGTAGATAATAACCTGAAAAATCGAAAATCAAGTATAATAGAATATTGACTTAGAGGATAACCTTGTAACTAAGATCCAAAGGTGTTGAAAATTTATATTTGTTCATTGTTTTCAAACTCCTCATATTGACCTCTTAAGTTATCTTAAGTTACATAAATTGATTGATTAGTAATCATTACTATCATATTGTTAGTTGGATCAACAACTTCCGCTCTTTCTAATCCACTGTTTTAAACCCCTTAGTTACTAAGATCACTCTTACATATATCATGTTCATCAAGCTCATCCCCACTTGGCGATAATTCCTTCACACTCTTAGATTCTTTTCTTATCTCAACCTTAATTCCACTATGATCTTCTCCCTCAATAAAAACCTATTATCACCCTCATCTGATGGTAAGTAATCATAATCGAAGTTTTCGCGTGTCATAATATAAACTTCTATCATTATATTTATTAGACTGTTTAGACTCATCATTTTCACCATATTGTGGTCCTAATTAAGTGGTTTCAATGCCAGCCCAACTTTAATCACTACTTTCTTCTACTGTGGTCCTTTCTTCTTCGATCTAGTCCCTAATTCCCCCCCTTGTATATCTAAATGAAACTCTCTCTTTACATTCCTTTAATAAAACCTATTCAGTTTTTGAATACCCGACTCCTCAAAATTCCCACTATCCATCGCGCACCTCATCAACCATGTCAATATATTTCCTCCCATCAATACTCCAAACCATTCTTACGAGTTTACATGGTCACTAAATTCTTATTCCTAACAGTTTCAGTCCTAACTGTTTTTCTACGAACCCTAGTAATAATAGTATCATGGTAGGAAAGTACTTACGAGTAGGGGGGCCTACCATTATTTGGATTTCACAATAATACATGTTATCGGTTAGGGTCCTCATGGATAACAGCCACATTTACATTAGAGAAGTCATTACTAAAATAGTTGACTTATACATAGTAAAGTTTAAATAATTGGAAAGTTTGTCCGTTGCACTTGTAAGTGCTCACATGGATCTGCCCAGAAAGCAGTGATCCAACGCTGTCTCACAAGTTGTAAATGCTCACAACGTATTAAATTTCTAGCCGTTCTTCCTCTGACAGTTCAGTTTGGTGGAAAGAGTAATGGATAACTGCTGGAAGAAGGGGAAGGGGATAATGAATAGGAATTGTAAGTAAGTTGAAATGTTGGCAGAGCATGCGAGCATCCATTTTTTATTCGGTCAGTTTATATGTTCGTTAATTAATCTATAAATTCTAAAATTAACAATCATATAAACACATTCAGGATCATGAAACTGGAGACAAGTGTAGCGACAAATAATTTGGAGGCATGGGAGTACAAGACTAGGCTTTTCCATGCTCAACCAAGTAAACTCAGACCTAGTAAAAGTAGGCCGAATATCATTTTCCAGGCCCAGTTGATCGGTTCAAGAGCCTTCTGAAGCCCTTTGCTTAATCAAATATTATAAGGCCCCGTTTATTATGTGGTGGGCTAGTTTCTGGCTCTCGATTCGAGGAAGTCACACGTCTCAGGACCAAGTCTTTTCTTTTCGAGTTTCACAGGCAACGTCCATGGCTACCGCTCAACTCAATTGCCACTTGCCAACGAAAGATATTCTGCTTACTACTGTTTGTTTGATGTGCGGAAACTGTTGGGCTGAAAGGAGAAAGATAGTCTCATAATATCTTCGTTGTAAAATAAGAAATTTGTTCAGGTAATCCTTAACATGATAAATAAATGTGATGCTTTTTCTATATATGCACATATATGTATATTGATATTCTATTTTATTTTAGTTTATTGGGAGTACTAGAGATGTCAATATATATCCATAAATTAGGTTTCTACTATATTTATATTACACTCATTATCTAAGAGGGTAAAATAAATAAATATTTATTATCCTATCTATCAAATTTATATTAATATTTCATTCTCTTTGGTTTAATGTAAACTTATTTTATATTATTTAAGTTTTATGAGATGCACATAAATAGACATATAATAGAAAAATAAGATTAAGCTATTTTTTTTAAAATTTCTATAGTAATGTTTTAGTATCTTGCTTAAGGGCTAATCAATTCATCTGCTCTTATATATTGGTTATGTTCGTTTCGCATTTGTTTTTTAAGAATTGTTCATTCTTATATGCTTTTATTACATTCATCTGCTCTTATAAATCCTCTAAATTTTCAGGTTTTTTGCTTTTTTCAACAATCTGTGTTATATATATAGACACATCCATATATCTACGGGCATGCATGTTTATGGGCACATACTTAGTTGTCTATATGTGCTATCAAACATCCATCTTTAATTTGGTGAATGATTATTTATTTGTTGGCTGAAATTCATTCATGAGCTTTATTACGTACGTAACTTTCTATTCGAGGAATTTGGATAGTTGATGTTCAGAGGTGCATTTGCGCACATCAACTAAAAAGATAGCATCTACTCGCCATGATTTCATACCCTATGCATTGTGTATTTTTGTTTTCATATTGCATAGTTAACAACTTATTATTTCCCTTTGTAACATGTTTTTTATTGTTGAAATTTGTTTTCTTGCAACCCGTGAAATTTTAGACTCGAGTTCAATTAAAAAACCCAATTTATAACCAGTTTAATGATGAAAAACAAAAATCTTCATCTAAAAAATTTATCAAAGCAAAACAAAATAGTAATAAAAAGAATGAGCACCAAATCAAAAAAAAAATAAAGGATGGAATTAAAAAAAATCCAATTAAAAAATTATCTCAAATAAAAAAACAATAATCAAAAGAACGAGGACCAAATTTGATAAACTAAAAAAATTAAAGAATAATGAAATTAAAAAAAAAATTAAAATTTTAAAATTAATTACAGTAAAACAAATAGGAATAAAAAAGAAGCGATCAAATCCAAAGAAAAAAAAACTTGAAAGGCTAATTTGCAAACTTGAAGGGCTAGACACAAATTTCAAAGTGGAGAGAGAAAAGAAGAGAAAAACAAAATAGGTGTCAGTGCCATACTGGAGATTCGTTGACCACATGTGCTCCTAGTGAGGAAGAGGATGCCAAGACAAATTGAATGACGTGGCAAAACAATGGTTTATGCCACCTGAGTCAGCTACACGTATTGCCCGAAAACAACAGAGAGATTAATGCGTTGACGAGTGTAACACATGTGTCAATAAAATTTTTTATTTTTTTATTTATCAAAATACCACATTAGTCCTAGAACTAAATAATTATTATGTAGAAAATCATTGTGAAATGACGAATAAACCCCTGCAATCAAGTTTTGATAATTATTAATTTTAAAGGCAATAGAGTCATTATACTATGCTTAAAAAAATAAAATATAAAAAAAGCCCCTAGATCATTGTTAAGTTTTTTTTTCTTTTAAGGACAATCAAGTAATTTAATTGTGCAAAAAAATTACAAAAAAGCCCTTGGATAATAAAATAACTTTGTTAATCCATGTCAATAACTTTGTTTTTTTTTTTTTAATGTTGTGAGCATTACTTTTTTTTGTTTGGTGGTTTAAGGGGCATTTTTTTCTAAAATGAAAAAAAAGTACATAGGAAAAAATATTGTTATAAGAAAAAAATAAGAGGATGTGAGAGTAAAAAAATTCTTAAAAGGGTATATAGACACTATATAAGGATAGACGGATATATTGACTCAAATATATATTTTTTCTAGTAATTTTAAAGAGAATAAAGGTGAGTCTAAAAGTTATTTCTAAGATTGTTTAACAGGAGGTTATTTTAAAATTATTATTTTTTTAATTGCAATTAACCTCATTAATGCACATGGTTTTTCATAATGTTTGTCTTTTTCACAAAAGAAAGATATTAAATTAAATTAACATGTTATATATAGAAAAAAAAAATTGTACGACTAGTTTGACTAGTTTGTAGAGATCAAAAATCCTACAAATAAAGTGAAAGTTTTGTTTTCTATTTAGAAAATCTCCATTATTTTACGTACTATACCATCAATTCAGGACGATGAGAGTAAAAAGTAATTTTCACATTCACTTTTGCATCCTTAAAATTTACTCAAATAGTGAATTAATTTCTATTTTTTAACCTCCTATCATACACAATCTTACGGGTAAAATTAGATGAAATTTGGGAACACAAGGTCTAATGTGTCAAACTGAAACTCACAGGTAAAGAAAATGCGGCAGGATTTTCGTAGGAGGACGCACGATCAATCTGGAAACCCTCCAAAAATGGTACTTTTATTGGTATCAAACTGAGGAAACTGATTATTAAACTGCGCTGCAGTGTAGGTGGGGTAAAAGAAATTTAAATGTGAAAAAAAATATAGATATTGTTAATATATTTTTTGTGAAAAAAAAATTAAATCTTGTAAAAATTGATTCAATACAATCAAATAAACTTTATAAATTTAAAAGAAATATAAATTAACTTCCTTGTATATGGTCATTTCTGATGATTCAGTACTTTGGGATGAAATTTTTATAGATTATTTTAAATGTATTTCAGGGATTGGAAGGGAATACGTTGGATGGAGGTAAACATGGCTTAATTAGCTTGGATAGAACAGCGAGCTTCTTGTTTGAGAATGTGTGAAACGACTCACTGCAGCTTACTTTAGTGAATTTATTTAATAATCATTATCACATGGTTTAAGCTTGTTGGGTCTATGATACTCTACCGAAGTGAGAATATTCATTAGACTGTTTGCTGATGAGAATATTTCCTTTGGATTTCGCTTTATAATTTAGCTTTTTTATCTACATTTAGAAGATGAATTATCTTTATATCTGTGATAAAAAGATCACAATAGAAAGTGTGGCCAGAACAAAGAAGATCACATGTGAAAAAAGAAAAAAGAAAAAAGAGATCTTTCTAAAGATAATATGAAGAATGGCTAAAGAGCCATGATGAAGAATGTTCAGCAGCAACCAAACAAGAAAAATGTAGATAAAATTAATGACAGCCACGAGTTCTTTTTGAATTGAAGAGATGCCATGTATATTGTTCATGTAATATGAACAATGGCTAATGCTTTTATGTTGTTTTAGTTACATGTTTATATTCTCAATGAAAAACATTAAAAAAACTAGGATTTCATTAAAGTTATCAAATAAAATCTAGTATGGCCGAGTCTCTAAAAAAACCCAAAAAAGATGTTTTTGCATGTTTTAGTATTTTATAAAATATTTGTAAAAAAAAAAACATTTTACATGTATTTTTTGGTTTCATAAAACAATTTATAAAACTCATTGGAACTTGACCCAAATTAAAACGCCTATTAGGCATTCATACCCAAATCCTTAAAAAACCATCATGTTTTCTCACAAACCATATACAAAATATTTTATTGTTCACTTTTCATATTTAAGGTAAATAGACTCAACAAGGGACATTGCCTTGGATATTAAAAGAATTAGTACATCGCGTACTCCTGATTTTCAAATAACAAGATTCTCAAGTACTCTTGATTTTCAAATAACAAGATTCTCAATCTAACATTCACTGAAAAACAAAATTGAGAATATTAAAAAAACTTTTAGTCTAATATCAACAAATATTATGAGTGAAACTCATATGTCATTAGACAAATGAATCTCATTGAGACACCTTTTATGGACTTCTTTTAGGTTTTAGATTAGGTTCAATGAGCTCAATATAAGTCCATGGATAATACAATGACATGACTTGATCAATAGTTAGTCACATGTTATGATCAGGAATGATCAACTTTAAAACTGTTAATTTACCAAGTGTTATTCAAAGATAATAAATGGGAGTGACAAAAATAAATTAGATTATAGAAATATTAGATTTAACCAACAATCAAGGTTTAACTTGTTATAGTAAATTTATTATTGTCATATAGATATATCACTAGTAAATTATGCACAACAAATTGCAAAGAATAAAAGACAATATTTGCAATGCAACATACCTCATATATGATGTTTTAAGGTAAATTAATATTTCTTTTAGCATAATTAATCACTTACCTTAGATATTTATTAATCAGTTAAAATTTCTAGTAATTATAATACAACATACCTCATATATGATTCTTCTATTTGTAGGCCCAATAATTCTTGTAATATCATAAACATAATAATGATGCACAAAAATTCAAAAACGTACTTGACCATCACTTTATTATATAGGAAGCTGGAGTGTGAACATATTCCATATGCACGAAGATCATGCGATTGCTATATATATATATATATATATATATATATATATATATAGCATATTGGCAGAAGCTGACAACTATAACAAATCATGGAACACTGACGTCTATATATATATATATATATGCTCCTATCTTGCCGTGTCGGTTAGCTTAGCTTGGAGGACTATTATCTAATTATATCTTTTAATTTATCCATCAATGTCAAACAAGGTAACCTCCACAAGCAATTTAGGGGGCCTCTCTTTCACATAATGTAACATACAGTAAATATGTTTTTTTAAGGACGAGGATGGTGATATTCAACCAAATATATTCTACGTCCTAGATTTCTTTTTATTTCTTTATTAATGAGTCGTCCAAATTCGGAGTATATTTTAGTAGAATGGAACCTAGCTAAGTCTTGCTAAAGACATTAGGGTGAAAAGTTTTCTAAAGTGTTTTATTTTTATTAATTAGCGATGTTATGGTTTATTGAATTGAAATCTGTTGATCACGTAGAAGATTGTGCAGATCACGTAGAAGATGGTGCAGCAACTAAAAATCAGGCCAAACCTCAGCAAGCGGAGAAGACATAACAATAATTCTAGACCTTTAGTTTCGGTTCTGTTAAATGCCTTGATTTACGTTTTCAGATTCTACTTTTGAATTTTGTATAGCAAATTAGTAGGAGTGATTTACTCACAATTGTATTATAAATATTTAGACTCTGTACACAACAAACAATTGAAATAAGAAAACAATTCTCCTCATCTGTCTCTGTGAAAGTCTACATGGTATCAGAGCCAACAACTTACATTCTCTCATAAAGATTCTTCTCTGTCCATTACTTACATCTTCTCCTTCTAAACTCCTTTCTCAGATTCCTCTTAGCCACCTTGGCCGCCTCTTCCCATGCTTCCCTTACTTCTGACAACACTCTACCTGTCTTCAATCCTTCTTCCAGCATCAATATCACCAAACTTACTCGCACCAATTTTCTAAATTGGAAAGCGACCATGCTTCCCTATCTCAAAGGTCAAAAAGTGTTTGGCTATGTTAATGGCACTATTAAAATGCCTGCAAAGGAAATTCCTCACAGTGATGGCACCATGCAATCAAACCCAGCCTTTGATATATGGGAAACTCAAGACAATCTTCTTCTCAGTTGTATTAATGCCTCTCTTACTGATGATATACTCATGCAAGTAGCACAATGCACTACTTCTCATGCAGTTTGGATATCTCTTCACACCACCTTTGCTACACAATCAAAAGCTAAGGCCATCCAAATCCGTTCGCAGCTTGCTACTGCTTGTAAAACTACTCAGTCTGTTACCGAATATTTCTTGTATGTGAAAAAGCTCTCTGATGAACTTGTTATGGCAGGTCAAGCACTCAAATGTGATGAAATTATCACATACCTACTCACTGATCTAGGACCTGAGTATGATTCTCTTATCACCACCATTTCAATTAAAGAAAATGTCACCTTAGAAGAGGTGTACTCTATGCTGCTCATTTGTGAGGCACGTGTGCAGCATCATCAACAAGCTCTCCTGTCTGCCATACCATCAGCTAATGTTGCTACCAAGCAACAATCCTTTTCTGGATCCCGTGTCCGCAACAACAATTTTACCTTCCGAGGCAAGGGGCGTGGCCCTTCCTCCTTTCATGGTAGAGGTAACTTCCAAACTGCTTCTCGTCCAAATAACAACTACACTAATCTTTGGTGTCAGCTCTGTGATAAACCTGGCCATACTGCGGCTCGTTGCTTTAAGAGATTTGACAGTTAGTTTCTTCCTCAACCTTTTCGACCAAATCCTCAAGCCAACATTGCCTCCAACCAACACATTCAGCACTCATTGGAGCAAGAATGGCATGCCGACACTGGAGCTACACACCATTTGACTAATAACTTCAACAACCTTAATGTTCGTAGTGAAGAGTATGCTGGAAATGATCAGATTCAAGTCGGAGATGGCACAGGTTTGCACATAACTCATTTAGGCAAGGCATCTTTATCTGCACACTCTAAATCTTTTATCCTTGACCAAATATTAGTTGTCCCTCAAATTACAAAAAATCTTATTTCTATCAAAAAATTCACTGAAGATAATTCTGTTTATTTTGAGTTTCATGCTTCCTGTTTTTTGATCAAGGATTACTCGGGAAACACCCTGTATAAAGGTGTCGTCAAAGATGGTCTCTACTGTTTTTCACAGCCTCTTCAACATTTATATCCCAAAGCTCTTGTTGGTGTTCGTGTTTCAGTCTCAGATTGGCACTGTCGTCTTGGGCACGCCTCTTACAACACTGTCAATCATGTTATCCGCTCAAATAATCTTTCCTTTCTTTCCAATAAAAGACACAAGATATGTCCTGAATGTGAGATGGCAAAAAGCCATAATTACCTTTTTCCGCTTCTGTACCTCATGTTACTAAGCCCTTGGAACTCATTTATTCAGATGTTTGGGGGCCTAGTTCCGTGATTTCCAGCTACGGCTCTCGCTATTATGTTTGTTTCTTGGATGCTTTCACAAAATATATTTGGTTATTTCCTCTTAAGCAAAAATCTGACGTTGAAAATATTTTCTTACATTTTCAAACGTACGTTGAACGCCATTTTAATACCAAAATTAAGGCCATTCAAACTGATTGGGGAGGTGAATATCGTAGATTAAATACATATTTTTCCAAATGTGGTATTCAACATCGTCTAGCTTGCCCGTACACACATGAGCAAATGGGAGCTGTTGAAAGACGACATCGTCAAATTGTTGAAATGGGTCTAGCATTATTGGCCTATGCTAATCTTCCAAAACCATACTGGGAGGATGCATTTTTAACGGCTGTTTATATAATCAATCGTCTTCCAACTAAAATTTTAAACCATTGCTCTCCTTTTGAAAAGGCTTATCATCAAAAACCAAATTATAACTTTATGTGTGTGTTTGGTTGTGCTTGTTGGCCAAATTTACGTCCTTATAACAAACATAAATTTGATTACAGATCGAAAACATGTATTTTTATTGGCTACAGTCTCTCACATCAGGGGTATAAGTGTCTCGATTTGTCTACTGGCAAAATCTTTGTGTCTAGACATGTCATATTTGATGAACTTTTCTTTCCCTACAATTCCCCAATCTGTGTCCTTAGTTTCCGAGTCCACTGCTATCACCTTACCAGCCAATTTACAACCAAGTGTTTCGAATTCCCTAACTCTTCTTGCAGGTGATGTTACAAATGCCAATCATGTCTCTCCACATGAATCTGATCTCATTCCAGCTACTGTTACTACAAATTTTATTTCAAATGAGGTTCCAACTCCAGCACTGCATGCGGTTCATACATCTTTTGCAGATGCACTTGCTCCTTCCCACATACCAAGAAAAATGACTACCAGATCTCAGACAAACTCTCTCAAACCGAAGCAACCATATGTTGGGTTCATCAAATACCCATTGCCTCATGCACTTCTTGCACAATCCTGCCACGCACCGGTTGAACCAACATCTTTTACTGATGCTTCAAAAGACCACAAATGGAGGGAAGCAATGAACATGGAATTTACTGCTCTTTTACAAAATAATACTTGGGATCTTGTACCAGCTAAATCCAACATCAATCTTGTTGGAAATAAATGGGTTTACCGTATCAATACCCATGCTAATGGCACTGTGGAGCGGTACAAGGCGCGGCTGGTAGCTAAAGGCTATCATCAACAACATGGTGTTGATTTTCTGGAAACCTTTAGCCCCGTCATTAAACAAGGAACCATTCGGCTAGTGTTATCTATTGCTCTCTCCCAGCGTTGGTGTATTCGGCAACTGGATATTCAAAATGCCTTTCTCCATGGACTGCTAGATGAAGAGGTATATATGTGTCAACCTCAAGGGTATATTCATCCCGATTTTCCCACTCATATATGCCGCTTAAAGAAAAGTCTGTATGGTCTTCGTCAGGCTCCTCGTTCTTGGTTCTCTAGGTTGATAGATCAATTGCTTCAGTATGGTTTTGTAGGCTCAAAATCAGATCCTTTACTTTACATTTTACAAACTGCAAGTTTCCAGCTGCTCATACTTATATATGTTGATGACATTATTGTCACGGGTTCTCACTTTGAGGAAGTCAACAAATTAATTTCTTACCTTGGACGTGTCTTCCCTGTCAAAGATTTGGGACCATTATCATATTTTCTCGGAGTTGAAACTCTGTATGATGGTGGTGATCTGATTCTGACTCAACGAAAATATGTCATTGACTTGTTACGAAGACTCAAGCTAGATAAGGTCAAACCTTGCAGCACACCAATGTCCACAAACTGCACACTCTCTAAATTTGAGGGTATTGATTTCGACGACCCTTATTTATATCGAAGTACAGTTGGTGCCTTACATTATCTCGGTTTTACACGACCTGACATTGCATTTGCAGTTCACAAGGTGAGCAAGTTCATGCATCAGCCCAAAGATGTTCACTGGCAGGCAGTGAAACGTATACTTCGTTATCTCAAATACACTGTAAATTTTGGTTTACATATTACTCATCAGTCTGATCATACTTTACAAGGATTTAGTGACGCCGATTGGGCTGGTGACAGTGATGACCGACGAAGTGTAGGAGCATATTGTATCTTTCATGGATCCAATTTAATTAGCTGGAGCTGCAAACAACAGCAAACAGTGGCACGCAGCAGCACTGAATCGGAGTATAAGTCACTGGCCAACACTGCTGCTGAATTGCAGTGGCTTCAATCTCTGTTGCAAGAACTCAAAATGCCTCTCCAACGCTGTCCAACTCTTTGGTGCGATAATATTGGTGCGACTTATCTCTCATCTAATCCAAAGTTCCATGCTCGTACGAAGCACATTGAAATTGACTTTCATTTCGTACGAGATCAAGTTATGCAGCAGAAACTTCATGTCTCCTTTGTGTCCACACGTGATCAGCTTGCAGATTTGTTGACTAAACCTCTGACTGTTGCACGGTTTACTCATCTACGGACCAACCTTCATGTGCAGGAGCTGCCCATTCGGTTGAGGGGGTGTATTGAATTGAAATCTGTTGATCACGTAGAAGATTGTGCAGATCACGTAGAAGATGGTGCAGCAACTAAAAATCAGGCCAAACCTCAGCAAGCGGAGAAGACATAACAATAATTCTGGACCTTTAGTTTCGGTTCTGTTAAATGCCTTGATTTACGTTTTCAGATTCTACTTTTGAATTTTGTATAGCAAATTAGTCGGAGTGATTTACTCACAATTGTATTATAAATATTTAGACTCTGTACACAACAAACAATTGAAATAAGAAAACAATTCTCCTCATCTGTCTCTGTGAAATTCTACATGGTTAAATGATTTTTGAACGCGAATAAACAAAACGACGTTACTGCTTGTGAATATGATCAAAACTTTGGTTAATTCTTTTTCAAGCATGTTCATGTCGTGTATCCGGTTGATTAGCATAGAGTAAACCATCCCTTATTCTTACAAATACATTAATTTTTCCGCTTCACCCTCCAATTAAAATTTTCAAATTTTCCCTGTTTCTTTTTTAAAAAAAATTGTAGCTTTCCCTTTACTACCAAAAAGCTGAAATTTTTCTTATTTTTAATTTACTTTTTTCTTACTTTTCTTTCAAGTTTTCCTCTTAATTCACCAAATTTGCTATAATATATCACATAACAATTAAAACGTGAAAAGAAAATTGATAAAAAAATTATGATTTTTAATAATTAAGAGTAACATTAGAACTTTTAAAACAATTGGAGAGGAACATTGGGAAATTTTGAACTTTATCATTAAAAATGGGACATTATTCAATTTATAGGATAAGAAATGAATTTTATATTTGATGAAGTCAAAAAGCTTCAGATTGGATTTGAACTTTCCATGACTACTTTTAGGCTAAGGTACATGTGTTTTGTTATTCCATACTTTCTTGTAAAAACTAGTACCTTATCAAGATAAGGGATCCTTTTGATGCTTAAATAGTAAATTGTAAGAAGAAAAGAATGTATAACAATCATAATAAAAATAAAAATATATAGAAGATTATATATTGTGATGGTTGTGTATTTATCTAGTGACCTTAAGTATTTATATACCCCTGGTCACATAAAATTAGCTTGTGGAGCATAGAGTTGCATACATATCATGTGGAGTAATGATAAAAAACAGTTATCTAAAATGAGTAGGTAAAGTAATGTAGGCACTATACTAGAAGGTTAGGCATCACGATCATTAGTGGAAAAAGTTGGTGTCCTCTAGTGCTTGGCAAGAAAGGTCAGCATAGTATTGACAAGGTGTGCATTGTACTTACCATTGGTTATAGTTATTTGAGAGAAACTTAGGCACCACACTAAACTCTTGGAGGTCGCAACACTGTATTTTTATGTGTGCTGCTGCTAGGCTTTTTGGAAATTTGTATGGTATTGGGATTTGGTTCCAGGATAGTTAGAGGTTTGATCGAGGTCCAAATAATGGTTGTATATGATTTATTATTGGGTCAAGACCCAAAGTTTAATGAACAAAGGATTTTTGCTTATGCCAAAGCCCATTAATGGACAAGGTTGTCTAAACGGACAATTAAGTTCTTTATTTTTTTTAATTTGTTGACCCATTAATTTCCTCTTAGTCTTTGAAATCGCATGCAATTTAAAAGACTAATGAGTTTTTCTTCTCTGAAGCTAAAGAGCATAATATGAAGAATCCTTTATGACTATGAAAGTTATATAGAGATTTAGATGGAGATATGGAAATTTTATATGAAAATTGTGTTGTGGAGAATGCTTTGTGATTGCAAAAGTTATATCGTGATAAGAATTGTTCCACTAATAATAGAGTATCAATGGACAAATTGTCATGATGAATATTTAAAGAGCTCATTATTTGGATACATTGAGATTTTGTTGTAGACATGGAAATTTTATATGAAGATTTTGTTTGGAGATATGGAGATTTTGTTTAAGATATGGATATTTAATTTTCATGGAATGCATAGAACTTTTGTATGGATATTTAGTTGAGAACATAGAAATTTTATAAGAAGATTGTGTTTTGAAGATATGGAGATAAGAAATTACATAAAGAATAATGTATAGAAACTTTCTTGGAGAGGTAATATTGATTTTTTTTATTGAAAACTTCTAAAGCTTTTCTCCATGCAATTTATAGAGACTATTTGATCTCAAGAAATGTATTATAGGATGCGATAACCTCATTTTCTTTTTGTTCAGGTTACAATTTTTTTCTTACAAACTATTCAACATAATTATTGGGTGATTAATTCTTCAATCTTGTTTTAGGTTATAAAAATCCTCGATGTTAGCCCATTATCATGGTAAAAGAAACAAGATTTATTAGAGTTTTTTATGTTCACGCCACACTTCATAAGAGGTGGATATTGTATGATTTTTTTCTCTTAATGGTAAACAATATCTTAGTGCGTGTCAATTGATCACAAAAAGGTCCCTTTATATTACTTTTGGATTCCATCTGACTGCTAGGATATTGGTAGTGCTCGAAAGACTCTTTTATATATTGTTAGAGCCAATGGTGTTATTTCCTGGTCGAGCTTGTTTTTCTACTCAAATGCATTTTGGCATTGTCTATTTCATTTTAAAAAGATTTAGTTTGAGAAAAGTATACATTCTTTCCTATAAAAAATAGTTGTAGACTCTACAAATTAGTTGAGTTCTTTCATTTCAAGTAGACTTTCCTTGTTGAGGATTTTTTTATTAAGCCCTTAAATATATGCTCTAGTACTTTCATCTTCTTATTGTACGATGGTGAGAGTTTAGTTGTGTTTTTTTAGCTGGTATACTTATGCTAAAGTGGAGGATGAGTCTGGCTTAAAGTTAGGGAAGGTCAAGCATAGAGTTAAGCTCTAAGCTATGGCACCACAACCTAGTAAATCCTTAAAATATTGTCGGAAAGACTTTGCATATAACATCACTATCTTGTGTTACAAATCCAATAATACTTCATACATCTTGTATGTTCTTTCTTAAATTTATAAGTCCATCATAATTGTTTTAACTAGCCTTTGTGAACACGCAATCCTTGAAGAGACACATATGCAACACTTGATGAGAAAGTGAAGAATCTCTTTTTTAATGGACATGATATTCCTTTTTAAAAGCTTGTTTTGTTATTGATCTCATCTTGTGTCGATGTCTGTTTTCCTGAGAAGTCCATGAGTGAAACTCAAAGAGAGATTGATGATGATAGTCATTTCTATGACTAAGACCTAGTGATATTTTAGTTTTTATACCATTGGGATTCATTCAAAAGTGTCTAGTTTCTAAATGTTTTTCATGGTAGTAATGGCTCTTTTGAATTGTTAAAGTATGAATATTCTTATGTCTACTTTCTTATACATCATTATGATTTGTTCCTTCAAAGAATTAGCATTGTTTATATGTACTAAATGGTACAAGTAGTGGAGCTAGGTGGTGTCACTTGTTGAGGGAGTACATGGATATTAAACTTTTATTGTGTACCTAGACTGGCTTAATTGTGCTCCTTTCTTTGATGGGTAATTTGTTGAAGATTTAGAGGAGCTAATGTACCTGTTGTGGATATGTTGGTTACTCTACTATATTACAGTGTTTCTAATTTGTCAGACATAGAAAGAAGTAGGAAAGAAAATTAACTTAACTAACTTTTATTCAAGTCTCTATAAATGACTCTATTATCGACGTCATAAAAATTTTAGATAGGATTTGAGCTTTTCATGGTTGTTTTTAGGTAATAGTACTTGGGTTTGGTCATTTCATACTCTCTTATAAAAACAAGTCCCTATTAAGATAGAGAACCCTTCCATGCTTAAGTTATTAAATTATAAAATGGAAAACAAATGTATAACAATGATAAATAAAATATAAGAGAGTGTATGTTATAATAGTCATGTGTTGTGTCATGTGTGGTTACCTAGTGAACTGAAGTATTTTATATACCTGGATAACATGAAATTAGCTCATGCAGTGTGGAGTTGTAGACATGCTATATGGAATAATGATAAGAAAACTATGTTCTTAGATCATGAAACAATGTTTAATATGAGTAAAAAAATAGGGTTTTTAAGCTCTAATGTTACATATTGAAATCCTAGAGAAATATAGAAAAACTATGATATTTTGTGAAATAATGATTTGACAAAAAAAAATAACACACCAACTATATAAATAATGCTTTAAAACCTACGTAATCAAAATATTCAAAACTAAATAGAAAAAATAATTAAAATTCAGAATTACCAAAATAAAATAAAATAAAATAACAAAAACAACAACTTCACAACAAGATCCATATAGGTGATGATCGGTAAAGCCAATCTCCTAGGGAACTAAGCATTTAGAATAATCTGGTAAAACTTAAGCATGATCCAAATATAACAGATATAAAGTTATTGTTATTTTTATCAAGCTCCGTAATTGATCCATCAAGGCTTCTTCATGGAATTCTTTTCAAACTTGCCCTTTTAGCCCTTTTAACAGGATCCATATTTATACGAGGATTATAACTATTGGCATACTTAATTTCTCCATAACAAGATCAAGGCAGCACATTATCGTAACTATAAAATAGTTATTAACATGATATCTGCTTGCAATTTTTTTTTTTATATAGAAACCATTTGTAATTACTTGCCGGCTAAAATTATTAAATACATACAAGTACGTGAATATTGTAGCAGTGTACGTATATATTTAATTAAACGTACCAGTTGCAACTAAATTTGTCCTTATTTTCTTTTGAAATCAATAAATTATGATGATAAGGACTTAATTAGCCGACATTTTTCCCCGAAATATATTGATTAAATATTGTATGATTAGTTAAACTAGCATTTAGTTACTATATATACTAGAATAAAAAAAACATAAATATAGTGAATAGAATTGTGTTTGATAGTGATATATAAGATAAAATGATTGTTTTAATATCTTGATTGATTATGGTAAACAAAATAAAATAAAATATAAAAAGTTTATTTTACTCTCAATACATATTATTATCAAATTTACATATTTTAAAAAAATTATTACATTTTTTTTTACTTTAGCATATATTGTGTGACGACATTAATAATATTATAATAACTCTAATTATAAAATTTGACTCGATCAAAACTCGGGTTAACCCAAGATAAAACATGAGTAAAAAATCTAGTGATTTTTTTTTTAAAAATAATTTTTGGTAAAAAAACATAAGTTGTTTTGATTTTATATTTTAAAATTTTTTTAGGTTAACTCAGGCTAGCTCTCTTAATTTGTAACCTGGGTCTTGTCCTAAGTTGACTCCCAAGTCAGATTTTAAATCTATAATAATTATTATTTTTATTCATACATTAAGTTAGGTTAACCTGGGTTGAATCTCTCTACATGTGACCTGAGTTTTGTCTTAAGTCGAATCTAGAGTCAAGTTTTAAAATTACGATAATAACCACTTTTATCTTTACATTGATTTGGGTTGATCCTCCTTACTCGTGACTTGGCCTTACCTCATCTCGACCTTCAAGTCAGGTTTCAAAACTATAATAATAAAAACTTTTATTTTGACATTGACCCGAATCAACCTGGATTGACACTTTTGACTCAAGTCATTTTTAAAACTATGACAATAACTATTTTTATTTGGACGTTGACCTGAGTCAACGGTCAACTTGACCTATA